>NW_023604295.1:99953621-100583245 GCF_014898055.3 Talpa occidentalis
TCCTGATCTGCAATTGTTTCTCATTCAGGCTGACAAGTAGACAGAGGCTTGGGGCACCCTGTTCCTATGTGTCTATACCCATTTCCAAATCTCTTCCTTCACCAAGACAATTGAGGACTTAACAGTCATTTCTAGTGGAAAGAAAGCAGAATTATGTGCCTAAGACAAAGCATGGACACAGATTACACTACATAAGTTGCGTACACTAGAACTTCTTGCAATGAACTATGTGTCTCCTTGTTCTCCTTCATCTGTACATGATTTATGATGATCTCTAAATGAATGTATCAAGAGGAAAATATTCATTTATCTCAATAGAAGGATGTCATTATCATTCTAGGAAAAAAAAAAAGTACTTTGGTTTGAAGACACTTAGGCCTACCTAGTACACACTAATGTAGCTCTTTCACTACATTAGCCAAATTTCCTGAGAATTCACATTGGGATTTGGGGACAAAGCCCAGCAAACAACAAAATGTCATCTTCCTTCTTTGCTGCTTTGGCCTAACTCATAAAAGTTCAGGTTTTTCTATTTCTCCTTAATCAAAATCCAAGAAACCCAAACATGTCTCTTTACATTGCAAGCAATAAGAGAAAAAAAGACTGAGAATTAACTTATTTGCTTATAAGAAATGGTTCTCTGTGAACTAAAATGGCAAACTAAGACAAAACCTAGCTTTACTTGTCAATTAACTAATGGGACTTGAAAAGACATCCTTCCTCCAGCAGGTGTTTTTGGCACACTGAATTAACAACAGAAGATAAAGTTCTTGTTTTTATGACCTAATTTTCAATGTACACCCTTGTTTTGAGATAAGAAAATTGATAGACTCAAAAAGATTTTCCTTCAGTCAGATCTGTACCTATTTTTTAAATAAAAGTTCATATTAAAAGAAATTTATTTCCCATTGCCACTCTTTTATAATACATTAAGTACATTGAAAGTCATTACTTGTTTCCCTACAAAAGAAAATTGAATTTAAGAAGGAAGCTTATCTGAGTTCTTTTATATTTGGAAAGTAATTCCCCAGATAGGTCTGTATTCATTTCAAGTAAATTTTTTTCTTAAATAGAGGAAACCATATGATTAAAAATGAAGGTTCTTTGAAATGTTTCAAATTTTACTTTGCAAATCAAAAAGGGGAAAGGGGATGATACCAGAAAAATATGGCTTCTCCTGAGGCTGTTTCCAAAAACAACCCTCTTACCCAATGCTGACTTAAGTCCTTGCATAATCTCAACCCTAGAATCAACTCTGTTTGCAAGACAACAGAGCACTCTGAGGCTCAAAGGACAATGGAGTGTCCAATTTTTAGCTTACAGGTTTTGAAACGATAATTATCCTGATGATATACATCATTATATTTAAAATAATGTGCATTTAAATTAGAAAACATGTAATGTTATATATAATAAGCTACTGATATTTATTAGTCTCTTTCACCTTCCTTTTTTCTTATGGTGATACGTGCTCCAGTTATACTCTTGGATCCTGTGTTATAGATAAACTATCTGTAGATATTTGTATTTATATCTGGACTCTCAATTTTATTCCACTGGTATGTATGTGTCTGCTTTTGTCCTAGTAATACACTGTTTTGATTATATAGCTTTGTAGAATAGTTTGAAGTTTAGGAGTGTGATTCACCACTGTTTCTCTTTTTTGTCAAGATTGTTTTAGCTTTTGTGGTTCCATATGAATTTCAGTTTGGAGACTTAATTGGGATTGCATTGAATCTATATCTTTCTTTGGGTAAAATGGCCATTTTAGCTATATTAATTCTTCCAATCCACAAACAAATTTACTAAGGAGAAAACATTTGAATAGACACAAAAATGCAAACCCTGCATTTTAAAAGGACAGGTTTATTAGGAAATAGAGACAGACACATAGACACAGGCAAACAAAGAGCTCTCTTTTGCCAGAGCAAGGGGTATACTTATATAGTGTTCTTAGGTGAAATTTTCATTGTTTTTGTGGTGGGATATTTCACTATGGCGCAAGGATGGTTTACTGTAAAGATTGTTAACCATTTCCACCCCCACCTCTAGTTCTGGCCTTGTGAAGTTTCCATAGCCAATTTTAAGAACTATGTTAGTCATGCCTGTCTCCACCTCCAGCTAGTCCGGGACACAGGCAGTCCAGGTGACAATAGTCAAAGTGATTGGGTTTCCCAATAGGGTGCTCTGCTGGGAATGTAATACAATAAATTATTTAAGTTTTCAGGGATGCAGTTGAAGCCAGGTAATGACTGATCATGAGGAGGAGGTATAAGGAGTGCAACTCATTGAGTTAATAGTTTATCCTAAAGAGGAAATACATCTCAGTGGTCAGAGTTTAATTGTGTTTATTCTTAAATTTTCTGCTCTGTGCTTCCATCAGTACTGTGGAGGGGTAATAAAGATTTTATCTTTAAGATAAAATCTTAAAGAGGTGTCTTAAAGAGGTGTCTTGTCAATTTTATCTGTAAGACTGTTCTTTTAAATGATTTTTAAAAACCTAAAGCAAAAATGACTAAGTGTTAATATTAGTTAATTCTGGGTAGTGAGTACACAAGTATTGATCTTAAATTGATCTTTCCATTTTTCTGTATATTTCTTTTCCAGAAAGGAGAGAAGGAATGGAGAGAAAAGAATGACAAATGCTAAAATCACAGCCTTTCTAAGGGCCTGACTGTAGGGCTAGGAAAGCAGAGCTGAGGACAAGAGGGCTCCATTACAGTTGCCCCCAACTAATCTGAGTCTTCTCATCTCATTCAGTCCCTTCCTCACAAAGGAACACAACCATTCTGTAAGGTGTATGTTTCATTTTTCAAATAAAATCATCTCAAATTTTTACTTTCTCCACTGAACTTGTGCTTTATGAACAACCTACAAGTAGGAAAAGTCTGTTACCTCCCTTTAGCAACAGACCACTCACTGGTACTCTGAAATAATGGCTTGGAAAGGGATTAAAAAATTAAAATAGAACCATTCATTTTATGATTTAGTATAGCTATTATTTTACTGGGGAAAATATAACTATTGACTTACTGACATTTAGCAAAGTGCCTAAAGACTCTATCCTAATGGTGGCAGCTACCTCAAAGACGGCTAATTGCCTACAAGGAAATCAATATGACTTGGAGGTGTCTTGTCAATTGCACCCGAAAAGTAATAATAAAGATCATAATGACTGAGGGATATGGGAGTGGCTGATGCTGAGAGGACATTTGTTCTGTTTAACATAAAGATTTGCCCTTGGCCATGAAAGGGCCTGCTAAATGCCCAACATCAACTACATATTCACAGTTTCTGCAAGAACCCAAAAAGCTGAGTCTACAGATACCAGTGCATATGGTCTCACATAAACTCAAAAATAGTTCATCATCGGGTTCTTTCATTTGATTGGCAAATGGGAGAAGAATTGCAAAGAAGACAAAATGAAAGGAACTGGACAGTTATCCTTTCTCTATTAAAAAAAAACCTCTGAAGTTTAGTGAGAATGCTGTGTGCTTAGGTGCAGGTCAGTGCTTATATTCACTGACGCTTGATGGATTTCTGGCTTCAAATGTTTTATCAAGACAATCCACCTTGTAGCCATCTCCAAAGAAGACTGTGTAGCTCTATTAAGGCGCAATTTGCTTTTTAAAGTGGCTAAATATGCTTTTTTACAACAACGACAAGTCATCTTCCTCCTGTAGCCAACAGAGTTTGTCCCCCAGCTTCGCCTGCTTTTCAAAGCCAGCCATCAAAAAGCAAAGGAAATGTCATGACTTTGGAGCGGTCAGAAAGCTCTTAAGTCGCAGTGCAGGCTATTTCTCCTTTAGTGGCACAGAAAAGAGTGGACAGACACAATGAATAAATAATCCCATTGTACTTACAAATGAATAACAATCCTTCAAAATGAGGTGAGGAACAAAGATAGGAGATAGCAAAGCAGCCCTGGTCTTAGCAGAAGAGCTTGCAATTCCAGGGTCTAAACTGCTTTTGCAAATACAAAATACACAGAACAGCCATGAGAAAATAAAAATTAAAAATGGCATCTGATTCAGAAGGCCAAGAGGCTCAGCCTAAATGGCCTTCTGCATAATTCACTTTGGACATCTCAGCCTAGGAGCTAAAGACAGCCTGGGCCAAGGTTAACAACTTAAGCCATTCAAAATAACTGACTTTGAAATAATCATAGGGTCACCAGTTACTGTTGAAATACCTCTTCATCATTTTTACTTTACCACAGCCTTTCCTTTCCCTTAAAGAAGTCTCAATGTTTTATGTTCTAGCATTAGTCCAAGGCCTCCAGTTGTCATCTCTGTGGATTGCAGCCCTTCCCACCCATGAACTTCAGAATCTAGGGGCAAACAGCAGGGCACATGACCTGGGGCCTGACACTGGACTGAGCAATAGGGGCTGAAGACCTAACTGCATCAAAGCGAAGATCCCAGGGTTCGCAGAAACACAGCAAGCTCGAAGAATTCAAAACTACAGACAGTCTTAAGGAATTGACAGTTGCAAGCTTTTAATTCTGTTTCTAATGTAAGTGGGTGGGGGTGACACAGTCTGACACAGCAAAAGAACTCTTAGTTAAGATAATGAATTTTTGTACATATATTATATCAAGAGTTTTGTTCTTCCTTCACAAGACCAGTTAAGTGTTTACTTTTCAGAAAGATACCTATATGTGTTTATAAACATATATATTTATTTATGTGTGTACATGTGTATATACTTATATGTGTGTGTATATATACATTTAGGTGTCACATGTAATTGTGAAGAAGACATGGTCTTTGTACTCTCAAAGCTTATAATCTCATAGATTACATGAGATGAGAGCAAGGAGATAGCATGCTGCAATGTTAAAATCTCTAGCAGCCAGTCAGGCTGGAAAACCTCCCAAATTAGACACATGAATGGCTATTGGACCCAGTGAAAGATTCTCCTTTAGTCCGAGATTCCTCTTTGACCATTTTTGACCCCTTCATCATAAGTTGCCACCAGAGTTCCAACCACCTCAGGGAAAACAGGGAACCTGAACTTCATTAGAGATTACAAATACAGCCTACATTTATAGTCCCAAAACTGTGTGCTAAGGCACCCAGGATGCTGTATAAACACACATCGGTGTTTCACATGTACAAGAGAAGCACAGGGATGTGTGTCAGATGCTGTGCAAAGTACAAAGGCTAAGTTCTATGTATAAACAGAAAGAAAAAAGCTTTTTATTTCCTATTCCTACACACTTCTAAGTATTGAAATTTTCTTCTGAACTACATTATCATTGCAGTCATTTTCACACAACTGATTGAAGCAACGTAAATATATATTATGGTATTTGATTATTAAGCATGCTATATTTCATTTCATACCATATTTCACTGAATCTAAGACATATTGACTGTAAGCCACATTTTTCACATTCCTCTAGCAAGAAAAAGTCCTACCAATTAAACCATGATGCAATACTTTCTTATCACTTTGGATTCCTTTTTAAGATTTATTTGAGGGGTTCTGTTAGAATTTAGACATAGATTTTAATTATATGTCACTCTTACTCATTCATACTATAAGGGAAATATATTGGCTATGGTACTCCTACAATCGTCATTTTCTGAGTCCATCTTTTGGAATCACTTTTCAATGGAAACATTAAAGACTACAGTTTTCTATCCAAAATCATCCACTGCACCATCAAGAACATCTGGTGAAGTGCATTTTTATGAGTGGTCCACTGATGTCTCTGGGATTTTCTCCCAAGCCATGGACACCATTCTGCAAGTTTTGATTCTGGAGCTTCCTTACTTAAAATTGCCAGGCAGTAAAATCACTTCATGACCACGTCCTGACTAAAGGAATTGTAAGATACCATTAATTATAAGACACATCCTGATTTCAGACACAATTAATAGTTTTTCCCAGACATAATAACTATGCCTGTCATGCTACTCTGGGTTAAGTGGTCAGTGGGAGTCAGGGACGAGGAACACACATCAATAAGCACAGACTTATCAAATAATAAGAAACCAAATGGAGGGGTGAGACAATTTGTGACCCAATCATTAGAACAGCCATTTTCTCAATTTGACATATTTTCTTTGCTGCCCCCAGAGTTGTATACATCTTGAAGCAAAGCTCCATAACTAGGAGACAGGTACACCTGCATTTTCCAAAGTGAGAGTACAAGGAGATATGACGAAGGAGAATCTGCAGACGTCAGGCATGCTCCCAGACAGACAAATAATAGGGAAAAAGACATGTGGAATCCAGACATTTAAACTCTGTATGCTCTCATGCTGCATGGGAAAATCTCTGGGTATTCCTAGAATTTTGCATTCACCAATCTTAAGACTGCAACACCAGAGAAATTGAAGTCTAAAGTGAAAGACAGTGAAATATTTTAGAGATCTGGTGCAGCAGGAGGGACATCTCACTGTTCCCATATGCCCAGGACACCCCAGTGGAGCTCTAGTGACTTAAGAGAGCCCTCAATTCCCAGAACCTCCAGACTGTTGCTCCATCCATGGGCCAAGCATCCAAAACTGAGAGGAGAGAAGAAGCACTCCTAGTACCTTAGCAAGACAAATATTGATATTTCCCCCCAAACAGAGCACCTTGCTTCTGTCACAGTTTCTGTTCCAAAAACCCTTCACATAAACATCTAGCCAGGGAGCGTGTTTACGTGCTTATGAAAATGCATGATGTTTTTAAAATGTTCTTCTGTGCTTTAATCCCCCTTTAAAATTAATGTTCTTAATTCCTGGGGCTGACATGATAGGATCTCAGCCATCTGCCCCTGCTGGTTCCTATGGCATCCTCTGCTCAAACAAAGGGAGTCACCTGAAGGCACAGGGGTTTATTTCACAGGGGCCCCATACATTCTCTACAGGCCTTATTTAAGAATATGATTTTTCTTCAAATTGATTTTTTTAAATAAATGAACAAATTGTCCCCCACATCTCTTCCTGATAAAGAACTGGGAAGAGGCTCCCAAGGTTTCTGGTACTTTTCCATAATCAATGTCAGCCATGACTTCTCGCCAGCTGCTGGCAGCCACTATCAAAATGGTATTTCTATGTTTGCACAATTCTTTGTCCTCTTCCTTGTCACCTTTCTGATACATTACACATATATATACACAAAGAGAGAGAAAAGATGCCCCTGACACTTATACTTCTCTGAGAATTGAAACAATAGCACTGAAAAACATGAAGTAAAATAAATAAAAGTATCCTGTAGAATTTAAAAAGTAAGTACTCCACTCCATGGACACATCTGACCTTAAAAACTTTAGCAGATCCAAACCACAAAATCAGTTTTACCAAAAGAAATGCCACTGCATTTTCTATGACTCCACTGTTTGACCTATTTCCATTTGATAGCAGAAAACAACTTAGTCACCACCAGGCAAATTTAAACAAATGGTCATTCAAACATTTAAGTTTAATTCAGTCAAATGGTGTGTGTCCTTTGTCCTCTGTCCCACTCCCATCGCCTTTCTGGGTTCCTTTTTTGCTTGTGCAAACAGCTAAGTTCCAGAGATAGCACCGGAATCCAGCATATGGAGTGGCCTTCTGGGCCATACTCACCCACACCCATCTCCTGGCGTTCAACGAGGGCTTCACCCATTATCAAGCATGTATGTGCTTCTCCTAAGACCTGGGGATTTACTGATGCTCTCCCATGAGAAACTATCCCCTGCCATTCTGGCTCAGGGAATACTTGCAAGGCTGTCACTTCTGGAGATACAGAAAATTTGTTACAAGCCCCATCCCAAAAGAATGGGTCCTTTGCCCTCTAGAGAAAGAATTCAGCAGAGAGCACTAGGTGAAGTTGAACCAGGCAAGGTTTTATTAGAGACTCATGGATGTGGGAACCTTTCTTTTACGTAGGCTGTCTCAGATGGGCAGTTGTGAGTCATTACTACTGTTGGAAGCCCAAATTTAAAGGAGTTTGTAGGTATCCCTGCTGGGACCCACCCTAAAGCAAAGCAATGGGCACCCCCATTGCTAACCCTTTGCTTCTTCCCCAATTCAATCTGCTTCCCTTTAGGTCTATTACTATGGTCCCAGTTTTCAATGGGAGTGGTATTATACTCGTGGTAAGTTTGAACACTTGTGAGGGAATGTCCCCCAAAATACTTAATTTTGAAAGTTTTCAAATCTAGGGAAAGGTAGCAAGAATAGAACAAAAATTATCCAGATAATCATGAAATTTAGAATTAAGACTATTATCTTTTATACAATTTGTTATTCAAATGTCCTATTATCCTAGTAATGTTCTTTATAGCTGGTTTTTAGTCCCATTCAAATTTAAATAAAGAGGGGCCTCCCCTGGCAGCACAGGTGGTTGAGTGCAGTGCTGTGAAGCTGTCCGAAGCCTCTGCCGACGGGTTCCATCCCCTCCGGGTGGCAAGAATCCCACATGGTGAAGCAGATGTCTCCTGTCTTGCCTGCTGCTCCCCTCAGCAATGTATTTCATCAGTTTGCCTGTTCTGTTCCCCGCTCTGTCTCTGGTGAATCCTCTCACCCTCCTGTGCATCTGGCCTGTACCCTGGTTCTTGTATGCATGAATAAAAAAATCTTTTTTAAAAATTTTAAATAAAGGATCTTACTTTGAATTGAGTTGTCAAATCTCTTCAGTCTCCTTTCATCTAGAAAATTCTGGCTCTTAGGCAGCTAGAGTCAAGAATGATAGCTGTCTAACAAATCCATGGCTCCATCAATGAAGAATTGTTCTATATCCAATGTGGCTTTTGAAGATTTTTCTAAACAGTCACAAAGATTTAAAAACTCATGTATAGGTTGAGAGAAAACTCGTGGAGGTCCTGGATATGTTTATTGTGGTATAGTTTCAGGGGTGTGTACTGATCTCCAAACTTATCAAGTCCTATAAATTAAAAATTTACAGATTTTTGTATGTCATTCATACCTCAATAAGATGATTTTCTAAAACCAACAACAATAATAGTAATCAAAATAGAAATGAAAATTTTAATTAGTAAAATAATCATGTATAATTATCTGTGCCTAAAGTTTAATTTTTAATCCTATTTTCTATATAGAAACAAAGTAATTTTTGCACTCTAAATTTTTTGGAATGACAGTTATAAATCAAGAGAAACTTATACTCTATTTTGTTAGAATTTTTTTCAACAGATCATTTCAAAAAGTATGTCACAATGGCTATCCCATTCATAATATTTAATTTACCACATGACACCCCTAAGTGAGGTTGTGTTCAAGGGTGTCAGCATCACAATGGTCCTATGTTCAAATTCAAACATAGAACTACATTATTTTATCCTCTAGTGTTGAGTGTCCAGTCATTTAAATGTTGGACTCTATATTTTATATTAAATTATTCTCATTATATTTCCCTTTATTTCAGCAAGAGTATTCTATTGATTTTTTTAATTATAGCAGCAGCTCATATTTACTATCAGATTTACTTCAGGATAATAAGGGGGATTTTGCAGCATACCAGTTTAAAAAGGAGTTGCAGATGAATTGTTAAAAATATATAAAGTCAATCAGGGAAATGTGAACATGGTAAATAAGGAAATTTTAAATATCTAGATGTAATCATTGTATTGGGGTTTTCTAAGTCTTTTAAAAGGTTGCACATGGAAAGTAGTATGTGCAGATAAAATGCTATAGTCTGTTTTGAATCATCAGGTGGCAGAATGGGTCAAGTCCAGATGAAACGAGGTGTGCCAATGTTCTGTAACTGTTGAAGCTGGGTGGGTACAGCCGGCTCATCTTGCTGGGTACAGCCGGCTCATCTTGCTAGTCTCTCTACTGGTGTAAATCTTTGAAGCTTTTTCTAACAGGAAGGTTGGATGTAAAGGAAAAGGGGAACTTCTGGGTCTGATATAATTGAAAACCACTGGTTTGTGTTGAATTACAGGTCCAACTTCCTGCAGGACTTAGTTTTTCGAATTGAAAAACAAAAAGAAAAAAATAGAATAGACACTTGTCTCTGTTCTTTTATGAAGTGAAGAAGTAGGAAAGAGGAAGGTGGGGAAGGTGGGGAAGGTGGGGTGTACACACTGTGCAGAATGGGGAGGAAGGTGAAGAGAATGAGAGACTGGGTGCAACATAGGGAGGGACAGGAAACCTCTGTAAATATCCATTGTCCCTCTCTACTACCTCTTCCCAGGTCAAATGAATTCTACGGACAGTAACAACTTCCCTGGACCATGAATTATTTCAAACTAGCATCACTGTGGACCAGTGGCAAAGTCTCAGCTCCCTTCACCCTCCCAGTCAGACCTTCTTCTAGCCCTCAGAGTTCTCTTCCTCTCCACTTGTTTCTAACTTAGTTTCTCACTGATGGTAAGCCTATTCTGGGTGCAGTATTCACTTATGAACATGTCCTGGTATGGGGCAACAGAGAACGAGCCAGATGACATTTACTTCCAGGAGCCACAGTTTAGTAAGGAGGAGGTGTGTGCACAGAAGCAGACCACAACATGACCCATGACAAGGACACAAAGCAGGACACTGTCTCCAGGTGGCAAGATTTCTGCAGAGCAATCTTTTCAGCTCCTTTCCCCACTCTGAAGGTCATTTCAATCTGTGGGGCATCTCTTTGTTTTGGTTAATGTCTCTTTTGCTGTACAGAAGCTCTTTAATTTGAGGTAGTCCCATCTGTTCATCCTTTCCTTCACTATCTTTGCTTTGGCTGATGTGTCAGCCTCACCTCCAGGACATTTCCCTCTAGTCAACTCCACTCAAGTTTGCACTCCCTCAAAACCCTTTCCCAACTCCTCTCAACCCTGCTCCCCTCTTTGGTTATCTTCTTCTCTTTCTTCCCTCATTATTCAGGTCAAACTGTAAGAGAGGAATCTCCATAAAGAGGGGAGGTACAATGTTCCCTGCCTCCATTTACACACAGCCATCTTGGACTAGCCACTGGGAACTCTGGGCGGAGCTGAGGGGCCAGGTGATATACCACAGAAGGCAGGTGGGGGTGGACTCCAGGAGACATGTAAAGTAAAAGAGTGAACCTACTTCTCAGCTTTGGAGCATTTGGAGGAGATTTGGAGAGACATGTAGAGACATTTGGAAGAGACACATGAGAGACAAGTGGGGAAGCTGATAATGGCAGACATTATATTGATCTGTAATTTGATTTTGCTCCTCTCATCCTAGACTTGTCTGGCTCCTTTTGCCCCTTCCCTAGGGCTCCCTGCCAGAAAGTACCTTATACTTTTGGTAAGATTTCAGACTTCAGCAGCCTAGCTTGGGGCCAAGCCTGATTGGCTGGGCATTTACCCATGAAGAGATGGGTAACTGTTTTATTGAGAAACTATTATCCATTCTTCTCTTTTCTCTTTATGGACACTAATTTTATTCAAGTTCTTTTAGTTAGGGTATGCTTTGTCTTTGTGCACACAGATCGCCAGAGCTCTTTACAGCATGCAAGCTTGGGAGTCCCAGGTTAGCCTTGGCCACTGGTAGCAAAATCCCCATTTGTCTTCACTTCTTTTCCTCCTGTTTACACTTAAACCTTAAACCTCATAGAACTGCCCTCACAAAGCCCATCAATGGACTCAACTGCCAAATCCCACAGGAGCTTTGCAGGCCTGACCCATGAAAACATGGAGCCTTCCACCAAGTTTCATGCTGTTCTCCTGCAGTGGCTTCTCCCATTTCCTTGCCTGCTCACCTCTTACTCCCCTTCAACACTCCACTAATATTCCCTCCTACGGTCTTCTCCTGAACCCCCAGGGTCTGTGTGTCTGACCTCTGACTCACAGAACCAGCGCTCATCCCTACCTTATCATTTATTATATGTTAAAAGTGTTTCCTAGAGGGAAGGGCCAGGACTCACTCACCTGTGTTTCTCCAGGCTCCAGGCCAGGGACTGGCACAAGGAAAGTCAGATGTTTCCTGAGCTGAATGTATGAAGGCAATATACCCCAAATGCCCTGGGCTTGCTCTAGACACTTTGTGGTGACATGGTCACAAGTTTCTGTCAAAGCTGGATACAGACATAATGAAACTGGCATATGTGAGGAGTCACTACTGGTTTCAGGAGCCCCCTTAACCTGTCAACTGATCGAAAAGAATTTTGGGAAAATGGGTCCCTATCAATACCAGGTTACATTTCAAACAGCTTAAGTCCCCACCTCTACAAATGCACTCACACAGGCAAGTTGGCTTAGCCACACATAAAAGAGCATAAGAGGCCTATCAATTCCCTCTACTTGTGCCTGAACATTACAGGTGAAAACCAAGTGTGCTTCCTCCACCACAAGCGCCTCCTCCACCTCCCAGGGTCAAGGGGAGTGCATGTAACCCACTGAGGGCCAGCTGCTTTCTTCTGCTCTGAACATGCTTTGCACTTTGCTTAGCTCCTTGCTCAGAAGAGGCACTCAATAAATAAAACAAAATTTTACACTGTAACCATGAAGATTTACACCTTATTGTTGTAAGTTTTTTCTTTTAGCTAACAGCCTGAGTTTTCAGAGTCTACAATTATACATACTTCTGATTAGTGATTAATAAGAGACAATTCACAATTCTTTCCTGCATTAAAATTGTACTTTAAAATGCGAAATTAGTCAACTCTCTCACTTGGGGACACAGGGGCTTTCTGGAATCTGACCAAGTCTGTCTTTCTCAGTACATTTCCCTGCTAGCGATGCTCTTAGGAATCAAATGTGGTTTATTTCATTTTAAGTCGCTTTTTTTTCAATTCAGGAAAATGAATGTTGGAACCAGATAAGAAACTATAGTCTGCTTTCAAGAAGGTTACAAGAAAACTGCATCTTGCATTACTAATCCTTTATCTTCGTGTTAACAAAAAGATTACTGACACATTTTTGAATGAAAGAAAATAAAATAGCAAATGCATCTTAGGAAATGTGTAACTTTCTACAACACACAAATCAGTTGTTAAATTTTTTTTAAATGAAGTAAAATGCATAATAAATTTTACCTTTGAAAGTAAAGAAAACAATTTCTGAGGTTAGGAGAATAAACAGGAAACTAGGATTGAGAATTATCCTTTCACAGAACATAGAATGAATGAATTCAATGACTGTACCAGTAACTTCCTAACTGATAACATGTTTCCTAGAAATGAATTCATTGGGCCAAATGTTGTTTTGGAAGGAGAAACACTTTAGAGGCTGACTTTGTACATTTCACCGGGAGGTAGGGTCAGGCTTCATTTCCCAAAGTTCTGTGAGGAAGGTTCTGGAATACAAAACCAGCCAGCTGGCATTTACCAAAGAACCTCAAAAACATCAGGTTCAAAGAGGAAGCTCAAATCAACCAGTAGTGTTGACCAAACCCCCGCACAGCTTGGGCTCAGGCTAGACCCATTTCCTGGCAGCAGGCAGAATTTACCCTGGGACCAGCCAAGCCTCACACACTGGGTGTCTCAGGTGAGGTCCTCACTACTTTGTGCTTCTTCGGTCTCCTCATTCATAAAATGAACACAACAATAAACCGACCTCAGAGAATTCAGAGAGTTAACATTTGTGCTTAAAACAGTGCCCAACACCCACTAAGCACCAGATGCATATTTAACAGATTAAATAAATAGACCTAAAAGAAACATACTGCACACAAGAAACAGTAGCTAATTTTGAGCAAAGAAAAGGGCCTGAGAGTTTCCGATTACAAGACGGGAGGAGGATGAATGAAGTGGGATTAACCACCCCCCCAAAAAAAGATGACCCCTCCCATTAATGTAATTCAGAGGTCTGGAGGGGCATGTGGTTGAGGGGTTTGGTTTTTTTTTAAGCATTAATTTTTCAGTAATGGCATGATAAAAAGCTGGTAATAGGAAAAAATATAACAGAGTTATTCTAAATATTTCATATATCATCTAGCAGCTCTGTGAGATAGATATTAATATTATCCCTATTGGATCATGCTCAGTGAAATAAGCCAGAAAGAAAAAGAAAAATATTGGATGGTTTCACTTATAGGAGGAATGTAGAGGGTCCAAATAAGGGATCAGGGGGAAAAAAAGTAATTATAATAAAGTAAAAATCAAAATCAACAGGCAGCTATAAACCAGCGACATGCTGTAGGAGGAGAAAAGGGAGAAGGATCAAAACAGGGGAGGGAAGAGCACAAGGGACTATAGTGATGTACACAGGTGAATTAGTGGTGGGAATTTCACAGGGACTGTCACTGGATTGAGAAAGTGTACATTGTACAAAAATGAAGAATGATGTTAAAAATATATAAAATAAAAATTTTAATTAATTAATTAATCAAAAAAAGAAATGAAAGTCAGAAAACTTGAAAAAAATAATAATATCCCTATTTTACAGATGAGGAAACTGGAACGCAGAGCATCTAAGGAACTTTTCCAAGTCTGGTAAGCAAATTTTAAGGTGTCATTAGCCTACATCTATACAACAGTTTGTCCTTTTCTTAAGTTCTCATGTGCATTATCTTTTAAAACAAATCTAAGACAGATGGTCTCACTACTATGTTATAGATAAAACTCAAATTACCTGAAATATTTTTAGTATGTGTCTCAGAAAGATAAAGCATGTTCTATAACTCATGTTTCTGTAATGCAAGTTACTTCATACAAGAATGGAAAATAGAGAACCAATGTTAACACAAAAGTCCTATTAGATTACATACAATTTTGGCCACCATCTTAGCATTCTCTACTGAAGATAGCAAACTGGGAGGAATATGGCATTTTACAAGGTTCCCATCATCCATCCTCTTCCTAGATGGCTTAGACCACTTACTCATCTCAGATGTTGCAAGTTCCCACCCATCCCTAATTTCTCTTGTCTCTGCAGCTCATCAACTTCAACACTTCTTACCCCTACTCCCATTTAGCATTTCTTACTGCAGTATTTCTCACCAGGGATTTAACATGTCTCTTTACTGTGCTAATTTTTTTACTAGGATTACAGTTTGTTTTCAGTGCTCTGATGATAAAGTTTTGAGTGATCTGTTTCTCACCTTTTCTTTATAATCCCCATTATAATCCCCATTATTGTATGCTTGTATAGAATGTGGGGGTTTTTCAAGAATGTGCACCTTGCATTATTGCAGAAATGTCTTATAAAATAAAGGGCTTGAATCACCATTATCTTTTGTACGTATATCATAGTCTAAGCACCAATAGAGTGGATAGGGCTTGTGTTAAATTTTTTAAGTCTGAGATGACCAACAGGCCAGTATTTTCAGTTTGAAATTAGGTCAGAAATTAAAAAAAAAATGGATAACATTAGGTCAAAAACAAAATAAACTGCTGGGAGGGATCATTTCTGATTCCTCTCTTATGCCAGACCTAATTCTGCCTTTGTGGGATCACTATTATCTGACACTCAAAGAAGAGTGATTGCTTGGTCACAGGGCTGGACATTGGTTGGACCACAGTTATCATGGGTGAGGCCAACGAGCTTTGTAGGGCTGCACTCATTTTCCCAGGTCTTCCTCCTGCTACAGAAGAGTCAGAAAGCTTGGCAAGGCCATACTGATGCTCTTGTCTCTTCCTTTCTCACAGACACAGTTGGAAAAGAAAGTTAAATCCTAGTCTGCCCTGCAGATATGAGCATATCCATCCTTCAACACTGCTTCCCATATCATTCCTGCATGTGGCCAACCAGTGGGTAGTAATTCAAAATTCTAAAATTTTGACCTTAGAAGAGATATCGGAAACTACTTCATCTCAGACCCACACAATATGCTTTAACCCAGATTTTCCCAGGAAATCCTGAATGGACAAATCAGCCATTTGAATGAGGAGAGAGGGTATTAGTCATATCTCTATACATATGGAAAAGAGAGAGATTATAAAGAATCAGCTTACATAATCATGGATCACTGACTGAGAAGTCCCACAGTCTGTTCTCTGCAAGCCAGTGACCCAAGAAAGCTAGTGGTGTAATTCAATTTGAGTCCAAAGGCCTGGGAACTAAGGCTGCTAATGGTTTAAATCCCAATCTGAGGACCAGAGATGAGATGAGATGGCCATACTAAAGTAGGCAGGCAGGACGCAAATGGGGAAATTCTTCCTTCCTTTGCATCTTAGTTGTATTCAGGCCCACATTGGACTGGATAATGCCCAGCCACATTGGGGAAGGCAACCTGCTTCCCTGAACCCACCGGTCACAATACTAGTCTCATCCAGAAATGTTCCCACATCCAGAAATGTTTAATCTGGGCACCTCTTTATCCAGGCAAATTGACACACCAAATTAACTATCACAGGGGTAGGGCAGGGTAAGGTTGGGGTTCATCTAGGTCTCCTGTCATACTATTGACATAGACCACAAAATCTGATCCATCACACAGACGGATCTCCTTTAGAATCTGCCACTTTCTTCCTTTAATAAATTGGGAGTATGGAACACACTGACCATTTCTCTTCCAATGTTGAATTTCCCATTAACTAACAGAATAAAGCAAAGTTGTTCAAAAATTAAAAACAAAGATTGGTGGTTCAAGGTATATAAATATATACATATGTATGTACATATATAAAATTTTTGATAAATATATAACAATAGATAGATTCTTAGTCCTCCTGCTAGATTATCAAGACACAAACTCACATTTTTAATGTTCATGAGGTCTTAATTTAAGGTAAATGAGAACTTTCTGTTTTCTCTTTTATTTCCGTTTATTTTATGTTGAAATTACTCCTGGGCCATAAGTTGTTATTTCTTCAGTTTCTTCTGTGCAACCTTCTTTTCTGGTTTAGGAAATATCTGCTCTTATCAGTGAGGATCATCTCTCGGTGTCAGGGGAAGCTCAGGTGTAGGTTCATCTGACAGTGAGCTCTGTAAGTTCTGTGATGCTTCTTGGGAACTTTGTTCACCTGGATATACTCAATGACCAAAAAATCTATATCTAAACCCTTAAGTACACCAGTTTTAATGTGCAGTAAAAATTCATCATCTTTTAGGGCCATTGACTCTGCATCCAGCCCCACTGTTTGGCGCCATTGACTCTGCATCCAGCCCCATTGTTTGGCTTGGGCACACACATCAGCTCTGCCATTGTAAGGATGGGATGTCACTCACTGCTTCTGTAGTGTGATATCCTCAGATACTTGGTGTTTTTTTGAATATGCATCCCCTTGATGGTCTGCGAAGTTTCACTATTGTTCATAAAATGAAGAAAAAGATTTGAACCTCTTGATTTGCATGACTTTGTAAGGTTCTCCAGGTCAAGCAGTAGTGAACCATTTTTAGAGATCACCTATGGCTGCCTACAGGAAGAAAAAGAATTTTTTTAATAGTAAATTTTAATGTTCTCATGAGCTTTGGAGAAGGTAGTGCCTGACTTAGAAGGGTAATCATTGTGTCCAAATAATCTCCTATTTGGAATTTATGGGAATGGAGGGTCATGGAATTAACAGTCCCCTTCCTTCTGGCACAGTACTGCCGATTGCCTTCACAAGGCAGCCAGATCTTTTATCCCATGTAAAAACAATTGCAAAAATGAAGTGTGTGCCCTCGCATACTTACTTGGCAGGGAAGATACCACGATTATGAAGTGTGTGCCTTTTTTCTAGCTTCTAGGTAGACTTCTTTTACTAAATTAGTCAGTTCTTTCCAAGTTGGATAAGTCACAGTCTTTGCCATAAGCTACCCAGAAACTGCAATGCTAGTCTCCCTCACTTCCTGTGTGAAGTCTGAAGCTTTACCCAACATACTCTTTCAAATCTGGAAAAAATGCTTAGGAAATGAACAGCTAGCTAATCATCCTAACAGTACAGATGATGTTATCATATTCATTATTTCCTTACAGAGACATTCCCAAGGAACCCACTTAGTGTTCACTCTTTGAACTTACATATTGGAGAAAGGTTAAGAGGTCCTTTAATTCTAATTAAATAATTAGTAAACTCCAAGTAGAAAACAACAGTGTAAGAAAATGTATTACATTGAGGAAGACACTTAATGAAAGGAGTCCTCTAGAGAAAAAAGTAATTAAAAAAAAAAAAGGCCAAGGACTGCAGAAACTGAGAAGCTCTATATCTGTCGTCACTATATTTACTTCCTCCAGAGACATCCCTTACCTAGCCTATGTTGACCAGAGGATCTGTCAATCACTGGGCAATTTCTCCTTAACCCCACCAGCACAGGTATGGACTTAAAAGTCAGTCTGGTCAATTACCATTTGTACTCATGCCCCAACTCACAAGTGATTTGTTCAGGAATGGGACTATGACACATATCGAACCAATTAGATTCTTCACTGGGGCTTTTCTGATAAAGGGTCATAATGCTCGGTGGAAGTAAGATTGGAAACCTCAACACCCATCTCCCTTGCCTGAGTGGAATGATGTGACAAAGTTGTCTATTATGACAAAGAAAAGAATGATGTCAAAGAGAAAAGAAACAAAATTAAGAAAGTGTATCACAGAAAGTTTTGTTGATAGCTATTGATCACCTGGATGCAACTGAACCTGAATCTAGAACTTTCCTTGTACTTACCAATTAAATTGGCCAATTAATTTCTCTGTCTCTTAAGCTAATTTGATTGTGGTTTCCCCTTGTTTATAATTAAAAGACTGCCAACTATTACAAAGACCTTACTGCTACTGTGCAAAGACAAACTAATCAAGACAAGAAAGACCCCACACCCAGGAATTTTCTGGATAAAATGTCCTATTGAAATAACAATCAACCAGCATTTATAGACAATTCAGTGCAATCATGAACATAACTTCTCATCAAACATTATTAATCATTCTTGGGTTCAGATATGTGAAGTTTAGGATTGCCTAAAAAATGAAAGAGGATTCTACAGGATACCCAAATGTCCCTCTACAGGGAACTTGAAAGGGTTAGGTATTTAGAATATCTCCTTTACAACCTGGCAAAACCACCTTTTCTGTCTCCAATCCTGCTGCCCCAAATGGACCAATTAAAGAAAAAAAGGTGCTGCCACTAACTGGTTCCTACACTATGCTAGACACACTGGGTGTTTCACACTAGTCATCTTATCTTCAAGCAAACCTAAAAGATAAGAAGTACCCCAATTTTACAAATGAAGAAACCAAGACGCAAAAAATTTTAGTGACTTGCCCAAAGTTGTACAGCTACTACACGACAGAGTCGAAAATTAAAACTTGTATCTATCTGAATCTAAATCCTATGTTCTTTCCAGTTCAGGAAGTTGAAGTGCCCACCACCACTACCATTTCTGGAGAAGACAATAAGCATGGTGATCAGTAGAACGGGAAGCTTCAATTCACTTTAAATAGCATATATTAAATTGCCAGTGACCATGAGAAAAGACACAGATATCAGGATCACCACCCTCATGGAGCTTGAAATATTGTAGCAGATGGTATAATAGCAAGGATATAGAAGCAACTTAAGTGCCCACTGAGAGAGAATTGGATAAAGAAAATGTGGTCTATACACACAATAGAATACTATTCAGCTATAAGGAAAAATGAAATGCTACCATTTATAGGAAAATGGAAGGCACTCTAGGGGATTATCCAAAGCAAAAAAAAAAAAAAATCAGAAAGATAAAGACAAGTATTATATGATTTCACATATAGGCATAATATAAGGAAACAAAGCAGATGAACTGATAAGGCAAAATAATTATAAACTAACAGACATTGATAACAAAACGGAGTTTCCTGAGATTAAGAGGGAAGGAAAGGAGGGATCAAGGGGTATAAGGAATGGTAGTGAGGAGAAAAAGAAAAACTTTATTTTGCATTGGTAACAACTGACCTTGCTTTCAAGTAAAAAAGAAAAATACATATTGTAGGGGAAACAGGCTATTACACAAAGTACTGCACTTCAAGTATAAATGATGTTCTAGTATAAAGTCACATGAATCTTGAAGAGGGAAAGACAGATTCAACAAGTTAAGGCAGAGGAATGCTTTATGTAGGAGGAATTTAACCTGCGTTTAAGAATGAGTAGGGGGGCCTCCCCGTTGGCGCAGCGGTTGAGCACTGGGTTGCGAAGCTGCCCGCAGCCTCTGCAGCGCCTGTTCGATCCCCGGCTGCTCCCTGGCCACTGGAGGAGGGTCCCACATGGTGCGCAGACCTCTCCTGCCACCCGCTGCTCCCCTCAGCAGTGTACTTCGGTCCTTCTGCCTGCTCTGCTCCCGCTCTGGCTCTGGTGAATTCTCTCACCCTCCCGCGCTTCTGACTGTATCCAGTGCTTGTATAAATAGATAGATAGATAGATAGATAGATAGATAGATAGATAGATAGATAGATAGATAGATAGATAGATAGATAGATAGATCTTTAAAAAAAAAAAAAGAATGAGTAGGATTTCAATAGGCTGAGAGAGTAAAATAGGAAGACTTCTCCTTTGAGTAAAATATCATATGAAGTTGGTCAGGTGTGACCTTGCACCACACGGACTAAAGGTATGAGATCTTGTATTGATCAGAATGGGTTAGATTTTGCAACAGTAACAAATAACCCCCAAATCTCATAGCTTAAAACAATAACACAAACCTTGCTTAACTCACTATTGTTGGTGGGAGACTCCACTTCATGTCTCTTCCGCTCTAGACTGATGAAGTGGCCTCTGCTGGGAATATTGCTAGCTACCATGGCAGAGGGCAAAGGATCACTGGAGGACATCGTGCCAAAAATTAAATGCTTCAGGTTGAAAATGATACCCCTAACTTTTACTCAAACTCAAAGCCATTACTAATTGAAGGCCCCATCCAATCACTAGAGCCCCAAGAAATGTAATCCTAACAGGTCCCCTGAAAGCAGAGAGCCAGAGATATTTGATGAACAGCAACAATGACTACCACACAGCCAGATACTCATCCATGAGTGTGTTCATGTGAGGCAAGAACATGAAAACAAGACATAGAGAGTAAAACAGAAAGTCTGGAAATCAGACCAGCAAACATGCGAACATTGATTAAGCACCCTCTATGTATTAAGCATTGTGCTAAGGACTGGGGATTCAAAAATGAATAATAAAATGTCTTTGTCTCCAAGGATCTCATATTCTGATGGTAGTGAATGATGCATGCTAAGGACTCAATTGTGTTCCTCAAAACTCAAATGTTGACAGCCTAACCCCCACTGTGACTCTATGTGGAGGCAGTAATTTGAAGAAGTAATTAAGGTTAAATTAGATGATAATGATAAGGCCCTAACCCAGTAGGCCTGATTTCCTTATAAAGAAGAAGAGACACCAGAGCTTTCTTGCTCTTAGTGAGAACATGAAGAGGAATCACCAGCAAAGACACAGCAAAACAGTGGCCCTCTGCAAGCCAAATATAGACATCTTAACAAAAACTAACCGTAGCACCTTGATCTTAGATTTCTAGCCTCCAGATTTAGAAGAAAATAAATTTCTGTTGTTTAAATCACACAGTCTATGGTATTCTGTTAAAGCAGCAAGAGAATAATACAGTACATAAACAAATCATTAAAATATGACATAGTAAATGCAATGGTAGGCATATACACATGGGCATACAGAGAAGGAAATTCTTTAAGTAACTGGCAAGATAATGGTATTTCATCATAGTGATAGGCCACCCTAATGCATTGTTCTCATGCAGAACCCAAGGGCAAAACCCTGCCTCACTTGAAGGCAAAAGTTCAAGGGTATTGGGCAGCTGAACGGGAGAAAATATGTGTACATCATATATCCAAGAAGCAGCTAATATCCAAGATCTACAAAGAACTCATACAACTCAATAAAAAGAAAACCAATAACCCAATCAAAAAAAAAAATACAATAGGCAGGAGAGCTAAGCATTTCTTCAAAGAAGACAAACAGATGGCCAACAGGCACATAAGATACGCTCATTAGTACTTATCATGATGAGGGGTAATGCAAATCAAAATCACAGTAAGCAAATCTCACACCTGTGAGAATGGCCCACATCAAAAAGAGACAAGAAACAAGTGTTGGTGAGGATGAGGAGAAAAAGGAAACCTCATATACTGTTGATGAGAATGTAGATTTTTTTTTATTTGATTGAAGGCTTTATGGTACATAAAAGATAGGTTTTTTAAAGTTGCGCTCAACTTTTTCACACTGACTTCTGTGTATTTGGGTGTTCTATGCCCAAGATTGCTCAGCTGTTGCTGTTGCCATTGATTTGTTTACTTTCAGGATCAAGGTGGGTACTTTCATATAAAATCTTATTTTTAATTCCTTCTCTGGCAATTCTTTCCTATATTCTTTGTTTTGCATAGTTATACCTACAATGGAACCAGCATCCTTAAGTCACCAAGAAAAATCCTCCTACTCCAACATCACATGGCCTTCTAATCCTACTAGTTAACAAAAAAGGCCCAAGGCCAGCCACAACAGATCCTAATGAACAATATAATATTGAATCCCAGGCACAGGGGATGTTTTCAACATCTAAAATTCCTAGAAGTTTAAAGGGCTTTCCCTTCCCAGGCTCAGCTGGCTCCTGCTCAGCAGCCTAGGGGAACAAGAGAATGTAGGTTTTTCTAGCCCTTATAGAAAACAGCATGGAGGTTTCTCACAATAGATCTATCATATCATCCAAAAATTCGATTCCCAGTTATCTACCCAAAGAATGCAAACAAAATAACTTTGAAGGATGCATGTACTCCTATGTCCATTGTCCATTGCAGCACTATTTATAATAGCCAAGTTAGAAAACTACCTAAGTGCCCAAAGTGAGAAATGGATTAGAAAAATGTGGTATATATGCATAATGGACTACTACTCAGCTATTAAAAAATTGAACACTTGCCATTTGTGACAACATAAATAGAGCAGAAGAGGATTGTGCTAAGCAAAATAAATCAGAAGGAAAGAGACAAATACCAGATACTTTCACTTATATGTGGAGTATAGAGAAACAAAAGAAAGGATCAGACAAAATAAAATCAAGAACAAGCACTAGAAGTCTGATTATAGAATTGAAGCTATCAGAGTGGGAAGGAGAGGGCAAGAGTAAGGTGTGGAAGTGACCCAATGGACTATGTTAAGGACTATGGGTGCCTTGGTGGTGGGTGTGGTGTGGTAACATACATCTGAAGAGGTGTGAACCTATACCTCTGAATCATATGAAGCAAACCGGTATTACCTCAATTTTTTAAAAAGGATATTAAAAAAATAAATAAGAGTTCTTTGTTTATCTTTGATATCAGTCGCTTGTCAGATGTACTGTGTGCAAATATTTTCTCCCATTCAGTAGGGAGTTATTTCATTTTAGTTATGGTTTCTTTTGATTTTGATTTGATATAGTCACAGTTGCTTATGTTTTTGTTTTGTTTTCCTTGCTGTTGGAGACAAATAACTAAAGACATCACTAAAACTTTGTCATGAAATGTTTTGCTTATGTTTTCTACTATATGCTTTATAGTTTCAGATCTTACATCCAGGTCTTTTATATATTCTGAACTGATTTTTGTGCATGTGTGAGTTAGGGGTCTAGATTCATTCTTCTGCATACAGCTGTTCAATTTTCCCAACACCACATATTGAAGAGGTCATCCTTATTCAAGGTGTATGATTTTGGCTCCTTTGTCACAGATTAACTGTCTATATAGGTGTGAGTTTATTTCTGGGCTCTCAATTCTATTCCATTGGTCTGTGTATATGTTTTTATTCCAGTACTAGGTTATTTTAACTATTATGGCTTTAGAATATAATTTGAGATCTGAAAGTGTGATACTTCCATTCTCTTTCTTTTTTTGTCAAGATTGTATTTGCTATTCTGGGCATTCTGTAATTCCATATGAATTTCAATAGAGTTTGCTCCAGTTCTATGAAAAATGTCACTGATCTTTTAATTGGGATCTCATTGCATCTGTATATTGCTTTGGATAGGTGGCCATTTTGACAATGCTGATTCTTTCAATCCATAAGTAGGGAATATTTTCCCATTTCTTTGTGTTTTCTAATTCTTTCAACAATGTCTTATAGTTTTCTTTGTATAGATCTTTTACCTCCTTTGTTAGGTTTACTCCTAGGTATTCAAAAAAATTTTTGGTATTATTGTAAATGGGGTTACTTTTTTATTTTCTTCCTCTTCTACCTAATTGTTTGTATATAGGGAAGCAACTGATTTTTGTTTGTTGATTTTATACTCGCCACTTTGCTAAACTGATTGTTTCAACTATTTTTTCTATCAAATCTTCAGGGTTCTCAAAAAATGCAAATTAAAACCACAATAACATATAATATGAGTTGCTAAAGGCTAAAATTAAAGACTAACAATACCAAGTGTCATCAAGGAAGGATATGGAGCAACTGGAATGTTCATGCATTGCTGACGAAAGTGAAAATGGAAAAAAACAATTTGGGAGACTAAGAATTTCTTATAATATTAAATATACACCTATATTTTATTGATCAGAATTGTGTCTCATGTCACAATTACATAATTAATATTATTAAATATTATTTAAAAGTTAGTAATATTAATTTTCTAGCACCATATACAAGAGAATATGTGTGGAATATCTATAATGTACAAATGATTATCACCAGGATCTATAAAAAATATACATTGATTTGTAAGACCATCAATAAGAAAAATTTTATAGAAACAGACAAAGCAATCAATTCTCTAAAGAGGAAACTCAAATAGTTAATAAATATATCAAATGAAGCCCATCCTCATTACTAGAATAATGTAAATTAAAACTAAAAATTTTACCAAATCATCAAACTGTTAGTCAGACAAGTGGGGTAAGGCCATTCCAGAGAAAAGAAACTATGCAAATTTTCACATTTAACACTGTGAAAATTCATTTATACATCAATTTGTGTTTCTATCTGAAGAGGGCAGCAAAAAATTTATATGCATGTAAACATTAAATCTGGACAAAGAAATGCTTTTCTCTGCATTCCCCAACACAAAACCACATGAAAGTCCAGTGACTCAGCAATAGCCTCCCCACTTCCAAGCATTGCTAGGACTCTGATGGTGTTGCTTTCTCATGGGGTGTGTTTTTCTTTTCCTACATTAACAAATGAATCCAAGCCATTCATCCATTTATCTTGAGGGTTGAAAGAACTCCATTGGATATGCCTGAATCAGACAAAACCAGTAGATGGGGTTGCTCCATCTTCCTCTGGAAAAGACCCACTTACCTTTCCTAGCTCCAGAAACATCTGACCCATAGAGGATCCTTGTGCCATATCTACCTTCCCTGGCATAGCAGAGCTGAGCCCATATGACTCCAAAAGTCTGAAGCACAGACAAACTAAAATGTTATAAAGACAGTAAAAACCATTAAGGAGAAAATAAAATCATTACACAGTCCAATGTTCCCAAACTAGAAATCTTTCATTGTTTACTTTTCATCACAACATTATATTATTGTCTCTATTTATTTGATACCTGCCTGTTTCCTAAACTTCACTGAATTTTACTAGTTTAAAAAAAATGTAGGTAATGGTAAAATTAGAAATGTTTTGCCCAAATAAGTAAAGTTTTGAGGTCATTTGTGATTTGGGGCATGACATAGACATAATGAGATAAGAACAAAAACAGTAGAGATTTGGGGTCACGTGTTATTTGGGGCATCACATAGATATAATGAGATAAGAACAAAAACAGAGGCCTAAGTAAAATCCTATGGTGGAATAAAGGGCACCGGGATCCCTTCTGCCAAACCTTGAGGATGAAAGGAGCACCCAGAACCACCCAGAGGCAGCAACTTGCTCCTTTGCCTGCCGAGCCCAGTCCATAGTAAAGCCGGTTGTATGAATGAAAAGAACAGCCTACAATGTGGATTAACACAGTAACTCACCCACCCAATTACTGTGATTATACCTTGTTTGAAAGTTAAGGGTCATAAGGTCAGGGGCAAAACTGAGATTCACCCATCAGTGGGACTAGCTTGCGCTCTTATTTTAGAAGTAAATAGCAACAGCAGGAAAAATACAAAAGGGATGGGTTTTGAAGGCCAAGTTGAAAAATAGAAAGATAATGAAGTAAGGCAGCTATTGTGAGCAAGTTCATTAAGGTAATGTGTTTTATACTCATAAGAGTATAAAAGCTGCTGGAGGATTTTCACTCCATGGCTCCCCACATAAAAGGCTGGCAGGGAAATTGAACATAATCTGGGGACTCCCTACCCTGAGGAGTCACTGAAGAATCACTTTCTTGGCCTAGATAGTCCATAAGTTCTCCAAAACCAGAATGGACCCAGATGAACCACACAAAACAAGGCAGTGTTTCTGTCTTTTACCACTACCATCTCCCTAAGTTTTTCCTAATTGTTACTGCATTAGATTTTAATATCACAGATATGCTGGCTATCTGTTTAAATAATTCATTTATATATATACACACACATATATATGCTGTATATATATATATATATATATATATACACATCTGCTGTACATATAGTTAGTTTTGATTTTTTTGCTAAGAGACAGTTTTCACCCCCTTGAAAGTAACATCATACTCTGAAACTGTCTGGTCCAGCCCCCTAACTCGTCTTCCAGCTTGCTTGGATGCATTTTCTCATATTCACAAACAATTTATTAAATTAAATCCTATTTTTATAGAAGAAATTTAAAAAAAAAAAAAAACTAGCCAGGAGATCCTGACCTGAAGGGTTGCAGTCCTTAACGGCATGCACACGCACCTAGTGGCAGGTAACGGAACTACAGGAACACAGGCAAAAATGAGATTTCACTCCCTATAAGCTTTGCGTTTATCACCAAAATCTCGCATGTCTTTCCCCACCATGAAGATCACACTTACAACCTATATTGTATGTAGGTTTACAGGCAAGAATATTTGTCATACTTTCTCACCCACAGTTAATAGTAGTTAATAGAATTCTAAATTCAAGCCATAACAAAAAATTTAATGTGATTTTTTTTCAGACTGTATTTTCCCAAAATCCTGTAACAGCATCCAATAGGTGGGGGCAAGGTATTCACTTGAAAATCACTCTTCTGGAAAATTGACAATGATAAAAAGACAAACATCTCAGACTTATCTTGAAAACAAGCTGAGGTCAAGGTAAAGTACAAGTACACAACTAATTGGTTCCCACAAGCATCCACATGCTTGAGTCAACTGAACTTTCCAAATTGGTCTACCTTACTATTAATATTAGTTAAAATAATTTCTACCAACATTCCAGCAATCTAGAGGTAAATGAAGCTATTGGTCTCATTTTACAGGCACAGAAAATGAGGTTTATGGTGCCCATACCTTGTTCAAGCCCCCAGGGTGAGTGAGAGTGGTGGAGTTGCCATTCCAATCTAGCTCCGCCTAACCACAAATCCCATGTTTTATCGGAGCACAGTGCCTCCCTTTATGTAGACAAAGCCTTGGCTGAAAATTGGAGTGTTTAACATCAAGTAAAAAATGTTCGCTAATGCATGAGCTGTGTCACTTGATTTTCTGGGTTTTTGAAAAATTTGGACAACAGATCCATCCTTCTAAAACCAAGCAGGTTGCAAAAACCACTGTGAAGATTTTTTTTCAAATTTGATATCCACTCCAAGAGGGTGTGCTCAGAGTTCAGCAGACAATGAAAAATCATCCCTGGCTCTACCCAGTAACAATTGGTGCGCAGAACTCCTGCTCTCTATCAACCTCCCGGCTCTAGCCAGCTAAGAGGGCTCTCTATTTTGCATGTGACTGCACAGAGGCAATTTATTTTCTCATTGGAAATGGTGATGCCGAGAGAGCAGAATCGTGTCACACATGGGGGAGTTACCACTATAGGGAACAGAAGCTCCTTCCAGCTTGGCTTAGCTGCCATCCTTTAGACTGCTGTGATAGCAGCGAGAATGGTGCATACCCAATCCCTGTCTCAAGCAGGATTGAGAGTGTCTCAAATCCCTGCCTTCTTAGAGAGAATAATGGCAACGGTGCATGGGGGAGAAAGGGAGGGGAACCTCTCCCTTGAAATTCTGACTATTGGGCTCCTTAAAGATGGATTAGCATTTCAGAGATTTATTCAGTTTCTTGGGTAGAGAAGCTGACTCACAGATACTATAAGTTTGGGCGTGATAGCTTAGAGCTAAATCTCTGTCCTTAAGCAGAATCTCAAACCAATAATTTTGAGAAGGCATAATAGAGTGCTGTGATAACCCCAAAACTCCATAAATAATGAAGTCACACCCCTCTTATCCTATAGTCAAGCATCAAACACCCTCAGCCATGCACAGCATCTGAAAACACACAAGTATCCCACGCACGCAGAAATTAAAAATTCAGGGAAAACCCAAAACGGAAGATTACAAAAAGAGTGACATGATTGGTGGGTTTGTAACAAATAGAGGTCCTTCATAGGTATTCCGCAGCCTCTGCAGTGCCGGTTCGATTCCCAGCCAGCCAGGGAGAAACCCACATGGCATGAGGGACCTCTCCTGCCGCGCCCGCAGCTCCCCTCAGCAGTGTCTTCGGTCCATCTGCCTGTTCTGCTCCCAGCTCTGTCTCTGGTGAATTGTCTCACCTCCCACACCTCTGACCTGTACACCAGTTCTTGTATAAATAAAAATAAATCTTTAAAAGAAAAATGCCCAAGTGCCATTAAGAGCAAAAGGAAGGAAAAGGAAAGCAAATGAGATACATGAAAAACAAACCCAATAAAATGTGTGAGTCACAAAGTGCAAACCATATATGTAACTTAAAATTCCCATGTAGCTACACTAAAAATAAAAAGAAACAAGTACAATTAATTTTAATAATTAACCCATTACTTCAACATACAATCAGTACTTTTGCATTAAGATTTTTACATGGTTTTATGCTAAGTTCTCAAAAATCCATACGTATTTTACACTTACAGCACAGCCCAGTCAGAATCACCCTACTTGAAGAGCTCAAAAGCCAAATGTGGTTAATGGCTAATGTATTTATAGAAAATTCTTAGCCATATGCACAAGGGAATCACAGAGTAATACAAGGACATTCACTGCAGCTTTGCTTATAGTAGGAAAGAATTGCAAACCACCTAAATGTCCATCAAAAGACGAATACATTATGTAATTTATTCTATTTAATAATGAAGTACAAAGCAACAAACTGAACAAATTGAATCTAAATCTATCATCATGTTATCACTCCAAAACATAATGCAGAATAACGAAAGTGACCTGCAAAATCATGCATACAGGGTGCCACTGAAGTAAACTTTTAGGAATACCCCCCAAAGCCATATATTGCTTTTTGAAACAAACATATGTAATGGACTATGCACTAACTCTGAAAAAGTGGTTAGTTCTGAGAAAGAAGAAAGGAAGGAAGGAGAAAAGATTTTGAGGAAGCGACAAGGAATAGTCCACTGAATATGTAATGTTTCGTCTACTTCAAAACTAACCTGGCACAAACATTAGTAAATATTAATGTTCAATTTCACTGCTGAGTATAAAGTTTCTCATTATATTATTCTCTGTTCGGTTCTGTATGTTTGATCTATTTCATGAAAAAAGGAGAGAGAGAGAAGAGAGAGAGAGAGAGAGAGAGAGAGAGAGAGAGAGAGAGAGAGAGAGAAGGAGAGAGAGAGAGAAATCGTTTGAACAACCCAGCACAGAAGTCAGGGTCGTATTCTACTTGCCTTCTGGGGACAAGGGTTGGGGGGAGACCCACTTGATAATCACTCATGACCCAAGTGTTTGTTACCCCTTCCAAATGCAAATGCTGCAGGGCATTCAGAGGCACTCATAACTGTGAACCTAGTAAAAAAGAAAATATTCCTTCATTTCCCATACACTCTAACAAAGCAAAGAGTATTTCATTTTATTTTTAAAAATCCATTTATAAAGGTTTACACAGACGTTTTAGTGCACAGAAGAGCTACCTTCATTCAGCCCTCTGGAACCCAGACTTAGCAGTCCCCAATGTGGCAATAAAGAGTAACTGATGAGTTAGGTTTTCACACAGCACACAGAGTCAAGCCCTGGCTTTATCATGCCATGCTGCACCTCCTCATTCATAACTTTGAAGCTGGCATATCTACTCCTGATCTATAGTCTCCCACTCTGCCATAGGTCAATAAATGTGCCTGCATGTGCACACATACACACACTCACACACTCCCTCTGCACTTGATTCTGACCTCTCTCCTCTCTTTTGAGTGTATTTGCTCTTAGCCCAGCTAGGATTCTGTGCATTTGGTGTCCTCCACAAACCTGAAGAGTGTACTGTTCTTCATATCTCTCTGGTCACTCATTGGTCATGCATCAAAACACTGATCCCAAGAGGTCCCCACTTTCAGCATTTCTCCATCCAGGAGGTCCCCATTTATCCCTAACCTTGTTTATTGTCTCTGTGCCCAGTTCTTTTCTTGGATAAAAACAGCTTCCTCAGTTCCATGAAACAGCTTTCAATGTGAAACACTATCAGAGATTTATTGTTTGGTTTCTTTTTTAAGTTTAAGTAATTACCTACATCACACCTACACAACTTTTTTTGACACCCTCACCGAGCAAGTGAGAGAGAGACACACAGACAGAGAGAGAGAGAGAGAGAGAGAGAGAGAAACGTACATACATATAATTAGTGAGGCACAAGTCCTCATTTCAGAAATCAGTCTCCCAATCTGGCGAACTTCTGCTGAATCTATTTTGAGTTTTGTAGGTGTCCCAGGAAGACCAGTTAGTGTTAGATTTTCAGGGCCTTTTCGGCTGTTTGCTAGATCACTGTTTATAGGCCAAATTTCTCAGCTCTCCTGGGAGATTTGGTGCCATACGACAAGAGCTTTGTGTGCTTAGAGGAGCAATTCTTTATGCTTCTGGATTTAAAATTTTTTCAAGATAAATTCTTGTGTTATTTAATAAAAATTCCAACTAGTCCGTCATGCTCACAGCATTCTTGGAAATGCATTAATTTTAATGAAGGTTAACATTTTAGTTGTTCATAAATATATCGCTTCTCGGCCTTTTGGCTAAGATCAAGTGTAGTTGTTTATAAATATAAACTGTTGTGAAGGGAGGGCAAAAAGATTTCATTTTTCACCATCCAAAACAGCATTTTTTTAAACAATTCCAAAAGGTCTTAAAATCATGTGACTAGAAAAGTTCTTTCAATACATGGATATTGTTTAGACACATGGATATGTTAGCATCGTGAAATAAAATGTAGAACTTCTATATGTGCTTCCTTAATTTGAACAAATAAAAAACAAGTATTATTGTATAAACAGCTCTTGGACAATTGCTGTATATTAAAAGAAAATTTCAGCTTTCCCCTAGAAGCAACCAGGATGAGTCTGCAGGAAAAAATGTCTCCATTTCAGCTCTCCCTGACCCAAACTCTGAGGAGACAAACTAAAAAGCTGATCTTCACATAGACGCTGGAGAAAGACATTGTCTTCAAAGAGAAGAGGTCTGTTCACCCACAAATTCTTTGGGGTCTGGAGGCAAAATGCAACTGGACTTCAGAAATAAAAAATATATGTTCTTTTCTAAAGTCCTTTAAAACAGACTCCAATTTTGTTCTGTTATTTTCATACTTTGCTGACAAGACTATAAACATATCTGTAACCCCTGTCAGTGAATTCACACATTCTTCTTTTCCCTTCTTGCCCTCTTCAGATCTCTGTCCATCCCTTTTAGGCTCTATTTTCACATGTTCTGTTGAATTTGTTCCACCAGAAAATATGGATATATTTTTGTCTTTGGCGCCCTCTTATGGTCACTTGATTACTACACCACAATGTCTTGCGACATATTCATGAAGGGTAAATCCCCAATAAGGAACTTAGCCATTTTAAGACTAAGAAACTTAAACATTTAAGGAATAAGACTATTCCTAGCTTCACGCTTTCATATTTTTCACTCATTCCTATTTCATTTCAAAAGAGATTTTCTTCCACAAGGACCCACCCATAGCCTTTTCATTCATTGCTGTAATTCTCATCACAATGAAACATGCAAGTCCTTTGTAATACAAGTGCACTTGCATGGCACCTGGAGTACATTCTGCCCTTGCCCAAATCCCCGAGATGCTACTTCTCCACCCAACGGACACTTAAAGTTGAAGCTGAAATTCCATGTTCTCTCATCTCTAACTTGGGTGACCACACCTATCTCACAGCCCCTCCATAATTCATACATCTCTCCATGATGGTAATTAATTGTACATTTTAACTTGCTTCCCATCCCATGGGAGAAAAGTAATAGAACATACTATATTCCCTTCTTGGAGATGTTGGGTGCACAGAACTACATTTGGGGAAACACTGCTTTCCTAGCGTGCTGGCATCCCTGAGTCTTCTCTAAGGAGCCAGAAGTGACCCACCTCTGCATCCCAAAGGCAGAACGGATGAGAGTCTTCACTTGTCTTCTGTTACCTGTCCTCACTGGGAGGACACCATTCAATGACATTCCTACCCTCACAGAGAGCTCAGAGAATGCTGCTAAGTAGTAAGAATAATCAGCACCAAGGCCACCTCATGCCATAGGAAGCCAATAGCTGACTTTCTTGCCAACTATGTGGCTTCCTGATATTCTGTCCCCACCTCCACCCCTTGCTGTCTACCCAGATATCAAACCTGGGTCTTTGCACAGGATTCCCTTATTTTTCTGTTTGCCTAAGTAGAGACTTGTGTGGCCCTTGACCTCAGGAACTGTGTGACTCTGGAGACTCTGTTTAGTGAGTGTCTCACCATCACTGTCCCACCTTCCCTGACACGCACAGCTGCTCAGCCCCCTGGTAGAACACACCATCTCTTTTTAGAGAATAAAATGGCATAGTAGCCAACACTGTCTCCCAGGATTCCTATATTCTAACCCCATCAACACATATTCAGGTCACCTCATGTCTCTCCTCTCTCCGTTGATCTGACTCCATTCTTTCCCGCACCTTTTTAAAAGGCAAATAGTCTGATCATGTCACTGTCATTTATAAAACCCTGCAATGACTGCTTATAGTACTGTTGGGTCAAGACTAAACCCTTTCACAGCTGAGCCTTTTTCAAACTTTCCAACTTTGTCTTGCCATTTGTCTTGCCATCTCTCACCCCACATAGCACAGCCACACAGGATTTCTTTATGTTCTTAAAAAAAAAAACACTTTTCTCCATGTCAGACAGACACTAGACTCTCCATCTCTTTTCCTTCAGGTAACTCCACATGGCTCATTCCACCACGACTTACTCTCATCTAAACTTCACCTCCCTGACTCACATTACCTCCTAGATTTGAATCTGATCCCCCCAGAGGTTCCTGTTATCCCCCTGAAGTCTGCCTGTTATAAAACTTACCTCATTTTAAACAACTAATATATTCTAACTTGATAAGATCCATCTCCCCACCTCAGAGCAGGCAGCAGTAGGGTAGGGGACAATTCTATCTATCTGGCTCATTCCTGGCACATGGCAGAATTCAATGAACATTTGTAGGATGAATTTTGATTCTGCTATTTGCTGGTAACCACAGGATATGCACTTTATCCCCATCAATAACTGCAGGGCCTATTTCTATGTGAAGACATGGGGAAAAAGCCATTTCTCTATGCTTACTTAAAATGATAGCTTTCCCTGACCCAAATTTGAATTGGGACAAATAAACTGAATTGTACATTTGACCTCAAATGGGTCAAAATTATGGTAAGGATATCTTTCATGTCTAACACTTCAGTTTCCAAAGTGTTTTTACATGTATTATTGTATAATGTAAACTCACATTATTCTTTTTTTTATTTTATTTTTATATTCCCCATACAATTGCAACCCCATTATTTTGACCCCAACCCTCCTTTCCCCACCCTCCACCCCCCATAGGGTGTCTCTGGTTCATAGTTGTTTGTTGATTTTGATTTTTTCTTTCTTATAGTTATTCTTTTTCCTGGTCCCTTATTTAAGTTTTCTAGATTTCTGCTGAGTGACACCATCCGGTATTTTTCTTTTTCTTTCTGGCTTAGTTTGCTGAGCATGATCCCTTCCAGCTCCATCCATGTTGCTGCAAATTGCATGAGTTTATCTTTTTTGAATGCTGAGTAATATTCCATGGTGTATATGCACCACATCTTCTTGATCCAGTCATCTATTTTTGGGCATTTGGGTTGTTTCCAAAGCTTAGCTATTGTAAACAGTGCTGCTATAAACATAGGGGTGCAGGTGCTCTTTGGAATTGATGCTCCTGTGTCCTTTGGGTAAATACCTAGGAGAGGAATTGCTGGATCATATGGGAGCTCTATCTTTAGTAGGTTGAGGAATCTCCACACAGCTTTCCATAGTAAACTCACATTATTCTTGCATAACTGTCTATGTATAATTTTATGTATATAATTGTAAGTACTGTTTTTAAATGGGTTTTCCTTCAGACCTCAAAATTGTTCTGTATTTATGCCAATAAAGATAATCAGATCACAAGAAAGACCCTGGAACTTTCAAAACTGGGTCACAGAAAATGGTAGACAACTCCAAAGTTCTCAATCTTGAATTATTTTTTTATTTTTTTATTTTTTTTTTGTAAAAACTGCATTTCTTTTTTTTTTTTTTTATACAAGCACTGGGTACAGTCAGAAGCGTGGGAGGGTGAGAGAACTCACTGAATTATTTATTTTTAACTAAATTTATATTTGACACTTTCAAATATTTAGAGATTTAAGGTATGACTTCCCATATATTGTTTTTAGAAAATTACAGGGTGGCAAACAGAGTTGGAGAGGGAGTCAGAAGGGAAGGAGTGAGAACAAAGAAGGGAGGAAGCAAAAAGTTCTATGGCTGTAGACTATGGGTTCTTTGGTGAGGGGTGCACTGTGGCAACAATACCTGAAAGGGGGGAGCCTATACTTCTATTATGTAAATAACAATGTAAACAAATATTAACTCAGTAAAATATAGTTTTGAAAATAAAACTTTTTTTTTCTATTTGTATAGGAACAGACCTTTATTTTTTAATACATTTTTTACATCATTTTTCATTTTTTGCACAATGTATGCATTTTCATCTTGGTTATATTCCCCATACAATTCCCACCTCCCTTGTTTTGATCCTATTCCCTCCTTCCCCCCACTGCAGTGTGTCTCTGGTTTACAGTTGCTTGTTGATTTTGATTTTTACTTCATTATAATTAGGTTTTTTCCTGATCTCTTATTTAGGTTTTCTGAATTCCTGCTATGAGTGAGATCATCCGGTATTTTTCTTTTTCTTTCTGGCTTATGAAAATAAAACTGTTTTTTAAAATAAAACAAAAAGGATCTCAAATACTAGGAAAAAATTAAGAGCAATAGTGCAAAATTTGCACTACTGAGGAAATAGGGGCTGGTGGTAATGTAGGACATGAGAATTGGTCACTAAAAGGGTAAAATCCTTGGCCACCATAATGGGGAAATAAGAGTCAATATTCAATACAGATAATTTAAGAAAGAAGAGGACATGTTATTTTGAGATATGGAGGTAGACACCCAAAGAAATAGCTGAAGCAGTTGAAAGTAATTGTATTTAGTGAGAGGGAATCAGAGATAGGAAGGAATGCGAAAGGAAATACTGCAAATCATTAATTACAAGATTTTCATAGTATATAAGGTTGTAGCTATATGATGACATTACTAGAGTCAAAAAAGAATTTTTAAAAGTTTAACTTTTAAATAACTCAAATTTTAATACATTTGGAAGATCATTGACTCACACTCATGCTAGCACAAAATTCAGAATAATCTCTTCTCAGCTCCATTTAATGGAAACAGTCTAATTTGCAAACAATTTTTTAAATCTTTTACCATTTGCAGCTACTTATTTATGTAGATTGGAATTGTCTCAATATTTACAGGGAAAACAAAATGCAGAAGTGAACTGGATTCTGAGATTGGAATACTACAATGAGTCATCCAAAATTTAATTTCAAATATATGTGTTCATGAAAACAAATTCATGAACTTTATAATAAATAAATGTTTTAGGGCCTCCCTCGTGGCTCAAGGGGTTAAGGGTTAAGCACCATACTATGCAGCAATCTGCAGCCTCTGCAGCATGAATTCTATCCCCGGCTAGCCAGGGAGAAACCCACATGGCACAGCAGACCTCTCCTGACTTGCCCACTGCTCCCCTCAGCAGTGTGTTTTGGTCAGTCTGCCTGTTCTGTTCCCCACTCTGTCTCTGGTGAATCCTCTCACCCTACCACCACCCCCTGCATCTCTCACCTGTACCCCAGCTCTTGTATGCATAAATAAATAAATCTTTAAAAAAATTAAATAATATACAAATAAATGTTTTATGTTTTCCCTAATATAAATGTATGCTAATAAAATACTCCTTTTTTTCTCTCCATTACTTTTTTTTTTTTTTCAGACAGTGGGAGGGAAAGCTAATCTTAACTGGGAACACCTTTTCCCTTTCTTCACTTCCAAGCCTTTCATCACTGCAACAGAAATGCCAACAAGTGCAGGGTAGGGTTTGGGGTGAGGACAGTTCCTAGAGTCCATTGCCTAGTTGAGGACGTCTTGTAATTGTCCATCTTTCTAACTACTTTTGGTAAGTCATACAGTTTTGAAATTCCAAGCTTTGGTGCTCTTTTTCACATAAGTGATACAACAAATGATCTATCCTGACTCATTCATAATATTCACATGTAAATGAAAGGCAAGATACTTACCCAGGGTGAGCTCTATAAAAATTCTTGTTTTTTTATAAAACTATGCTCAAACAGTTCTTTAAAAACTTCGTAGCAAAACCAGGTAATAACTTCATGGTGATGCAATGGAAGGATTCCTAATCAATGTTTGTCAAGTTGCAAGTTGACTTTGAAGTTCCTTAGAGTTCATGATAGTCACCAAGCTATTGCTAAGTGCTTCTATAGATACTTGTTTACTGAGGAAATAGGATAGAGGATTATACATATCTGTGATCCTTCTCTTCCCTGTAAAGATGTACAGGGCACACAGGCACTAAATGCTCAGAAAAACTTTAACAGACTGAAATTTTTTAGAAACAAATAAAAGCTCTACTAAAGCAATATTTTGATTTCATTAAAGGCTAAGTTTTCAGGACTAGAGAGAATTTTTAATATCTTCCCAGTGATAAACATTCACCTCTGAATGTTTCTACCTGGAGATTCTTTCATCATTATCATAGAAATATTCAACTATCCTCGCTATGGCACACAAACAGAAGCAAGTTGTCATAGGCACAAATAATCCTCTTTGCTCACATTTTTTATAAACTTATCAACTAAAACTTTATCAATTATAAACTAAAAATGTAGTGGTGCAGTAAGATCAGTCAGTGGTGGCCAAATGACACAGAGACCAGACACACAGTGTATATGAGGAAGACATATGAAGAACAAATCTTCTGTCTAAATAGGATTGCCACCACACTTCCTACTGTTTGCTGCTGTCATGTTGGAATGAGATTTCAAATTTGCCAAATATTCTGACTTTTCAAGAAAAGCTGAACTTCTTGATTGTTATATTAAATATTCTATTTTTACATTTGGGAACAAATTCAAACATTTTTTAAAATATGTAAGCTTTATAAAATAAAACTGTGATTTCAGCTGGATTAACAAAATTATTTGCAGAGAAGAAATAAGTAAAATTGAGACTGTCTTCCCCAGATGGTCATCTTAGCTTAAAAAGCTAATGATCTTTGACAACTTTTCTTTTCAAGACAAAATTAATCTATCAAAATGACATGAGTAACAATAAAATTATCTAATAATTTTAAATCTGAAACTATGTCATTGAAATTATTGGTTTTGGAAACTGAAAAGAATTGAATTTAATTATCAATCAATATCACTTAGTAACTATATGTCATGCAGCAAATTGTTTAACCTCTTAGAACTTCAGTCTTCCATAAAATGAGAATAATACCATCTACTTCACAGAGCTGTTCTGAAATTTAAGTGATAATATGTGCAAATTACTAGCCATGGTTCATGACCCATAAAAGGTATCCAACAGATACATCTTTCTCAAACCATAAAAAGAATTCTGGATTATGGTAGATTGGTATTGTGTCAACCTAGCTGAACTATTACCACACTTCCCAAAATTCCCTCCTACATAATCCTGAGTTAGCAAAAGACATTTTGCTAGAGATTTGAAAGATGGAAAGGAAACAGCAGCTTGAGGCAAATGACTATGAGGTCATAATTTTCCAGACTTATGGAGCACAGCAAAAGCAGTACTAAAAGTATATAACAACACAGGCCACATCAAAAAAACAAGAAGAATCCCAACTAAATCACCTTATCTCTTACCTTAAGGAACTAGAGAAAGAAGAAAAAACAAAGCCAAAGCCAGTAGAGGAATAATAAAGAAATTAGAACAGAAATCAATGAAATAGAAATAAAAAAGACAGTCCAAAACAAAATGAAACCAAAAGCTGGACTTTTGAAAAATAGGCAAAACTCTAGCTAGGATCACAAAGAAAAAACTCAAACAAATAGGATCAGAAATTAAAGGACTTACAACAGACATCTCAGAAATTCAGAGGATTATGAGATTACTATGAACATTTGTATGCCAGTAAACTGTATAACTAAGAAGAGATGGACAAATTCTTAGAATTATACAAACAAAATAGGACTAAATAGGGAAGACTAAATAGGGAAGAACTAAATAGGGAAGAACTAGAAAAACTAAACAGGCCAATTACAATCAAGGAAATTGAAAACAGTAATGGAAATGTCTCCCAAAAAAACAAAAGCCCAGGACCAGTTTCACAATTCAGTTCTGCCAAACCTTCCAAGATGAGCTAATACCTATCTTGCTCAAACTCTCTCAAAAATTGAAAAATAGGGAATATATCCAAATATATTTTATGAGATTAACATTAACCTAACAGTAAAACCAAAGACAACATAAAAAAAGAAAACTACATAACAATTTCCCTGATGAACATAAGTGCAAAAATCCACAACAAAATCTAGTAAACTGAATTCAACTATGTATTAAAATGATTACAAACCATGACCAAATGGTTTCATACCAGGGACACAAGAATGATTTAACATCTGAACACCAATCAATGTAATATACCACATCAATAAAAGGAAATATAAAAACCATAGGATCATAACAATAGATATGAGATTGATAAGATGCAACATCATTTATGATGAAAATCTAAAAAAACTGAATATTGATGGGATTTGCCACAATGTAATAAAGGTCCCACTTGACAAACACTCTCAATGGTGAAAATCTGAAATCTTTCCACTAAGGTCTGGTACAAAACAAATATGTCCACTTTCACCACTAGTATTCTACATAATATTGCAAAAGAAGAATATAAAAAGAATCCAAATTAGTACAGAAGAACCAAAGCCATCATAATTTGCAGATGGCGTGATGATATACATGGAAAAACTAATTGAAATAATAAATCAGTTCAGCAAAGTGGCAGGATACAAAACCAATAGACAAAAATCAGTTATCTTCCTATATGCAAACAATGAGTTAGGAGAGGAAGAAATTAAGAAAACAATCCCATATATAATTACATCAATAAGAATAAAATACCTAAAATTAAACTTAACAAAGGAGGCGAAGACCTATACAAAGAAAACTATGAGACATTGTTTAAGGAAATAGAAGACAAAAAGAAATGGAAAGAAAGATATTCTCTGTTCATAGATTTGAAGAATTAACATTGTCGGGCCTCTGCTGGTGGCGCAGGCGATTGAGCGAGGTGCTGTGAAGCTGTCCGCAGCCTCTGCAGCGTCAGTTAGATCCCACCCAGCTGGTGAGGGTCCCACATGGCGCGGCAGACCTCTCCTGTCTCCCCCGCTGCTCCCCTCAGCAGTGTATTTTGTCATTCTGCGTGTTCTGTTCCCCGCTCTGTCTCTGGTGAATCCTCTCACCCTTCCGCGCATCTGGCCTGTACCCCAGTTCTTATATAAATAAATAAATAAATCTTTTTAAAAAAATTAACATTGTCAAAATGGCTATTCTAGCCAAAGACATAAACAAATTCAATACAATCCCTATCAAAGTTTTAATTGCACCCTTCAAAGAAATAGACTAAACATCACTGAAATTCATAAGAAATCACAAAAGACCTTGAATAGCCAAAACACTCCTGACAAAAAAGAACAGGATCTAATGAATATTTTTAGAATATTCCATCTACCCAAGAACAGAAGAATACACATGCTTTCAAAGTGCTTGTGGGACATATACCAAGATAGACCATATCCTGGACAATGAAGTGAACCTAAAAACATAAAAGAATAAAATACTTGGAAACTAAACAACACAAGTGTAGATAATCCATGGGCCAAAGATGCAGTTCAAGCAGCATCAAAATATAAATTGAAGGGAAAAAGAATGGGCATGATAACCTATAAAATGTGTACGATAGAGTTAGAGCAATGTTTACTAGAAACATTAGCACACTAAACACGTACCTTAGAAAAGAAGAACAACCTAAAAATTAATAATCTAAACCCCTGGGCATCCCTGGTGGCTCAGGGGTTAAAGTCTCAGCACTACCAAGCCATCACCAGCCACTGCAGTATGAGTTCAATCCCCGGCCAGAGATCTAACAAACATGGCACAGCAGACCTCTCCTATCTCACCTACTGTTCCCCTCAGAAGTATACTGCAGTAGATCCACCTGTTCTGCTTCCCACTCTGTTTCTGGTAAACCCTCTCACACTCTGCACCACTGGTCTACACCCCAGTTCATGTATGCATAAATAAGTAAAAATAAATCTTTAATTAAAAAAATAATAATCTAAGCTCCCAACTCAAGAATCATGAAAAGAAAGAGAATTCAAGCAAGCAGAAAGAAAGATCTAATAAACCTAAGCAGAAATCAATGACATTGAAGACAGAAAGACAATAAAGAAGTCAATGAAACAAACAACTGTTCCTTTGAAAAGATCAATAAAATTGACAAACCTCTAATAAGACTGAGAAGTGAAAAAAGAGAGATAAAACACAGGTAACAAATAGTAGGAATTAAATAAGGATATAACTATAGACTCTGAAGGCAAAAAATTAAAAATTAAAAAGGGAATGCCATGAACAACTTCACACACATCATATGGCAAGAGATTAAACGATTCACTTTTCAAAGAAACACAAACTACCACAACTCACCCAAAATAAGTAATTTGAATAGACTTATAACTGTTAAGAAAATTGGATTCATAATTTTAAAATGAATCCGGCGGCCCCATATGGGGGTTCACTAGGAAATTCTGTCAACTATTGAAGGAAGAATTAACACCCATATGTTCAATCAATCTCTTCCAGGAAATAGAAGAAGGGGACACTTCTCAATTCATTTCATGAAGCTAGCATTACTCTGATGCAAATCCAGACAAAGAAAATAGAATACTATTCTCATTCTGTTCATACAAGAATCCTTGCAATAATAAAACAAATAGAATTCAGCAGTATGTAGAAAGAATTACACACGATAATTAGGTAGAATTTTTCCAGGCATGCAAGGCTGGCTCAATAATTTAAAATCAATCAATGTAATCCATCACTTCAGTAGGCTAAAGAAGAAAAATCATGTGATCAATTGATACAGAAAAAGAATTGGACAAAATTCAATAACATTCATGATCTAAAAAGAAAAAATTCTCAGGAATAGGGGAAAAATTCTTCAACCTGACAAAAGTCAGATACAAAAAACCTTACAGCTAACATCATACTTAATGGAGAAAGACTAAATGCTTTCCCCCTTAAGGTTGGTAACAAGGCAAGGATATCTGGTGTCACCAGTCTTATTCAAATAATCTGTAAATGCCATCTGTAAGTCATAAGGCAAGAAAAAAGCATGCAGATGAAAAGGGAAGTAATAAAACCAGTCCTGTTTGCAAATGACATTACTATTTACATAGAAAATCCCAAGGAATCCAGAAAAAAAAAAAACCCTAAAAATAGTAAGTTAATTCGAGAAAGTCATAATGTACAAGATAAACTTGTAGATCTACATTTAAGCAATGAACAATAAGGACAACAATTTTTTTAATACAATACCATTTATAATCTCTCAAAAAAGGAAATCTTATATATAAATTTAATGAAACGTGTATAGGACTTGTAAACTGAAAACTCTGCACAATTAATGAAAGTCATTAATGAAGATAAATAAATGGAGAGACATATCACACTCAAGAACTGGAAGACTCAGCATAGTAAAAGTCAATTATCCCCAAAATGGATCTGTAATTACTGCAAATCTTTCCAAAATCCCAGTAAGTTTTTTGCAGGTATATAGACAATATTATTATAAAATTTATACAGAAAAACATAGGAGCTAAAATAATTAAAACTATTTTTAAAAAAGGAAAAAGTGGGGGAAATCAGTTTACCAATTCTAAGACATTATATAGCTTCAGTAACCAAGATCATGTTTTTATACTGATAGTTTTCCTTAAGCCTACGGAAAAAGAAGCTGCTACTGAGTAGGGCCCAAGAGAACATCTGCCTTCTTTTCTTCTCCCTCACCCCTAGTATGGAAACATAGATATTAAAAAGAAGGAAAAAAGCATGAAATTCCATAGAAAGGAAAACACCAGTTGCTTTGCAAATATCAAGATACACAAATGTGCTGATTTCAATGCAGAAGAAAAAATATAGATGTGTGTTTAGGGGAATATGTAAATTAAATATATTTAAATTAAATTTCTACTTAATAAAATGGTAAGGCACATATCAAGGGAGAAACTGAGAAGAAATTATACCTGTAATATTTTATGGAGTTTTTCTCCTGACAGGATTGACAAAGATTTGCAGCTGAAGAAAAAGCAAAGGTGCATTCATATTACATCACTAGAAGCTTAAAAGTGTAAAGAACTTGGATAGAATGTGTCTCCCAAAACTAGTCATCTCTTACTAAAAACCAGTGGAGGCTGAATAGAGCTGGTGGCAGATCAGCCTCCCTATTCCAGTATTTTACAAAGACCACAGGCAAGAGGTGATCAAGAAATGGGGCATCTGAATTTGCAGATTATTGTGGGTATGTTGAACAAGTAAGGCCAGCATCAAAGTAATCTGGGCACCTGACTCCTCTTTAAACAATTAAGCACATTTAAAACACTGGTTCTCAAATACCAGAATTGGTAAGAAATGCCTGCTGGGCTGGTTAAAGCTCAGATTGCTGAACCCACCTCCAGAACAGCTGATCTATGGGTCTGAGAGTCTGCATTTCTGATAAGTTCCCAGATGATACAGAAGCTACTGACCTAGGCTCACACTCAGAGAACTAATTTAAAGGAACTTACCCCCTTGTTTGGCACTTACTTAAGGAAAGTATTACAAAAAAAATTCTCTCCAGTTGTGTAGATATATCTCCCTTAATCAAATACAATATGCTTTCCTTTAAGAGGCTCAGAACTCTATGATCAATTATGTTAAAATACCAACTGAGGGGCCTCCCTGGTGGCACAAGGGGTTAAGCACCGCATTATGAAGCAATCGCAGCCTCTGCAGCATGAGTTCACTCCCCGGCCGGCCAGGGAGCTACCCACATGGCGCAGCAGACCTCTCCTATCTAGCCCGCTGCTTCCCTCAGCAGTGTGTTTCAGTCAGTCTGCCTGTTCTGTTCCCCACTCTGTCTCTGGTGAGTCCTCTCACCCACCCACCGCCCCCCCCATCTCTGGCCTGTACCCCAGCTCTTGTATGCATAAATAAATCTTTAAAAAAAAAAAAAACCAACGGAGGTTTGAGGTATGTCTATATTCCTGTTCCTCAATGGTTTCTCCTTTTATTGAAAAACATTTGTTTCTGTTAAGAGGAAGAGAGGGTGAAAAGAAAAAAATGAATGACCAAATTCTCATACTTTATTCCGAACCAGAAATACAGGATTAGAAGCTAGCAGCCCTCACTTATTTAAGTCTTAAAATTTCATATTTTTACCTTCATAAAACTCTAGCTGCCAAGTGACTGTCTCACACACTTCCCTGCCCCATCCCCTCGTCTGATAAGCTACAGAAAGAAGCAATGAGAGAAATGTGCGATGTCCGTGTTGTGCAAGCCCACTCCTGGTCTGCAAGGATGAGGCAGTTGCTGTATTTCTGCATAGATGACGCAGTGGCAGGGCTCCAGCCTGGGGCTAAACTCATGATCACAGACCCAAGTTCCCACTGACTCCTGAATGGTTTTATTCAAAACTAACTTTGGAGAAAAAAAACCTAACTTTTGAATTCTCCATTTAGACATTCTGTCTGGGCCTGCTCTCTACTACATGGATAGTCACAGCAAGAGCTTCCTCATGTGGACCAAGTACTCAGTCATTCCCAGATGTCAGTCACTGGTTTGTCAAGGAACCGACCACCTGCCAAGGGCATCATCAGTTCTGTTCATGAAAGGTCCCTTCTGCAACACCACCATTCCTCTTGTTCACACAAAATATGTGCACACAGATGGATATGCACACATGCATGGACACTTCCTAGGACTGCATATGAAATTTCATATTTTTACCTTCATAAAACTGGGTATGAAGTTCTAGAATGTCATTTATAATAGTAAGCTAACCAAATGCGCCAACCAGTTTGGGAAATAAAAATATTTAATTCAAACTAACATGTTTTTTCTAATCACAATCAGGCTATTTTGCTTCCAGGTAGTTGAAATCCACTGAATTGACTTGTGTTTTTCAAAGTGGTCATTCGATTGATTTCTACACTGCACTTTCTTATCTGGATCAGCTGAGTATAGACTCAGGCACAGTTGACAAGGGGGGCAGGGGGCTTGAAATGATGGTTTGTGTGTTGCCTACAGTTGGCAGGATCTCAAGGTGCTAATTCATGTACTAATGAAGCAGACTCCTGAGGAAATACCTACTGAGTCTGCACCTACCATGTTCCAGTCATCTTATATTGCATTTAATCTTCAACAACAGTACTACAGGATATCCATTATCATCCCCAGTTACAGATTCTGAAGCCTAGAGACTTTAAATGACCTAAATCATAGGAGGTAGGACCAATTTCAAGCCATTTGACACTAGACCCTACTCTTCTGCTACACAGTACTGCTTCCTTTTAGACTCATAGAGAATCTCATTTGCAAATGGTCCTCTGACCCTCTAATCATGATCTACTACCAACTATATGAAATTCCAAAGTTATTTTGAAAGATGAAAAAGTAATGCAAGGTGAAACGTGCACTGACTTCTGAATGGTTTTTAAATTGTTCTCATGTCCAGAAAATAGTTATGTTTTGTTTATTCCTTTTTGTCTAGACTCCTCATTTCCTGGTGGCTAGGACTAACAAATGCATTTGAATGAACATGCACACACACAAGAGCCTACTGATATACTGCTGAATATGCCTCTCCAGCATCTGCCTTCAGTTTTATCCATGAAGTTAAGCAGGGCTGGTCCCACCAATCTACGAGGTTCTAACAGTCATGGGAATTTGGCCAGGGCCAGGTACCTAATTCAAATTGATCCACTTCTCACTCCCAGGATTTTGGTCAAAGAAACCAGGAGTAAGACACACTGTGTCCACTTGCTATAATCCTAGATAGGAACCTGCCTGAACACAACACAGAGAAACACAGTTGTGGGGAGATGTGGGAATAGTCCCAATGACATTGTCTAATGCTCTGAATCCAGCAAGCCTAGTGCTAACGATCCCTGGATTTTTCAGTTACTTGAGACAATACAATACTGTTTTGTCTTAAGCTAAAATGAGTTGGGTTTTCTGTCACTTACAGTTGAACAGGCTCTGATGGGGCTCCTATAAACCCCAAATTTCAGCAGACAGCATCCATCTGGTCCCTGCTTTTCTCTGTGCTTTCAATTGCAAAAATATCATTTGAGTGGGGTATTGTAAGGACTCAGGTGAAGTGAGAAAAGGACACATGAAGAAGGACTTCTGATACCTCAAGACTCCCCTTTCTTGAGTAACTAGACTTTGGGAACATCGGAAAACGTAAGTGATGTATTCTTGGCTGTTTTGATTCAAAAAAATTATGGATTTCATACTCGGGGCAAGAATAAATGGCCCCTAACATTCAGGGCCTGGCTTAGGGCTGTCAGCCTGACATTGGTTTTGCTAGGAGGTGGCCTGACACCCACAGACAGGTTTGGGTGTTATCAAAGAATGTAATCACAGAACGTTATCAAAGGATTCAACATGTGGTATGCATCAGACAATTAACCAGACCAAATCAAAGATTTGTGGCAAAGAGAATTTAATTACTTGAATAGAGCAAGTGGTGGAGGGATAGCCCCAAAAATACCATCTCACCTTCCTAAAGGGAATTAGTATTTCTATAGGATTATTGTTATTTGCATAGGGTAGGGGCAGGATGCACTGTCCAGAATCTTGGGTCCATAGGTTAGTAGTTTCATGACCAAATTATGCCTCTTCATAATTCACATGTTCAAGAAATGGTGGCCAAGAGCCCCTTGGGTGAGGGTTTTATTATGTAAATGGATGTTAATAAACCTAAGGTAAAAAAAAAATAAATAAATAAACTTAAGGTAATGTTAGCTCACCCAGGGTCTTCCCTGCATATGTTGATTTAACTAGTTTAGATCCAGAATGAGCATGTGGCCCTAAACTAAACAACCCTACATAGCTCTAAGGGTTTTTTCTGATAAAGAAAAGTTTGCTTTGTAAACCTTTTAAGTAACAGAACATCAATATCAATTAAGGCTGCTGTGAAAACATAATGGATAAAGACAAAAACAAGACCACTCAATAATCATATCTGAATGCAGTCAAAACATGAATCTTATGCAAGTCATAAAATTACTTCCCAAAGCTCCCCTTCCCCAGCTAATATGAGTGACTGCTGCTTCTCTACCAGTTACAAGCTTTAGCATCTGTCTAGTCTTCTCTCCTTCTAAATAAAAGGGATTAAAATATTCAATCATAGAATTATCCTGCCTCTTAACAGTATCCAGCACAGGGCAAAACCCCATTTGCTTAGACTTTTTCAGAGACTCTTAACAAAACCCCAAACTCTGTAATAGTTCCTTTCTAACACTCTTACTGACACTCCCTCCATTCTTTATGGGATGTACCCTCACTCACTGTATCAATTAATAAACCAAATTCGTTCAATTGTAAATGTTTCGGCTGGTCTTGGCTGGAGGGCATTGACATTCTGAACTCTAACGAAACCAAAGCATAGTTTATGCCATAAATAAAAAAGGCTTGAAAAAATATGTGTGCCTAAAGAGTTTTTTCACAATCCCCACCCATAATAGGTTGCATAATATTCCGTAATTGAGGAAAATACACTTGTGTTATGCCACATAATAAAAAGTGCACGCTGTGGGAATTTTGAGACATCAAAAAACCAGTGCTGCAGTTGTAACAGGGTGGTCCCCAGGAAAAGGGGAGGTTCCAGATTCCCTGCCTCACTCAAAGGAGGGTGGAGCTGAGCAGGAAGGAGAAGAAGCTGGAGAGGAGACTGGAGAAGGAAGGAAGAAGGATGGAGAGCCAGGAGACCTGGAGGAGGCACAGGGAGCAAAAAGACAAGTGAAGAAACTGCACTTGCCTCTTGGTCCTGGACTGGTTGAAACAGATGTGGGTGAGAGACCAGTGGGGAGGTGACAATGACAGCTTTCATTTTGATTTTCATTTTGCTCTTTTCCTCCCAAACCTGTCTGGCTATTTCTGACCCTTTTCTATGGGTCCCTGCCAGAAGGTGCTATAGACTTGTGGCAGGCTTTTGGGCCTTGCTCTGGACCAGTCCTGTTTGAGTGGACTTTTACCCATGAGGGGATGGGTAACTTTGGATGCCTGATTTAAAAACTATATTGTTGGTCTTTTCTGTATTGTTCACTAATTGTATTAAAGTTTCTTTTCATTAAAAGTCTTATATGTTTTGTCTTGATGAGGTGGATGGTAGAACCTATTTAGAGCGGGCAGGTTTGGGGGTTCTGGGGTGGCCCTCTCCCTGCCCTGTATTAGTGACTGTAACACAGTCACTAATATAAAGGAAGAAATTTGGACCCTGGTGGGTCCCTGAGAGGTACCCATGCCATTTACTCTCTCACCTCTCTCCTCCTACCTCCATCAACCCACACACATGTACCAAGCCAAACCTTTAGGAGGCAATGAGTATGAAAGAATTCCCAAATAAATCTGGGGATCGAGGTGGAGCTCAGTACTCAGTAAAACTCATGGAACTTTCCAAAATCCAGCTCCAGGACTCTCCCAAACCAGCCATTTAGGGATTTTTCATGGTGGTTTCATCACATAGGCATGAATGTCCCCTGAAGATTGAACTCAATCTTGGACTAGAGGTTAGGGTAGAGGGTAGAAATAAAAATTATAAGTTTTTCAATAGTATTAAAAATAGTATGGTATTGACACAAAAATAGCTACATGAACTAATGGAACAGAATCAGTAGTCCAGAAATAAATTCATACCTGTACCAGAACTTAATCTATAATAAAATATCCATGACCATAAAATGGGGAAAAACAGTCTCTAATAAATGGTGCTGGGAAAAGAGGAAAGCCACACATAAAAGAATAAAGTCGGATTACTTACTAATAAATACACAAAAATAAATTCCAAATGGATTTAACATTTAGATATAAGACCTGCAGCAGTAAAATACATAGAAGAAACCATTGGTGATGAATTCCATGATATCAACAATAAAGATATTTTTGATGACTCAACTCCAGTGACAAGGGAATTAAAAACAAAAATAAACAATTGAGGTTACCTCAAACTAAAAGTTTTCTGTACAATGAAAGAAAATACAAGACAACTAAATAGACATTTTACTGAATGGGAGAATATATTCTCTCCACATATAACTGATGAGGGATTATTATCCAAGATATATTTTCTTGAAAATTCATACAATTCAACAACAACAACAAAATAACTCAATTAACAAACGGACAGCAGACATGAACAGACAATTCACCAAAGAGGATGCACAGAGGCCCAAAGACCTTGAAAACATGTTTAATCCTAATCAGAGACACAAAGATTAACTACCTTGAGATACCACCCACACCTGGGAGAATGGCATATATTAAAAAAGATCCACAATAACAAGTGCTGGGGAGGATGTGGTGAAAAAGGAACCCTGTTACACTCTTGGTGGGAATGTGAATTCATGAAACCACTATGGAAAGAATACTGGATTCATTTCTAAAAATTAAAAATGGAGGGCTTCCCTGGTGGCGCAGCGGGTTGAGTGCAGCGCTGTGAAGCTGTCTGTAGCCTCTGCAGCGCGGGATCGATTCCTGGCCAGCCAGGAGATACCCACATGGCATGGCAGACCTCTCCTATCTCACCCGCTGCTCCCCTCAGCAGTGCTTTTGGTTGGTCTGCCTGTTCTGCTCCCCAATCTGTCTCTGGTAAATCCTCTCACCCTCCTGCACCTCTGGCCTGTACCCCAGCTCTTGTATAAATAAATAAATCTTTTAAAAAATTAAAAATGGAAATACCATATGACCTGGCAATCCCTCTTGGGCATATTGCCACAGAATATAAAACCATCAACCAAAAATCTCATATGTTCTACAGTACTCACAGCAGCATTTTTTTTTTTTTTTTGCAATCTCTGGGACATGAAAACTGCCTACATCTTTTCAATGGATGAATAGATCAAGAAGATTGGTACATACACAACATCTAGTGTCTTACTGCCACATGAAAGGATGAAATACAGCCATTCTTCAGAAAGATGGAAGAAATTTGAGAGAATTGTGTGCAACAAAATAAGTCAGAACTATAAAAACAAACATTGGACATTCACATAGCAAATATTCGACAATTCTAAAACTAATGGATATCATTAAACATTTTTAAAAAACAGTGGACATCAATAAACACAGTGAAGGCTCTGAAGAGAAGAGGGAGGGAGCAGGATAAGGGGACAGAAGGACTGGTAGTGGGGAGGGGAATAAATAATTAATTTTAAAATAAAATGTACTAAATTGAAACTGACTTCCAATTTGGTGATCAAATGACTATCAGTACTTGTTTCAGATAGTATCTGAAGCAAGGGAAAAAGAAAAAGAAAAAAAATTGCAAGCTTTTTAATCAAAAGTTGATTTTTTTGTGACCAGCCCCTAACTAAAAACTACCTGAAGACCCTCCAAGAGTTGCCTCATTTGCATAAATGTGGGTAAGATAAAAAGGAGCTTGTTATGATTGACTATCACTTCTATGACACAAGAAATTCCAACTCTACCCTAAGTTCCTAGAATATTTGAACAACATATTATTTGTCATTGACCAAAGAATACCCATCACAGTGCAGGTTTTGGATTTGTCCTGTGTCACCCATTAACCATCTGTTTATCCCTCTGTCAAGTTGCTTAACTGCTTCAAGATTCCATTTTTCTCACCTTGCCAATACTTGTTTCCAGTCTTTTGAAATAGGCCATTTTTTATTATATTGTAGTGCAATAAAACCTGAAACTGACATATTTGTGGTGTGTGTGTTTCAATTTAGTACATTTTATTTTTTAATTAATTATTTATTTTTTTCCCACTACCAGTCCTTGTGTCCTCTTATCCCTACCAGTAAAAATAAAGCTTTTTTTTTTTTTTCAGTGATTGTAGTAAAGATGAGTTTTACTTTGGTAATAAGTATGAATTGTAGAAAATTTTAAGAAAATGTTTTTCTGTTGTATAGCTATATACTAATCAGAATTAGGTTAACTAGATTCAACTACTCCTTTAATCCAAAGGATTCAGAGTAGTCCTTAGGGAACTTAATTTAATGACTAGATAAGGCAAATTTGTAATTAACATATCAACTACTTCTATGGAATTAAGTCTTTCCAAAGTGCTTGAAGGTGCTTGAAACAGTTTATCTTAAGTAGACCAACTATTCCCAAACCTAGTTCACCATCAGAATCATATGTAGAACTTTTTAATTACAGGGATCCCTGAGCCACCAAGAAATTTTGATTCTGTGGGTCTCTCGTGGGCTCAGGAATCTATTAAACAGGTTTTTTTAAAAAATCAGGAATTTCCAAAGATCAGCCAGTTATGGATGGGAATCCCTGCTTTAGAAAAAAATAACCACACACAATGGATACTCCAACCTGTTTGAATTATCGTGATTCCAAACTAGCTCCTCTCTTTTTATTTTATATTCAAACATGGGGTTTTTTTCTCTTCACTTAAATCAATGCATTACTAGTGAATGCTATAATACTAAGAGTGACTTCAAAATAAACTAAATTGTTTAGGTGTGGGGTTACACACCTAAAGTGGTGTGGTGAAAGTAAAACAAGATCTTTCATGAGCTAATAATTGTTTAATCTGAGATCAAGTGCAAGGATACTGTTTTTATTATTCTATTCTCTCCACTTTTGTATATTGGAACTTTGCATGAGAAAAAGTTTTTCAAATTAAAACAGAGTAACATGAGGGCCTCCCTGGTGGTGCAGGAGTTAAAGTCTCAATGCTGTCATGCTGTCACCAGCCACTGCAGCACAAGTTCCATCCCCAGCCAGAGAGCAACCCGACGTGGTGCAGCAGACCTCTCCTGCCTCACCTGCTGCTCCCATCAACAGTGTATTTCAGCAGATCTGCCTGTTCTGCTCCCCACTCTCTCTGGTGAATCCTCTCACCCCACACACACTCACACACCTCAGGCTTATGCCCCAGTTCTTATATGCATAAATAAATAAATTTTAAAAACTGAGTCACATGAATAATAAGGAAGGCTTCCTGCTTCTCCCTTCTTACAGTCTCACTTCCCAGTAATAACTATTATTATAAGTTGGTTGTATATTCTTCCAGGTACTTTTCTGCTTATTCTGTATTCTATATCCATTTTTCCATTCCACTATGTGCCAACCCTGTGCCAGATCCTATAATGAAATTGGTTTAGGAGATGTACCCAGAAATTTTTCAAAAGGAAATCACTGCAGTCTCCTCATAAATTTTCTTGCTGTTTAACTAACTCACTTACACCATTTATATCATCCACACAGCAGGTATAATGGGGTGCCTTGAATCCTAATCCTCCTGTTTGTGAACCATTACTACATTTTCTTCAGACCCTACAGCACAAGCTTTGAAAGTAGCCAGAATCTGTGTTCAAATTCTGCCTCAACCTCTTCCTAGGTGAGCAATTCATTTCATCTTGTTGTTATGCTAACAGTAGTACCAATTCTTCAGAGCAGTTGTAATAGGTAAAACCTATAGAATTTAACGTCTGATCTCCCACCTAGAATCCTCTCATTAACATGATTCCTTGCCTCATTGTGAATTTTTGCCAAACTCATGCCCAAACCCCAACTCTAACCTTACACACACACACACACACACACAAATATGTCAGTTTCAGGTTTTATTGCACTAAAATATAATAAAAGTTGGCCTATTTCAAAAGAGCAGAAACAAGTTGGCAAGGACATGGAGTAAAAGGAATCTTTGTACACTGTTGATGAGAATTTAAACTGGTTCCACCCTAGTGGAAAACAGTATGGAGATTTCTCAAAATATTAAAATTAGACTTGCCATATGTTGCAGCAATTCCACTCCTAAGTATCTACCTAAAGAATATAAGAACACTAACCTGAAGGGATATATGTACGTCTATGTTCATTTCAGCACTATTTATAGTAGCCACGTTATAGAAACAACATGTACCCAATGACAGACAGATGAATGGATTAGAAACATGGGTATATATATAAAGAAAAAAAAAAAGATAAACTCTTGCCAATTGCAACAACATGGATGGACTTAGAGGGAATTATGCTAAGTGAAATAAATCATAAGGAGAAGGATGGTGTCACTTACATATGTGGATTACAGAGAAACAAACAAAGGGTCAGATGAAACCAAGCCAATAATAACTCCTAGAAATTGACTAGAATTGAGGCTACCAGAAGGGGATGAGGACAAAATGGACCATGGTAGAGAACTACTGGTGTCTTGTAATGTGGTAAAATACACTGAAGTGTATGATCCTTCAGCTCTGAATCACATACAGTGTTGTAAACAAGCGTTACCTCAATGATGAATTAATTAAAAATGTAATCAAAAGAATTGAAGCATTTATTATTTTCTTCAGGTTCCTCTTGACAAAAGAAGTCTTTCCACTAGGGGTATAGAATGGATTGACACACGTTCACATAAATATATGTTGTCCCAAACACTTTTTGTAAAAGCCCAAGTACCTAGATGATCATCTCCCAAGTTTTTGTTTTGTTATAAAATCTCATTTAATCCCTTTCTTTTCCAGTTCTTAAGTTAGTATTTATTTAGATATGATGAGTCATTATATTTTCAACAAAGATTCTAAGATCATTTTCATCCATCAAAATTTTGCTTGCAACTCATTTTCCAAAACCTATATCAATTGGTGTTTCCAAACACTAAATTCCACTAATTTTATCTGTAAATATATATGCCCAGTGTTTATACATTTAAAATGTTCTATTTATTTATCCACTGACAGAGGATGAGAGAGAGAGAGAGAGAGAGAATGCTTCCAACCACCTGGATCATCACCTGAATTTCCCATTTATAATCCATATGTATTCACAGAGAGAGAAACATGCTACTGCTATGTGCACATCCCAACATGAGCTCACACATATATAAATCTCATTGACCCTATCGTGTACATACTTTGAAAAGTTTGTTAGAAGAACCAGCCTAGTAATAATTCACCATACCTCATGTATAATAAGGAGAAATGCACCAGCCTTTATGATGAATTGCCAGGGTAACACAGGGACATCTTGTTTGCATTTCAATGCACAGAGTGTCAGATTCTTATTTCATTACTCGCCGGCACATTAGTGGACGGTTTTTAATTTCTTTTTTTTTCCCCCTTTAGCAAAGCTCCATGGAGACCTCTCGCTTTTGCCACTTACATCAGGAGCAAGGTTGCATTATTTTTAAATGCTATAGTGTCTGGGTCTCACTAGAAATGCTGCTGAATTAACAAAATAAATGATAGCATACTACCAGCAATTCTATCTGGCTTTTTTATTTTCAGCACAAAATTTCTCTTGTTTTTCTGGACTCATTCTACAAAAGGGAGGTTGAAGGATTTGTAGTATCTTCATGTTTTTAATTGGAAGATATTCATTGGTTTTAGTTATGTTTTGTTTTGTTTTTATCTTTTGCCCAGATTCATATTGCTCCTTTTGCAAAACAATATGAGAAGCTATAAGAAGCTGTTCTCAGCGGGGGGAAACATAGTTCTGAGACTTTGTAATGTGCTAGGAGCTGAGCTGCTGGATGCTCAGAGCTGCTGGATTCTCAAACTTACCAAGAAGTTCCCTTGTCTGCCCTACATTCTAAAGCAACCCTCCACTATTAACAATACTGCAAGTTTCAACTGCAAAGATAAAACCACATTTAGAAACTTTATTGTTTGGTGTGAAAAACAGAAAATAAGATACTACAAAATTGAAGACAGAAATAATTTAGAAAAATATCCACATTTTTCAGTGACTGGCCAATTTTTTTAAAAGTATCTCAGGGATATTTACTGTCCTTTCAAGATTCACAATGAAGAAGCAATTGACTGGTTTGGCAGTTGTACACGACTATAGAGATAATGTTAAAAAATACAAGGACTGGGCCTCCTCGGTGGCGCAGCGGTTGAGTGCTGGGCTGCAAGGTTGCCCGCGGCCTCTGCAGCGCCGGTTTGATCCCCGGCTGCTCCCCGGCCACCGGAGGAGGGTCCCACATGGCGCGCGGACCTCTCCTGCCGCCCGCTGCTCCCCTCAGCAGTGTGCTTCGGTCCTTCTGCCTGCTCTGCTCCTCGCTCTGGGTCTGGTGAATTCTCTCATCCTCCCGCGCTTCTGACTGTACCCAGTGCTTGTATAAATAAATAAATCTTTAAAAAAAAAAAATTAAAAAAAAAAAAATACAAGGACTGGGGTCCTGAGAATACAAAAAATGCTGACAATGCAGCCGAAAAGTTCTGCACCTTTGATAAATTTGAATGCAACTGGTCTATATTTTAATGCTGTTGTTATGGTTTTGGCTAAACTTCTTCAGATTCAATGTCATGATAAATAATCTGGTAATGTTTAAGGCAAATCGTATTTGGTCTGGAAGCACCTATCACAGGATGCAGTTGCTAAAACAAATGAAACAAAAGAGAGTTTTGCCTGTTACTTTATTTTTTTTAAAAAAGAGTTATTTATTTATGCATACAAGAGCTGGGTTACAGGCCAGAGATGTGGGGGGTGAGAGGATTCACCAGAGACAGAGTGGGGAACAGAACAGGCAGAGTGACCGAAGTACACTGCTGAGGGGAATAGCAGGCGAGTCAGGAGAGGTCTGCTGCGCCATGTGGGTTGCTCCCTGGAAGGCTGGGGGATCAAACTCATGCTGCAGAGGCTGCAGAGGCTGCAGAGGCTGCAAAGCCTGCGGACTGCTTCACAGTGCAGTGCTTAACCCCTTGCTCCACCAGGGAGGCCTGCCTGTTACTTTAGACAAGCATAGTCTTGGTATTGGCACAGGAAATGCAGTTCTTAGTGAAGCTTCCCAAAATCTGTGATTGTTCCATATTAAAAAAAAAGCTCAAAAGCTACAGACAAAAATGAATGAAACCATAGTAGCTGTCTAGGAAATTATTGATAATCCAAAGACAGACCACAGACAGGGGAAAGTTAGAAGATGAACATTATTAGGACTTCAGTTTCTTGCCTACTTAGTATCATTGAGAACCATGTACACTATGGCATGTGTTTGGAAATCAAATGCCACATTTTTGAGGGAGGAATCCAAGAAAATTGACTGTATCTAGAGATATATAATCATTGCTTTCTCTTTAATAAAACTGGGGGAGATGGAGGAGAACAAAGAACTATCTACAAGAATACTCTCCAACAAGTTTTCCTTCAGAAATGAAGATAAAGACTTTGCCAAACAAACAAAAGTTGAGAGAGTTCATTACTGCCTCACAAGAAATGCTAAAAGGAGCTCTTCAAGCTGAAATAAAATTGCACTAATTAGTAACATGAAGATATACAACACAATGGTAAAATTAAATATATAGTCAAATTCAGAATACTCTAATTCTCTAATAATATAATATGGTGGTATATTAAAAAGCACTAAAATTAACTATAAATAAAATAGTTCGTTAAAGTATAAGAGTATTAAAAATAACTATAACTATAATAATTTTTAAATATACAATATAAAAAGAATTGTGAGATCAAAACATAAAAGACGGGAAGTAAAAAAGTCATTCTTTATGTTATCAAAGTTGTTATCAGCTTAAAATAAGATATTTTATATAAGCCTCATGGTAACTATGGAACAAAAACCTACAGTAGATTCATGAAAGACAAAAAGAAGGGACTCAAAGGATACCACAATATCATCACTTCACAAAAGAAGGCAACAAAAGAAGAAAAAAGGAACAAGACAATGACAATGTGGTCAGAAAACAATTAGTAAGATGACATTAAAGTTCTTACCTACTGATAATTACTATAAATGTAAATGGGATAATTTCTTCAATCATAGGGCATGTGGTAGTTGAAGATTAAAAGACAAAACCCAACTATATGTTGCCTATGAGACTCACATCAGTTTTAAGGAAAGTCATAAACTCTAAATGAAGGAAGGGGTAGAAAAAGATATAGTCCATGCATGTGGAAAGCAAGAGAGCAGAGATTATGCTTAATCAAATAAAATAGATGTTAAACCGAAAACAATAACTTGAGAACAAAATAAATCATAAAAAGCAAACCAGCTAAGCCCAAAGTTAGCAGAAGGAAATAACAAGTGAAAAAACAAAATAGAGGAAATAGAAAATAGAAAAGATCAACAAAAATAAGGCTGATTTTTGCAAAGACAAAGTTGATATATCTTCAGTTCATCTAAGAAAAAGACAGAACATTTAAATAAAATCAGAATTGAAAGAAAAGATATGGAAAAAGCACACCACTGAGAGACTGCTATGAACAATTACATGCCAACAACTTGTATAGCCTAGAAGAAATGGATAAATTCCTAGAAACATACAACCTACCAAGACTGAAACATAAAAAAATAGAAAATCTGAACAGACCTAAAATGACTGGGCCAATAGAAGCAGAAATGAAGAACTTACGAAAACAGAAGAGCCCAGAAACAGGATTTCCCAGGTGACATCTACCAAATATTTATTTTTTTAAAGATTTATTTATTTATACATACCGAATATTTATAGAAAAATTAACACCAATCCTTCTCATACCCTTCAAAAAGCTGAAGAGGAGGTAACACTCCCAAATTCATTTCATGAGGTCAGATTAGAACACTTCAAGAAAACTATAGAAAACTCTCCTGCCCACATGTACCATGTGTATATTTCCTTACACCAACCTTCTCCCTTTGCAAAGCAGCAGAGGCAGCTCTCCTCCCAAGGCTGCCCATCTGTGACTAAGCAGGAGTCTCTCCTATTAAACCTGTCCCTTTTTCAGGGGCAGCTCTTTCTGCCTGCTTGTGTCTGTGCAAGTGTCCTTTATTTCCCTTCCTTTTTTTATAAAAAACCTTCCCTTCTGGATATTAAAAAAAGAAAGAAAACTATAGATCAATATTTTCTATGAATATAGATATAAAAATTCATAACAAAATATCAGCAAACCAAATTTAACAGCACTTTTAAAGTATCACATACCCAAGATCAAGTTAAATTATCCCTGGGAAGCAAGATGGTTCAACTTATTCAAATAAAAAAGATGTAAATCAATAATTGTCATACTTATTAATAGAATAAAAGATAAAAATCACATGGTGATTGCAATAGAGAAAAGCATTTGACAAAACACAATATCTTCTAATGATAAAAATTCTCAACGAATTGGATATAGAAAGATCACACCTCAACATATGAAAAGTCCACAGCTAGCACCACCACACTTAATAATAAAGGTTGAAAGATTTCCCTCTAAATCAGGAACAAGCATGAGTAATCACTCTCATCACATTTAATCAAATTAGTACTGGAAGTCTAAGCAAAGGCAACTAGTTTTAAAAAAAAAAAAGAAATTAAAAGCATCTAAATTGGAAAGGAAGAAATAAAATTGTCTCTTTTGTTAGAGATTATGTGATTTATATATAGAATATCCTAAAGATTACACGCCCCCCCAAAAAAAATGTTAGGACTATTCAATAAATAAAGTTGCAGGATTCAAATCACCATACAGAAATAAGTTACATTTCTATACACTAACAGTAAAATATCTGAGAAAGAAATAAAGACAATAACCCCATTCACAATAGCATCAAACACGAAAACAAAAATATATAGGAATAAATTTAAGTAAAAAGGTGAAAGATCTGAACACTAAAAGCTACTGATTTTAAAAATTGCAGAAAACCCAAATAAACGTAAAACTAATTCATATTGCTGGATTGGAAAATTTATGTTAAAATATTCATAATACCCAAAGCCATCTATAGATTCAATGCAACACCTATCAAAATACCCATGGCATTTTTCACAGAAATAGAAAAAATAATCCTGTAATTGTCTTTAAAAACCACGTAAGACCCCAAATAACCAAAGTAATTCTGAGGAGGAAAAACAATGCTGGTGATATTACATTTCTGATTTCAAACTATACTACAAAACTATGGTAATAGAAGCAGCATAAAAATAGACACGTAGACCAATAGAACAGAATTGAGTGCCTGAAAATAAACCCTCACATACATGGTTGACTAATTTTTGACAAGGGAGCTAAGAAGACTCAGTAGGGGAAAAGTAATCTGTTTAATAAATCACACACAGAAGAATCAAAGTGGTCCCTTGTCTTACACCACTGATAACAAATTAATTCAAATGAGATTAAAAGCTTAAATGTAAGACCTGAAGCTAAAACTTCCAGGAGTAGATATAGGGAGAAAGCTCCTTGAGTTTGGTCTTGGCAATAATTTTTTGGATATGCACCAAAAGCAAAAACAAACAAGTCGGACCATATTAAGCTGAAAAGATTTTACAAAGAAAAAGAAATAATTGACAAAATTAAAATGCCATCTATGGAATGGAAGAAAATATTTGTAAATCATATATCTGATAAAAGGTCAATATCCAAAAAAATCTAAGGAAGTCAGGTAATGCAATAGAAAAATAAAAATACACACAATCCAATTTAAAAATGGGGAGAGGAACTAAATAGACATTTTTTCTATAGAAGACATACAAGTGGCCAACAGGTACATAATAAGACTACTTACCAGGTAAATGTAAATCAAAATCACAATGAGATATCTCCTCACACCTGTTAGAATAGCTATCATCAAAAAAGACAAGAGATAATAAGTGTTTGCAAGGATGTGGAGAAACGGGAACCCTATGCACTACTGGTGGGCATATAAATTAGTATAGCCACTGTGGAAAAGAGTGTGGAGGTGCCTCAGAAATTACAAATAAAAACCATAGGATGCAGCAATCCAGCAATTTCACTTTATTTCCAAATTAAATGAAATCAGAATCTCAAAGAGATACAGTCCCATGTTCATTGCAGCATTGTTTACATTAGTTAAGATATGGGAATAACTTCCATGTCTGTCTATGGATGAATGAATAAAAGACACAATGTATGTGATACATATATATAGTAGACTATTATTCAAGCTGAAAAACTAGCAAATTCTGACATTTGTGACAATATAAAAATGGACAGTGGAAGATGGACTGTGGAAGCATTATGCTAAGTGAATTAAGTTAGAGAAAAAAAGATAAATGTTGTATTAATATCACTTAATTTGGACTCTAACAATGTCAAACTCATAGGAAAAGACAGTAGAATGGTGGTTGGCAGGGACTGTGGGTGAGATAATGGGGAGAAAAGAAAAGAAAATTTGGGCACCAGTGCATACAAAGAAAAGACCATCCCAGCCAATACCTTGATCTTGAAACTTCAGATTCTAACACTGAGAAAATTAACTCATCCATTTTTTGTTTTATTACTGCAAAACATCATAGTTAGTTATCACAAACCTCTATTAGCTAAAAGCCAGAAATCTGGAGTCAGTCCTGAAATGCAAGGGTCTTATCAGTCACCTTCAACATAGTGGGAATGGAATCTTGAATGGGCATATGTAATGGCCTAAAGAAAGCTAATCAGGGTTGGGGTGGTTAGATGCAGGTGGTGAAGACAGAGGGCTCACAACTCTAACAGATCCTATGCCAGTTGCTGAGTTAGCCTCTGACTTCTGAAATCTATTCTAATTTTTTCAGGATTATTCTGACCCTCAATATCTGCCTCATTCTTCAACCTTGACCTCACAGTGAAGACTTCAAATCCAAGGTCCTCAAGACCTACACATCAGTTCTTCCTTGCCCATCTCCCCACCTAGCTTCCCCCTGGTGTCCTGGTCCTGTTCAGACCATACCCCTACTTCCAATCCTCTCATTCTTCTTCCTCCACCATATCCTTCGTAGGGCCTCTGGACCTAAGCCTCCCCCTCAGACTGTTCCTCAGGTTCAACCTCTCCATCCAAGCAAGCAAGGAATGCCCTCACTTTGGTGTTTGCCCAGCACCTACAAGAGAAAGGACAATCCCGTCCCCTACAACATGGCACACAGTGACTGACCCTGTCTTTGATATTCCCCCTCCTCTCTTGAGCACTATAGCAATCTATTTATCTCCCAAATAAGCCACTCAGTTTTATACTTCCATGTTTTGTTCATGCTCTGCCTTCTGACTCAAATGCTTTTTCCACATTTTTACTCCTGTCTATACACAATTGCTCTTGAGACTCAGATCAGATTTCCATCTCCTCATCCTCCACACCTACCAGCTTTAAATGTTACCTCCTCCCATTCCTGCATTTACTTTTCTCCCTGCTTTACCCATTATGTGGTAATTATTTGCTTATTTTCCCATCTTCATTACTAAACTGTAAGCTCTATGAGGACATAAACCATCTCCGAGTGACCATTGTACCCCTAAGCTAGCATAATTGTTCTCCCACTGTAGGCATCAAATAAGTGTTGAGCCAGACTGGTCCAATCTCCAGACCATTGTACCCTGTGTTCCAGTTACCAATCCACAGGAGGATAACATGTTCACCATCTCCACATCAGGGAATTTGACTGCTGCATTTCCTGAACTGGGTCACATGGCAGAAGTTCTAAATGAAGTACACAGGTAGTGAAGCCTAGATGGCTTTTTTAAGTTTCTCAAGGAAAAGAAAATTGTGAAATGCCCCACTGGGGCCATGAAGCAATCTCTCCTAGTCCACACTTGCGCCCAAAGCCAGCTGCTTGGGCTGGGAGATAACGGAGCCCCATGCTGAGCTGCTACCAGCGGACTCAGAAAAGTAACAAATTGACAACATTCAGGAAGAAGATTCCTCATTTCCAGTAGTATCATCTATACCCTGTGGCATAAAGCACCTCCTGCCTTATTAATGTCTTTTACATTTTTTAGTGCTGAATCCAAGGTGAAAAGGAGGAGGGGGAGCGGGAACGTCTGTACCAGAGTCCTTTAGGAACCAGGAAAATGCCGTGGCAGAGATGAATTGTAGACCCAGAAATAGCATTTTTTTGGATGAAATGTATAATGTTCACTCATTTTAAAAAAAAATGTTTAATACAGCCCAAGTGACATCATATCAGGTCATTCAGAGCAGAAGAAAGAAATACTGAGCATGAGAAGAAATTAATACATACAGGAGCTTCCTACAACGAATTCTGCATTGCACACAATAAAGACCAGAAAAAAACAATATTCATCAGAAAAAGTGTCTTCACTTACCACAGTAAAAAGCCAGCTGGAGTTACTTAGTATTTAAGCTGTGCTTCAAATATTAACATCAAAATTTGAAGGAAAAATAATATTTAGCTAGGCTAGTCTTGGCTCCCTCTCAGATATTCTTGTGAAATCGTTCTTTATCATATTTGATAAACCCAGTATAATTATCCAGATATAACCCTTTTTGGTCCCCTAGCTTCCCCATTGCCCAGGACTTAAGGTTTTCATGGATCCCACCACCAAAAAACATAAGCAGCCTTATGTGTCATTGAATTCTATAGATTAACATACACCCATTAATATTCACATGGTTGCAAGTAACTGAAATGCCACTCAATTTAATTTAATAAAAAAGCTGGGAGGAGTTTCTTTTAAGGCCACTAAGTCGTCTTATAGAACCAAAACAGAAGAATACAGCATTTTACAGGAAAAAAAAAAACTGAAAGGGGGTCTCCCTGGTGGCACAGCAGTTGAGCGCTGGACAGCAAAGCTGCCTGCAGCCTCTGCAGTGCCAGTTCGATTCCCAGCTGCCTGCGAGGGTCCCACATGGCGCGCAGACCTCTCCTGCCGCCAGCTGCTCCCCTCAGCAGTGTACTTCGTCAGTCTGCCTGTTCTGCTCCCTGCTCTGGCTCTGGTGAATTCTCTCACCCTCCTAACTGTACCCAGTGCTTGTATAAATAAATAAATAAATCTTTAAAAAAAAAATGAAAGGTAGAATTGGAAAGTCATCATGACTTCAATTCCTTCCCTCACCTCTGATTTTCTCTGCACATCTGCTTTACTGTCCTATCCCTGCAGACTAGCATTTCCTGACCCTCAGTCCAAGGGACAGATTGAATAATCCATTACAACTGATGCACTTAATGCAGCTCCACAAAGAAATTAATAGGTTACCTCTCAAGTCCAAGTTCAGAGTCCTGAATCAACATTGTGCAGTGGCCCACCATGTCTCTCCTACCTTTAGTTGAATCTTGCCCAACTTTTCCCAGGAAAAATGAATCAAGCAAAGGAAGAGAAGGCATTGGGAAAAAGAGATTCAGAAGACTGAGTCAGACATGATGATCATAGATGATAGATAGATAGATAGATAGATAGATAGATAGATAGATAGATAGATAGATAGACAGATATAAAAAAGAAACTTAAGCATCAAGACATTTCCAAGGAATAAAAAATATAATACATGTATTTTGGGCATGGTTTTTAAATAATCATTTATCAAGAAAGAAACTATAAGCCATGGTTGAAATTTTAGAAAGTTAAAGAACAGAGATGAAATATTGACATAAAAAAAGCAATTTCACACACAGATATGCAAAACACTAGAAGGGCAGATGATATAACTGAAAAAGTCTCAATCACTGAATTATATGAAAGTGCCCCACCCAGCCTCAGATTGCACCAACCAGAAAACTGCTCCAAGAGCTACTAAAGAGATCTCAGCACCACTCCAGACCCCACAAAGACCCAGATGTCATGCTCATCAACCATTAAATTCCCAGAAGAGTGGGAGAGAAGAACCCACACACAACAAAAGCCCCAACTACAGCAGAGCAGACTCAAAGCAAACACTGCAGAGAAAGAAAAATACAAATGGGAAAGCAGGTTCTCAGGGACCAATACACCAGAGAGAAAACAAAACCACAGAATCAAGTCACAAAGATGTGGAAGAGTTTTTATACCTATCTGACACAGAATTCAAAATTGCCATGATTAAGAAAATTAAAGAACTGGAACAATATGAAGAAAACTAAGAAAAACAGTTGTGATATAGGCAAGAAAACACAGAAAAGCAAATGAATGCTATGAGAAACACAATCGAGGAACAGTGATCAAAACTAAAACATTATTTTTAATTAATTTTTTAATTTTTACATCACTGTTCATTTTTAAACAATATTTGCTTCCCCCCAACCCCTCAGGTGTAGTCCCCATAGAGTTTCCTTCACCAGTGCACCCGTGCACCATCACCTCAGTCCCCTGTGCTCCTCCCTCCCTCCCTCTGATCCCTCTCCCTCCTCCTCCCCTGCAGGATGTCTCTGATTTATAATTGTCTGGTTTTGCTTTGCTGTGTTTTGTAAATTTACTATTTTTTTCACTGATGTCTTATTTGGTTCCCCCATATTCCTGCTATAAGTGAAATCATGTAATATTTTTTTCTCTTTTCCTTCTGGCTTATTTCACTGAGCATAATTCCTTCTAGTTCCATCCACATTGCGGCAAATGGCATGACTTTATCTTTTTTGATTGCTGAATAACATTCCATTGTATATATATACCACATCTTGATCCAGTCATCTATTTTTGGGCATTTGGGTTGTTTCCAGGTTTTACCTATTGTAAATAGTGCTGCAATAAACATAGGGGCACAGGTGTTCTTTAGAATCAATGTTTTTGTGTCCTTTGGGTAGATCCCTAGGAGTGGAATTGCCAGGTCATATGGTAGCTCCATCTTTAATAGACTGAGGAAACTCCACACAGCTTTCCATAGTGGTTGGACCAGTTTGCACTCCCACCACCAATGTAGGAGAGTTCCTTTTTCACCACATCCTTGCCAACATTTGCTGTTGCTTGTTTTTTTTTTTTTTTTTTTTGTTTTTGATACGTGCCATTCTTACTGGTGTAAGATAGTATCTTAATGTGGTTTTGATTTTCATTTCCCTGATGATAAGGGATGTTGAACATTTTTTCACAAGCCTGTTGGCCATTTGCATTTCCTCTTTGGAGAAATGTCTTTTAAGACATTTCTTCTTCTGCCCATTTCTTTTTTTTTTTTGATAATTGCATTTTCATTTTTATTTTTTTTATAATAAATTTTATTTTTATATTCCCCATACAATTTCAACCCCCCCATTTTGACCCCAATCCCTCCCCTCCCTCCACCCACCCCCCCGAAAAGTGTCTCTGGTTCATAGTTTTTTGTTGATTTCGATTTTCACTTTCTTATATTCATTTTCCTGATCCCTTATTTAAGTTTTCTAGATTCCTGCTATGAGTGAGACCATCCGGTATTTTTCTTTTTCTTTCTGGCTTATTTTGCTGAGCATGATCCCTTCCAGCGCCATCCATGTTGCTGCAAATTGCACGTGTTTATCTTTTTTGAATGCTGAGTAATATTCCATGGTATATCTGTACCACATCTTCTTGATCCAGTCATCTATTTTGGGGCATTTGGGCTGTTTCCAAAGCTTAGCTATTGTAAACAGTGCTGCTATAAACATAGGGGTGCAGGTGTTCTTTGGAATTGATGTTTCTGTGTCCTTTGGGTAAATACCTAGGAGTGGAATTGCTGGATCATATGGAAGCTCTATGTTTAGTAGGTCCAGAAATCTCCACACAGCTCTCCATAGTGGTTGGACCAGTTTGCACTCCCACCAACAGTGCAGAAGAGATCCTTTTTCTCCACACCCTCGCCAACATTTGTCGTTGCTAGTTTTTTTAATATGTGCCATTCTCACTGGTGTAAGATGGTATCTCATGGTAGTTTTGATTTGCATTTCCCTGATTACAAGTGATGTTGAACATTTTTTCATATGCCTGTTGGCCATTTGCATTTCTTTTTAGCTCTTCTGCCCATTTTTTGACTGGATTATTTTCTTTGTTGTTGTTGAGTCTCATCAGCTCTTTGCAGATTTTTGTGATCAATCCTTTATCATTAGTGTTGTGTGCAAAAATGTTCTCCCAGTTGGTGGGGTTTCTCTTTGTTTTTGTTATTGTCTCTTTTGCTGTGCAGAAGCTCTTTAATTTGATGTAGTCCCAGCTGTTTATCTTTGCCTTCACTATCACTGCTTTGGGTGATGTGTCTGTAAAGATGTCTTTGATGTGCAAATCACGTAGTGTTTCGCCTATATTTCCTTCTATGTATTTTATGGTTTCAGGTTTTATGTCTAGTTCTTTAATCCATTTTGAGTTGGTTTTTGTGTATGGTGTGAGGTAGTAGTCAAGCTTCATTCTTTTGCATGTAGCTGCCCAGTTTTCCCAGCACCATTTATTGAACAGACTTTCTTTGCTCCAATGCATATTCTTTGCTCCTTTGTCAAAGATTAGTTGACCATAAATCTGTGGGTTTATTTCTGGATTTTCTATTCGATTCCATTGGTCTGTGTGTCTGTTCTTGTGCCAATACCATGCAGTTTTGATGATTATGGCTTTGTAGTATAGCCTGAAATCTGGGAGTGTGATGCTTCCATTCCCTTCTTTTTTTTCAGGAAAGCTTTGGATATTCGGGGGTTTTGGTGATTCCATATGAATTTCATCAATAATTGTTCTATTTCATTGAAGAATAACATTGAAATTTTTATTGGAATAGCATTGAATCTGTATATTGCTTTTGGTAGGATGGCCATTTTAATAATGTTTATTCTTCCAATCCATGAGCAGGGGATGTCTTTCCATTTCTTTGTATCTTCTTCTATTTCTTTTAACAGTGTTTTATAGTTTTCTTTGTAAAGGTCCTTTACCTCTTTTGTTAGATTTATTCCCAAGTATTTGATTTTTTTTGTTTCGATAATAAAGGGGATGGTTTTTTTCATTTCTTCTTCTTCAGATTTATTGTTAGTGTATAGGAAGGCTTCTGACTTTTGCATGTTGATTTTGTATCCTGCCACTTTGCTGAACTGATTGATGAGTTCAATTAGTTTTTCTATGGAGTTTTTGGGGTTCTCTATGTATATTATCATATCATCTGCAAATAGTGATAGTTTGACTTCTTCTTTTCCTATTTGGATTCCTTGGATGTCTTTCTCTTGTCTTATTGCTCTGGCTAGGACTTCCAGTATTATATTGAAAAGCAGTGGTGAGAGTGGACATCCTTGTCTTGTTCCAGATCCTAATGGAAATGCTTTCAGCTTTTCACCATTGAGAATGCTACTGGCTGTTGGCTTGTCATATATGGCCTTTATGATGTTGAGGTATGTTCCTTGTATCCCAAGAATTTCAAGGGCTTTTATCATGAATGGGTGTTGCACTTTGTCGAAAGCTTTCTCGGCATCTATTGATATTATCATATGGTTTTTATATTTCTTTTTGTTGATGTGTTGGATAACGTTGATTGATTTTCGGATGTTGAACCATCCTTGTGCCCTGGAATGAATCCTACTTGGTCGTGGTGAATTACTTTATAGATACACTGTTGGATTCTGATAGCTAAAATTTTATTGAGGATTTTTGTATCAGTGTTCATTAGGGAGATTGGCCTATAGTTTTCTTTTTTTGTGTTGTCCTTGTTTGGTTTTGGTATTAGTGTAATGTTGGCTTCATAGAACGTGTTAGGTATTATACCTTCCTTCTCAATTTTTTGGAAGAGTTTGTGAAGGATAGGCACCAATTCGTCTCTGAATGTTTGGTAGAATTCATTTGTAAATCCATCAGGTCCTGGGCTTTTGTTTTTGGGGAGGTTTTTGATTACCATTTCAATTTCGCTAATTGTAATTGGTCTGTTTAGGTGTTCTATTTCTTCTTTATCTAGCTTTGGGTGATTGTAGAGTTGTAGGAATTTGTCCATCTCCTCTAGATTGTTGAACTTGTTTCCATATAACTGTTCATAGTAGTTATTAATTATTCTTCTGATTTCTGCTGTGTCCGTTGTGATTTCTCCTCTTTCATTTATTATCCTATTTATTTGTGCTTTCTCCCTTTTTGCCCTTGTGAGCCTGGCTAGGGGTTTATCTATTTTATTGATTTTTTTCGAAGAACCAGCTCTTGGTTTCATTGATCTTTTGGATTGTTTTTTTAGTTTCAATTTCATTTATTTCTGCTTTGGTTTTTATTATTTCTTTTCTTCTACTGGTTTTGGGTTTTTTGTTGTTCTTTTTCTAGATCTTTGAGCTTCGAGATTAGGTTGTTTCTTTGAGTTCTTTCTTGTTTCTTGATGTGAGCATCTATTGCTATATATTTTCCTCTTATTACTGCTTTTGCTGCATCCCATACATTTAGGAAATTGGTGTCTTCCTTGTCATTCAATTCAAAGAATTTTTTAATTTCTTCTTTTATCTCCTCATTAGTCCAGTGGACTTCCAGTAGTGTGGGTTTCAATCTCCACGAGGTAGGAGAGTACCTTGCCTTCTTTTTATGGTTTATTTCTAGTTTGATGCCTTCATGGTCAGAAAAGATGGTTGGTATGATTTCAATCTTGCTGTATCTGTTGATGTTTGTCTTGTGCCCCAGTATATGATCGATCCTAGAGAATGATCCATGTGCGCTTGAGAAAAATGTATACTCAGATTTTTTTGGGTTTAGTGTTCTATATATGTCTGTTAAGCCCAAGCACTCTAGATCCTTATTTAGAGCTTTAGTGTCTTTATTTATTTTTTGTCTTGTTGATCTATCCATTGTTGATAGTGGTGTGTTGAAGTCTCCCACTACGTATGTGTTTTCTCTGATGTCTGTTTTCAGAGATGCCAATAGTTGTCTGATATATTTTGGTGCTCCTTCGTTTGGTGAATATATGTTAATGAGTGTTATTTCTTCTTGAAGTATTGTCCCCTTGATCATAATGTAATGACCACTGGGGTCTCTTTTTATCTTTTTAAGTTTGAAATCTGTTTTATCTGATATGAGTATAGCTGTTCCTGCCTTCTTTTTTGGTCCATTTGCTTGTAGAATTGTTTTCCATCCTTTAACTTTGAGTCTATTTTTATCTTTTGCAGCTAAATGTGTTTCCTGGAGACAGCAAAAGGTTGGGTTTTGTTTCTTAATCCAGCCTGCAACTCTGTGTCTTTTTATTGAAGAGTTTAGTCCATTTACATTTAGAGTAGTATTGATATGTTAGCATCTGTATTTGCCATTGTGTTTGTCTTTCCTTTGATTTTATTTATTTATTCTTTTAATAACTTTCTTTGGCCTTCTTTTGTTGTTATTCGTCCCTCTGAGGTTCTGGCTTTAGGACTCCTTGTAGTATTTTTTGGAGTGGGGGTTTAGTCGTAATAAAATTCCAGAGTTTCTGTTTGTCTGGGAAGGTCCTTATTCTTTCTTCATAGAGGAAGGAGAGCTTTGCGGGAGAGAGTATTCTTGGTTGGCATCTGTTTTCTTGGAGTCTGTTGACTATGTCCCTCCACTCTCTCCTTGCCCGTAGTGTTTCTTCAGAGAAGTCTGATGTCAGTCTGATTGGTTTCCCTTTGAATGTTATCTGTTTCTTCCCTCTTGTTAGTTTCATTATTTTTTCCTTGTCTTGGATTCTTGGGAGCTTTACTATTATGTGTCTTGCTGTTTTTTCCTTTCGTCGTGGAAGTTTGGTGTTCTTCTTGCTTCTTGTATATCAATTTTCAGCTCCTTCTTCGCGTTTGGGAAGTTCTCTTCAATTATATCCATGAATATTTTCTCTGTTCCTACATCTCTCTCCTCTCCTTCTGGGATTCCTATAACTCTTATATTTCCTTTCCTCATGGAGTCAGATGGTTCCCGAAGTCTTTCTTTGGTCTTTTGCCTTCGTACTTCTCCTTCCTTTTCTGTTTTAGTTCTTTTTATTTCTGTGTCTTCAAGAGTACTTATTCATTCTTCCATTTCATCTATTCTGCTTTCATTGCTTTTCCCAGAGTTCTTTAGCATCTCCATTAATGCTTTGATCTCCTGCATTTCTTTTACTTCCCTCTTTAGGGACTCAATTTCATTCTTCTGGTCATTAATTATTTTCCCCTTATCATTGTTTTCCTTTATGACTTCTGTCAGTTTTTTAATCATAGCAATTTTAAATTCTCTATCTGGAAGGCTCAGAAGTTCTTCCAAGTTACTGTCGTTGCAATCTGGTAGATGGTTTTCTTTTTGCGGTGTGCTTTTTTGCTGAGGAGTTGCTGGGTTGCATGTGGTTTTTCTACTCCCTACTGCCTGTTTTTTAATTTGCCGTATTCCTTGTGACACTGTGTTGCTGGTACTGGCCGGCATCTTGGGCGACCTTCCCAGCTCACCACTGGCTCCTCTGGGGAACTTCTGCTGGGTTCACAAGTCTCCAGTAAAGAAAGGTCCCTGCTGCAAAATGGCGATGCGGGAACGCGCTCCCCTGCACGCCAGGTCTGCCCCAGCAGTGGGTGCTGCTCCCCTCTGGTCTGGAACTGCAGGCTAGAAGGCGCCAGGCATGGGCAAGCCTCCCAGCTTACCTCTGGGTCCTCGGTGTGCCTTCTGCTGGGTTCACACAGTCTCCAGCAAGAATGGTCCCTGCTGCAAAATGCAGGTGCCGGGGACGCACTCCCCTGCACGCCCGGTCTGCCCCAGCGGTGGGTGCTGCTCCCCTCTGGGCTGGAACTGCAGGCTAGAAGGCGCCAGGCATGGGCAAGCCTCCCAGCTTACCTCTGTCTCCTCGGTGAGCCTTCTGCTAGGTTTACACAGTCTCCAGCAAAGAAAGGTCCCTGCTGCAAAATGGCGATGCGGGAACACGCTCCCCTCTTCTGCCCATTTCTTGACTGGATTGTTTACTTTGTTTTTGTTGAGTAGTGTGAGTTCTTTGTATATCTTTGTGATCAGTCCCTTATAGGTTATAAGGAGTGCAAAGATTTTTTTTTCTGGTCAGTGGGGTGTCTCCATTTTGGTTAATGTCTCTATTGCTGTATAGAAGCTTTTCAGTTTGATGTAATCCCAGGTGTTTATCTTTTCCTTGACTTTCTTTGCTTTGGGTGATGAATCTTTAAAGATGTTACTGAGATGTATATCTTATAGTGTTTTCCCTATATTTTCTTCTAAATATTTTATGGTTTCAGGTCTTATGTCCAGGTATTTTATCCATTTTGAGTTGATTTTTATTCATGGTGAGAGGTAGTGGTCTAGTTTCATTTTTTTTTTGCATGTGCTGGTCCAGTTTTCCCACCACCATTTATTGAACAAACTGTCCATGTTCCAATGCATATTCTTTGCTCCTTTGTCAAAGATCAGTTGTCCATATAAGTGTGGCTATATTTCTGGGCTTTCTATTTGGTTCCATTGGTCTGTGCGTCTGTTTTTGTTCCAATACCAAACTGTTTTAATTATTATGACTTTGTAGTATAGCTTGAAGTTTAGAAGTGTGATACTTCCTTTCTCCTTTGTTTTCATCAGTAGGGCTTTGGCTATTCATGGTTTTTTGTGGTTCCATATGAATTTCATAGTATTTGTTCTATTTCTTTGAAGAATGTCATTGAGATTTTTATTGGAATAGCATTGAATCTGTATATTGTTTTTGGCAGGATGGCCATTTTAAAAATGTTAACTCTTCCAATACATGAGCAGGGGATGTCTTTCTATTTCTTTGTATTTTCTTCTATTTCTTTTAACAGTGTTTCATAATTTTCTTTGTATAGGTCTTTCACCTCTTTTGTTAGGTTTATTCCCAAGTATTTTATTTTTTTTTTGTTTCAATCATTAAAGGGATGGTTTTCTTGATTTCTTCTTCTTCAGAGTGATTATTTGTGTAAGGAAGGCTACTGACTTTTGTGTGTTGATTTTGTATCCTGCTACTTTACTAAACTGGTTGATTATATCAAATAGCAAAACTAAAACTTTAAATAAGAAAATAATTGAATGTGAGTATGTAGGAAGATCAGTAAAGAGATGAAAAATTCTAGACAAAGCCAAGGAAGTAGAATAAAACAAATTGAAAACTGAATCAGTGAACTTGATGATGCAAACAGAGAATCAAAATGGGAAAAGAAAGATAGACACAAAGAGGGAAAAAATGAAATAACACTTCAGAATTGTCTTGTCTGACACCCTGAGAAAATGTAATAGAAAAATCACATCCATCTCAGGAGAAGAGAGAGAGAAGGGAACTTAAAAATTATTTAAAGAAATAATAGAAGAAAATTTCCCAAACATAAAGAGTGAAATGAACATACAAATACAGGAAACTAAAAGGACAGCAAGTTACCTAAATAAAGAAGACCCACAGCAAGACATGTAGTAGTAAAACTTCCAAGAGTCCCAGACAAGGGAAAAATAATGAAGCTGACAAGGGGGGTAAAAAATAGATAACCTACAACAGAATCCCAATTAAGCTAATATCAGATTTCTCTGAAAAAATATTATAAACAAAGAAGAGAATGGGAGCAGCCTATTCAAATTATTCTCAGGTTAAAAATCTCCAGCCAAAAATACTCTATCCTGCAAAGCTCTCCTTCAGATGCAATGAAGAAATAAAAGTTTCTCAGACAAAAAAAATCTTAGGGACTTTGCAACCTCTTAGCCACTCCTTCCCCCTAAGAAATATTTTGAGAGGAGCTCTAGTATTTAGACCAAAGAGAGGAATAAACACAAATAATTGAACAAACAATTAAACAGAACCACAAAACAAAGGAAATAGTGGTAGTAGCAGAAATATCAATGGGCTGAATTCACCAATTAAAAAAACAGAGGATCTAACTGGATTCAGAAGCAAAATTCAACATTCTACTGCCTCCAAAAACACACCTAAATTCCCAGGATAAATAGACTGAAACTAAAAGGATGAAAAACAATTGTACAAGCAAATGGCACCCAAAAGAAGGCAGAAATTGCCATACTTATATCACATAAAATAGACTTCCACATTGAAAAGGTAACAAGAGACATGGATGGACATTATATAATGATTAAGGGAAAACACAACAGGAAGATATATCATATATTGATATTGAGAGCAATATATACTCACTAAATGAGGGAGAACCAAAATATATCACACAATTACTATCCAATCTGTTGGAGAAAATACATATGTGGTTGGATACTTCAACAGCCCTCCCCCTCTCCTCTTGGAGACATATGGTCAGCTTTCAAGGGTTGATTTTAAAGTTTGACTTTTTCTGACCCTTTTTCTGGTTCTGTTAGAGAAATTTTTTAAGTTTCATTTCTTTTCATCTGGGTATTAGCAACTATCGTGACTATAAAAGTCAGGACTATTCTAATGGCTTCATATAGTTTTTATTGTGATTAGTGAGGCTTTGTCTATAAAATCTATTACTCCAGGCTTGGCATATAGTAAGAACTCAAAAATGTTAGTAAAATCCATCTGCCCGTGTCTGTCCCTTTCAGAAATATTACCAGTAAGCCCAGAGCAAAGATCTGTGAAATACTGCAGGGAACAAATGCCCTCAGCCTGGCAGCAGTCCTTAATTCTGCTCACCTATATCCCTCAGGTCTTCCAGACACAGTCCCCAATTTCTATATCTCTTTTCTGCAAAGTAGGCCTAGTTGGGCTTCTGGCTCTGGCTCTTTGGGCTGATGCTTTCCCTTTGCTAACCACACTAGTTCTCAGTTTGCTCCAATGCCACTATTCAGGATCACTGACTCTTTTCCTATGTCAATATCACCCTACAAAACAGTCACTCTACTAAAAGTTCTAGATAAATAATGTAGTTTGTTTAGATACTAAATATTCAATTCTACTGACTTTAAAGAGAGATGATGTGGAAACTTTCCAACAAGAAGATAAAGATCTTTAGATCAACTACAGAAGGACAAAGTCCAAAAAACTACAGAAGTACAAATTCAAAATATCTGTCACCAGAATGAGAAAATCCTATTGAGAGCTTCCTTCTACCATGCTGAGGGCCCTAATTTTGCACCCATATAATGGGTTGCTTCCCTCATTTTATAGGCCTTCAACTAGGTCTACAATCTGATGTATCAATCTCTTCCCTCTAGGAAAAGATGAGCTATTATACTACAGAAGATGAGATTTTTGGGAGAAAGTTAAAGGAATTTTATAGCATATTTGTGCCATCCATCGCACCCAATGACAGCTGGTCTCCATAAGTACTTATTAAAATTAATATAGTTTGAGCAAGTCAAAAGAGAAGAAAACATTTCTGCAAGTCTATGCATAGCATAACTCTCCCCTGTACAGAGCCTGGGACTATACAGGATGGAATCATATGATGAATTGTAAAGTCATTATAATAGAAAGAACTTGTGCTGGGAATGAATAAACTCTGTCCAAATGGCATTTTAGAATAACACTCCCAGAGGAGGATGGCCTGAGTAAGAATCTGACCGTTCATTCACTGCATTGCTATAATTTACCAGAGACAGCCATACACATATTACCATCTGGTTATTGTGACACTGATTGGGTAAAACCTCAACACAAACCAAGCCTTGTCCAAGACTCAGTGATAAGTCTGCTATCAGCATTTGCTATTACACAATTAACTTGCAACAAAAGTTTTGGCCCTCTATTGAGAAGTACACAGAAGTCATGTCAAAACTGAGCCTTGGGGCCTCTCTGGTGGTGCAGGCAGTTGAGCGCAGTGCTGTGAAGCTGTGGAGCCTCTGCAGTGCAGTTTTGATTCCGGCCAGCCAGTAAGATACCCACATGGCACAGCAGACCTCTCCTGTCTCGCCCGCTGCTCCCCTCAGCAGTGTATTTCAGTCAGTCTGCCTGTTCTGTTCCCCCCTCTGTCTCGGGTGAATCCTCTCATCCTCCCAGATACTCCGATTCTTGTATACATAGATAAAATAAATAAATCTTAAAAAAAAAAGTGAGCCTCGTCTACAATAAGAGGGGCCTCTATTGCACTTATGCAACTATAATGCTAATGCATATGCAATAGTCATTTAACATTTACCAAGGAGTTTATTCTAATTAATCCTCACAATGTTCTAAGACTAGGTTATCATTATCTCATTTCATAGGTAGTGAACCTGAGGCTCATAGAAAATAAATGACTTGCCCAAGATCACAAAGCCAATAAGTGATGGATATGACACTGATATATCCCCATTCATTCCAGTAAACTCGCATGTATTGTAGCAGGGTGTAATGATATTATTCCCATTCAAAACTTTCCCCATTTTTCAGGCAACAGGTAGGGTAATTCTGAGCTTACTGAAACAGAGGAGGACAATGCAAAAGGGCAACAAGGTAGGAGGCCGGATGGAAGGATGGAACAGCCACCCACCTGCCCAGGCTCTGAGGCCAGAGAGCCACAAAAAAGCCCCAAAAGGCCAAAAAGCCAAAAAATCAAAACGAAGGGCTATATCCTAACAAAGGACAGTGCCTGATAAAAGGACAGGTCACTGTCTGTGGGTTCTCACCCATGCACATAATTGCAAGAAACTCAGGCTCCAGGAACAACAACCACGGGGTTTATTTTACAAACAGGGGAAACAAAGAGCTTACTGTATCCACAAGTGGCTGGTTACCTCACCCAGATAGCATCTCCACTGGTGGTCTCCACTGGTCACCAGGAGTGCTGGACAGCACTGGCCAGTAGTGAAAGCCACTACTTGTCCCTCAGAAGCAGTGTCAGAGATACCCAGTCTGGGCCCAGGGCCTTTGGTGCTCATTTCAGGCAATGTCAGAGACAGGACGAGGGGTCCAGTCTCAGACAGAAGCCGTCAGCTTCTCTTTCCCTCTTTGGAGGTCAGCTGCTGGGTGCCTCTTTTCTTCTTTCTTCAGATCCAGGACCAGAGTCTTCCCCTTCTTTCTTCTTCCTTTGGAAGCTGGAACCATTTTCTTTTCTTCGGGGCTGGCATCATCTCTCCTATTCATCTCCCTCTTCTTCTCCAGGGGCTGGCATCATCTCCCTTCAGCTCCCTCCGACCCTGGCTTATGTCCTCTTTCAGGGGCCCCACCCACAAGTCTGATTGGACCATTTTTCAATACTGTGGCTGATTGGCCCATTTACCAATCAGCTCATAGCACCTGATTGGTCCTTTCCACAATCCAGGAAGTACACTGTTACATAAAAGGGCTCTGAGGAGCAACTGCCACAACAGACTTGTGGTGGAGCAGCTGGGTGAAAGAACACCATGGTTCCTGCCGGCTCCCGCTGCTGAGGCGCCTGGGTCCTGGTAACAAAAGTCTGATTGGACCATTTTTTCAATCCTGTGGCTGATTGGACCATTTAGCACCAATCAGCTCATAGCTTGCAGCTGATTGGCCCAGTCCATGATCCAGGAAGTATGCTGTTACTTAAAAGATCTCTGAGGAGCAACTGTCACAACTGACAAAATGGCAGTTTCTGGACTCTGAGGAGCAACTGCCACCACTGACTTGTGGTGGTGCAGCAGGGTGAGAGAACACCACTACCCCTGCCAGCTCCCACTGCTGAGGTGGCTGGTTCCAGTAACATTACTACATTGGAAAGGCAAGGCATTTTTTAAAAAAAGTCAATTTCCAGCTTTTGAGTTTAAGCTTGAATTTTGAAACTACTGGCAGGGAACATAGCTTAAGATCTCTTAAGCCCTGCTCACTAATATAAAAAGGCATTATTATATAAAAAATAGAATTAAGAAGACAAGCATGAGGTGGGGAAGTTTGTCCCCCCCCACCCAAGACTCCATGGGCCAAAAGAAGACAAAAGGTGGATGGGCCTCCCCAGGGGCACAGCGGTTGAGCGCTGGGTTGCGAGGCTGCCCGCGGCCTCTGCAGCACCAGTTCGATCCCCGGCTGCTCCCCGGCCACCAGAGGAGGGTCCCACATGGCGCGCAGACCTCTCCTGCCGCCCGCTGCTCCCCTCAGCAGTGTACTTTGTCATTCTGTCTGCTCTGTTCTCCCCTCTGACTCTGGTGAATTCTCTCACCCTCCCGTGCTTCTGACTGTACCCAGTGCTTGTATAAATAAATAAATAAAATCTTTTTAAAAAAATTATTTAAAAAAATCTGTCATTTAAAAAAAAAAGAAGACAAAAGGTGGAGGAATAGTGAGATATTAATGCAGAAGTGGAAACTCTGCACCCCCAGTTATGTATGTTCTAGGTCTAGGACCTAGACCCTGAAGGAGACAGATACTAAGGTGGCCCTGCTTGATCTCTGCATCCTGGTACATGTGCCCATCTGTAACCCCTGGAAGGGAATCTTATATTCATGGAATTTCATGTCTGTAGACTATGGCAAAGGTGATAGGATATGCATTATTGTGTGTGATAATGCAACACACTATTTCTGTGCTTGTCTTACAAGGAGACACTCTCTTGCTGATTGTATTAAGCTAGCTGCCAGTGAACTTCCCTGTGGAAAAGACCACAAAACAAGGAACTAATAATCATATGAGCTTGGAACAGACCTTCCCCAATTGAACCTCACATGAGAATTCAGCCCTAGAAACAGCTTGATTGAAATCTTACAAAGGAACCAGCTAAGCCATAGCAACCCCCACAAACCCTGGAAACCAGGGGATAATACATGGGTCCTGTTTTAATCCTCTATGTGATATTACTTTTTTATATTGTTGGTAAGTGTTGTACAGCAACAAAAAACTAACACAGACTACTTTGGGGATCTGTAGGAGATGGGCTCCTAGCTGTGTAAGTGAGGTCCTTGAGAATTCACAGCCCCAGTGTGTTACAGACAAAGTGAAGTGAAAATGGTAGCTGAGGAAACAGAGTGTGCCATAGCCTCCCCTGAGTCATTCTCAACCCCAGAGTGCATTCATCTGAGAAGCTCAAGGATATGGCTTAGGAGGAACGGCAGACAGGAGGATTCTTGTAGGCAGAATAAGGGCAGCACAGACCAAGGACACACACATATCAGCAAATGTGAACACTTCAGAAGGTGAAAACCCAAGCCAGAGATACAAGTTTACCCCTTCCAGATGCAGCATGGATTCTTGCTATGACCAGACGGCAGGAACTCTCACAAAGTGGACACATTTATGACTCCCTTCCAGGAAAATTGTAAAGGATGGAGTAAGAATCCTGAATAATTGTGTCCACACTGGGAATGAGTACATTTACCTGGAAATGATTAAAGGTGTATATCCACCCTCAGTGGAGGAAGGAGACCAGTAAACAACCTTATGCTCCAGGCTGATGGATGCTGGGATAGCAGGAAATGCAGGGGTCTTAGACATGTGGGAGAGGGGTCAGCAAAGGTTAACTGGAGGAAGTGCCACCTGAGTGGAGTTTTAGATGATGAATTGAAATGAGATTCCATAATATAAGATTCCAAACTTGGATGGCTCTCTGAATTTAAGTTTTCAAGTTTCTAAGATTCTTTTTTTCCTACAGTCCCTGCTGGCACTATTATCTCCCAGGATCCTGCTTGGGGTGGGAGAGGAGAGTCAGACAAACTAATATATTTGGGGTTTTTTGGTTTTGTTTTTTTTTTGTTTTGTTTTCCAGAAATGAAAAGATGGCTTCATGCTTTATTGACTTGCCTTGAGAATCCTTTATTAACTGAAAACCAAAAAAACAAACCCTAGAAATCTGACTGCAAAATCCAGGCTAAAAAATAGGAGGGTACACAGTGGGGAGAAAAGGAGGGACGAGTCCCAAAGGACTTAGGTGGAGGTTTATTGGTGCTTTGGTGGTGGTTGTGGAGTGGTGACATCCATCTGAAGAGATGCGAACTCATATCCCTAAATCATATACAGAGTTGTAAATTGATTACCTAAATAAAAAAATGACAAAAATTTTTAAATGTGTATTGTGGTCTTGCATTGGAATACTCTGTTGAATTCATTTCACTTAAGACAAACTAATATATTTGAAATATATATTTGAATCATTCTCCTATTCCTCCTAATTTCCGGCATCTCTGCCATCTCTGGTGACAGGGCTTTTCTCCATTTTTAATTTACTCTTATTTTAATAAAAGTTTCACATGCACAGTTTCAAGAGTCAAATCATTTTATGAGGCTTGTATGAAAAATAGCAGTTGCTTATACCACCCCATCCTGTTTTTCACCACCCAGAGGAAACTGCCTTCAACTTTTAGAAGATTGTTTGGGATTTCTTTCCTTCCTATCTGTAAGTCACACACTGGCACATGATAGCATACTTCTTGACTTTTCAGTAGCGTTATTCTCTGGTTTCCCAGTATGAAAAATGAGACTTTTTTTTACCACTTTCTCCAACCCTACCACACACACCTATTTCCTATCCCCATTCAGCCAATGGAGTTGATTTATAATTTTAGTTAAGTGTTATCATTTTTAAATTATTATGACATAAGTGCTATTCACAACTGAATCATGGGATTTATAAACTAAGATTACTTTCTAATACATATTGTTTTCAGTGGAGTTTATGATTGTCTTGGTCTTTCATTTGCAAAATTTTCTGTATCCTTATTAATTCGACTGTGAACTCTTCTTCATATATGTAAATCTCCTCTCAAACCTATTAGCCCTTTTATCCTTATTATCATCTTGAATAATTCTCTCCCAATGTTCTGACCCAAGCCAGAAATCGGAATCGTTTGCTTGACTGCAATCTAGGGATTTCCTTTTGTCATCATCCTGGGATTCCTTTGTTTCTCTTCTGTGTTAGCGTCTGTTTCCCATGTCTCAATTTGTAGAGTCATCTTCCACTTCACCGTTATTTGTATAAACACACTCACATACTCTTCCTGACTTTTGCTGCTGGTGCTTTTGCTTCCAGCACAGCAGCTCTTGTTCAGGGGACTGCCCTTGGGCCACTGCAAGTGTTTTGTCTATAGCTGAGATTAAAATATCTTGAAATTTTCACACACACACACATCCCAGACCACAAATCCCCAGAGAAGCTCTTAACTATTGATGGACTAGTGTGGGAGTAACAAGCCACCTCTGTTGTTTAGGTCTGAGGCAACTCTAAAGGAACTTATCCTCAGGATCAGACTGAAGTCATTTTTCGTGAAATTCTGCCTGAAATAACACCTTGTTCTATTTCCTCCGATCCCTTTGAGGTCTTCTTAATAAATCATTTGCTTGAGATTTATCAGGGTCATCTAGGTAGACCAACCTGAGATGCATCTGTCTTTTGCTTGTTGGAGCATGTCCTGGAGTAACTTTCTGAGAAGATTGTATAGCATATAAGCATCTTGCAACTTTCCATGCCTTAGGTGGGCCTCACCCAATCAATTGAAAGGATCTAAGAGCAAAAACTGAGGTTTCCTGAAGAAGAAGAATTTCTGTCTCAAGACTGCGGCAGTAATTGCTTCCTCCATCTCCAGTCTGCCCTACAGATTTCAGACTTGCCAGCTTCCCCACATTCATGTGAGCCATTTCACATTAACGTGAAACATTTATGTAAATATTTACAAGAATACATTTGTATGGTGAATGTGATGTATATAGTCCATTGATTCTGTTTCTCTGAAGAAGTCTGACTGACACAGATGGGCATCACAGTCATCTCGTCCTAGTATTTGATGATGTTATTCTATCATCCTGTACTAACTCCCAGTGTTGCTGTTTAGAAGTTTAATTCTATTCTATTCCCGATCCTCACTATATAACCTGTTTTTCCCCTCTGAATGCTTATCAAATATTCTTCATCACCATGTGTCTTTATGTTCATAACAAACCCCTTTCAGCCACACCTGAGTTTATGGTAATGAGGTGACTTTTGAAAATCATTCAAGGGTGGGGGCTGATTGCCAGAGGACGCAACCATGTGATTGAACAGTTGGAACTTCTGTTCTTACCCCTGTAATCTCCAAGGAGAGAGGGGCTGGATGTTGAAATCAATGGCTAATGATTTAATCAACCTGCCAGTGTATTGCAGCCTCCATGGGATTTAGAGAACTTCTAGGTTGGTGAACACAACAGAGATTTAGGGAGAGTGGTGCACCCAAGGGAAAGCATAGAGACTCCATGCCCTTTTCCAATTCCTTGCCATGTGCACCTCTTCATCTGGCTTTTATATCAAATATTTCTCTGAGTCCTATGAGCCACCCAAGCAAATTAATCAAATCCAAGGCAGGAATTGTTGGAGCCTCCCATCTATTGCCAGTCAGTCAGAAGTACAGGTGACAAACTAGACTTGTGATTGGCATTTGAAGTTGGTGAGGGAGGCAGTCTTGCAGGACAGAACCCTTAATCTGTGGGATGTGACACTATCTCCAGATAGATTGTGTCAGAATTGAATTGAATTATAGAATACCCAACTGGTATCAGAGAATTGCTTGGTGGTATAAGGAACCCCTCCCCACCCCCTCCATTGGAATTGGATATAGAATAAAGAGAAGGATAACAGCTTTTGTTGTGCCTTTTTTTTTTTCCTCTTTTAGTTAGGCAGAATTTTCTGGAACTTGCAAGCAAGTTACCTAAGAGTAGTACCTTATAAGGTATATACCAGACAGGAAGGTTGCTGGACCAGGGACATAACGTCAGATCCACTCTCACCCAATCCAACCTTACTCTCACTCTAAAGTATCTTAGGTCCATTCTCAGAAACTTGCAATGGAGAATTATTTAAATCTTCCTCAAGATTCAGAGAATGTATTAACTTCAGGGAAAAATGAGAAGATCATATCTGGAACAAGGTGAAAAGAGAGACACTCCTCCCCCAGTCTCCTTCCAGATCATCCACATACATTTGCAGCATCTTTATAATGGCTTGCTGGGCAGGTAGCAGACCCTCACAGGTGATAACCCAAGTATAGTAATAATAATAACACAGAAACAGTGAATTAGCTCTCCAAGGAAAGTTAGACATGCCCTATGTGCTAGAAAATTTACTATATGGAGTGTATGTATAATGACATGTTCACCACCATTTCTTTGTTTTGTCAAATAGTAGGTGTTTGACAAATATTTAAATGATTTTACAGGAAAAATAGTGCATGAATTTTAAAATTCACAGCTATTTACATCCGTCTACATTTTTTCCAGACTAGCCAAAGCCCAGACACCATGTCTATGAAATTGTAAGAGTGACTATTCTAGTGTGCATTCCGCTTTGCTTGCATTTCCTTTAGCATAGTGATATAGCTATACCTTCACAAATAACACAGTTCAGACTCTTCAGTTTTACTGGTCACAGGGAATTCAAATACACACCCACCAGATACTAAACCATTCCCACTCCCTGGGCACTTCGCTTACTTTCCGACTTCCCCTGTTGTGAACATGCTGCCATAAATATCTTTATATAAATGACTTCTTTTTTCATTTGGATTATCACCTTAGGGTATATTCCCAAAAGTGGGATTACCAAGTCAAAGGGTATAGATGGCTTCATAGTTCTTATTACAAATTACCTGCTTGTATTTCAGAAAAAAAAAGCAACAAATTAGAGAGGTGCCAGCAGTTGTGGGTTTTCTGTGCAATAACTAACATAACAGGTTTTATTGATCTTATTTCTTTTCATTAATTTAATGTTGGTACTCTATAGTTATTCTAATTTTCCTTTCTTTAATTATTTTTCAGGCTGAACATGTTTCATGTTAGTTTACTTTTCGCAAAAAAAGAACAAACTTTTTTTTTGGCATCTTTGGGTGATTTTAATGGTTTATGTCCCAGATGGGTATTAGCATATTGGTAGGATATGGTTAATTCTTTTAATAAAAGCAGCAGCTGGGCCTCCCCTGGTGGCGCAGCAGTTGAGCGCTGGGCTGTGAGGCTGCCCGCCAGCCTCTGCAGCGCCAGTTTGTTCCCTGGCCACCGGCGAGGGTCCCGCAAAAAAAAAAAAAAACTAAAAGCAGCAGCTACTGGATTGACTTGAACTGTTTCCTTAAAATGGCAGATTAGTTTTACAAGTGGTTTTTCTTTTTATTTTATTATTTTCTTTTATATATTTTTACATTATTTTTCATTTTTGCGTAATGTATTTTCATCCTGGTTATGGTACCCATATAATTCCCACCCCCACCTTGTTTTGATCCAACTCCCTTCTCTCTCCCCTCTCTGTACCCCCCCTCCCCGTAGTGTGTTTCTGGTTTATAGTTGCTTGTTGATTTTGATTTTTACTGTATTATAATTAGTATTTCTCCTGGTCCCTTATTTAGGTTTTCTAGATTCCTGCTATGAGTGAGACCATCCGGTATTTTTCTTTTTCTTTCTGGCTTATTTCCCTGAGCATGATCCCTTCCAGCTCCATCCATGTTGCTGCAAATGGCATGAGTTTATCTTTTTTGAATGCTGAGTAATATTCCATGGTGTATATGTACCACATCTTCTTGATCCAGTCATCTGTTTTGGGGCATTAGGGTTTTTCCATAACTTTGCTATTGTAAATAGTGCTGCTATAAACATAAGGGTGCAGGTGGAATTAATGTTTCTGTGTCCTTTGGGTAAATACCTAGGAGTGGAATTGCTGGATCATATGGAAGCTCCATCTTTAGTAGGTTGAGGAATCTCCACACAGCTTTCCATAGTGGTTGGACCAGTTTGCACTCCCACCAGCAGTGCAGGAGAGTTCCTTTTTCTCCACATTCTCACGAACATTTGTTGTTGCTCGTTTTTTTTAATATGTACCTTTCTCACTGCTGTGAGATGGTATCTCATTGTAGTTTTAATTTGCATTTCCCTGATTGCAAGTGATGTTGAACATTTTTTCATATGCCTGTTGGCCATTTGCATTTCCTCTTTGGAGAAGTTTCTTTTTAGCTCTTCTGCCCATTTTTTGACTGGGTTATTTACTTCAAACAAGATATTTTAATAGGGCAATTCTATCCCCTATGAGGATATGGCAACACATCAATTGTAAAGACAATACTAATAACAGATACTCCCTGTCATTCTTTAAACAGTATCTTCATATCTTTTAATAAATTATCAAATAGAATCCAGGTCTTAATCATGCATTTGTGTAATTCTGTGTCTTTTTGAACCATAAACCTTATTCATAATAACTAATTTTCTCCCTTTCATTTCATTAACTTTTTCATTACCGAAAGTTAAAAATATTTTATAATTGGGCCTTCCTGGTGGCACAAGCGGTTAAGACACAATTCGCAGCCACTGCAGCACGAGTTCGATCCCCGGCCAGGGAGCTACCCACATGGTGCAGCAGAACTCTCCTAGCTCACCCGCTGCTCCCCTTAGCAGAGTGTTTCAGTCAATCTGCCTGTTCTGCTCCCCACTCTGTCTCTGGTGAATCCTCTCACCACCCCCACACACCTTTGGCCTGTACCCCAGTTGTTATATACATAAATAAATCTTTAAAAAAATGTTTTATGATCGATTTTGTTCAACTTATTTCTGATATCTTCTATTGCTTTAAATATCACAAGCACATTTTTTCTCCACTGTAGAAATAAATATGCTATTTCATTCTCTGGATTTTTTTTTTCCTATGGCTTGTTTCATGATAATTTGTAAGGTACAAACCTGAAGTAAATTTCATTACTTCCGGGTGTAAAGACAGGACTGGACACTGAGCAGGTTTTCTATGATCCAGCAGACCGGGTAAAGGAGGAGTCAGAGTCCTCAGGGGTTTTGCAGGCTTTTTATTGGGATTACCAGGTACAAGGCAGGCAAGGGCGCTGGGGGGCCGGGAGGCTGGCAGGCCTCCCAACCCCCAGCAAGTCTTCACTCTATCTGGGCTCTCCGGAGTTCTCTCTGCTTCTCTGCTCTTCCCTTCGTTCTGCTGCTTCTCTGCTTCCTTGCTTCTCTCTCGGCTTCTGCTGGCGTCCCCATGATGCCACCCTTAAAAAACCCGTCTCAGCCCAGGTGAATCCCATCTACCTATGCCCACACCCTACTCCAGGTGTCCACCATCAGGCATGCATTCAGGACCGCCAGGATCCACCATCTATCCTGATGGCGGGAGGGCAGAAAAGCCTGACATTTTTCCTTACCCCACACCGGGCTTCTGACATATGTGGCTAAGTTCTTCCCTTAAAACATTAACTGAGGATGAGAACACACAGCCATGTAGCTCTGCATTTGGTGGGCTGGTAGAGAGAAACTCAGCTTGGGGTGCTGCAGCACCATAAATTTTCCAACCCCCTGCAAGATTCCTTACTAACCAGAAACAGTATGTATAAATGTGTTCACAAGCATCATGAAGTGAAGAAAATATATACACACAAGCTCACAATTTTAATGTATTTCTGTATTATTTCTTACAACTGAATATGGGCTGATAAGTCTCTCAAAACAAAAAGGTTAACTGGGGGGAAAAACTTTAAACGCAAGAAAATTTAGCGAGATGTTTTCTTTTAAATATATAACTTTCCAAATCTATACCCTCTCAACAAAAATCCAGAAACTTGGGGCATCGTTGTTTTTTAAGATCAATTCCCTGATACCCAGGGCAAGGGTCTCCAGGTGAAAGTCTTTATCCTCAACCTCCCATTATTTGAGAATCAGCTTTCAAACACCACAATGCTAAGACCAAAGGCAGATTTGGGAATGATGATTTGTAACCAAATTGCCAAATATTTATTAAAAGTCACAAACCATCTTGCTTGAAAATGGGGCACCGGCTGTCAAATAAACAATTTGTAGCACAAAATAATCATTATTTTAAAGCTGCAGTTTCTTCCCATTGCTACGTATAAAGTTTAATTTTTGAAGCTAATCTGTCATTTTGATAACCAAGTGGATTTGGCATCCTTAAATTTTAGCAGGAATTTATCCCTTTCTTCTGGAAGCATCTCTGTGGTGACCTTTTTAGTCATGCAGAAAGAGATGAGGCAATTTCTTACCCCTTTTTCTGCAAACAGCCCTGAACCAGTCTGAGCTCTAGTTGTTAAGTATTCTGTTCACTAATGAAAATTTGGTTTATATTTTAGCAAGACTGTGCTCTAGCAAATAAATTATTTTAAAATATGAATTTTAACTGTCCAGCTCCTAAAAATTATTGCTTGTTTATGAGTAGAATTTCCTTTTTATATGTCCCCAGTGTTTACTGCCAGTAACATCAGGCCCCAGGGGCTTTTCATAGTGAGGAAGGAGAACCAAGCTGGGCCTGGCCAATTGAGACCCCACACTCGGAACTCTGCCCCTGCTGTTATTGCAGCCTGTATGCTGGGCTCTTGGACCCTGAAACCATGCAACTGTTAGGAGCACAGGTGTGAGTGAGTCTGATCCCCAAGTCCACCACTATGCCCCTGTGTGAAGTTGGGCAACTCACTTCACCATTCCTGACTTGGTTTCCCCATTTGCAAAGTTGGAAAAAGTAATCTCCCCACACCCAGAGCACCCTGCACTCCCAACAACACACACAAACACATACACACACACACACACACACACACACACACAGAGTACTCTGCCCAGAGCCCCTTTACAGTCCCCTGTGCCATTCCCCATATTCCTTCCCTGTGGTCTTTTTCTTCTAAGAGTCCTCATCCTGCAGTTTTCAGAGCACAGGCCCTGAGCTGCTGGAGCCTTCACTCAGACACACCCATGGAGAGAAGTGCCTGGGAGTTTTTGCCCTGGGCTGCCCACGGCAGGTGCATGACTGATACTGTCGAAGCCCACTGCCTTGAAAGACAAAATGAGGGATAATTTGTGCTCCAAAGAATACCAGAGGATCAGGGGCCTCCCCTGGTGGCAAAGCGGTTGAGCGCTAGGCTATGAGGCTGCCCACAGCCTCTGCAGCGCCAGTTAGTTCCCGGCCGCCAGGAGGGTCCCACAAAAAAAAAAAAAAGGGGGATGCCAGAGGATCAGACTGAGCCTGCAACTTCACCTTACTTCTTCCTCATCCCTCTCCTCGTTCCCCTCCCATGCTGCTCAGCCCTGGGAGCTCTTCCCTAACAAGTTGTCTGTTCCCTCTCATCTCAGAATTGGTTTCAGGGCAAATGAGCCCAACACTCACTTGTCACATTCTCTAATGAATCACTGGGTGGCTGGCCTGAGCCCTCTTATCCATGTGTGTGTTCCTGATGTGTGTGTGTTCACATACCTGTGCACATTCATCTGGAAGGGATATGAGAATAGGCGTGTTGGTGTGTGTGTATGTATGTGTACATAGGTATGTTCCTACAGAATGAGTATACACACATTCTGGATGGCATGTTAGCTTGCTTGCATTTGTACATGTGTCCAGATATATGTGTGTGTTCTCACTTGTAAATGTAGGTGTAGGTTAGGAATGTGTATTTACTAATGTACGTGCAGGAAGGAGTGGTGTGTATGTGTACACAGGCACATATATTTGTGTCTAGTCCTCCTATCTCCTACCAAGGGGTCAAGAGCAAAAGTAACTAAAACATCCGAACATCTCCACAGCCAGCAGAGCGTGAATCCTCCTGGTAGCCCAGCAAACACTGGGGCCCCAGGCCACTGTGATTTCTCCATAATGTAGTCTCATCTCAGTTAAGCAAACATCAGATCCACTTCCACACGATGCACTGACACATAAATGAAAAACTTAGAAAAAAGGGGGATGCTGTGATAAATGAACCACCAAGACTAAAGACACCTAAACCATTGACAACTTTCAGCACATTTGGGTGCCTGGGAAACTAATCACCCCTACTCCCACTGAAAGGACTTGGTAATCTCCCACTTAGTTTTATAAACTTAGGCAAGTTTCTCATCTCTTATGTGCCTTAGCTTCCTCATCTGAAAATAAAGATAATAATAACATCATTGGGTAATAATAAGATACTTACTGAGCTCTCTTGTTGAGGCTACCAGAACAATGAAATTTATCGTCTCATGGTTCTGCAGCTTGCAAGTCTCAAATCCAGGTGCTGGCAGGGCTAGTTCCTCTGGGCCTGTCTGCTTGACCTATAAATGGTCATCTCCTCCTGCTGTGTCAGCCCATCGTCTTTTCTGTATGCATATCTTTATGTCCAAAATTGTCCATTTTATCAGAGAATGAATTTATTGGGATGGGCTCTAATCCCAACTAGTATCATATTGGATTAGGGTCCACCCAATGCTCCACTTTAATTTGATTGTCTCTATAAGACTCTATCACCAAATAAGGTGATATTTTCAAGTACTATGGACTAGGTTCAGGGACACAACCCAAGGACTAACACTCACCTTATAGGGTTACTATGGGGATTAAAATGAGTTAGTTTTTGTAAAGGGCTTAGGTCAGTGCTGACATACAGTACGCCCGAGATACATTTTGCTATGATGATTAATCATATCAACTTCTGAACTTTTGTGCTGTGTAATAATAAACTATAGATGTGGTTGCAAAATAGTTGTAAGGCACAATATAAAATTCTTTATAATACAAAAAAAGGTGCAAGAAAAGACAAACTCCATCCAAAGCGTTTACTCTCTCTGTTTGTTACACTTGATCTTAGCCAAAAGGCCGAGAAGCGATCTCTCTGTTTGTTATAAGACCAATTTCCACCTGTTTATGGGGTATTTGAACTTAATTTGTGTGCCACAAAACTGAACAGACAAGGCGGGTTGCTCTTACAACAAATGTTTATACTATCACATCTACAAGATACACTTTTCTGCTGCTGCTCCTTTTAAACAAGCAAAATCGACCCCAGACTGAAAGTCATCAGTAAAGTGACAGAAAATGAGGCCTTGCCTCAAGAAATCTTTTTTCATTAACTCACAGTCCTGAGATCACAGAACCCAAGAGAAAGGAGAAGAGATCTTGGAGTGTATTGTTGCGTTTCAGGCTCAGGGGAGCTTGTAGGATAAATACTATAATTGTGTGTTTATATTTTATGGGCCGATCAGGAAGCCTGGCGTCCACTACTGGCCAGAAGAAAATGGAAAATACTTCCTCGCCAAGGCCGGCCAGGAACTTGGAGGCTGGGCTTGCTGGAGGAACTGCACAGGGTGGTGCTCCACGGCAGATCCTGGAACTGAATTCCAGTGTGCTTCATCCACAGCTCTTCCTCTGATCACTGGCCAGCACCCCTAGTTTACACCTATGGGTTTGAGGCACATTTGTACCCACAAGTCGGGCCTGGTGCTCAGTGTGGCCTTAGGCAACCAATGTGTCAAGGTTTGTGTGAATATGAATGCCGTTATTGAACGCAATTTTTTTTGAAGATTTATTTTTTTATTTATACAATAGCCGGGGTAGAGGCCAGAGGCTTGGGAGGGTGAGAGGATTCACCAGAGACAAAGTGGGTAGCAGAACAGGCAGACAGAAAGCACTGCTGAGGGGAGCAGCGGGTGAGACAGCAGCGGTCTGCTGCGCCATGTGGGACTCTCCCTGGCCGGCCGGAAATCGAACCCGCGCTGCAGAGGCTGCGGACAGACTCACAGCGCTGCGCTCAACCCACTGCACTACCGGGGAGGCCCGAACACAATTTTTAATGTCAATGGGTTATTTAGGATTTAGATAAATATTCTCTCAGATGTATTCAGCTATAAATAATAGAAAATCTAACAGATTCAAATACATGCAGGCATTTATTATTTGCTAACAAGAAAATGGAGACGGCTGATCTTAGTGTTAGTTGGGCAGCCTACCGAGGCCATTGAGGAACTAGAAAGGTTACAACCTTTCCACGCTCCCATGCTTAGTCTGCTGGGTTTTGAAGCTCATTCTTTCAGCCTCACAGGTGCAAGTGGTTACCCTTGGAAACACCACCTCCTCCCTTTGTCCCTCCAACCTAGGGGTGGTAGCAGTTCTGCTACTTGCTAACTTCTGGGTTGTTTCAAACCACTATTTGTCTTCTCAGCCACTCTATCACCTGTTTAAATAATTTCCTGCATTGGCATATGAAAAACTGTTCAACATCACTTGTAATCAGAGAAATGCAAATCAAAACTACCATGAGATACCATCTTACACCAGGGAGAATGGCATATATTAAAAAAACTAGCAACAACAAATGTTGGCGAGGTTGTGGAGAAAAAGGAACTCTCCTGCACTGTTGGTGGGAGTGCGAACTGGTCCAACCACTATGAAGAGCTGTGTGGAGATTCCTCAACCTACTAAAGATAGAGCATCCATGTACTCCAGCAATTCCACTCCTAGGTATTTACCCAAATGACAAAGAAACATTAATTCAAAAGGGAGCCTGCACCCCTATGTTTACAGCAGCACTATTTACAATAGCTAAGCTATGGAAACAACCCAAATGCCCAAAAATAGATGACTGGATCAAGAAGACGTAGTACATATACATAATGGAATATTACTCAGCATTCAAAAAAGATAAGCTCATGCAATTTGCAGCAACATGGATGGAGCTGGAAGGGATCATGCTCAGCGTAGTAAGCCAGAAAGAAAAAGAAAAATACCAATGATCTCACTCATAGCAGGAATTTAGAAAACCTAAATAAGGGACAGGAAAAAGACTAATTATAATAAAGTAAAAATCAAAATCAACAAGCAACTATAAACTAGAGACACACTACAGGGGGGTGGGGGATGGGGAGGTGGGGAGAAGGATTAAGGTCAAAATAAGGGGGGTGCAATTGTATGGGGAATATAACCAAAACTAAAATGCATACATTGTGCAAAAATGAAAAATGATGTAAGAATTATATAAAATAAAATATTTAATAATAATAATAATTTCCTGCATTAAATTCCTTCTGTTGAAATAACTTAAGTGATTTTGTTTTCTCAGTTAAAATCCAGGGGATCATGTGGCTAGCACAGTAACAAACATATCCCTAGGAAACTTTGAAAGTAGACATTTAAGAAACACACTAATAATTTTTGGTAGAAGTTGGCAAAACTCAAGCAGGTAATACAAAAATGATACTGAAAATGAGACATGACTTTCTTAACAATGAGAAGAAGAGGGAGGCCAGCACCCCTTCTAGTTGGTTCTGCATGGACAAGGGGGTAAAGGGACCTCAATTCAGCCTATGCTTCCTTCACCATGCTATGCACCATGGGAAAGGCACATTTTTATGCACAAAATTTCTCTATTCCCATTGGCTTGTAATGACCATGTCTAGAGTTTCCAAAATTTGTGGCAGGCAGGAGAATGAAGAGAAACACAAAGAAATATCAACAGAGAATAAAATTAGGCCAACCTAGACCCCAGAGAGTTTTTAAATTTTCATGTCCCAAGACCACAAAGTTTGGGGACTTTTAAGAAAGAGGTTCCCTGTACAAAGACAAGGCTGAGCTATAAAATAGAAAGAGACCGTTCCTAGGAGAGTAAAGATGAAATGCTTCTGTAGATGCCTGTTTAGAAGAGACTTGCACCATTGACAAGTAACCAGCTCCCCAGGGCTATAACCCTCATTTCATTTCTTTTCTATTCCCAGCAATTTGGGAGGATGACCCTAAAAACTTAGAGTCAACTTTGACCACTCTGACAGACCTACAGTATACTCAGCTGCATTTGGAGGTCCTCAAAGGGAAAGTGCTGTGTACTTATAAGTTGGTCGATGCATTTTTCTACCAAGCCTCCTCCAGAGCCCACTTCTCATTTGTCCAAATCCCTTGCCCATGGAGCTGCTTACAGAAGCCTTGCTTCCACCAGCCCACAAGGAATGCCCCCTTCCATGTCCTGGCACTAGAATGGGTGCTCCCAAAGTCACCATCTTAACTACCCTCGCTGTGCTAGGTCCCATGCACATTGTGAACTGGTGTCCCCAGCTCTGAGCATCACCTCATCATCCAGGTCCCAAAGTAACTCCACCAGCACCCAGAGTCTCATCAAGTAGCCCTGTTTGAGTTGTTGTTGTTGTTGTTGTTTTAAAGAAAAGTCTTTTTTAAAGCCTCACACACCTTGTTGTGAAAAATCCTATTGGATGCAAGTCCAGAAAACTGTCAGGAGGACCACAAATGCTATAAATGGGAGTTTAAAAAATCTCTCAATCAATGTTATAAACTCAGTATTATATTCAGACTGAAGGGAGCTAGACAGGAGAAAATTACTCCTTTATAACTGGGAAAGGTCCATCCTAAGGATTTCTGGGATCAACAAGGAGGAATGCTTCCTTTTTATGCCAGGAAAGACAGACTCCCACCCTATCTAGAATATACTCATTTTCTCCCTCATACAAAGAGGCATGGTCTAGGATCTTAGAGAAAGGTAAGCACTGGCTGAGAGTGTGAAATTTCCCAAGCTGTTTATAAATACTATTAAGACACATCCTGGATAAGGTGAGCAAGAGTTAACAGCATTTATTCCAGTATAGGAGGAAGAGCCAGTGTTGGGTAAGCAAAAGCTAGTAGACTCTGCCTATGTTCTTAGGTTTCTTTGAGTTTTACCCTAACCTTAGCTAACACCCATATGTTGTATTAATAAGAGCTAACAATGCAATGCCTTTGGTTTCAACAGAGTGTTGGTAAAGGGTGCTAATCTTTCTGTTGAATCCTGTGACTCTGGTAGTCACCTGAATTGGAAACACCCTGCTTTTAGGAAGATGCTTAGAAATGCCCTGTGAACCTAAGAGGTAGCAGCAAATAACACAATAGTACTCCTACCTAATCAAGGCTTGGAGAGGAGGAGGTTGACAGTGGGAGGGGTCAAGAAAACAGCTACTTAATTAGACCCACTGACAACACCTGTCTTGCTATTGATATCCCAAACCTGCATCCACCCATGCCTTTGGATTAAGAATAATATACAGAACTACCTTCTGTCAATTAATTCCAGAGTATAATTTGTAGCCTGGGCCCATCCTAGAAGATCCTGGACTGCTAACAAACCATGACACTGCTTTAATTTCTGCTTTGCCCCCATACTTTATTAAAACCTGGAGTGGATTCCATCAAATATCCCTTCAAGGGAAAAACAGACGAGAAGAGAAATAGAGTAACATTTGTCTCAATGCAATATGAAAGATTAGAGTTTGCTGGATAAAGAGGGAGAAGGGAGGGATAGGAATTCTTGAGAAACACATGCACGCACAGACATACACACACACACACACACACACACACACACACACACACACACACAATTTCTCTTTTGCAATGACCTCCTTATGCCCCATCCATCAGCCTGAGGTTGGCTTATTCTAACTAGCAGATTCCTTTATTCTGTATAACAGGCCCATCAGACACAATCTGCATGCCAATTACTAGCACAGACCCCTTGATACCAAAAAATGGAAATTAGCTGTCAAGGAAAGGCTTCAGCTGGCCAGGTCTCTTTCTCGCTGTTTCCAGCTCATATACACACTCACTCTGCTCTGCGCCTGGTTCTCACCAGGGAGTCCCCAGTGGAAAAAGTCATCTAAAAAATACAAACATATTTTATTGTTATTAGTATTAGTTGCTGACTTTCTCAGTACAATGTGAAATTCACCAGTGGGCAAAAGCTGCTTAGGGCAGAAATGGGTGAGAGAGGTTGATTTCTGATAATTGCATTTCTTTGGGAGCAGATCAAGGCGTCCCATGAAAGGACATTCAAAGAAATGTGAGGATAAGGGCAAAAGAAAACAGACAAGGAATGGGATTCTGTAACCAAGATAACAATCAGAACTTTCACACTTAGGAATGAGCCTAGGCAGAGTTGAGGGGACAGAGGTGAGACAAGCTCTATGAACAAGCCCACATTACTGCTTTGCATCTTAATCAGCTCTCACAAAGCCAGGCTGTGGCCAGCCTAGAGGGCTTCCTATGGACACAGAAACACTCCAGTATATTTTCAACCCAATTAAAGCATGCTAGCCACAAGGTTTCTATCCTGTTGCTCTCAGAATCTCTAAAAGAACATGTCTATTATATAATTCCTCTTCTCTTCTCTTTTTTTCATAATGAATCAGAGGGAGGGAGTTTGTTTTCCATTGTCAAAAGTTCAGGGTCCAAGTTGAATCAAATTTGGTGGAAGAAATGTATCCATATGGGTTGCTCTGACTTCAGGTTTGTGCCCTGAAAAATTCAGAGCATTCCCCTTCACTCAGGAACATATCGAATACAATGTCACAGAGGTCCTTATGCTTAGATTTTTCAGCAAGGGCTATCCTTGTGTTTTATAATTGTCCACAGATAACAAGTTTAGCTTGTATGGATCCATCCTACAACAACAATTTTTTTTCATTATCACACAATTCAATACTTGATCAAAATCTGGGCATCTTCATTGACAAATAGAACATACCTTTATTTCTAAGCAATGTTTCTCTTCTTCCCATTCATTCTAGAAGATTGTCAACCAAGCAAATCTGGAATTGCTCAGAAGCACAATTTTCAGAACATGTAAAAATGGTTAAAATGGTTTGATTCTTTAAAGATAGATAGACAGACAGACAAATAGATAAAATATGTATTGTATTCTGGCATCTACAACAAAGATTTGTGGAAAGAATGAATGAATGCCAGGCACTAAAAATTAGGTTGAAATAGGTTAATGAATAAAACACCTGCCTTGACCTTGAGAAGCTCAACTAGAGAAGCTAGTTGAAATCACTTATAACTTATTTCTTGTGCTCATATGTATTTCATCATTGATGTTAACAAATGATACTCCTTGGCTTCCACTGGAGGATACCTTACATGTTTCCTCACCTATTTCTTCTCCCAGATTTGTGTTATTGAATTTCCAAAAAGATATTTACTTTCTCACTGCCCTTAATTGCTCCTGACATCAAAACAAAAGCCACTTTGTTTAGGATCTTATGACTTTTTTTTAAAGATTTATTTATTTATGCAAGAACTGGGGTACAGGCCAGATGCGCGGGAGGGTAAGAAGATTCACCAGAGACAGAGTGGGTAATAGAACAGGCAGACTGACGAAATACATTGCTGAGGGGAGCAGCGGGTGAGACAGGAGAGGTATGCTTCGCCATGTGGGATTCTCACCAGCTGGCCGGGATTGAACCCGCGCTAAAGAGGCTGCGGACAGCTTCACAGTATGACGCTCAACCACCTGCGCCACCAGGGAGGCCCATCTTATGTTAATACTTTTTTTTTACTTAGCATTTGATTTCTTTTTTTTTTATTAATTTGTTAACCTATTTGAGGTAACATGCACACTCATCAAAGAGTACCAATAGAGACAGACAATTCTTCAAGCATTAAATGCTTCTAAACCCATACCCTTCTTTTTCTTCATCGATGCTGCAGAAGACATTCCTACTTTTCTTCCTCTTCCCTGATCTTTCTCATTCTCCTTTGAAGATTCTTCTTCTCCTTAACAACTGGCATTTCTTGGGGCCTGTCCTAAGTTCTCCTTCTCATGCATTTAGCCTCCAGGACAACATAGAAGGCAAAGAGAGTCAAAGTTGCTGGTGTGCAAGGTTGACATAAGATATGGGGCTGATGAGGAGGGGGAGGCTGGAGACAATCAGTGTTATGGCACAGAATCACACCGATGAAAGGGACCAGCTTTCCCCAATGATATCTGTGTGATACTCTAATGAGATCCTGGCCTCCAAGAAGCAAAGACTCAAGGCTGTCCCCTCAGTTTTGACCAAGTTTTCTCTCATTTCTCATCACTATCTTTGCTGGAAGTGTGGGTCTAAAAGAAATATTGAGTTTCTAAAGTCAAGTGAAACTTGAATATGCCATGTGCACTTACCGTGTGGATGTCAATCCAGGGTTGTCAAGTGGACACTGGCAGAAAGCACACTTCTCCCCCAGAGAAAAGAAAGATGTCAGTGAACATATCATGGGCTCCATGATAGGTGACATTAGTACAGCCAGACTATACAGACTACACAGCCTCAAGTGCCAATTTACATGCCAGCTTCTGTTGTACTAAATGAAAATCCTCCCCTTGTTGTGTCAATTATGTGGGTGAGAAAACTCCCCCTGCCTCGGGTCCAGCACGGGGTTGCACGTGGGCCCAGGGGCCACTTATCTACTTTCAAAAGTGGATTCTTTGCTGCTTGGCTCTAGAGGAAAATGCATCTTACATAAGGTGCTGCTGCATAGATAAGTCTGTTGTTAATATCCCTCAGACTGTCTTTGCCATGGCTATTATCACAGATACATGCGACGTACATCTTTTTTATCGGTGTGTATTGTATTTGTGGTAAAAAATAAAATAAAATAAATATAAAAAAGGAAGAGACCACAGGATGTCATTTGTTATTTTTTTTTTAAGAAAAAAAAATCACTCTAGATTCAAGCCATACCACATCTTATTCCCAAAGAATAAAGCTGGAACATGAAATATGCATTAATTCATTTATGGGTTTGTCAGAATGGACTTTTCCATAGTCCAGCATGATTCAGCAGTACTTGCAGGCCATCATGCCTGAGCTGAAAGAATTTGTTAAATACTGCCTCTTAGGAGTCTACCCTCTCATTATTGTTTAAAATATATGTTGTGCAAATGTTGGTGAGGTTGTGGAGAAAAAGGAACTCTCCTGCACTGTTGGTGGGAGTGCAAACTGGTCCAACCACTATGGAGAGCTGTGTGGAGATTTCTGGACCTACTAAACATAGAGCTTCCATATGATCCAGCAATTCCACTCCTAGGTATTTACCCAAAGGAAACAGAAACATCAATTCCAAGGAGCACCTGCACCCCTATGTTTATAGCAGCACTATTTACAATAGCTAAGCTTTGGAAACAACCCAAATGCCCAAAAATAGATGACTGGATCAAGAAGAAGTGGTACATATATACCATGGAATATTACTCAGCATTCAAAAAAGATAAACACATGCAATTTGCAGCAACATGGATGGCGCTGGAAGGGATCATGCTCAGCGAAATAAGCCAGAAAGAAAAAGAAAAATACCGGATGGTCTCACTCATAGCAGGAATCTAGAAAACTGGAATAAGGGACCAGGAAAAAGAATAACTATAAGAAAAAAATATCAAAATCAACAAACAACTATGAACCAGAGACACTCTATGGGGGGTGGAGTGGGCGGGGAAAAGAGGGATTGGGGTCAAAATAAGGAGGTTGTAATTGTATGGGGAATATAAAAATAAAATTTAAATTTAAAAAAAGCTGAAAAAAAATAAAATAAAATATATGTTGTGTTCCTTCCCCCACACACACAAAAAAAGAAATTTGATAAGGAAATCTTTGCGCTGAGGGAATGGAAGAGGACAAGCAGTGATGTGAACCTGGGTCATTTCTTTTTTAATACCCGGGCACTGATTAATCCAGGGAAACTGAGGCAGTTCGGCCTGACATTTGTTCCCATAGAAGCCAATGGCTCATTGTTAGGAAAACTCCTTTTCCTTCTTTGGAGACCTTCACCTGCCTGGGGGGAGATGGGGGAGGCTCAGCGTTGTGGGAAGCTGAACGCAGTGATCGGACAATAATATACTTTCCCATTTTCCTGCACCTGGGAAGGCAGAAACTTGAATGATGGCCAGTGATGACACCAATCAGGAGAGCCAGCGCCAGGTCCAAGGGCTCCTGGGACTGAGGAAGTCCAGGTTAGTTAAGAGCATCCATCTCTCTAGACCTTAGTGTCCCCATCGATTAGAGGTATGGAGTGGAGTGAATGACCAATGATGTCCTCTCTACTGGTTATATGCATACAATGCCTAATAGGCAGGCCTGACCGTCACGTTAGTTTGTCATCTCTGGGCTTCTTCCCTCATCAGGGAGTTGCTGAAGCATTGACTGGAGATCTCACATGAGTTCTGGCTGAGCAACCACTCCCAGGAAAAGCCCAGAATCCAGACTAGAGTTGGTCCTGAGAGGAGGACATCTTCCCTGAACATGGAAAGTCACCTGTCAGAAAGCCCTAGAAAGGTAAGCCTGCACACATAGCTAGAGTCTGGAAAGGCAGGCCTCCAAAAGAAACATGTGCCCTCAGTGGCATTGGCCAAGAGTTTTCTTCATCCCCTGTCCGAGGCAGACGTGTGCTAACAGCTCCAATGTTAAACATGCACAAGGGCTAAGGGGGGGCACATGAACAGAAACTGGGAATGCTCCCAGTGGGATCTCTTTCACCAGCCCTATGCACCCCTCTCCTGGCTTAACTATGTTTTTGCTCTAATGGCTAGCATTCTACTTCTGGAATTCAGATTCTTCTAACAGAGATGAGTTTACAAGTCCTGGACAGGAGTGAACTCTAGGAAGACATCTTAGATGTTTTCCAGAACTTGATCCAGACCATCAGAACTCTCTCCAGCCTATAAGTCATGTATTCCCAGCTTTCGCTGACCCTCTCACCTCTGTATTGACCCTATGGCCCAGTGAACCATATTTATGTTGTTATGAGACTGAGCATAGAATGGTTATATCAGGAAGTCCACTACACACAGGTGCACATGCATGCATGCATGCACACATACACAACACACACTTCCTTACCATTAGCATATTTAACGGTGTCACACAGAAAGTGCCTCATTACCTGTGTTTTGTCTCAGAACCAAGAGGAAGCTTCATGTACCCAACATAGTTTAAAATGTCCCTCCAACCACAGCTTGCAGCTGCAGAGAACACTGAGTAGGGCAGGAGACCCAACACGGAGCCCAAAAAAGTGCTCAGACTTAGAGAGGAGGGGCCAGGGAATAAGAGAAAGAATGTGAGCAGGAAAGATAAGGAAGCATACACTGCCCTCTCCCATCAAGCCATCATTCTGCAAAGTCTGAAGCAAGGACCCTGCACTCATTTGCTCAGAAACAGAGAGAACTTGCTACACACCCAGCCACAGGAACCAGTCTATAGAGTCGGTATTTGAAGATTTACTTTAAATGGTACAAAAATGAAGAGCTTTCTGATAACAATAAAAGTAACAGGTCCAAAGTGAGTCCAAAATTTAACAAATTACGTTGGATGCCTTTAACTCCATTGGGTAAGGATAGCAAGTTACCTTGGGGTCTAAGTTACAGTAATTGAGCCATCATATAACATATTGTTAACTAAAAATCAACAATTAAGAGGGTAACCTCCCCCATCTCATCTAAGGGGCACAAACCAAGAGGCCTAGTCCTGTGAAGAAGTTGCAGTACCTGAAAACAGCTAATTACAAGCAAATCAATAACATGTAAGAAAGACAGACTTCAGGTTTATGATGTTGCTAAAACCCCCAGTTCCCAGAAGATAGGGTTGAATTTAACAACCCTCTCTTTTCCCTCAATACACAGATGACATCAGATACTTAACTGATCCCCACCTAAATTTCCTTTGTCCCTATGGAAATCTTCAAAATAATTATACATAAACTTCACTATGAAGCGCAAAGTTCAGGCAACTTTCCCAGAGCTATCAGGAGCTGTACCCAGGCTTCAGTCCTCTGTTTTGATTCTTTAATAAATTTAGTTAATTTTGCTTTTTTAATAGACAAAATATATCCTTATTTTAATTTATTTTTAATAGACAATATATATTCTGGGAGGAGATGCAAAGGCCCTATGGGGATATAAGGTAGACAATGTCTTATTGCTAACACCCTGGAGAATAATAGCAGGATTGTGTGGGGTGAAAGCTTGCCCCTGTGTGAGACCCCTAGATCTGTTGGGCTTCAAAGAAAAGTGGGCAGTCTATAGGAGGAGCCAGGATTTTCTGGGAAGAAAGATTCTAGGACATAGACTTGAGGCTAAGAAAGCTGCCAGGATATAACGGTCTGTGGGAAGAGGAGCACAATCTGGGGTGGAGCTCAGGCTCTTGCCAAAGAAAGGCTGAAGATCTAAGGTCTGAGGCCTTCTGAGGGGAGAACGGGATCTGGCAGGGGACTTGCTGGACTCCAGGGGTGACAGCCGAGCAGAACCCTCCCCGGTGGCGCAGCGGTTGAGCGCTGGGTTGCGAAGCTGCCCGCGGCCTCTGTGGCGCCGGTTCGATCCCCGGCTGCTTCCTGGCCACCGGAGGAGGGTCCCACATGGCGCGCAGACCTCTCCTGCCGCCCGCTGCTCCCCTCAGCAGTGTACTTCGGTCCTTCTGCCTGCTCTGCTCCCCGCTCTGGCTCTGGTGGATTCTCTCACCCTCCCGCGCTTCTGACTGTACCCAGTGCATGTATAAACAAAACAAACAAACAAATAAAATAAATAAATAAAGCATGCCTCTATTAAAAAAAAAAAAAAATTGAGTAAATAACTTTGATACCAGAGTAAGCATCCCCTCTGCATCCATCCAGATAAGACCAGACACGGCAGAGAGTGCCCTGTTACAGGGACCATAGTAAGAACAAACTGTCTGTGGTCTTGGAACATCCTGATGGTGGGATACGGAGGTCCATCCCCCTAAGTCTGAGCCTGTGAGGGCTCACCCAGTTAAGTAGAAACATTCAAGCAAAGGGATAGAATTTTGTTTCCTATTGTTCATGTGACTCAGTAATAAGAATCTTTTTTTAAAAATTACAATCTAGGGCCTCCCTGGTGGTGCAGCAGTTGAGCGCTGGGTTTCGAAGCTGCCCGCAGCCTCTGCAGTGCTGGTTCGCTCCCCGGCTGTCGGGCGAGGGTCCCACATGGCGTGCAGACCTCTCCTGCCACACCCACTGCTCCCCTCAGCAGTGTATTTCGTCAGTCTGTCTGTTCTGCTCTGCTCTCTGGCTCTGGTGAATTCTCTCACCCTCCCGCACTTCTGACTGTACCCAGTGCTTGTATAAATAAATAAATAAATAAATCTAAAAAAAAAATTACAATCTAAATAAGACTTAGAACAAGCCGGAAGAAAAGAAGAAAGACTATTTTATGGGCAGCCCTGTTTAGGGGGAAGAGAGGCCTACCAGCCCCCTAGAAGCCTTCCTACCAGCTCTGCCCCACTGCCCTCAGAGGTCTGCTGCAGAGGAACATTTGCTGATTCTCACTCCAGAGTCCACTCCTCCATTTACCCTTTGTCATCTTCATAAAGTCGTGGAGGGAATAACTCCTCTCCATAAATTTAATACTGATTCAGTCTAGATTCTTGAATTCAGAGTAGCAACCAAGTGGCAACCCTTCCTCTCTCCCTAAAGCTCTGCCTGCTTGGGGGTGTGCTCTGCCTTCCAGCAAGCTCATCCGCATCTGGCCTCCCCTTGCAGCCCAGGGAAGAATCCGGATCCAGTGGTGCTAAGAGTAAACTGAGAGTGCCTGGCCCACCACGGCCTTCCCTCTCATCCTAGCTGTGTAGCCACCACCCTCTGCCAGGCCTCGCAATTCACACAGGAACCTGCATGCACAGCCCTCCGACAGCATCGCCTGGCCTGCATTAGCTCTCCATAATAATCTCATATATCAACGCTGGGAGAGACCCCTGCTCTGCCTGTGAGCGACTCTCTTAGACGTTGAATATCATTATCACAGAAACCCCTCGCTCCCTGGGCCTCATATGCAAACTCCACAGCTCCCTGGAGTCCGTCCGGAAGAAACTGCCCTGCACGACGAACATTTGTTATTTTGTGGGAGAGGATGCTGAGGCTCCACCGGGACCGAACCAAATTAAGGGCAGCCTGGAGTGGGCGCCAACCAAGACTTAGATTGACATCTAGTGGCGTTTTGGGGAACTCAGATGGCTTAGGCGGCTCCTCAGGAAGCCTCACTCGGAATAGTGAAACAATGCCACCGATCTAGATTTTTACAAATACCCAGAAAGAGGACAGAATGGGAAACAAATATTGACCTATCCACACCCTTTGGTGATAGACAAACCCATACGTCACGTTTAAATATCTTAATTTGGCAAGAAGAGGGAGAAACTGAAGGCATAACTCATCCCATCTCAGGATAAAGCCAGGTCTTGGAGAAAGGTAAATGGAGGAGTAGCACAAAAATCACATACAGAATCCAATTTTACAGAGCACACACCCTCTGACGTAGGAATCCCTACTCTCTAGTCAAACAAATGGACAAAGATAGTCATTGCACAGGTATTTGGAATGCAAAAAAAAAACGGAAACAACCTTAAAATGATGCATATATTTGTAAACTTTTAATCATGGTTGATCCTAAATAAAATTGGGCATTTTATACACCTAAACTTAATAAATTGAGAAGTTGTCTTTCCTTGCCTTGGTTTTTACATTTAGGAGCCTACCTTGTATCACATTTTAAGGGGAAAGTGTATGTTCCCCAAATCTCCACATGGGACTTTGTCATTGACCCCTCTCCTCCTGAGTACCCAGACTTTATCTGGAGAGTTCCGTGATACGTTTTCTGTTATATCTAACCCCCAGGTGAGAGCACAGGAGGCCCTGGCTGTTCTCCCATTACTTCCTCACTCTCTTCCCTTTTCCGCTTCCTCCTCAGTTTGATCCAGTCTGGGATTATTAAGAGGGAAAATACTCCAAATAGTAGTAGAACTCACATCCATAGTGAAGGGTGAAGGGAAGGAAGGGAGGAACTTTTTGCACATCCTTCTATAGTGCTTGAACTTTTTACCAAAAAAAGCATGCATTCCTTTTGGATATAAATTCACTCAGTCTAAAAATTAAAGTTGAGAGGATAGCCAGATCTCTCTTGTGATTCCTCTTCCTCTTCTGTACATCCTTTGAAAACAGTGCCTTTGTAAGTTATACAATAGAACAATTAGAATGTGTCACAGAAGAGAGGGCATGGCTGTTTCCATGCTTGTCAATCCTGTCTCCATCATTGTCTCTTCTAGAAGAACTGAATCAGCAAGGACCTAGTCACAGAGCCATGCTTCAACACATAAAGAACTCCTGGAGTAAGCCACCCTACCCTCTCACATGCTTGAGCCCTCAATCACCAGCTGCATGTGGATCCAAAGCAGCAGAAAGTCTTTTTTTAAGAATTGGGAAAGGGTCTATTTAATCTGTTTATGGAGAAAGAAGGATGCAGAACAAGGTTGAAGAGCCTTCAATCACATGGCCCCTATTCTCCTACCTTGGATCAAGGAAGGCAGGACACAGTGGGTGGGGGAGGATTCTTTTGATAAGCATGTGATGGGGTGTGACTTTCACTGACACTGGATCTCCTTTTTATGTTGCCACTGAGTCATGCTGATGTTTGGACGAGAATGACACCGAAATTTCAGGTCTTCAGGCCTAGTCTCCCAGCCAGGAATGGATCCCAGGCTGCAGTGGCAGCGCTGAGTCCCAGCCACTAGACCACCACAGTTGGTGTCTCATGAAGCCGCTGCAGGAACTTCGTGGGCGCTCAGGCAAGCAAGTGAAAAGAGGCAGATTTGTTTAGAGAAAGAAAAAGTTTATTAGGGGGAAAAGGAACAGAAATAAAATGGGACTCCCAGGCCCATGGAACCAGGCCAGGGAGGGGCAAGGGAGCCGAAGTGGAGTTTTGCTCCAGGGAATATGTACCACCTTTCCCTGATTATTCTAAAGCTCCACCAGTCTCTATGTGATTGGTTAGTTCTCGGTGGTTCATTCACTGCCTAAATGTCTCTGTGCCCAGAACTAAGTCTCTGTGTCCCAGCCCTTATCTTTTTTTCTTCATTTTCCTCAATCCAGAATGTCCTGTTGACCTTAGTCCTGGGGTGTTTGACATCAGTTGCCCTTTCCTTTACTCCTCTTGTCCTTATCTCTGGACCTTCCTTAACTCTCCTGAAGTCCCCACCTACAATGTCCCTAAAGCTATCTGATTATCCTAACTTGCCCTATGACTCAAGAGTATTTGGGTTTTTTTTTTTTTTTAATTGCTTTACCCTCATCTCAGTATACTTTTCTAAACTGGAATTTTATTTCAACTATGGAAAATTTTGGTCATATCCTCTCCTATGTTCTCACTAGTGTTGTCATTTGGGAAGCCTCTCAAATGTGAGCTAGAATTTCTCAATCCAGTTTTCATGATTCAACTTCTTATGAAATTTTTTCCTTTTTTCATCTTTAGTGTTATGTTATATGAAGTTTGTTTTAATTCACTCAACTTTCATCAGCTAATCTAGCCTCTTCTTCCAACTTAGTATATAGTCTTTGTACTTCTAATAGCAATATTTTTCATAACTACCCATTAAAGTTTAATAATCTCCTGGTCTCAGTATATTCCAACATAATTAAAACCATATATGACAAACTTATAGCTTATATCATGTTCAATAATGAAAAATTGAATGTTTTTCTTCCAAGATCAGGAATAGCAAGAACATCCACTTTTTAAAAAAGACTTATTTTTATTTATTCATGCATTCAAGAATTGGGGTGTAGGCCAGAGGTGCAGGTAGTGAGAAGATTCAGAGACAGAGTGGGGAGCAGCACAGGCAGATGTACTGAAATACACTGCTGAGGGGAGTAGCGGGCGAGACAGGAGAGGTCTGCTGTGCCATGTGAGTTAGCTCCCTGGCTGGGGATGGAAATCACACTGCAGTGGCTAGTGACAGCTTGATAGCGCTGAGACTTTAACCCCTGCGCCACGAGGGAGACCCAGAATATCCACTTTTATCATTATCATTCAACATAGTATTGGAAATTCTAGCAAGGGCAGTCAGTCAAGAAAAGGAAATAAAAGACATCCTAACTGGCAAAGAAGTAAAATTATCACTATTTGCATGACATGAACATTTTTCATAGAAAACCCTAAAGACTCCACTAAGAAGTTAGTAGAAAGAATAAATGAATACAGTAAAATGGAAAACAGCAAAATCAATTTGCAAAAACTTATTGCACAATATGGATAAGCCTGGGGAGTTTAGTACTAAGTGAAATAAGTAAGAGAGAAAAAAAAACCATGTGACTTCACTTATATAAAAGATAATTATCACATCAAAATGAATAAAATATCTAGGAATAAACTTAGCTAAAAAGTAAAAGAGCAATATAGTGAATACTGTAAGACAGTGGTGAAAGAATTAAAAGACACAAAGAAATGGGAAGAAATTCCACACTCATCGGCTGGAGGAATTAATATTATAAAAATCAACCTGCCATAGGTAGCTGGCTAATCATTCCCAGGGAGTGGTACAACTTCAGGAATTCAGTTTTGGTCTCTGTTAATGGCAGATTGGGCACCCAGCAGTGACTATAGTCAGGTCATCCTTGGTGAACAGAAGTCCATATTGCTGGGCCCATTTATAACCTCTATTGCTGTCACCATGGCCTCTTTGTTCATCAATCCATTGGGCAATGATAGGGGTACTAAAGCAAGAAGGAACTAGTTGGTATCCACAGGACAGATCATCTTAGTTGATTATAAAAACCCTCTGCTGAAGTCACTCTTTGGTGACCATTACATGGACATAAATGCCTTCACATTTTTTTTTTTTTTTGCCCATTCAAAGATGTCTATGTACATACTTCTTCCCCAGATTTCTTTGTCATTAATTTTCCAATCAGATTCATTCTAAGGCCTTAACCATCCCACCAAACCAATGACCATGGTTCATGAATGGACATATAATTGCACATCTGAACATTTTTCCCTTCAAAGTGAACAACCAGGCAAACAACTTGAAGTTCTGCCCACCTGGAGGATTCTCCTTCACCACCTGCTCAGATTTGGTCACTATATATATATATATATATATATATATATATATATATATATATATATATATACATATATCTCACATCCACTCTATGATGGGGTGTTGCTCTGTGCACCCAGTTTTGAGGTATGGTAGATTAAACAACACTCAGTTTATGATAGGCTGCTTAGGTCATATAGTAATGTGGTGGCTAAATGTTTAGACTCTACTAAGTCCCAGTAGTAGACTAAGAGTTGTTTCTCTAAAGGAATGTAGCTGTGTGTGGAGGGTGCCTGGGCTTTGCTCCCAAATCCTAAAGGCCTGTGCTGCAATTCATGTATAGACACCTGCAAAGACTCCAGACAGCATCTCTCTCTGCTCTATCTCTATTTGACACTTCAAGCACCATTGGATCTGCTGGGTCATATGAGCAAAGTGGCAGAGCAGGTTGAACAGCGGCCTCTTTTGTTTCTCTGCCCCACTCAAATTAACAACTTTTGGGGTCACGTGGTAAATGAGCTAGAGTAACATACTCAAATAAGTAATATGTTGCCTCCAAAATCAAAAAAAAATCGACTAGGCATTGTGCCTCTCTTTTGGTTACGGGGGAGGCCAGGTGCCATGCTTCACCTTGGAAGGGATGTCACAACATACTTATACTATAGGAGCCCTAACAATTTCATTGAGTTAGAAGGCTCCTGAATTTTAATAATTTTTTCCCACCCTCTGACTTTTATATCTAAGAATATCAAGATTAACTATCCACTGGTCTCACATACTTTTGGCAGCTGAATGCCACTACTTCACCCTGCCATGCCAGGATCCAATTACTCCCATCACATTCAAGTTTCCCAGTTCAGTGACTGCAGTTCCCACTATAAGGTCTGCCTTACAGATAAGAGCATACACTGAGTTCTTCAAGGATGTTGGGGTTCCCCACGCAAATTTATTTCCCACAGTAACGGTAAAAGTCTTCTGCACCAACCTGGGTTGCAGGGGGGAGGAGGAGATCTTAAATGACAAATCTACTGTAACATTCTAATTTCCTTAGGATTTTGAATCCCTTTCTCTACATTAAGCCAAAGCAAATCAAGTGTTTCTAATTTGCTCACTGTGGGCTACTCTTTGGCCCAAACAAATTATTAGAGCCCTTCCAACTCCTGGATCTGCAACATAAATGCAGTCTCCGCTGAATGAACCCAGATCAATAAATTTATATTCCTTCCACCATCATTTGTCAACCTCAATAACAATTTCCACACATGTTCCTTGGATTTTGGTTTGTATAAATTTATAAAATTAAGTAGCTATTTTGTAGTCTCTAAGGACACCCAGACATCTGTCCTTTTTAAATCTCCCCAAGTGACTCTGGCTGCTACTCCAGCCACTCTTGCTCTTGATTCCTGATAATTTTCTCCTGAATCCATGCTTTAGGAAGGAATGGGCTACCACCCTTCCTCTCCTCATCACACCAGCCCCTGCTGTTGTCATGAGCCTTCTGCCAAGCCCAGTAACCTCTTCTCTGTACAACACATGATGCTGACAATCCTATTCTCCTGCGGGTCAGCTCCCTGAAGTTCTAGGAAACTTCAAGAATGAAGAGAAAACAAATTCTGGTTGGCCTCAATCCTCTGCTCACACCTCCCTCCCTCCCTCCCTCCACTCATGCAGCCCCACCAACTGCAATGATGGGCCCCATGCCCTGGAACTGCTTCTCCTAGTGCCTTCTGGACCTTCAGCTCCCCCAAAATAACACATCCTCGAATAGATTAATTGTCCAAGTTCCCAAGCACAGGCCACTCAGGATCTGTCATTCTCCAAGTTTCTTAGGCCCTGGACTCAGGAATAATTCTTTTTAAAAAAAAAAAAAAAGATTTATTTATTTATTTATACAAGCACTAGGTACAGTCAGAAGCGCAGAAGCGCGGGAGGGTGAGAGAATTCACCAGAGCCAGAGCGGGGAGAAGAGCAGGCAGAAGGACAGAAGTACACTGCTGAGGGGAGCAGAAGGCCGCAGAAGAGGTCTGCGCGCCATGTGGGACCCTCCTCTGGTGGCAGGGGAGCAGCCGGGGATCGAACCGGTGCTGCAGAGGCTGCGGGCAGCTTCGCAACCCAGCGCTCAACCGCTCACCACCGGGGAGGCCCTCAAGAACAATTCTTAACTTCTCCTTTATTGCTTACACACATTGACCACAAGCAGGGCTGACTATATAACCAGTGGGACCCTTCGTGTATGAAGCAGAAAAATTGACATTAAAATAGTCTTTTACATAGAAAGCTCTTTCCTCACTTCTGTGATCCCTTTTTAGGTTTGTTATGGTGGTTTGTTTGTTGGCTTGTTTTAGTTGGTCCAACTTTATTGAAATCTATTACAGAAGACACAATTCAAATAGGAACCACTGTCTGTGGCTTCAATGCCTATACCTATGAGTTATGTTTTACCACAGAAGAATATAAAACACATTAATTCAAACTATGGTGAAAAAAACTAAATGAATAATATATCCTCATTAAATTAAATGCTTGCAAATGCTTTTTCCTAAGCACTTTACAAGTCGTTATAGTTTTCTTAAAAATTCAAATAACCTATTTTAATTATTTGTTTACTTGTTTGTTTATTTATTTTTATTTTCTTACAACATTGGTCATTTTTTTTTCAATAATTGGTTCCCCCTGAGGTGTAGTCCCCATACTTCTCCTGCCACCATATCATAGTGCTATCTCCTACTACCCATGAATCACCATCATATTCCCTTGTGTTCTTACCAATTTGAATTTAATGAGAACATCTACACTTAACGTAACATGTAAGTTGTTCATTCACATTGAGATGCTTCAGTCCCAACTTTCACAAACTATTGGAAGTCAGGAGATACTGTTTCTTTTATTTATGTTTTTATTGTGGTTTAATGAGATTTTAAGTGAAGAAAGATTAAATTTTTTAATTATTAGTAAACTTACCATTCATTTTTGCATTGTGCAATGCCAATTTTAAATGCAAATATCAGCACATTTAGCTTTTGCACAGAGTCACCAGTCACACAATTTATATGTCCTGTCTTATCCCCAGAGCATGCCAGGAGCTGGCCATAAAAGGCAAACTACATGCCAGACTCAGGAAGTTTGGAAGGCAAGAAGGAAACTTCAACTCCTAAGAATTGAATTGTCCAGGTGGTGTTGATAGATGAGTACAATCAGTAGTACCTCAATAGAATTTTGATTTTTATGTGGCCTGTCTGACCCAAGTTTATCAATTACAGGGTCATTCCAGTCACAAAAATTTCTTCTGACTGATGTATTTGTGTTTTCTCATTTCTGTTTTCTTCATCTGTACAACAGACAGGACAGTCATACTGACATTACTTAAAATAACTTAGCAAAACACTTCTTTTTTTACCTTCTCTGAGACCACCTTTTTTACCATTTTATACTTTATACGGATTTATTATATATATATACCACTTTATACAGATTTGTTGTATGCCATCTGACCTCTGTTGATACTTCATTGCTGATGCTCAAATTGTCTCAAGTTTGCTACCAGGAGCTCTTTTAGATTCACTCCTATGTGAATTTCACTCTGCTCATTATTTTAACTTCCCTGTTTTCTGGCCTTGTTGTTCAGATCCATCTTGAAGTCTCAGCTCAAGGTAAGGGATCTGCCATTTCTCCCAATGTATTTTCAGTCAGAAAAGAGTACTAGAGACCAGAATGCGGGAGCTGAGGTACATTGTGGGGTGACACGGCATCCTGTCCATGTCAATGGACATGAAGACCAAAGGTATATATTTTTAATTTACTCCTTTTTTCTTTTAAAAGCATGAATTCATATTGATTTTTGCAGTCCATGCCTAACAATACAGCGTTCCTACTCAAATTCTTTTTCCTATAATTTTAATTCTCTTTTTACTCTGCCAAAAAAAAATCAAGATTCCTAACAACAGTAAATATACTTATTTTCTTTGAATGAAAGGACAGTAGTCTTAAGATACCTTTACAACATTAAAGAAAATTATCCAATTACCTAATAAGTTTCAATTTTTCTAATACTTATTTTTGTCTGTTTTTAGACAAGATGCATTCCACTAAGACTTTGCAAAAAAAAAAAAAATTCTTTGTTTGAGAATCATTTATCATTTCTCATTCCATTTGACTCTAACTCATTTTTTCAGACTCTTTATCTGATGTACAGCTTTGGTTCAACTGTTTTCCTTTGTTTTTGTTTTTGTTTTTTAAGGTTGATTTATTTATGCATACAAGAACTGGGGTACAGGCCAGAGGTATGGGAGGGTAAGAGGATTCACCAGAGACAGAGTGAGGAACAGAACAGGCAGACTGACTGAAATACAATGCTGAGGGGAGCAGCGGGCAAGCCAGGAGAAGTCTCCTGCACCATGTGGGTAGCTCCCTGGCCGGGGATCAAACTTGTGTTGCGGTGGCTACAGATAGCTTCATAGGCTGCATCTTAACCCCTTGAGCCACCAGGGAGGCCTGATTATCAATATTTTCAGTGCCTTTTCAAAGTTTTAAATGGTATATAATTCAAAGACTCTAATTTTGGAATACATATTTAAGGGAGGATGATTTTTCAAGTGAGTCTTTAGTCAAAGGAAAAGTGAGTTCTGCCCCCTACATGCATGCTGCCCATAGCAATAGCACACACATTTCTAGAACCTAAGCTTTTTGCTTTTAGGTAACATGTGTAAGACCACACCTCAGACCTAAGTTTCATATCAGTTCTGCAACTTGTTGAAGTTCTTCGGCTTGAGGGTTTTCTTTGCCAATCCAAAGTTAAACTTGTCATTCATGGTTTAAAACTATGCAAGAAAAGGAAAGTAAGAAGGGAGGGAGAGGGGAGGAAGAAAGGGATGGGGGAGGAAGGAAAACCTTGTAAATTAAACTGAGTTTACAGTTAAATTTAAACTTCACTATCTAAAATAAATAAAAAGAAAGCACCATCTACTTGTGGCCATCTGCTAAACCAAAACACTTCATTTAAAATACCATATTTTGATTCCAAGGAGGCGGAGCAACATGGCGGCGAGGAGATGCTGCGAGTAAGATCTCCCATTAAAAAAAAAGTTAATAGGGAGGAAAAGCAGCAGGTCCCAGTGAGAACTGGGACACGGAAGATAAATGGACGACTCCAGCAAACTACCCGAAGAAGAAAGTTGCCAAAAAGAGGACTAGAAGGGAGGAAAGCGCAGAACCCTGCTCCCCTCCCCCGCCCACAGAGGCGGTACTCTCCAACCAGCAGAGAGGAGGAAAACAACAAACTAAAACGACCAACAAGAACAAACTATGCATCTAGCGGGACTGTGAGTGGAAAGGAACTATTTCAGCCACCACACCCTGTGGAGAACCCTGCAGGATTCGCCGTGGCAGTGAGCGAATGGCTCCAGGCGCCATTAGAGAACAACAGAGACTCTGGAGACCTGCACACAGCCCCGGGCCGGCCAGTAAGCTTGCGCGGAAAAGCAGCTGCTTGAAAAGCAAACGCGGATCGCGGCTGCCCAGGTCCCCGTGCCTGCGACCTAGGCTTGCGGGGAGACGTGCCGGGGCCCTCACTGAGGTGAAAGTCCCTCACTGAGTAATCAGAAACCAGGCGCCCGGACACGGGAGAGGGTGCAAAAGGCACCATTCCTGTGGCCACTGAACTGGGCTACCGCCCGCGTCCTGGTCCTGAGGGCTTTGGAACTGAGACCCAGGGCACGAAATTCGGGGTGTGGGTCATCCACATCGGTGGGGCACAAGGCAGGCACAGCACCCCAAAGCCGTTGAGGTTTTCCCTACCATTCCCACTCTGTTCCCTGTCCCACGGGGTGAAAAAAACAGCTCCCCAAGAACAATAGGAGAGATCTCTGGCGCCACCTAGCTTGAAACCGGCAGAAGGCTCCTGGAGGAGCCTGTGGCCACCTGGGAAGTTAGCCCACCCCAGGCCCTTCAGACCAGCAGTCGAGCCCACAGGGGGAGCGGGCACCCATGGCCTGGGCAGACCGGGCGCACAGAAGAGTGTGCCTGAGACCGGATGCACAGGGAGTGCGTCCCGCATCGCCATTTTAAAACAGGGACATTTCTTCAGTAAAGACTGCCTGCAGAAGGCTCCCTCAGGAGCCAGAGGTGAGCGGGGAAGCTCGCCCATTCCAGGCCCCTTCTGGCCTGCAGTCCAAACCCAGAGGGGGAGCGGGAACCCACCACCGGGGCACACCAAGCGCACAGGGGAGTGTGTCCCCACATCGGCATTTTAGAACAGGGACCATTCTTCAGTAAAGACTGCTTGAAAACAACAGATGGCTCCTGGAGGAGCCAGAGGGGAGCAGAGAAGCTCACCCAAGATGCCGGCCAGTCCCAGCAACACAGTGTCCCAATGCATACGACAAATTAGAAAACAGACAGTAGGGAGTAGAAGAACTACACGCAACCTAACAACTCCTCAGGAAAAAAGTACACCACAAAAAGAAAACCACCCCCCAGATTGCAACGACAGTAACTTGGAAGAACTTCTGAGCCTTCCAGAAAGAGAATTTAAAATTGCCATGATTAAAAAAATGACAGAAGTCATAAAGGAAAACAATGATCAGAAGAAGGAAATTGAGTCCCTAAAGAGGGAAAACAATAGTCAGAAGAATGAAATTGAGTCCCTAAAGAGGGAAGCAAAAGAAACGCAGGAGATCAAAGAATTAATGGAGGAACTAAAGAACTCTGGGAAAAGCAATGAAAGCAGAAAAGATGAAATGGAAGAATGAATAAGTACTCTTGAAGACACAGAAATAAAAAGAACCAAAACAGAAAAGGAAAGAGAAGTACAAAGGAAAAAGAATAAAGAAAGACTTTGGGAACTATCTGACTCCATGAGGAAAGAAAATATGAGAGTTATAGGAATACCAGAAGGAGAGGAGAGAGATGTAGGAACAGAGAAAATATTCAAAGAGATAATTGAAGAGAGCTTCCCAAATGTGAAGAAGGAGCTGAAAATTGATATACAAGAAGCAAGAAGAACACCAAACTTCCACGACGAAAGGAAAAAACAGCAAGACACATAATAGTAAAGCTCCCAAGAATCCAGGACAAGGAAAAAATAATGAAGCTGACAAGAGGGAAGAAACAGATAACATTCAAAGGAAAACCAATCAGGCTGACATCAGACTTCTCCAAAGAAACACTACGGGCAAGGAGATAGTGGAGGGACATAGTCAACAGACTCCAAGAAAACAGATGCCAACCAAGAATACTCTATCCCGCAAAGCTCTCCTTCCTCTATGAAGAAAGAATAAGGACCTTCCCAGACAAACAGAAACTCTGGAATTTCATTACGACTAAACCCCCACTCCAAAAAATACTACAAGGAATCCTAAAGCCAGAACCTCAGAGGGACGAATAACAACGAAAGAAGGCCAAAAAAAAAAAAGTTATTCAAAGAATAAATAAATAAAATCAAAGGAAAGACAAACACAATGGCAAATACAGATGCTAACATATCAATATTAACTCTAAATGTAAATGGACTAAACTCTTCAATAAAAAGACACAGAGTTTGCAGCCTGGATTAAGAAACAAAACCCAACCTTTTGCTGTCTCCAGGAAACACATTTAGCTGCAAATATAAAAATAGACTCAAAGTTAAAGGATGGAAAACAATCCTACAAGCAAATGGACCAAAAAAGAAAGCAGGAACAGCTATACTTATATCAGATAAAACAGATTTCAAACTCAAAAAAATAAAAATAGACCCCAATGGTCACTACATTATGATCAAGGGGACAATACTTCAAGAAGAAATAACACTCATTAACATATACTCACCAAATGAAGGAGCACCAAAATAAATCAGACAACTGTTGTCCTCTCTGAAAACAGACATCAGAGAAAACACATATGTAGTGGGAGACTTCAACACACCACTATCAACAATGGATAGATCAACAAGACAAAAAGCAAGTAAAGAAACTAAAGCTCTAAATAAGGACCTAGAGCATTTGGGCTTAACAGACATCTATAGAACACTAAACCCAAAAAAAACGGAGTACACATTTTTCTCAAGCGCACACGGATCATTCTCCAGGATCGATCACATACTGGGGCACAAGACAAACATCAACAGATACACCAAGATTGAAGTCATACCAACCATCTTTTCTGACCATGAAGGCATCAAACTAGAAATAAACCATAAAAAGAAGGCAAGGAACTTTCCTACCTCATGGAGATTAAAAACCACACTACTGGAAGACCACTGGACTAATGAGGAGATCAAAGAAGAAATTAAAAAATTCTTTGAATTGAATGACAAGGAGGACACCAATATCCTAAATGTATGGGATGCAGCAAAAGCAGTGATAAGAGGAAAATATATAGCAATAGAAGCTCACATCAAGAAACAAGAAAGAACTCAAAGAAACAACCTAATCTCGAAGCTCAAAGATCTAGAGAAAGAACAACAAAAAAACCCCAAAACCAGTAGAAGAAAAGAAATAATAAAAACCAAAGCAGAAATAAATGAAATTGAAACTAAAAAAACAATCCAAAAGATCAATGAAACCAAAAGCTGGTTCTTTGAAAAATCAATAAAATAGACAAACCCCTAGCCAGGCTCACAAAGGAAAAAAGGGAGAAAGCACAAATAAACAGGATCATCAATGAAAGAGGAGAAATCACAACGGACACAGCAGAAATCAAAAGAATAATCAGTAACTACTATGAACAGTTATATGGAAACAAGTTTAACAATCTAGAGGAGATGGACAAATTCCTACAACTCTACAATCACCCAAAGCTAGATAAAGAAGAAATAGAACACCTAAACAGACCAATTACAATTAGCGAAATTGAAATGGTAATCAAAAACCTCCCCAAAAACAAAAGCCCAGGACCTGATGGATTTACAAATGAATTCTACCAAACATTCAGAGACGAATTAGTGCCTATCCTTCACAAACTCTTCCAAAAAATTGAGAAGGAAGGGACAATACCAAACACGTTCTATGAAGCCAACATTACACTAATACCAAAACCGAACAAGGACAACACAAAAAAGGAAAACTACAGGCCAATCTCCCTAATGAACACTGATGCAAAAATCCTCAATAAAATTTTAGCTATCAGAATCCAACAATGTATCCATAAGATAATTCACCACGACCAAGTTGGATTCATTCCAGGGGCACAAGGATGGTTTAACATCCGAAAATCAATCAACGTTATCCAACACATCAACAAAAAGAAATATAAAAACCATATGATAATATCAATAGATGCTGAGAAAGCTTTCGACAAAGTGCAACACCCATTCATGATAAAAGCCCTTGAAGTTCTTGGGATACAAGGAACATACCTCAACATCATAAAGGCCATCTATGACAAGCCAACAGCCAGTATCATTCTCAATGGTGAAAAGCTGAAAGCAATTCCATTAAGATCTGGAACAAGACAAGGATGTCCACTCTCACCATTGCTTTTCAATATAATACTGGAAGTCCTAGCCAGGGCAATAAGACAAGAGAAAAGACATCCAAGGATCCAAATAGGAAAAGAAGAAGTCAAACTATCACTATTTGCAGACGATATGATATTATACATAGAGAACCCCAAAAACTCCACAGAAAAGCTAATTCAACTCATCAATCAGTTCAGTAAAGTGGCAGGATACAAAATCAACACGCAAAAGTCAGTAGCCTTCCTATACACAAACAATAAATCTGAAGAAGAAGAAATCGAAAAGACCATCCCTTTTGTTATTGAAACAAAAAAATCAAATATTTGGGAATAAATCTAACAAAAGAGGTAAAGGACCTATACAAAGAAAACTATAAAACACTGTTAAAAGAAATAGAAGAAGACACAAAGAAATGGAGAGACATCCCCTGCTCATGGATTGGAAGAATAAACATTATTAAATGGCCATCCTTCCAAAAGCAATATACAGATTCAATGCTATTCCAATCAAAATTTCATTCTTCAAAGAAATAGAACAATTATTGATGAAATTCATATGGAATCACAAAAACCCCGAATAGCAAAGCTCTCCTGAAAAAAAAAGAAGGGAATGGAGGCATCAGACTCCCAGACTTCAAACTATACTACAAAGCCATAATCATCAAAACTGCATGGTATTGGAACAAGAACAGACATACAGACCAATGGAATCGAATAGAAAATCCAGAAATAAACCCACAGATTTATGGTCAACTAATCTTTGACAAAGGAGCAAAGACTATGCATTGGAGCAAAGAAAGTTTGTTCAATAAATGGTGCTGGAAAAACTGGGTCGCTACATGCAAAAGAATGAAGCTTGACCACCACCTCACACCATACACAAAAAATCAACTCAAAATGGATTAAAGAACTAGACATAAGACCTGAAACCATAAAATATATAGAAGGAAATATAGGCGAAACACTACGTGATTTTGCACATCAAAGACATCTTTACAGACACATCACCCAAAGCAGTGATAGTGAAGGCAAAGATAAACAGCTGGGACTATATCAAATTAAAGAGCTTTTGCACAGCAAAAGAGACAATAACAAAAACAAAGAGAACCCCACCAACTGGGAGAACATTTTTGCACCCAACACTAATGATAAAGGACTGATCACAAAAATCTGCAAAGAGCTGATGAGACTCAACAACAACAAAGAAAATAATCCAGTCAAAAAATGGGCAGAAGAGCTTAAAAGAAACTTCTCTGAAGAGGAAATGCAAATGGCCAACAGGCATATGAAAAATGTTCAACATCACTTGTCATCAGGGAAATGCAAATCAAAACTACCATGAGATACCATCTTACACCAGTGAGAATGGCACATATTAAAAAAAACTAGCAACAACAAATGTTGGCGAGGGTGTGGAGAAAAAGGAACTCTTCTGCACTGTTGGTGGGAGTGCAAACTGGTCCAACCACTGTGGAAAGCTGTGTGGAGATTTCTGGACCTACTAAACATAGAGCTTCCATATGACCCAGCAATTCCACTCCTAGGTATTTACCCAAAGGACACAGAAACATCAATTCCAAAGAACACCTGCACCCCTATGTTTATAGCAGCACTGTTTACAATAGCTAAGCTTTGGAAACAACCAAATGCCCAAAAATAGATGACTGGATCAAGAAGATGTGGTACATATATACCATGGAATATTACTCAGCATTCAAAAAAGATAAACACATGCAATTTGCTGCAACATGGATGGCGCTGGAAGGGATCATGCTCAGCGAAATAAGCCAAAAAAAGAAAAGAAAAATACCGGATGGTCTCACTCATAGCAGGAATCTAGAAAACTTAAATAATGGACCAGGAAAATGAAAAACTATAAGAAAGTGAAATCAAAATCAACAAAAAACTATGAACCAGAGACACTTTTAGGGGGGCGGGGGCGGGAGGGGAGGGATTAGGGTCAGAATGGGGGGCGGCAATTGTATGGGGAATATAACAATAAAATTTATAAAAAAAAAAAAAAAAAAAAAAAAAAAGAAACAAGAAAGAACTCAACGAAACAACCTAATCTTGAAGCTCAAAGATCTAGAAAAAGAACAACAAAAAAAACCCAAAACCAGTAGAAGAAAAGAAATGATAAAAACCAAAGCAGATATAAATGAAATTGAAACTAAAAAAACAATCCAAAAGATCAATGAAACCAAGAGCTGGTTCTTTGAAAAAATCAATAAAATAGACAAACCCCTAGCCAAGCTCACAAAGGAAAAAAGGGAGAAAGCACAAAAAACAGGATCATAAATGAAAGAGGAGAAATCACAACAGACACAGCAGAAATCAAAAGAATAATCAGTAACTACTATGAACAGTTATATGGAAACAAGTTCAACAATCTAGAGGAGATGGACAAATTCCTACAACTCTACGATCACCCAAAGCTAGATAAAGAAGAAACAGAACACCTAAACAGACCAATTACAAGCAGCAAAATTGAAATGGTAATCAAAAACCTCCCCAAAAACAAAAGCCCAGGACCTGATGGATTTACAAATGAATTCTACCATTCAGAGACGAATTAGTGCCTATCCTTCACAAACTCTTCCAAAAAATTGAGAAGGAAGGGACAATACCAAAGACGTTCTATGAAGCCAACATTACACTAATACCAAAACCGAACAAGGACAACACAAAAAACGAAAACTACAGGCCAATCTCCCTAATGAACACTGATGCAAAATCCTCAACAAAATTTTAGCTATCAGAATCCAACAATGTATCCATAAGATAATTCACCACGACCAAGTAGGATTCATTCCAGGGACACAAGGATGGTTTAACATCCGAAAATCAATCAACGTTATCCAACATATCAACAAAAAGAAATATAAAAACCATATGATAATATCAATAGATGCTGAGAAAGCTTTCAACAAAGTGCAACACCCATTCATGATAAAAGCCCTTGAAATTCTTGGGATACAAGGAACATACCTCAACATCATAAAGGCCATCTATGACAAGCCAACAGCCAGTATCATTCGCAATGGTGAAAAGCTGAAAGCAATTCCATTAAGATCTGGAACAAGACAAGGATGTCCACTCTCACCAATGCTTTTCAATATAATACTGGAAGTCCTAGCCAGAGCAATAAGACAAGAGAAAGACATCCAAGGAATCCAAATAGGAAAAGAAGAAGTCAAACTATCACTATTTGCAGATGATATGATAATATACATAGAGAACCCCAAAAACTCCACAGAAAAACTAATTCAACTCATCAATCAGTTCAGTAAAGTGGCAGGATATAAAATCAACATGCAAAAGTCAGTAGCCTTCCTATACACAAACAATAAATCTGAAGAAGAAGAAATAAAAAAAAACATCCCTTTTATTATCGAAACAAAAAAAAATCAAATATTTGGGAATAAATCTAACAAAAGAGGTAAAGGGCCTATACAAAGAAAACTATAAAACACTGTTAAAAGAAATAGAAGAAGACACAAAGAAATGGAAAGACATCCCCTGCTCATGGATTGGAAGAATAAACATTATTAAAATGGCCATCCTACCAAAAGCAATATACAGATTCCATGCTATTCCAATCAAAATTTCAATGTCATTCTTCAAAGAAATAGAACAATTATTGATGAAATTCATATGGAATCACAAAAAACCCCGAATAGCCAAAGCTCTCCTGAAAAAAAAAGAAGGGAATGGAGGCATCACACTCCCAGACTTCAAACTATATTACAAAGCCATAATCATCAAAACTGCATGGTATTGGAACAAGAACAGACATACAGACCAATGGAATCGAATAGAAAATCCAGAAATAAACCCACAGATTTATGGTCAACTAATCTTTGACAAAGGAGCAAAGAATATGCATTGGAGCAAAGAAAGTTTGTTCAATAAATGGTGCTGGGAAAACTGGGTCACTACATGCAAAAGAATGAAGCTTGACCACTACCTCACACCATACACAAAAATCAACTCAAAATGGATTAAAGAACTAGACATAAGACCTGAAACCATAAAATACATAGAAGGAAATATAGGCGAAACACTACGTGATTTGCACATCAAAGACATCTTTACAGACACATCACCCAAAGCAGTGATAGTGAAGGCAAAGATAAACAACTGGGACTACATCAAATTAAAGAGCTTCTGCACAGCAAAAGAGACAATAACAAAAACAAAGAGAAACCCCACCAACTGGGAGAACATTTTTGCATCCAACACTAATGATAAAGGACTGATCACAAAAATCTGCAAAGAGCTGATGAGACTCAACAACAACAAAGAAAATAATCCAGTCAAAAAATGGGCACAAGAGCTAAAAAGAAACTTCTCTGAAGAGGAAATGCAAATGGCCAACAGGCATATGAAAAATGTTCAACATCACTTTTCATCAGGGAAATGCAAATCAAAACTACCATGAGATACCATCTTACACCAGTGAGAATGGCACATATTAAAAAAAACTAACAACAACAAATGCTGGCGAGGGTGTGGAGAAAAAGAAACTCTCCTGCACTGTTGGTGGGAGTGCAAACTGGTCCAACCACTATAGAGAGCTGTGTGGAGATTTCTGGACCTACTAAACATAGAGCTTCCATATGATCCAGCAATTCCACTCCTAGGTATTTACCCAAAGGACACAGAAACATCAATTCCAAAGAACACCTGCACCCCTATGTTTATAGCAGCACTATTTACAATAGCAAAGTTAGGGAAAATCCCTAATGTCCAAAAATAGATGACTGTATCAAGAAGATGTGGTACATATATACCATGGAATATTACTCAGCAGTCAAAAAAGATAAACACATGCCATTTGCAGCAACATGGATGGCGCTGGAAGGGATCATGCTCAGTGAAATAAGCCAGAAAAAAAAAGAAAAATACCAGATGGTCTCACTCATAGCATGAATCTAGAAAACTTAAATAAGAGACCAGGAAAGTGAATAACTATAAGAAAGTGAAAATCAAAATCAACAAAAAAACTATGAACCAGAGACACTTTTTGGGGGGTGGGGGGCGGGAGGGGAGGGATTGGGGTCAGAATGGGGGGTTGCAATTGTATGGGGAATATAAAAATAAAATATATTATTTAAAAAATAATAATAAAATAAAATACCATATTTCTTCCACTCCACTGGTCCTCCATAATTTGAGAAGAGGGAGCTATTCCATTTGGAGCTACTTCCCATGGCAAGACTAAAATTTAAGGTGAGACAGTGGCGCTGTTAACTTCCATGTAATGGGCTTCACCTGAGAAAGCCCTTCGGTGAGGTTAAAGTAGGCTAAAGTCCCTGTTTCTGGGATGTGACCTCCTAAGGCCAGACACCCAAGGTGATGTTCATAGGCTCCGTCTTATACTGACCGGGCAGTTTGTGGACTTGCTGGCATCTCCAGGAAATTGGGAGGCCTGTGGTCACTTCCTAGATGAGTGGTTTGAAGTACAGAGTTAAAATACAGAGCTTGAGGCATTCAATTTTTCAGCAATCAGGTTTTTGGTGTTTTGTTGTGGTTTTTTGTAAGCATTTTTAAAATTTCCCCACTGGGGTCTGATGGAAGGGCCAGGGACATGGGCTCCCTCCACGGTGGGAGAGTTCGTACTTTGGCTCTCGGAGCGTTTTGCAAGTACCCAAGAAGGGCTTCGCCTCCAAGGTCTTTAATGGAGCTTGCCACCTCTCTAGAGGGCAGGAAGGGCTGTGACTTCCTCTCGAGAACCTCCTCCCAAGTGTATGTCTCCCTCTGGCAAGGATGGGTTTTTCCAGGGGCTTTGTTGTTGCTGGTCGCTTGTGTTTTATTAGGTACTTGAGCAACTGACGGTCTAAAAAAATCAGCAAGAGAAAATTAATTTGGGGTCAACACTTTTATGCCAATTCCAAAGCTCAGCCCCGGCTCCACAGTGGTTTATGGGTGGGTTAATGTACATCCCCAGAAAGTCTGCCTAGCCCAAGGGTAGGCTCAGAAATAGAACATGGGGGGGATGGGGTGGGGAGCGGGGTGGGCAGAATGAAAAAACTCTTCTGTGAGGCGATGGAGAAGAGCTGCAAGAGAGCAAGACCGGAGAGTGAGGCAGAGCCCAGGGCCCTGGAAACAGAGGGAGGGGCAGAGTGAAGCCACTCAAGACTTGCTGGAACAGATCGAGCACTAGTGACGGGACAGCGGCCGCTAAATTCTAAATCTATTAAAGACAAGGAAGGTTTGGGGCCTCCCTGGTGGCTCAAGGGGTTAAGCACCGCATTATGAAGCAATCCGCAGCCTCTGCAGCACTAGTTTGATCCCCAGCCAGGGAGCAACCCACATGACACAGCAGACCTCTCCTGACTAGCCCACTGCTCCCCTCAGCAGTGTATTTCAGTCAATCTGCCTGTTCTGCTCCCCACTCTGTCTCTGGTGAATCCTCTCACCCCCCACATCTCTGGCCTGTACCCCAGCTCTGTATGCATAAATAAATAAATCTATACATACATACATACATACATACATACATACATACATGCATACATACATGGAAGGTTTGTTAGAAACCAAACCCATGGACGTTTGTAATGGAGTTCTCACTCTAAGAAATTTCTCTGGGTTTTCTCTAGCCAGGAAGTCCCGGGTTTCGCGTGACTAGGTCAGTAAAAGGAATTTTTCCAGAACTTAACACAAGGTGGCGCCAGACACCCGCGCACGTAATGAGGTCCCCTCGGTGGACTCCAGGAGCAGGCGCGAAAATTCCCTGAAGGGATTGTCAGGCCAAATTCAAAAGAAACTGAAAGGTCCCAACCCACAAAAAGTTAGTATAATGAAAAGGTAAGGTAGCACACAGAAAATCGTGGTGGTAGAGGATGTGTGTGTGTGTGTGTGTGTGTGTGTGTGTGTGTGCACGCGCACATGTGCATATATGTATATATGTATATATATGCAGTCCCAGACCATTGAATAACTAGACAATAGTAATAATCTATTCACCTTCTTTGATAATGTACTGTATTCATTTTGGCTTTTTTTATGTATGGTGGACTCAGGACTTTATAGTTTTATTGTGTTGAGTCACGTCTGCCAATATTCTCCTTTTGATGTTCAGGTGGTCCTGAAGTTGGCCTGGGAAACTTTAAACTGATTCTTGTGTCATTTTGAATGATCCCACTACTTAAACTTTGTTTCTGGCCCAACAAGGCACTGATGTTCTCGAATTGTCTTGTGCCCTGGTGCCCTCAGACCAGACATGGAATCAGACATTGTTCAAAAAAACCCTGGCTCTTTTTGGGAGAAAAAAAATGCATTAGAAACTAAAATCTGGGTGCAGCGGGTTGAAGCACTGTGAAGCTGTCCGCAGTCTCTGCAGCATGGGTTCGATTCCTGGCTGGCCAGGGAGATACCCACATGGTGCAGCAGACCTCTCCTGTCTTACCTGCTGCTCCCCTCAGCAGTATATTTCAGCCAGTCTTCCTGTTCTGCTCCCCGCTCTGTCTCTGGTGAATCCTCACACACACACACACACACACACACACACACACGCACTTCTGGCCTGTACCCCAGTTCTTGTATAAATAAATAAATCTTTAAAAAAAAAAAAAAAAGAAACTAAAATCTGACATCTGGGTTCATTATGGAGTGATATTGCTACTAGACCATTTTAGTGAGGAAAAAAGCAGAAAAGGAAATACATTTTTAATGTTTTATAAAAGTATGACTTCATATATTGACATGCACAGCTCAGTTCTAACAGCCCACTGCTCCTTCCCAAATTTTTGGTTCTACAATTAGCCTTTCCTCTGACTAATCCTATAATCTAGGTTCCCATTAAAATAAACGTAATTACTTACTTGCTTTATCTGACAACTCAACTTAAAGAATATCTACCACCACCCCAAAATAAAAACAATCAATAAAACAATAAAAATAATAAATAAAATTGTTTTAGATCATGCACTCCTAAGGATTTTTACCAAATCACTGTTCCAGAATCACACCGCCCACATGTGTGGCTATGTAAGGACTTACTTGACAGACAGTTGTGGTTTAGTTGTTCCTGTTCATTTTCATTTGGGGAAGACTGCAATTTACCCCACCCCCCACTTTCTGCTCTACCTTTTCCTCTTTCATAGGAATTAGAAACTCCAACATAGCAGATTCACTTAATAATAATGTTATTATTATTTCATTTCTATTATTTTGTTATGATGATTTAACCATTTACACACGAGTGCAGCAGGGGGATTTGCTCATTGGACTCTGGCAGTTGTTCCTGAAGGTAGAACTAAGGAAGCTGGGCTTCATTCTGGGGTCAAAGGTTAAACATCACATGCTGCAAGAGATAGTCTTCCTGTCTTCTTGTATTTTTTTTTTAAAGATTTATTTATTTATGCATACAAGAACTGGGTACAGACCAGAGGTGGGGGGCGGGGGTGAAAGGATTCACCAGAGACAGAGTGGGGAGCAGAACAGGCAGATCAATTGAAATACACTGCCAAGGGGAACAGTGCCATTTGGGTAGCTCCCTGGCCAGATATCGAACTTGTGCTGCAGTGGCTGCCAATAGTTTCATTGGTTGCATCTTAACCCCTTGTGCCACCAGGGAGGCCCTTCTTGTAGTTATTAATGGCACTCCTTTTCACTCACTAGAGTGATGCAGTTTAGAGGGCAGATGAGATGGGTGATTCAATTGGAGGAGAAGAGAGGGAGGAGTCAGTATATAAGTGCTCTAGGAGAGAGGGGATCAGCCTCTATGGAGGAGATAGCCTACTACTATCAGGGACTAGCTGCATGCCTGGTGCATGGTTGGAATTCAGTAAATGCATGTTGGGGACATGGAAAGACAACAGAATAATGAAGAGACCTTTCTATATACCTATACATGTCAGCAAGGAAAGATAAGCAGAGGGACTAATTGTGAGAGGGACTCAAGCAAGGGAAGTCAGGGGTTATTTCTGGGTTCCAGGCCTGGGCAAGTAATAGAGGGGAGGTGGCCCAGAGTTGAGGGGGAAGGGAGAAGAGAGGGGAGACTCATGATTTAATATACTCTTACTGTGGTAGTAGGATAATCTTTATTTTTGCAAAATGAAAAAATGTTTCCAGCTTAGGTCTAATACAAAATTAACACATCCTCTTTGTGAGTCAAACAACACAGCAACATACAAAATAATATAAAAGAAAAGATCATCAGCAATCTCATGCCCTGAAAAGAACCAACCCTCTGTCTATTTGAAGCTCTTTAGGTGGAGAGGGGATTGAGGGTTCTATCTTTGGAGGGAAACACCTGGTTGAGGCAGTTATTTGTCTCTACCTCTGGGCTGACTGGAAGGGGCCCAGGAAGTGAGGGTGGAAACAAGCCAGCCCAGAGCTCCAAAGCTGGGAGAGGTTGGGGACTGCAATGGGAAGTACCGGCCTTGCCCATCAATCCCTCACCCCGCTAGAAACTTCTCCCCTTTGTTTCTTCCTTGATTCTTTCCTCACCTGGTCAGTGAGAGGAGCAGGAAGTTGTCTCCAGAAGAGGGCCCTGATGAGCACACCCTGAGTGAGCTACCTTAAGGAAAAGAGAACCCCAGAGGGATTCCCATGGAGTGAGGCCTCTGGAAGACCCAGGAGCATCCTAACTGAGACATCAGGGTTCTTGTGTGCCCAAAAGCTGCTCCCCACTCCATATTTCCTACTTGGGGTTGCATCCACACATCCTGACCAAAGGCCATTGTTTCTAGACCAAAGGCCTTCATGAACCTCTCTGGACTTAGGTTGATGATGTTAACTAGAAACTTAAAAATTGTTAAATGGAAGAAACCAAAAGGATGACCCAAGTGATCCCTTTTTATTTTTAATTCTGTACTTCAACTTTGTAAGAAAAAGGGACACAGCAAACAGCATATTAGTTACTCACGGCTTTCTGCATGCTCATCTCAGCACACACATGCCTACTCTCCTCGGTGTGCACTATTTAGCCTTTACGGTACTCAGTGTACCCAAAGCACTCATGAATATTCCACTTTCAGTGGGGTTGGGACCTCTCTCCAGGTTATGTTTGGTAGAGCTCACTGAGCCATTCACCTCTGCATAGGTATTTGGCTTGAAGTGAAATCAGTACCTTCTTTTCTCTTCAAGGTTTACTCAAGGAAGGTGGGATCTCCAAGCCAACAGTTTGTGGAATCTTTGATTCTTCTTGTTACACATTTTCACACTGCTCTTCAGAAAAGCTGAGCCAATTGCAATGTAGTGTCACCAATCATACAATGATATTTTACAGTTATATATGAATGTGGCTTAAAGGTGATGTAGTTAATGCCCACCCCCATTTTATACTTGAGAAAACTGAGGACCACAGAGATTAAATCAGTTTCCCCAAAGTCATTCAGCCAGTGGATGACAGATCCAGTTCTAGCGGCCATATCCTGATCCCACTCTCTGCTCTGTCGGTCCTCAGTCAGTGCTCTGTCTCAATGCTCTGGCCATTGTTTCTAGACACGGACGCAGAGGCTCTTCTTCCTTCCATTGCTTTTCTTCTCCCCATTGCTCTTTTTCCTCCCTCCTTCCAAGGGGAGGAAAACAGAAGCCAGTCCTTCCCCCTCATGGCTCCGGTGACCTGCAGACCATGTCTTCAGCTTCAGCTGGGTCTGTCCCCAAGCCCACTAGGTCCAAGTCCTGAAGAGCTCCTCAGGAGACAGCACAGCTGTGGCACAGGCTTCTACCTCTTCTTTTTTACAGTTGATTAAATTCTGGGGTAAACTGGTTATTTTCTGAAAAATAATTTTCATTAATATTCATTAGATGAATATTGGTAGTGGTGGTGGTGGTGGTGGTGGTGGTGGTGGGGAGTAGCAGAAGTTGTAGTAGTAAAGAATATCACAAAAAAATCCCAATTATTTGATGAGTTAACTTACAAAAAAAAGCCCAAGGATAATTATAACCCCAAGATCAGGCCCTTGCAACATTTATTAAGGTTCTCTCCCATTTCACTGGCCAGCTGATCCCTGCTTTGTCAATATTCCTATCTTTGAGACACTGCCCCTCAAAAGCCCAGAATTTAATCCTTGTAAAAGTTCTAAAAATAATGACCTAGCCCAAGATGCTTTACATACAACACCTCCCAGTCAAACTCCCATAACTGGGAGCCCTCCCCCTAATCATATTTCATGTCCCTGAGATCTTCCCCCAGCCACCCCAAATGTAATGAAAGTTAGTTGTAAAATGCAGGCATCAGTTTTTCAGAGGGACTCTCCCAACTTTTACTAGGCTGCTCTCCTTCACCAAATTCTGGGTTCTTCTAAGTTATCTCCCATAGCCTCCCCACCATCACCTCAAAGAGCAGCACATGGCACAGAGAAGGGGGTACAATGGTTTCCCACACCTGATGCCCCAGGAGACATCAGCTTTGTAGAAACAGTTGACCTTGTTCTTTGTGAAACTCGACCTTGGGGCTCACTTTTCAGATCTATGGGCAAAGGACAGTGTAGAAGTAGGGCTCACTGAGTGGGGTGTTATTGTTGTTCCCAACACCAATTCACTGATACTGTCTAGCCAGATTCCCAGTGCACTGGCTACCCAAATGTGAAATGATTATACCTGATGATTTTTCAAATTCTAGAGTAACACTACTGAAAAGAAGTACAATCTGGCTGCATATGAAATTTAAAATTCTTTGGTAGTACATTACAGGTGAAATTAATTTTAATAATATTTTTTATTTTGAAAATCAAAAATACTATTTTAACATGTAATCAATGTAAAAATATTAAGGAAACATTTTATATTATTTTCCAGTAGTGAGTCTTCAAAATCTATTGTGTGTTTACAGCACACCTCAATTGGGACAAGCTATATTTCAAGTGCTTAATTGTCACATAGGGCTAGTGGCTACTATATTGGACAGTGTGGTTCTAGAACATCAAAGTAAAACAACATAATCTCAAAATTTGAAAAGGTGCAAAATAGCTATTGTCTCACAGGTTAGAACAAACTGTCAAGCAAGGTTGAGCTGATTTTTTTTAATTCATTCTCAGCGTTTAAAAATCAGGAGCGTTCTTATGAAAGTCTGGATTTCTGGTTTCTTGTTTAAAACTGGAAATCCAGTAGCACTAGCTCATATTCCCTCATGGCAAACAGCTGCTAGAACTGACAAGTGATTGCCTTCTTTACTTGGAACAGGTTTGCCATGATCTCCAACAAATCTCCCTACTGAATTGCATTCAATGCACTGCACCTTCTTGGGACAGTCCATTGAACAATAACTAATTTGAAACCATCATTGAACTTGTTTCCCATATTACTTACAATGGAATGTGACAGCAAGAAGAGAAAGAATAAAATGAGTCACAAAAGGGAGAGGGAGACCCTGTAGCACCAAAGCCTCCATCCCTATGAAGCAATCAATTATGGGTAAAGGACAGGAAAAGAAACTTTATTTTGAAACAGGGATTATACTCAGAACAGTCTTAACATAAGTTCCCGTCTATACATATTTTCACTTTCGAGTGTCATTGGAGATATAAATTTGAATGCAAAAACATTCATAACGGTATGTTGTAGAGTGCAACCATCACCAACTAGAGCCACAGATGTAGGCATGAAATGTCTAATTCAAACCAATAAATTAAATACTTACAAACTCAATATTGCTTTTTGAGTAGTTCTCAGGGATTTCCAGTTGGTAATTTTCCATGACTTAATTGGAAAGATACATGGTTTTTTGCCCAAAAGTTGCTTTTGTAATGGATTTTTGCTTTTCCAAAATCATTTTGGAGGATTATCTATAACTAATATAAATGTAGAATGCTGTCAAGGTTGAGAGAAGGCGAGATAGTGGTGATGATGAAGAGTTCTAGCATATTTGGGGGATTTAATGGGCACTAGTGATCTATTTCTCCCACAGCACTGTAGAAAACGCATATACTCAGAAAACTCATCCACTTTGAAAATATAGGATAAACTGAATAAAAATTAAAAGTCTAATGGAAAGGAATGCATGCTGGAAGGATGGTAGAGGTGAACAGAGAAGCAAAAAGTATTCAAGAGCCGTGGTACATACCTACCTTGGGTGGAAGTATACAGTTCTAGAAATTCCTATCGATGGTGAGAGTTGAGTGGGTTTTTTTTTTTTCTCCAAAAGCTATTTTAGGTTACAACTAATAACACTGTAGGACTCCTAGGAATTCTCATCATTTGACAGTCTCCTTGCACACCTAAAATTCTATAAGGAACTGTTCCCTTTGTGGTTCTTTCCATGGCCCTTTATTCAATTGCTCACTAATAAGGTACTGGGTCCTGGTGTCCTGAACCTGAGGTAGGAAGGAAATACTCTCAAACTTATTGACCTAATCAATATTTATAAAACACTACCCCAACAACTGCAGAATACATATTCTTTATGCCTCTGGGAACTTTGAGTGCCTTGGAATTTTTGCTGAAGGGGAATGAAGGCCTGCCCTGTCTCTCTGCCTCACCACAATGACTTTCTGTTTAGCAGTAAGCCAGTTAGTCATCCAGAATAATGAGAAGTATATTGGTAAGTGTTATGAAAAGAGCGAGATGAAGTAAATCGATAAAAGTAAAGTCTTAGAACAACACCTGGTGCTTAGCTCTATAATCATGTCAGCTAAAGTTTTGACTACCTGAAAGTACTGGGAAAGACAGGACCCAACAGGATAACAGGGTGGAAGGGTGTCCTGAGTCTGGGTTACAGGGAGGATATTCCTCCCACGTTCTCAGGGCCATGTAGATGTCACAAGAGTGACTCCTTCCCCAGAAACTCCAAGCTGGTCAGGAACTTGCAGAATGTATAAATTGTAGGCAGTTCCCCTGACTAATTGCTTCTGAGGAGCTGCCTGCTAACGCCCCTCTCAGAACTGTGGGGGGAGGGTTTACTCTTATTTGTCTTTGTTGCTGCTACTGCTTCTGCTACTGTTTTTCACTGCTTTGAGTGTTGAGGTCTGTGGGGCTGGGGCACAGGAGGTGTCCAGATGGAACATGGTGGGAGCTTTGGAGTCCTGCTTTTGCTTTTCCCCTCCAGGCTGGGGCACAAAGCATTGATCCCCATGGGAGAGATGCCAGTGTCCTCAGGAATAAGATAAGAATCTCAGGGCATGAGAAGTGCCTGTTCCCCACCAAAAGGAAAGCACAGTCCATGCCTCCCACATTCACACATATGTGCTTCACCCTGAACACCAATGGGGCTCTTGACATGTGGTGAACATGCTTTCAGAACATAGCCACTATCAGAACATGCTGGTTGCCACTGTTATTATTATGAAAAGGAGCCAGAATGCTCCATGGGTCTGTCCAGGGGATAAGACTGTGTATGACTCCTAAAATGCAAATATCTGGACTGTAACACAACTGCTCTCTTAGCCATTCCAGACCCCTGGGGGCAGCAGCAGTGGCCTGGTGGGAGTCTGAAGAAGGTCCCCACAACTGGAAAAGGGAGGTCTCTTTCACCCTCTCTGGTTAGAAATGAACTCATAGGTGCTCTTCTCCCTTTTTTGTGCAAATGTTTGTAAACCCACAAAATGTATGCCTCTACCCAGCTAAGGGCTGAATGCCAACCACCTGGTTGGTGTCAGGCTGACAGGAGAAGAGATCATTCTTACCAGGGTTTCAGGGAGCACCACCACAGGACAACACGAGTGCCGGAGTAGCCGGCCCATTCTCCACATGGTGAGCGGCACGACCACAAGGATTAGCATGAAGCCAACAAAGGCAAACAAGGCCAGCACCAGAGGGAGGGCTTCTCCTGAAATGAAAAGATAAGAACAGGCTCAGGAGACCAAGGTGCAGGTGCAAGCTCCCATCCTGGGCCTGGGGATGGCTCTGCACATCAGCCAAGGCAGCAGATACCAAAATCCTAAAATGGGATATATGTCCTAGAGACTAAAAGTACCACCACTAAAACCATTTTTCTAGAATCCAGACTAAGGCATGATTTCCAGAAAGCCCCAGGGAAGATTAAAATCTTTTTCTAGGCAAGGGGAAGGGAGGGGCATCATCTGTTAAGCCACTTGCTGTGTTAGCACGTAAGTTGGCCCAGCTGCCAGGAGGAAGGCAGAGAGCCAGGCCCAGTGCAGGATGAGGGGTAGGCACTGACAGCACAGAAGGGATCTGGGCGGTAACTGAAAACAAAGTGTGTTTCACAATTTGCTCTTGGCATTGACTCTATTATGGAGGAAAATACTGAGTTCAGACAACAGTCACGTTACACCTATAATAATAATATATCATGCCTCTACCGTGGTTAGGTGACTTACCCCAGGTCACACAGGTAGGGCTGGTAGTACAGCCCACAATCATTTTGTTAAGTAATTGTATCAGAAAGTGCCAACTCCTAGCATCTGGAGGTGCGAAAGGGGAAAAGTGTTACTGTCTCACAACTCTCTGTTCCACATAACCTTAAACAACTCATTTAGCCCCTCTGGATCGGGCTGCTCACCCCCACTAGGGAGGGTGGTGGAACAGTCACGGAGGCTGCAGAGAAGCAGGAGGACTGACATATGTGCCTGAGCGCACTCTACACTGTTTCAGTGCTTTTGAAAAATATTTTGGCAATACACATCAGGAGATACACAAACGTTCATACCCTTTCATCCACTCCTGTGAATGGATTCCAAAACAATAGATCCAAAGGAGACAATTGCAGGTATTAATCAGCTCATAGCAACATGTGAACCAGAGCAACAGCCTCAAAGGCACAACAGCCTTTGCCCGAAGTGCCATATTGCCACCTCTCACACCTCATAGCATATTCAGCACATTTTCTTCATAATTTGTATCACAAAGTGAGACTATTTCATTTGCTTACTTCTTTGTAGTCTGTCTCCCCAACTAGAGTTTAAGCTCCACAAGGGCAGGGACTTCCCTGCCATATGGCAGTGACTAGGCCAGCACTTAGCACATAGTTGACCCTCAATCAGCACTTCTAATCAGTAAATCAGTGAACATCATCTCCAAAAGCAAAGGGAAATTATCTAAATACCCCCAAGTAAGGGATGATTTACTATGTTATGGGACATCAGCATGCAGTTTAGGAATTCAGTAATTAAAATGAGAATTAAGGGCCTCTCTGGTGGCACAGGGGTTGTCTCAGCACTATTACCACTACGGCCTGAGTTTGATCCTGGCCAGGGAGGTGATCCACATATGGCGCAGCAGGCCTCTCCTGTCTCGCCCGCTGCTCCCCTCAGCAGTGTATTTCAGTAAAATCCACCTGTTCTGCTCCCCACTCTGACTCTGGTGAATCCTCTACCACCCCCCATACGTCTAGTCTGCACCCCAGTTCTTCAATGCAAAAATTAAAAATAATAAAAAATTTTTTAAATGAGAATTAAAGATACATGAGCTTGTTCATTACAGCATTCATACAGATCTATAATGGCAATGGAAAGCACAAAATACACCCATTAATAATTAAAATACACCCATTAAGGGGATGGTTATGTATATTTTTGTACATCCACGTATTGGCATACAATGTATCTTCTTTTAGATATATATGTATTGGCATATAAACATGTTCACAATATACTACTAAGTGTAGACAAGCAAGATACAGAAGAGTGAGCACAGTCCAAGTGTACTTGTGAGTATTAGATTCACATGGTGACAGGAAGATTAAATGCCAAACTTGCCAAAGGAAGCCTCCTGAGTGGTGTGGGGGAGAAGAGAGAACCTGTACCTCTTACTTAAAATACTTTTGTATTGTTGAAATTTTTAAAAAGCCTGACTTACAGAAAATATAATAAGTTTGTTTTTAAAAGTATTAAATGGTAATTAGAAAGTCTACACAGAAAATGTTACAGTTAGATTTGTAAAAAAACAGGTACCAGGCCTCCCTAGTGGCTCAAGGGGTTAAGACACAACCTATGAAGCTATCCACAGCCACTGCAGCATGAGTTGGATCCCGGCCAGGGAGCTACCCACATGGTGCAGCAGACCTCTCCTGACTCGCCTGCTGCTCCCCTCAGCAGTGTATTTCAGTCAATCTGCCTCTTCTGTTCCCCACTCTGTCTCTGGTAAATCCTCTCACTGACCCTCACACCTCTGGCCTGTACCCCAGTTCTTGTACGCATAGATAAATAAATCTTTAAAGCACTAAAAAAAAAAAAAACAGGTACATTGTGTGTGGGCAAAACAACTACCAGCTTGGTCTGCACAGGGGCAATCATGGAAGAATAACACTCCTCTGGAGGGCAGTTTGGGAATGGTGGTCAAAATTCACATGTATGTGCCTTTCACCAAGCTACTCTACTTCTAGAAATTTATTCTTCAATTATACTAGCAAAATTATCTATGGACAAGGTAATTATTGGGTTGTTGGAAGTCATGATGTCTTTTTTTCTATGTTTGTCAAGCAAAAATGCATCATGACTTTTCCAACAACCCAATAATTAAAGCATGAACTCTAACAGCAAAATATTAGGAATAAAAATAAATGCCCATCTGTAAGTTCTCTTCCAGCTGAAAGCAGCTCTGATGTACCTTGGGATGCCTCCTCCCAGGTCTGATGCTCTTGCCCCTGGTGCCTCTCCTATAATCCCCCCTCTGACTTGCAGGCAGTTACCATTTGGTAAGCCAGCCTGAGATATTCAGTCTCGGGCCTAGGGAGGTTTCAGTGGAAAAGTGTTCCAAACAGCTCAAGGGAATCCTGCCCAGCCCAAGTGGTTTTTTGTCTCTAGAGGAATTAAAGCAATGCATACTTTCACCACAGGAACCTACCCAGCATTGGGTGAAAGCAGGCAAGGGGAGACTCAGAGCCAAAGGAACTCAGTAGGCAGCCAAGCGTCCACTAGAGAGGGCCCTCACCTGTGCAGAGTTTCAAGGAACAGGCAGGCCCTTCTTACCTTGCACCTTGACACATTCTGCCTGGCTGAAGGTGCTGTGCCTCCCAATGGCCCTCACAAAAGTCTGGGCTTTCACACAGTATGCAGCCCCTGGCTTCATGGTTTCCAGATGCACTGGTGTGCCCCCGCTCCTCACCATTTTGATAAGTTCCTTTAGGAAACCAGAAACCAGTTACACCGTGAGGGAAGCAGGACAGGAAAGGGCAAAAAGAATCAGGAAGGAAAGCTGCAGATATTTCCTTTACAGGATGCATGCAGAATGTTCCCTCTCATTCATTCACTCATATTTATTTATTAAGCACCTACTATGTGCCATGCACTATTAAGACACTGGGACATAACTTTAAACCAAAAAAAATCTCTGCTGTCATGGGACTTACGAAAGGTAAAGCAGGGAGGAGGGTGTCAGACAATATATAATAAATGTCAGGTAGTGATAAGATCTGTGAATAAAAAAAAGGAAGCAGGGCACAGAGGTAGAGAGTGATAGGAGGCACTGAATGGAGTAGCTAGGGAAGAACTTCCTGATAGGATAGAACTTGGACAGGGATCTGAGTGTCATATATCTGACTGGGCCCGAGGCACAGCATAGCCACTGTTGTGAGGGGGGATCAGGGTGCAGGAGAAATGGAGTGGGCAGTGTCTCTTTGTGCACCATCCATCCACCCATCTGTCCATCCATCTGTACACCATCCACTTCACACCACCTGCGGCCTGCACTCCATGTCTAAACCTGTGGAGATTTGTGTGGGCCAAGCCCAGATGACTCAGGTACATGCTCCTCTTTCTACACTGGCCCTGCTAGTTACCAAGGGTGGAGAGTAGGCTCCATGCCAAAGAATCTGAGGGAGATGCATGCTCCCTCCTGCCTGGGCCCTGTCCACCATGCCACTCCATCTGTCTGTTTGGCAATGTCAAATCCTACCACTGGGCCCTGACCCAACAGGAGTAAGTACTAGAAACCATTGTAATTGCCGGCCCTGCCTAGCCGCATAACCCTTCGGGGGAAGTTACCCAACCTGCAGTCCTGTTGAGCAGGTGGTAGAGCATGGGCCCTGCCCAGCAGACCCTGCTATAAAGTCAAAGTTACCCTGGCTTAGAAGTTTCATTCAGAGGCCAGCCAGCAACCTGAGATTGCTATGCTTGATCAAGATAAGCAGGACCATTCAGATTTCGTCCCCTAGGAATTTATCTGTGGAAACTGACTACTTGGAGCTAGAGGCAGCGACAAGGGGAGAGACACAATGAAGGGAAATCAGGCCTGAGCATTCAGGGGCTGTAGAGACATGGCCCTAGGCATGTGCAGGAAAGAGTGATTGGGTTTTGGGAACTAGAGTGAGCTGGGAAGAGAACCACAGAAAGAGTGCAATAGAAAGACCCAGTGGAGGGAGGCAAGGACTCGCAGGATAGTGTCTGTGAGTCTGTGCTGCAAGCTTTCCCTGGACCTGCTCTGTTCATGGATTCCTGTGCCCTATCAACTCTTCTGATATAGACTATTTTTTGTTGTGCTGCCTGGAGCAGGTCTTATCATCTGACAGCATGGTTAGGCCTTCGTAGGTCTGACTGTCCCCTGGTTCCTGCTCAGGCTGCCCCCTTTCTACTGCTGCTACTGCTGCTTGTTTGGCTACTTCCTCTGGGAGGGTTGACCTCCCAACATACCAGCCTGAAGCACAGAGAGGGACAGTGCCCCATTTAGGCACTCATAAGCCAGCTTCTGTCTCTCTGCTCCAACCCAGCACCCTACCTGGATACACACCCTCAAGAGGCTTGTGCTAACCTCATATGCTTTTCAAATCATCCAGTTGATCTGGAACACCCTGGCCTGCTGCCCCTAAATATATCAGAAAAAAATGGCTGAAAAAATAGAATGAGTGAGAAAAAAAAATGCATTTGAGAGGCTTTGTGTAACCAACTGTATTAGAATTTAGGACAGGGAGGCGGCCCCCTTACTTCAGCAAATTTGGCCTGAGAAGGCTGCCTGCCCAGGCCTGGGTGGCACCAACATAGTTCTTTGAAGAAGCTGCTGGGATTGTCAGCCTACTTCATCTCTTCTTCCCGCCCTCACCCAGGCCTGCTCACCCTCAAGCTACCACAGACAGCAAGCACAGCAAGGGCCGACTCCCCTCACCCAGGTCTCAGAGGTGTGTGCCTCCATCTCCAAAGCCAGATTTAAAGGTCAAGCTCAGAAATCTCACCTTGGCACCAGGTTCCCTCCTCCAGTAGGCCACAAGGAACTCAAACTGGGGCCCCAGGTTCTCCAGTTCAATGACCAGATGGAAGCCATCTTTCATGACCTTCATCCCAGGTGGGGTGAGGATGGCTGTTGGCAAGACAAGAGGAGAATCAAAACCAGTCCCAGACTGGACTGATTTCTGTCCTGAGAGACAATAACCCAGTCCCAGGTAGAAGCAATTCAGGCTCATGGAGAAGGGAGGGGCCTGATCATAAATTCATAGTATGCTGAGCACGTACACCAGGACTCTTCTGTGCTCAGCAGGCGCTCTGTAAATGTTTTTGAGTGATAGCAAATGAGCAGGTGGGGGGAGACTGACTTACTACAATTCCCTTTTGACTCCTCTTCTTGACTATAATAAAGTCCTCTCTTCCTCTTTGAGGAGATATACACACTCAAGAAAGGTGACTAAGTACTCAGTATCTCTGTTTTAAAATTTTATAACCTATGTTCCTCGTTTTATTCATCTTGGCAGAAATTGCTCTGCACCTTGGCTCATCTAACTGAGCAGATGCTATATCTTAAGCCCTGCCAAACACCTACATGAGGTCCGATCTCTGCTGAACACAGCGGGGCCAATCTGCACGTTCAAACAAACATCCCTGGCAGAAGCATGTGTATCCTGTGGCTAACCTAGATCAGAGATCTGTACTGGCGCTGATGACTTTCAAACATCAGCCCATCAGCAGCCTATGGGCTGGCCATTCTAGCCTATGGGCTGGCCATTCTAGTCTATGCCCAAGGACTCTTCATCTCACATTGGAAAGTCAGAGGGTTTTACAAATTATTAGAAACATCTGTAAAAATTACAGCATAAGCATAAATACCACCTTTCACATTGCTAGATCCCAAACAGAAAGACCAGCAGCCCCAGGAATACTTTCCCAAGAGCACACTAAGAACCAAAGGGCCCACACTGGTCAACTCTTGGCCCTGGCTACTGAAGATGGAGTCAAACTTGCCTCTCAGATTCAGACACTGCAGGACGAGAAAGGCCAACCAATCATTGGCCTTAGCTTGGCAAGTAGAGTGTGGGGTGTTCTAAGTCAGATCCCCCTGCTTTGGGATCCATGGATACACAGAAGAAAGACAGTTCCTGGAGAGTGTTTTCAGGGAGTCAAGTTCCTGGTATTTGAAGAGTTGCCTGGATAAGGGACACAAGGGCTTGGGGAATCAAGAACCAAATATGGAAAATATACCCAGTTCAGAGACTTCATGGGGCAATACAGGCCCACTAGAAAGCAGCATCCCTACCTCTGAAACACCTCCAGAAGGAAAAGAGAGCTTTCACTTCTCCAGTTTTAAGTCAAATATAACTAAAATTGGATCCTCTGCTCTCCATCACTGGAAATAGAGGAAAAGACTGTTATTTCAGCTCAGAGGAAAATTTTTTGACAGTGTGAAGGCAGGAACCTCTGTCCTATACACTCTGCATATTTAATTTCATTTGATCCATCCAGCATGTTTTAGAAGGGAAATAGTATCCCGACTGAACAGATGATGGAACTAAGCATCAGAGAGGCTGAGTAATTTTCTAAGATTCACACAGTAAATGAAAAAATTTGAGACCATTTCTCTCCACACTTCTAGACTTAGGTGTGTGGGGTGTTTAGCCTCTGTACCAGTAGATTTCCACCCTGCTGATTATGAGAACAACTGGGTAGGAGATTTTAAACCTCCAATGAACAACATACACACAGATCATTTAAGTCAGACTCTCTGGGGATGGGCCTCAGTCATAAGTGTTTCTAAAACTCCTCTATGACTCAACCATGACACTGAGGTTAAGAATCTCTGCTCTCAACAAGACTTCCCTTTAAGAATAGGTGAGACTTTGCAGGTGAGACTTAAAACAAGATTTTTCACATCTGTGGGGAAAAATTAGCATGGCCTTTTTCAAAGGCAAAAGAATAAATGTAACGCCCTTAGGAGTTATGAGTCCATCCAAGTTCTGAAGCTAACTCCTCCTGCACAAGTTCACACAGGACACATCTTCTGCCCTCTTGGGTGAAGGTGCAGAGTCGGCTGTTCCTCAGCATCTCCTACCGCAAGACCTTTTTCTGTTTATATTGGCCTTCTCAAAAACAAGTTGTTACTACACACTGCCGCCCACAGAGTTTTGTAGGCATTTCCTTATCTCCCTCTGACTCTGGCCTTTCTTCCCAGCAACAGTGCCAGCAAGCAATGGTCTTGGCTGGAGCACCATGCTCCAGGGCAGATGGTGCTGGGTGCTGCCTGGGCTCTACCGGCAGAGGTAGAGCCGCACATCATCCTTCAGCCTGGCACTGGAATCCCACTGCTTCTACTGTGTCCTCCCAATGCCTTGGAAAAGAGGCCTGGGCAGAGAAGCCCACAGTCTGCTCTAAAATTCCTATTGGTATCCCATTCCAACGGTCCTGTAGGGGCAGGAATGGACATAGTGCAGGTTTTCTATGCTCCAGCAGACCAGTTAAAGGAGGAGTCAGAGCCCTCAGTGGCTTTTTGCAGGCTTTTATTTAGATTTACCAGGCATATGGCAGGCAGGGGTGCTGGGGGGCCGGGAGGCTGGCAGGCCTCCTAGCCCCCAGCAAATCCTCACTCTATCTGGGCTCTCAGGCATTCTCTGGGGGTCTCCTCTCAGCTTCCATTCGTTCTTGGCTTCTTCTCGGCTTCTGCTGGCGTCCCCGTGACACCGCCCTTAAAAGCGCAGTCTTAGCCCAGGTGAATCCCATCTACCTATGCCCACACTCTACTCCAGGTGCCCGCCATCAGGCATGCATTCAGGACCACAAGGATCCATCATCTATCCTGATGGCAGGAGGGCAGAAAAGCCTGACATTTTTCCTTACCCTACAGGTCCCTTTCCTGGCCCAACCCCTTCCCTCCACTGCTCCTGGCTCTCAATTTTGGGCATAGCTTGGCCAATTATAATATAATAATAGTAATAGCAATTCTTAGCAGTAGTTGAGTGCTGTGATCAGACAGCCCTGCACTGAGCATTTACACATTTCATCTCATATAGCACAACTATCCAATGAGGCAAAGTGTGGCCCTTTGGCAGGGACAGAGCCATGAAGTGGCTGAGCAGGGATTTGAACATCTGTCTGATTCTAGAGAGCTAATGGCCTCTTGAAACCTATCTCTACCCATCTTTTGCCCCACCCTACTTAGTTAAACCTCCCCCCTCTAAACCTTCCTGATCTCTACCCAATCTCATACTCTCCTCAGTAAACTTTGGCTCATCCCATCACTGCTCCAAGCTTTCCTCTGGCCTCACTCACAGCTGAGGATCTTCTGCCACATCAAGAAAACAGAGGTCACTAACGGCCTTTTCCATGCCTTTTCTGCAGCTCCCAACTGGTCATATTACCACCCACACCTGTCTCAGGAGGAGCTGCCTTGCTCCTTCTCACCTCCCCCGAGTCCTTCACTCTGGCTGCCTCACTGCCATCCCCACCGTTCCATGAAGCCCCTTTCTCAGGACCCAGCCACAGCCCTCTCTTGGGCCTATCAACAGTTCTTCTATTCTCCTTTCCATGACCCTCAACCTGCCCAGCCACCATTGAGTGCTCAAGGTTCTCGAGGATCCTTCCCTGGCTTCTTATCTTGTCCCTGGACATCTCATCTGCTCCCAAGCCTTTAGCTGTTATCTTTGTGCTGTGTGTCTGGTCCCGATCAGTCTGAGTCCCAGCTGTCATCAGACATCTGTGACATGATATGTCATAGAATTCTCCCCAAGATTAGTTGCCCCTCCTGGGTTCTCTTGGATAACATTCTCACCAACTAAAAGTTGGACACTGTCACTGCTTCTTCCCACTCCATTTTCACCCAGTAAAGTGTCCCTGGGCTCTGTCCTTTTTGACTAGTCATGTCTCTTGAATCTGTCTCCTCCTCATCTCTCCCCAACTCCTGGGATCAGGACCTACGTTGGCTCAGCTAGAGCGTTAGAACTCCGTCCGCATTCTTCCCCCGCCCTGCCGATTTGTCCTCCTCCCATTAACTTTTCAAGCAGAAGCCAGACCTGGCTAGAACCACTCTTTTTCCATAACTCCCCTCTGCTGGTTTCATCAAGCTTCATATCAAAGCTCATCACCATGTGACCAACTGGCTATCCAGTCCCTGCTCCCAATGTCCCCCAAACATGTGTTGGCCATTGCTTCCATTCTGCCATATTTGGCTACATAGCTGGATTCTTCCAGTATTCCTTTCTCAATCATTTTCCAGGTACAATTGCTAGAGAAAGATTATTTATTTCCCAATGTCTATGTCTGGTGGCTCTACTATAAATCTTATTACACAAAGAAGCTGCTCACAGAGGCAACAAATATGGCATTAATGAGGTACCAGATGGGAAGAAGTATAAGGTTTATTTAGGCAATATCAAGGTAGAAAGAAGCAGCCATAGCCCCACTTCCAGAGCAGCTTTCCTTCCAGGTTCCTAAAATCAGTATCCCACCACCTGCAGAAACTGACAGAGACAGTCAGGAATGGCTTTCAAGGTCCCTCTCAAAATGAGAAAGACAGCAGATGGGAAGCAGTTGGCAAGTTTTTAAATGAACCAGTTAGGGTTCACAGCACTGTTGCTTTGCAAGACTAATTTGATGCTAAAAAGAATCCTGAAAATCTCAATAAGCATGCTCCCTAAAGGTGAGGTTCACAGGAATGGGAGAGTAAGAGAAGTGCCTTACTTGAGTTTCGATTAAAGGGTTGGTTCAGGGTGCTCCAGGCTGAGGTCTGTGAGCCCAGGGAGGCACTGACACGGAGGTTGTAGGGCACAGTGGCAGTGATGTCATCAGTGATGTCGCATTCAGGACCTTCAGTGGGTGAGCACCAGCTGCTGGGGATCCAGATGTGACTTGTGTACAAGCTCTCATACTCTCTGCTCAAGGAGAGGAGGGCCCAATGTCACACCAGTCCCTTCCATGCAGGCCCAAGCATAGTTGCAGATAGCTGCCTTATTCTTCTACTTTTTATGGATCCACAAAGTAAGAATCTGGTCCCTCCATCTCCATAGTCACCACCCCAGTCATAGCCACTGTCATCCTTATCTTCCTGTGAGCATCTGATGGATCTTCCAGCTTCTATTTCTGCTTTCCTTCAAAGCATTCATCACTTAGCAGATCATGACATTTCTCTCTTAATGGCTTTCCAAAGCATTTAGAATGGAATCCAAACTCTTTGCGATGGCCAACAAGAGTCTCTGGTCTGCTCTCTCCCTCTGCCCCTAAACACCATGTTCTCTGAACTGGCCTCTTTATCATTGCTTCATCATGCTGAGCTCTTTTACCTTAGGACTTTTTTACTAGTTGTTCACTCCATCTAACATTTTCTGCCCTGCTCTTCCTGTGGCTGGCTCCTCGTGCCCTTCAAATATGGGCTTAAATATTAAATGCCCTCAGACAGGCCACTGTCAACTCTATACTGCCTCAGCTTTTTAACTTCTTCCTGTCAGTGATTACCATCTGAAATTGCCTAGAGTGGTAGTGCCCAGAACTTTCTGTAATAATGAAAATATTTTATATGGGTGTTGTTTAATAAGGTAGCCAGTAGATACATGAGACTATTAAAACCTTGAGATGTGATGAGTGTAATTGGGGAACAATTTAATTTATCTTTAATTCATTTCAATTTAAATAGCTGGTTCCTACTCTAGACAGTCCAGACCTAGCATATTCATTTCTTTAACTTTTCACTGTCTGTCTCCCCCTCTAAATAAGCTTTTAAGATCCAGTAACTTTGCAGACTGTGCCCCAAGCTCTAGAAGGATGTCTATTCATGTGACTGCTCAGCTGTACCCTTTGTTAATGAAATACCTTGCAGAACTTCTGTGTTCCTATCACTCCCCAACAGGGCCTGGACACCTGGAGAACAGAGCTGGCATGGCCCCAGAGCCAGCTGACCTTTAAGGTCACAATTTGTTTTGTGTCCAGAAGGCAAGCTCATAGTCAGAAAAACTGAGGCCTGGTCTAACTCCACCTCCAAGGGCTCTGAGTCTCCAATAATTTGTCACCTCAAGTCAGAGTCAAATTCATTTCTTAAGATTTCCTTCAGCACAGGACAGTTGATGCACTATTGAAAAGATCCACCAAAAGGTATATATAGACATGTGTGTTCCTGGAGAGGTCACTGTCACATCCACAAGACAATTCCCTTGCTGCTTCAATTCTCCTAATACCCATGCAGACAAAGGAGCGAATCTCTGGAAGTCATCTATCCCTGGGATCTCAAAGCCTCCCTGAGTTCTAGAGGATGACTGTGCCTCCAGGAATCAACTACTGTTAAAGGGAGGAAAACTAACAACAACACACAAAAAAAAACTAAAAAACTCACCCCTGGTACTCAACAGAATAGTGTATTATTTCTCCAGGCACAATCACTGGGCTCCACCTGAAGAGATGCTTCATGTTGGTTGATTGTACAGAGAGGTTCTGAGGGGCAGGCAGAACAGGCACTCCATCTGGGATCAAGGCAGATAGACAGGCTGATGAGTGGGTTCATAATGGGGAATCCCACAGCTACACATTCTTTTACAATAAAAGACTTTACATTTTGAATCAGAAACAACTTTATAATTTTATCCTATTTGCGTTAATCCTAAATTTTTTCTATCATCATTATAACTATGTTTTTGGTGATAAAATGGCATATGAATGTTATACAAAATAGTAGTTAATGTTATTTTTTATCATATCCTGTCTAAGCCATGTACTAGATTGTTACATGATTATCTCATTTGATCCTCAGGACCATGCTGGGAGGTAAGGACCTTTAGTTTCTCTGTTGCTCAAATGAGATAACTGAGGCACCTTGTTTACAACTGTTTTTTCTAAAAAAGATTTTTTTATTTATACAAGAACTGGGGTATAGTCCAGATGTGCAGGAGAGTGAGAGGATTCATCAGAGACAGAGTGGGAAGCAGAACAAGCAGACTGACGAAATACACTGCTGAGGGGAGCAGCGGGCAAGACAGGAGAGGTCTGCTGCGCCATGTGGGTTGCACCCAAGCCAGCCGGGATAGAACCCGTGCTGCAGAGGCTGCAGACATCTTCATAGTGTGGTGCTCAACCACCTGCACCACCAGGGAGGCCCTTGTTTACAACTCTTATAGCAGAAAAACCTAGATGCAAGCCTGACTCTGCCGCCTACAAAATACATGACCTTAAGCAAGTTATATAAACCTGAGCCTCCCACCCCTACGTGGCAAACCCATGTAGGCACCTGCCAACTTTCATCACACCCCTCTTTTGCTACTGCCATCTTCAAGTACCACAGCATGTTCCTTCACATCCCCCCACAAGGCCAAATGAGGCATTCGCCACCATCTGAGAAGTGCAAGTTTCAGTCTGCTGTGCAGTCAACCCAGGGGGCACCAAGCCAGCTCGGAGACTCTACCCCAGGCAGACTGCAGGCCCTTGAACCAGCCTGGGGCATTGGCATAGCTCATATAGGTGTGTGTGGTGTGTGTGTATCTATACATAGTGAATCTACACAGGGTGAAAATGGCTGGTGAAGCTGAAACTGCACTCATAAGGATTTTGAGCAGCCCAGAAGCTCATCCTTGCATGTACCCGGGGTTGTATTCTGGACTTTCTACTATGGCCCTTCTCTCCCCACTTTCACATGCTCCTCCTTTAATTTGCAACACCTGCCTCCTCTTGCTGTTACAGTAGCAGTGATAACATCAACACACAGTGTGGGGGGACTGAAACCCTTGCCCTGAGACTTTTCATCTCTGTGCCTGTCTCTATATTGGCACCTGCTGTTTGTTATCATGCTCTGGAGGGGATCAACCATGAGGGGGTGAGGCTGTTGGGGACACCGCAACTGGTTCCCCCGCTTCTTCTTTAGTGTAGGACCCTAGTGATGTACCTCCATCCTACCCTCCAGCTTCCCATAGTCTGCTCTACGAGGAAACACCTGGGGTACCCACAAGAGGGGCTTCCTGACCTCCCCACCCCTAATCTTGCAATCAACCATGGGATGAAAAGGAAAGGGGCAGCTGCAGAGGGCTGACATTAGAGGATGTCTTTGACATCCTTCCTTTGGTAAAGTCTACAAAATATTTCTCTACTCAAGTATGTGGAGAATGTAAGGCTGTGTAAATATAAATATATATGTTATCATTTAAAAGCTTTCAAAATAGAAATTTCTTAAAAATAAAATGTTTTCACTACAGAAGGCTACTAAATATTTGAAGAAAATGTAACACCAATTTTACACTCTCTTCCAAACAATGGAAGAGAATAAAAACGCTTTCAATTTTATTTTATGAGGCCAGCATTATCCTGATATAAAAATTAGGAAAAGGTAGTAAATATTTTTAAAAACCAGAAAACTACAGAACAATGTATTTCATGCAACTAAATGCAAAATGTTCAACACAATATTAGTAATCCAAATTCAATCATGCATAAAAAGGATTACATACCACAGTCAAGTGGATTAAAAAAAATCAATTAATGTAAACCTCCATATCAACAAGCTAAAGAAGAAAAATCATATGATCATATCAATTGGCACAGAAAAAGCATTTACAAAACCAGACACCCATTAATGAAGTTTTTTAAAAAAAAAACTCTTCAGGTTAAGAACAGCAGGGAGGGCCTCCCTGGTGGTGCAAGGGGTTAGGACGCAACTTATGAAGCTGTCCACAGCCTCTGCAGCACGGGTTCAATCCCCTGCCAGGGAGATAATCTCTTGGCGCAACAGACCTCTCCTGGCTCACCCGCTGCTCCCCTCAGCAGTGTATTTCAGTCAATCCACCTGTTCTGCTCCCCACTCTGTCTCTGGTGAATCCTCTCACCCCCCCAACTCTCCAACTCTGACCTGTACCCCAGTTCTTGTAAGTATAAGTAAATCTTTAAAAAAAAAAAAACAGTAGGGAGTTACTGAACCTGATAAAAATAACCTACAAAAAATCTATAGCGGGCCTCCCCGGTGGCGCAGCGGTTGAGCGCTGGGTTGCGAAGCTGCCCGCGGCCTCTGCAGCGCCGGTTCAATCCCCGGCTGCTCCCCGGCCACCGGAGGAGGGTCCCACATGGTGCGCAGACCTCTCCTGCCGCCCGCTGCTCCCCTCAGCAGTGTACTTCGGTCCTTCTGCCTACTCTGCTCCCCGCTCTGGCTCTGGTGAATTCTCTCACCCTCCCGCGCTTCTGACTGTACCCAGTGCATGTATAAACAAAACAAACAAGCAAACAAATAAATAAAGAAAAACATGCCTCTATTAAAAAAAAAAAATCTATAGCTAGTATCTTATTTAATAGTAAAAACTGAATGTTTTTCCCTAAAATAAGGAACAAGGCAAGATTGTCTGCTCTCACCACTTTTATTCAACATAGCATTAGAAGTTCTAGCACCTCAATATGGCAAACTAAAGCAGTAAAAGACATTCAGATTGGAAAGAAAGTAATAAAATCCCTCCTGTTTGCAGGCAACACAACATTTTAAAAGTTCCTAAACTAATGGGAATTCAACAACTTCACAGGCTACAAGAAAAACACAAAAATTAATTTCATTTCAACATGTTAACAATGAGCAGTTACATGCTAAAATCAAAAATACCAGTTACAATCACACAGAAACAAAAAACAAAATACTTATTGTAAATCTAACAAAACATATCTAGGACTTGCATAGGGAAAGTACCACATTCTGGAGAAAGATATCAAAGAAGATCTATATAAATGAAGAGACATACTGTGTTCATAGATAGGAAGACTGTGTTCATAGATTCAACATATCTAAATGGTTATTGTCCCAAACTTATATACAAATTTAACACAATTCGTATCAAAGATCCAGTAAGGATTTTTTGTGGATATAGACAAGTTTTTTTCTAAAATTTATATAAGAAAGGAATCAGATTTAAAACAATTTTGAAAAAGAGTAAAATGGTAGGAATTTCTCAATCTTAAGATTTAGGATAATTAAGATTGTGTGATATTGGCAAAGGAAGAAACACATAGATCAACTGAATAGGATAGGGACCCCAAAAATAAACCCACACAAATATGCGCAAGAGATTATTTGCAAATGTACAGAAAGCATTTTAATGGAGCAAGGAAAGTCTTTTTAACAGATAACTTTAGAACAATTGGACATCTGCTGGCAAAAAAAAAAAAAAAACTGTAAGTGGATCAAAGAATTAACATAAAATGTAAAACTCTAAAACTTTTAGGAAAAAAATAGAAAATCTTCAGGGCTAGCCAGAGAGTTCTTACACTTAACAACAAAAGCAAGATCCATAGGGGAAAATATTTATAATTGACATCATCAAAATTAAAATCTTTTGCTGTGAAAAAGAACAGTAAAATTTCAATAAAAAAGTACGACTAAAACATTATCACACCTAAAAAAAAAAAGAACTGTTAATTCTAATTATCTGATGACAGGATATATAAAGACAGGATATATAAAATATCATGATGGGATGATGAAAAAGATGAAATTCTATAATTAGGTCCAGTTAATTATCTCCATGAGGGAGAACTGTGTTAGGTGAGACACCTGAAGGTAACAGCATTTAAGACTTTAAGCAGCACACTCGGAGGTTGAATTATTGGCTATGTCTTTCTTCATGAGGCATGCTGGCAGGAAAGCAGAAAGGTGTCTCACCTTTTAAATAGTAATAATTTGCACATGTGACCCTCTCTTCCTACCTGTGAAGATCTAACTCCAGGATACCCCAAATATTCTATCTCATTCTGTATTGAAATAAAAACTGCTGGGCCTCCCTGGTGGCCTAGGCATTAAATCTCAGCACTAACACCACTACAGCCTGAATTCATCCCCCAGCTGGGAGCTAACCCACATATGGCTCAGCAGACCTCTCCTGTCTCGCCTGCCACTCCCCTTAGCAGTGTATTTCAGTAAATCCACCTGCTTTGCCTCCCACTCTCTCTCTGGTGAATCCTCTCACCCTCAATATCTGGCTTACGGCCCAGTTCTTCTACATAAACATAAATAAAATCTTAAATAAGTAAGAAAATTAAAATAAAAACCGCTGCCCCTTTCTGAATCCTAAGGCAACATTTCCAGTGTTGTTACGCTCTTTGGTTAGCATATTCCAAATTTCATCTTTGTTCTGCCATGTTTATGTAGTACACACACATATATAGGGTATGAGATGGCAAAATAGTAACACTCATGAACTATTGATGCCAGGGGATGTTTAGTGGGGTTACATAGAAAGTGTCATGGCCCCATTTGATGGGGTCTACTTAGGGACACTAAGTAGGAAATGACTCTCTAGATAGGAACTATGTCATCTCAGACTCCAAGATAAAAATGATTCTTTCCACCTACAAAGGATCTAAAACTCCCCTCGAGTTGTAAGAAAAAACTGGTTGTGGTCTTAAGAACATAATTAAAGGGAAAATAAGAAAAATTACACACACAGCACTCATGAATAACAAATATCACCATCACCACCAGAGTAGTGGTGATAATTAAATATCACACCACCAGAGTAGTGTGTGTTGAGGTTAAGTCTCTGAAGTAACTAGTTTATACTCTACCCGAGGTAAAAGTACAAATGCAAATATAAAATATAGTCAAGGGGAAAGGCAGAAAAAGCTGAAGAATGGACAGGAAGGGCATATTGGCCAAATGAAGAGGATGCAAAATCTCAGTCACACCTGATGAGGCTTCTCACCAGAACTAGAGAGAGAAACTGGAAGCCCCTGTATAATCATTTGGTTCCGTGTGAATATGCTTTTATTACTGTAGAGAATTGTATAATTCCCCCTTGTAGCAGTTTCGCTCAGGCCTCTCAACAAGGTCCACCGGCTAGAACTTCCTTGGAGGTGTTTCCAGTAAAGACTTAAGTTGGGTGACCATGACCTGACTGTTAAGATTCTGGTGCTCAATGTGGGCAAAACTAGTTAAGCAACATCCTTTGCATAGAGCTGCCTTCACGATGTTGGCCTCTCTCTCCCTTTCCTTCTCCCCCTCTCTTTCTCTTTTGTCTCCATTCTACTTTTCTATTGCTGTTGTAATTACCACAAATTCATCATCTTAAAATGACCAGATTTAATCTCTTACAGTTAGAGGTCAGAACTCTCAGTCCCAATGGGACAAAATCAAGGTGCTGGCAGAACTGCATTCTTTCTAGAGACTCTAGGGGAGAATATGTTGCATTGCCATCCCCGGCTTCTAGTGGCCACCTACGTACCTTGCTCATGACCTCATGCCTTCACCACCTTCAGACTCAACAATGGCTCTTCCTTTCATCCTCTGAATTTCTCCTGCCTCATCTTCTGTCCTCCCATCTCTCTCACTGAACCAGGAAAAGTTCTCAGCTTTGAAACACTCATGTGATTAGATTGGGCCCACCCTGATAATCCAGGGTGTAGGGTAAAGAAAATGTCAGGCTTTTCTGCCCTTCCGCCATCAGGATAGATGATGGATCCTTGTCCTGAATGCATGCCTGATGGTGGGCACCTGGAATAGGGTGTGGGCATAGGTAGATGGGATTCAGCTGAGCTAAGACTGTGCTTTTAAGGGCGGCGTCACGGGGGGACGCCAGCAGCACCAGCACCAGCAGCAGCAGCAGCCGCAGCCGAAGCCGAGAAGCAGCAGAACGAACGCTAGAGAGCCCAGATAGAGTGAGGACTTGCTGGGGGCTGGGAGGCCTGCCAGCCTCCCAGCCCCCCAGCCAGCACCCCTGCCTGCCATATGCCTGGTGAACCCCAAATAAAAAACCTGCAAAACTACTGAGGACTCTGACTCCTCCTTTACCCGATCTGCATGGGATCAGAAAACCTGCCTTGTGCCCTGTCCTGCCCCTTACACAGGGTAACCCCCCACTCTCAAAGTCGCATAACATTAATCACAGATTGAGAATCTCTTTTCTATTAGAGACAACACATTAACATTTCCAGGGATTACAGTGCAGACATCTTTGGGGGACCAGTTTGCCTATCACATGAGCCTTCCACTGCAGGGGATATTGGCATTATAAACTGCCAGTGTACCCTAAAATTTTGACCTCAAATATAACAAATTACTCAATATATTTATCTTCTATGTGACCAGAAGAAACAAACAAGGCAGAGCTAGAACACAGCTGTTAAGTAGGTTGCTGGCATTGCTCACTACCCAAGTAACTGGTGCCCACCTCCCAGCCTCAAATTTCAAATTCATGCTTCAGCTAAGACTTCAAGCTCTTCATACATGGTCTTTGGATCAGCAGCATCACATTACCCAGGAGTTTATTAGAAATGCAGACTCTCCAACTCCACTCTACACCACATTGAACCAGAAACTGATTTTTAATAAGCTCTCCAAGTAAATTATATACACACAAGAGTTTGAGAATCACTGGTCTAGAGGCCATAATGCCCATGGTTTTCAACTTTTCTGCATGGTAGAATCACTGGGTGACTTTTTTTTGTTGTGTGTTTTTTTCTAAATTTTATTTTGCTATAGTTTCATACTTACTAAAAAGTTGCAAAGATAGTATATAGAACTTCCATATACTTTTTAACTTTGCTTTCCATATATACATAGTAATGAACGCTTAGGAAAACTAAGATATTAATATTGGTGCAATATCATTAATTAAGCTTCTATATTTACTTGATTTCACCAGTCTTTCTCCTAATGTCCTTATTTTTTTGTTCCAGGAACAAGTCAGGATCCCACATTTTCTTGTCATATATATTAAGCTCTTCTAGCCTGTTCATATTTTTGTGTTTTATAACCTTGACATTTTTTGCAAAGTAGTGGTCGGTTGTTTTATAGATTATTCCTCAGTTTGAGCTTGACTAATGTTTTCATATAATTTGATTATGGTTATACATTTTTGGCATGTTCTCACATAAAATACATGATGTTAATATGTCTTATTACTGGCCATGTTAACCTTGATCACATAGTTAAGATAGTATCTCAAGAGTAAAGCACTATTGGGCCTCCCCGGTGGCGCAGCAGTTGAGCGCTGGGTTGCCAAGCTGCGCACAGCCTCTGCAGCACCGGTTCGATCCCCGGCTGCTCCCAGGCCACCAGAGGAGGGTCCCACATGGAGCACAGACCTCTCCTGCCGCCCGCTGCTCCCCTCAGCAGTGTACTTCGGTCCTTCTGCCTGCTCTGCTCCCCGCTCTGGCTCTGGTGAATTCTCTCACCCTCCTGCGCTTCTGACTGTACCCAGTGCTTGTATAAATAAATAAATAAATACATAAATCTTTAAAAAAAAAAAAAAGAGTAAAAGCACTATTTACCATTTGTAACTAACAAATAACTTAGGAGAAATACTTTGACACTATGCAATTGTTTGTTTTTCCTAAAACATTCAATCATTAATTTTAGCATGGATATTATTTGCAACAATTGTTACTGTGATGTTCTAATAGCAATTTTCTATTAATTGGAATTCTGTGAGAAAAAGCAATTCCTTCTCTACCATTTATTTATTCAATTATTATTTATGTCAGTTTGAACTAATGAATATTTATTTTATACTATTTTTTTTCCTTTTGCTGTTTTTTATTTTTTGTTTTTATTTTATACTATTGCTATTTATTATTTTTTTACCTAAATGATCCAGCTTTGGTCACTGAGAGCTCTTTCAGATTGGCTCCTGTGTCCTTTTGACATATTCCCATCCCTCACTCTCTTTTTTCATTTTATTTTTATAAATAGACTTTTTTTCCTTTAAATTTTGTAAAGAAGTAACATTACATTATAGCATATATAAATTTCAGGCATGCATCATTATAAATCAACATCTGCATATACACCATTGAGTTCACCACTAAAATTCTAAGTCTATCCTTCACAGACAATTGATCCCTTTTGCCCTTTTTACCTACTCTCCTTCCTTATTCACTTCTAATAACCATTAATATATTTTTTGTATTTTTAGAGTAATTTTAGAATTACTAAATTTTAGAATTACACAATAAGATGCAAACAGTAAACAGAGTTTCCTATATGCCCTTCAGCAGCCTTCCCTAAAGCTAATATCTTTCATAACCCTCATGTATTTCTCAAAAACATGGCACTATTGGTACATTACTATTAACTAAACTCCAGACTTTATTTGGATTTTGCCAGTTTTCCCACTAATGTCCATTTTCCATTCTGGGATACTTGTTGCTTTAAAGACTACATCCCTTCTCAACACTTCCATTCTGTCCAGTCCTGGAATACACCACTTCCCTAAGGAACCCCACCCAGGGAGTTTTAAAATATCAGACAGTACCATGGATTACTTAAATAAGATTCTCTGACTGTGAAATCCTGGGGATTTGTAGTTTCAAAAGCTCCCAGGTGATCCCAAGGTGCATTTGAGATTGAGAACCATGATATAGATTGTACCTATAGTGGCTAAAGAACTGTTCAAAGTCTGAACGGTAAATCCCCAAAGGTCAAAAGACAACTGTACATCCAGCCGCTCCAAGTTCCCTGAGGACACTCTAGTTCATTTCTAATAAGAACCCACTCCAGAACCTAGCACATAGAAGGTGCTCAAAAATGCTGGATTAATGAAAACTAGTGTACGAAGTCTTAGCTCACTAAGTGAAATTAGTCTGACTTCTTGTACCCTAATCCCTATCTATCATAAATTAGACCTTTTTTTGCTCCCTGAGGTTTATGCAGGACACCTGTTTCCTAAAATCTTGCTTGAGGAAGCAGCTTAAAGGCAGCCCTTAGGCAAACTTCCCAGGCAGGAAGTTCTTATGTTTCCCACCTGGAATGATGCCCTCACTGGTTCTACTGTCAAGTCCCCTTATTTGGGTCCTTTCTTATCACCTTTAACTCTAAACCCTTTGGCTTAGAAGGAATGTGTCCCTGGCAACTTGTTTGTTCTAACAAGTAATCAATCAAATAACAAACAATTAATCAAATTGCTTAGTCTATGCTAGGGGCTGTGGCGCTAGGAGGAATGCCCAGACCCTGCCCTCAGGTCAATGTAGGAAATAGAAGTAACCCACCAAGCCAGAATACATAGGATCAAGTGTCAAAAGAAAGATAAGTCTGGAGAGGGTCTGTAGGAAGAGCAACCCATTTGGAATTGGCTTGGGATGGAGAAGAGAACTGGATATGAGGCTTCGGTGGGGAAATTCCAACAATTAACACCAGGAGGAGGAAATGTGAGTACAATATGCCAACTGAGAAAACAGCAGCCCAGAGTGGTTTGTGTTTGTTTTCAAGGAGCAGTGACAGATTAAATCAGAGTCTGAATGTGTTAGGTCATGAAACAAATAGCAGATTTGAAATTCATTTGATAAGCAATTGGAGCTGTGAAGGTACACTACAAATTTGATGTTTAAGTCAGTTCTAAACATTTGCAAATCGCCTTAGCAGTGATCTGCTTCATGATTTAAACTAACTAGAATAATTTGTACTCTGTGTTTAAGAAAAGGAAATATTCAGGACTTTCACCAATACTGCAGAGTGCCCAGCACCTTAGAGTTATTAAAATTAGAAATTTCTTTCAAATGTCATTTGACACAATAAGACATCAAAGGCTAAGGAAATTCGATTTTGAAACAATAAAGCATGTAATGACAAGCAGCCAAGACTGAAGCAGAGAAAATTACGTAATCTTATTGGCAGGAAAAAATGCTCTAAGCCAAATACTTTTAAAATTCTATGGAATACTTGATTGCCATCTTTTCTGCAGTGACCAGGAAAGAACTCCAATTTCCATAACTCAATATCAAGGTTGCAAATTTTTCATTCATGTGTATTTTGTTAGAATCTTTATTTTACTTGTCCTTACAGTTAACACCTCAGAGGCATAAACAAAGAGAATGAGATAGCTATGTTGCTACTTTTAGAACCAGATGAGATAAAAAACAAAATGCATGAAACTCTGCTAGTCTTTAAATCATTCATTTTGATGGATTATCTTTCTAGATTGTTCTACAGACATTAGGAGAGAGCCCTCAAATGGAATGGCTTTTTCTTTTCTATGGTATGTGGGGATACAGGTTTAGGAGGTGAGAAACCTTTCTTAAAAGAGACATTAAGATATCCTATGCATATATTTCAGCCCCAAAACCTGGGAAAGTATTGTTCACACTTTTTAAAATCTATATTCAAGTCCCAGACTACTGACTAATTCATACTTACCTACAAGCAAACAAGGGATCAAGGCGTAGAAAAACCACATGATAAGACTTGTCGAGATTTCTTCTAGAACCATTGTGAGGGTCTGTGTTGGGCAGGTTCAGCAAGACATGAAACACTGTTTCTTCCCAGAATGAAGCATTCTGTCCATTCTCCTTCAGAATGAAGATGTTGGAGCTGAGATCTAAGTCACTGAGAAGCCTGAATTGTTCTGGAAAGAGGCGTCACCCCTGACAGCTCAGAAGGGGAAGGCTGTTCAACACCCTCCTTTCTGCCCAACATAGACGTTGCATCAGAGGGAGTGGCCTAGGAGAGTCCCAGAGAAAATATAATTCTGGAGAGCTTGAGAATCTGCATGAGGAAGATACTTGTACCAGACTCTACCCTGGGGGACACTGAATGTCCCTAGAGGTCCCAATGGCAGTGAGCAAGATTATTTTACAATGTCATCAAATAATTATCCTTTTCAATATCTCCATCTTGTGAGTGCATTCAAGCTGGATACTAATTGGCTTTTTACCAATACATATTGACTTCAGAAAACGTAGAGAAATTAATAAATCTTAATACCTTTTTTTAAAGGTCAGGATGTGACAAATAATCTGTAGCTTCATAATTGCTTGCATTTGCAAAAGACCTGGAACGAGACACAGAAACTAACAAGATTGGTTAGCTTGGGACAGAAGGAGTGGGAACTAAGAAGATAACAGGGAAAGATTGGAATAAGGCTATTTATGGTGTATCTTTTGTTGATGTTGGGCTTTTAAATTTTTTTTTATTGCAGTGAAATACTCAGCATAAAGTTTACCATCTTAACCATTTAAAAATATCCAGTTTAGTGGTATTATGTACATTCAGACTGCATAGCCATCACCAACATCCATCCATCTTAACTTCATCTTGCAACCCTGAAATTAAATACCCATTAAATGGTAACGTCCATTCTCCCCTCCTCCCAGTCCCTGGTAACCACCATTATACTGTGTTATGATTTCAACTACTCTAAGTATCTCACTTTCTATGACTGGCTTATTTCACTTAGCATAATGCCCGCAAGGTTCACCGAAGTTGTAGCATATTACAGAATTCCCTTTCTTTTTAAGCCTTAATAACATTCCATTGTATACCACATTTTGCTTATTCATTCATCGGTTGATGGACACTTGGGTTGTTTCCACATATTAGCTATGGTGATAAATGCTGCTAGGAACATGCTTATATAAATATCTCTTTCAGACCATTTGCTTTCAATTGTTTTGGGTGCTATATATCTTTTTATACTGTTTGATACTGTTTGATTACTGAATCATGGGACTGTATTATTAAAGAATTTTTAAAGATTTTAAAAATTTGAATAAAGACCTTATGATAGGGGTTGATTCCCTAAACAGCTTTTTAAGGACTCCAAACACTATGTGCACAAATGCACTAGTAGAAAGAACATGGGCTTGAGAGTGCATGGGGTTTAAGTGGGTTACATTTGCAACGTAACCTTGGAAAATTTATTCATTCAGCAAGGGTCACTAAGGCTCTACTGTGTGTTAGGCCCTGGGATTCACTCGTTCTTACCCATTGGGGGCAATAATGCTTAGCAAAATAAGGCAGAAGAAGAAAGAAACACCAGATGGTTTTACTTTTATGTGGACCATAGAGAAACAAAACACATCATTGGATAAGCCAAACCAGTAACAAACCCTGGAAAACTCACTGTGGAATTGAGGATACGAGATGGGGATGGGGAATAGACTAGGGAGGGGAGCATAACGAACTATGGTGGAGAACTATGGGTGCCTTGGTAGTGGGTGTAGTGTGAGGACATGCATCTAAGCGGGTGTAAGCCTATGTCTCTCAATCACATACAATGTTGTAAACCAATGTTAGACCTCACCTCAGTTAAAAAAAGAAGAATAGTTCCTCCCTCAACCAACAATTTCCCAACTAGTGGAGAAGATAGACATGGGAATCATAAATCAATATTGAAAATGAAGTGACAGAAATATTCACAAGAATATAGGGGCACTAGGAGAATTATTTAACTCAGTCGGATATCAGAGGCTGCTTCCTGGAAGAAGTAACTTCAGGACTGAAATTAAAGGTTGAGAAAAGTTAGCAAGGCATGGTATGTTTAGGAAAACACAGAAGTTTGGTGCAAGAGGTGAGCAAGGTTTCTCTGGCTCAATAGAATTCCAGAGAAATCTGCATGCCTTGTTGAAGAGCTTACAGTTTATCCTGACAGTAATAAAGGTCAAAGGAAGGGTTAAAAGCTCAAATCTGTTCACATGATTTCCTGCATTTAGACTTTAAAAAGTTAATGACTAAGGTGGAGAAAACAGTGGAAGGCAGGAGGAAGTGATGCTGATCACCTAAGTGGCCCTTATTAGCTTCCGCTAGGTTTTCCTAGATCTGTGGAGAGAAGTAACTAAAAAAAAATATTCAAAAGATGAAGAAAGTAGAACTGACTGCTCCTAGACATTGAGAGGATTGGGAAGGAGGTAAACATGACTTTGAGGTTGTAGGTTTGAATAACTGGGGGATGGCAGCACCTCTACCGAAATAACACATAAGAGGAAAGTGGAGTGGGAATAAAGCAGGCAAGTTGCATGTGTTCAGCTTAACACAATTGAATTTTAGATGCTTATGTAAGCAGGAGTAATTCAATATGTTAATGATCTTTCTCTCAAGTTTATGGTGGTCAAGGGTATGGAACCACTCCCTTAACTTCAGCATTTCAGTGGTAGCTGGAACCAGGAAGTAGGTGAGAATATTTGAGTATGTAGATTAAAGACATGTGGATATACTTTTGGAAAAGATCCACATTTAAGGACCAGCACAAGAAAAAATAGGAAGAAATTGGAATTAAAAATGGGTTGGAGATGCCCCTGAAAGGAAATTATGAAAATGACAGATGATCAATCACCAAGTGTAGAATGTAGAGTCACTGAATTAATCATTGAAAAGCATCCCCTGAGTCCAACACCAGAGGGGTTATTTGTTATCTCATTAAGAGGAGTTTCAGTGGTTAGCTTGACTCAGAAGCTAGATAGTGCAGCTTGAGGTATGAGGAAAATGTGATGTGAAGGGGAAGAAAGCATCTCTACAAGCCTTTACAATGCCTTGCATAATAGAGAATACAGAGGTTAACAGCAGTTCTTCAAATGCTTTATTGTTTGCTAATAATGTTAATAACTGCATTAGAGTTATTTACTTTGGCTTTGTTGGCTGCCCATCTTTCGGTTTGGCCCTGATCAGCAACAAAAGGCTTCAAAGTGAAGCTACCTACTAGATAATAATTAAAAGCATTGGCTCTGGGTTGGCATCTACACTCTACTATTTACTAGTTGTGTCTTTTAAATAATCTATTTTAATATCTTCATCTGTAAATTATAGTAGTACCTAATCCATAGGACTTTTAGGATGACTAAATAGGATGGTACTCTCAGGGCACATTAAACATAATCTGGCTACCTTTTTACTACACCATGGTCAAGAATACTTGATACACAGCTTTCCTGCTTGCTTGTGTCTGTGCAGGTATCCTTTCCTTTCCTTTTTTGTAATAACCCTGCTCTTTTGAATATATATATATATGTGTGTGTGTGTATATATATATATATGTGACCACCTCATCTGTGCTCTGACCTCTAATGATCAGCTGTCTATGCATAATCTCTCACTCTTCCCCTGGTGTTTGATCCTGGCTTCCCTTGACTTTGCATTTGTATCCAGTTTGCTCTCAACATCTGTCCCCAATCTTACCTTTGCTCTCCCAGGCCTGGTTTTCTGATTCCTCTCTCCTAAAATCTACTTTTCCTTATAGTTCCTACATGTTAAAAGCTAACAATAAAAATCAAAGTGTACTGGGTATCTCACTATGCACCAAAAACTGTCCAAAGGCTTTCCATAATTTTATATAACAGATATGCAAAGAAAGACTTGATTTCCCAGTTTCAGATGAGGAATATGGGGTTTAGAGAAACTGATTTAACGTACTTCACAGAGCTAGTCAGGGGTAGAGATAAAAATTCCAACCTAGGACTCCCTAACCCTTAAGTCTTTTCACTAACTTTACTGCCTTCCAGTTAGCACAAAAGGCTGTCTGATGGGGCACAGAGGAGTGACTGACACAGATTAGCAAAGATTTAGAGAATAAACAGACCTCAATATGGAATTCCAAAGATGTATCCACTTAGATTTAGGTAAGAGAGATTCATTCAGGGCCCTCCCTGGTGGCACAAGGGGTTAAGCGCAGTGCTGTGAAGCTGTCCGCAGCCTCTGCAGCACGAGTTTGATCCCCTGTGCAATCCACATGGCACAGCAGATGGCTCCTGACTGACCTGCTGCTCCCCCTCAGCAGTGTACTTGTGTATCTAGCTGTTCGGATAACCTCGCTCTGCATCTGGTGAATCCTCTCACCTCCCACACCTCTGGCCTGTACCCCAGTTCTTGTATGCATAAGTAAATCTTTTTTAAAAAATTAAAAAAAAAATTTCATTCAGAATTCAGCATTCCAACTTGGAGGATGACCCCAGGGATGGAAATAGGGTTTATAAACTGAGGCTAAAAATGAAAAGCCAAGATGGGAGAAAGAACAAGACTCATTTAGTTATGCTGTGGGGGAAGAAGTTGTTCACCAATCCTTGATAGTTAGCTATACCTGGGCATAAATCCAAGTCAAGAAGCCCCTGCCCTGAACTTATGCAGATTTTTTATTTCTCTGGAAGCAACAGAGTATTTCTACATTGTATTCCCCTTGTCTTAGATATTTCTTTCTCCCACTGAGTCATTTCCACACAACTTTAAACCGTAGTTTTCAGAGTTCATGCATCCCTTTTCACCTCCTCTGAACATACTTAGTTTTTCAATTCCTTCCTAGTTTATTGTTTGGCCACCAACTGTTTGGCAGAACTTCAGGGATTTAATCTCCCTTAACTTCAATTCTTTCCTTAGGGTATGATCCATTAAAATCCTTAAGTCTAAAAAAAAAAAAATCCTTAAGTCTATAATATTGTCTTTGTGAAGCTATAGCTGATTTTTTTCTGTGACATTCTCCAACAATTCCTCTTAAAAAAAAAAAGGCTAGCCCTTTGTGGTTAAAAGTCCCATATTTAAGTAAAATGGCATTTTATTTTAAAATTTGAAAATCAGAAACAAAGCTCTTGTAATAATTCAGATCTTAACATAATTTTTCAAATGAGCTTGGTTGCTGTATTTTCAGCCACTGGTTTAATCCTAATCATATGTGATTCTATTAAGTAAAACATACAATATATCATCCCATATAAATTAACATACCCATTCTCTCCAGCCCTCTGCTCTATTTTTTATTCAGAGCACTTCTCCATTATTACATCACTAGACATGTCTTACAACATCTTTTGGACAGCTTTGACCATTTCCTTCAATATTAAATTTCTAGATAGAATAATCTGGCACTGAGCAAATATCTTAAGGAGTAGCTTGGATGACAGATAAATATTTCCAAAAGCTACTTAAACATTGACACAATCATACATAGATGAGTTAAAAAACTTTTGACACTAATTATAGTATACTCTGATGAAATCAATATTCACTTTCAGTAATATCCTCTTCTAGTCTGGAAGTGAAAGTTTGGTATTACTTGCTCCTAGAAATGACATGCTTATTCAGGGGTTACTAATTTCCTACAACGGGGACCCAAAATATCAATCTAATAACCATTCAGTGTTTACCTTAAAAATACACTTCCATTTATTCAGGAATTGACCTGAGGCTATTTGCAAATTTTCTCCATAGTTTAAGAAATGAATTATCTGAGCCAAGATTTATTTAGAACAATTAATATCTTGGGTGTGTATTTCAAAAGTCTTTTCCTGCATGTCATTCCATGAGGTACAATAAAAAATGGAAAAAGGAAACTGAGTACTGTTTTTGGTCTTTTGTAGCTCTAAATTTTCAACATTACTCCAATATACTGAGACCAGCTTTCTCTCAAGCTTGAAAAATAGCTTAGAAAGTATAAGTTGAGAGGAAATTTAAAGATCAGCCAATCCAGTAGGTAAGCTATTGCAGGCATTAAGCCAACTCTGAAATATCTGAGATCATGAAATTGTTCTGGCCAGCAAATAAATTCTTAAAGACACTTTGGTTTAAAAGAATCACCTTTGCGAATGTGACCAATGAAACTCCTCTTGCTCTTCAAAACCCCACCAAGTCCAATTTAGGTTCTAATTATTAAAACAAGTCTCAGCAAACATCTTGTTAGAAAACTAGAAAATGTATTTTGGTTCTGCAGTCAGTTTAGGTCAGGTAACAGCAAAAAATTAAGGTGTGGAGTATGCACAGTATGCTGGTCTGTAAATGTTTAGAAGAAAAGAGTTGAGTCACATAAACCTGCTAGACCAAAAGAACCAGCTTATCAGGAGATTCCTACCTTGCCTTGCAATAGAACCAAATAATGGTTTTCCTCAGAAGCAATCATGAGGCATTTTTAAAAGTCTATTGCATTGTTTAGAAAATGAGGAGGTCATCTATCCTGTATCAAATGTTCTTTAAGACATGACTACAGTTGTGAAGCCACTTGGAAACAAAGGGCTATATAAGATTATAAAGGAAACCTCCCGCCCCATTTTGTGGTATATTAAAATGGAAAAGTTAAAGCATGCTGTAATACTACATTCATTATTGATTAGGAATTGAATCTGAAGTATTTCCAAGAAGTTTCCAGATCAAGGCCTCCCCGGTGGCGCAGCGGTTGAGCGCTGGGTTGCCAAGCTGCCCGCAGCCTCTGCGGTGCCAATTTGATCCCCGGCTGCTCCCCGGCCACCGGAGGAGGGTCGCACATGGCACGCAGGCCTCTCCTGCCGCCCGCTGCTCCCCTCAGCAGTGTACTTCGGTCCTCCTGCCTGCTCTGCTCAATTCTCTCACCCTCCCGCGCTTCTAACTGTACCCAGTGCTTGTATAAATAAATCAATCAATCTTTGGGAAAAAAATTTATTTAAAAAAAAAAAAAAAAAGGTTCCAGATCCAGATCAAAAGCTCCCTATGCTACAGTAAGTGCATTTAGAGATAAGAATTAGGGGGATAAAGGTTGGGGAAACTTTTTTAGTTGTTGTTTTGTTCTTTTTGTACCATTTGCGGCAATTTAACTCCAGTATTGCCAAGTTCTTTTCCTACAAGAAACCGGAATTTTGAATTTTAGGTGAAATCCCCCAATTTTTAAAGGTTAACAATTACTTTTAAGCACTGTATGTTGAGCAGTATTCCTGTTTGGCTGTACCCTGAGAAGGGTACCAGGCTGAGATGGGAGGGGTGCAGGAAATGAAATTCAAACTTCTTAACAAGGGATAAGGCTGGGTTTGCCTGGAGGGAAGAAGTGCCTTTTCCCCTAAAGCTCAATGAGTGGTGGCCCTACTTCTTTCTGGTTTAGAGAGAATTAGAGCATTAAAGTTGGACATAATTTACCTATCATTGATTCATAAGGATGATCTTAATCTAAAAAACCAATTTGCTCACCTCCGAGGCCTTTTGATTCTTCAAGCAGTGGCAACAGATTGCACTTACCCTTCTAATCTTGCTTAGTGATATGTCTGTGAACACCATCTTTAATAGTGCCAGGTGCTTGTGTTGCTATGTATACATATGATGTGTGTGTGTATAAAAGCATATGTTAGATGTATAAGCATGAAAATACACATTTGCCTAAACTTTAAGGATATATGATCAAATGACAGATACAGGAGCAATAGATTTTCACTATTGGGCTTATACAAACTTCTGAAAGATTTTGGAGACATTATTTGTAGAGATGGCTAAGTATCTCCTCAGATATGGAAGAGAATTTCTGTAACAATGCTCCTGCCAGGACTACTTACTCTCTCAGTCTAAAAACAAGTACACAGAAAGCAATGTGTCATGAAACAGAATGCACCTGGCTGGAAATAGGAAATACTAGTTTTCCTATTAGCTAGCCATAGAGATGTTTTCTTTTTTCTTTTTTTTTTTTTTTTTTGCCATATAGATGTTTTCTAAGATTGCTCTGGTTCTCAAAAGAAATTGCTTCAAGCTTCACTACTATCTCACACCATGCGTAAAAACCAACTCAAAATGGATTAAAGAACTAGACATAAGACCTGAAACCATAAAATATATAGAAGGAAATATAGGCGAAACACTACATGACATGCACCCCAAAGACATCTTTACAGACACATCACCCAAAGCAGTGATAGTGAAGGCAAAGATAAACAGCTGGGACTACATCAAAGAGCTTCTGCACAGCAAAAGAGACAATAACCAAAACAAAGAGAAACCCCACCAACTGGGAGAAAATTTTTGCACACAACGCTAATGATAAAGGACTGATCACAAAAATCTACAAAGAGCTGATGAGACTCAACAAAAACAAAGAAAATAATCCAATCAAAAAATGGGCAGAAGAGCTAAAAAGAAACTTCACCAAAGAGGAAATGCAAATGGTCAACAGGCATATGAAAAAATGTTCAACATCACTTGTTATCAGGGAAATGCATATCAAAACAACAATGAGATACCATCTTACACCAGTGAGAATGGCACATATTAAAAAAACTAGCAACAACAAATGTTGGTGAGGTTGTGGCGAAAAAGGATCTCTCCTGCTGGTGGGAGTGCAAACTGGTCCAACCACTATGGAGAGCTGTGTGGAGATTTCTGGACCTACTAAACATAGAGCTTCCATATGATCCAGCAATTCCACTCCTATGACACAGAAACATTAATTCCAAAGGGCACCTGCACCCCTATGTTTATAGCAGCACTATTTACAATAGCTAAGCTTTGGAAACAACCCAAATGCCCAAAAGTAGATGACTGGATCAAGAAGATGTGGTACATATACACCATGGAATATTACTCAGCAATCAAAAAAGTTAAACACATGGAGTTTTCAGCAACATGGATGGAGCTAGAAGGGATCATGCTCAGTGAAATAAGTCAGAAAGAAAAAGAAAAATACCGGATGGTCTCACTCATAGCAGGAATTTAGAAAACCTAAATAAGGGACCAGGAAAAAGACTAATTAATACAAAGTAAAAATCAAAATCAACAAGCAACTATAAACCAGAGACACACTACGGGGGTGGGGTTGGGGGGTAGGGGACGGGGAGAGGAAGGATTAGGGTCAAAATAAGGGGAGTTGCAATGTATGGGGAATATAACCAAAATGAAAATGCATACATTGTGCAAAAATGAAAAATGATGTAAGAATTATATAAAATATTAAAATACATATATAAAATATATAAAATAAAATGCTGTAATCTAGAAAGTAGTAAAAAAAAATGAGATCAAGAAATGCAGTAATGTGTAGTAACAATTTGTGGAGATAGCCAAGTCAGTAGGTGAGAATATAGTAACCAATTGAGACAACATGAGTTAAAGGTGATGAGTAGAACGTGCCAGAAAGTCTTCAGATGGCACACCTGTTTGTGGGTCTAAATGATGCTCACATGTGCCTTGTAACTCAGACATTATAAAATATTTGCTGAATGTCAGGAATAACATACCATTGATGGTATGAGATTATTGAAATCTATGGGTATCTTAATACATGTGTATTAGTAAATTCTTAGTATGATTAATGGATAATACGCTTAATAAATGTTTAGTAACTTAGCATAATTTTTGTAATGTTATTTTAAAATAATCTCATGTTACTTAAAGTCTCAGTTTAATAATTCTAGCAGTGAATCTGGTGTACCTTGCCCTGGTTGGTATTAAATCAGATTTTGCTCTGGAAGAGCTAAAAAAAAAAAAAAAAAAAAAAAAAATTCCTTCAAGTAAAATTCATGTTCATAAAAATTCACTGGTAAGGATTAAAAACTAAAGACTTGATAAAATGTTGAAGTACAAAATTAAGCAGCTCCCAGTGACATTTCCATCCCATAATAAGAGCATAAAATCGATATTATTGGCACACACATGAGCAATTTGGGACTCGTTATTATAAAACCTCATTATAGCAAAGAAATATGTATTCTGTTTCCAGCACTATGTATTCCTAGCCCCAGTCTCAAAATCCTTATCAGCTCAGTGAGGTTTGCTATAAATAGCTAATGGTTTGTATTAGTCTTTCTTAAACATTCATTTTTTAAAGACTGAAAAAAACAACCATAGAGATGGATACCAGTAAGAAAAACCATCAAATGTTTGTAAAAAATAAAGAGATGTTTACTACCTAGACATTTATAACCACTTAAGCCTATTTTTTTCAGTTTATAGTCAAGTGATTTTTACAACCAAAAAATGGTAAGTATATTAAACTTTTATTTCCATTAAACTTACCTACTAATAGTCATTTCAATAAACAAAGGGGAACTGAGAAAGAAAATGAAATATGAACTAGAAGGCTTTAAAAGCAGATGTAATAAAGATGAAAACCTGTACACCAATATCTAAATTATATTTGCTGACTCCTGTTGTTCAGTGGGAGAAGCCAGGGCTGCCACCCAGTGGCAACATAAGTCTTTCAGTGATTGTAAGAATTAAAAAAATCTGAAATATATCAAAGAAAACCATCAAACAAAAATCTCATGAATTGGAAAACTTCAATTTTAACATCAGTAATCCCGACGTATTAAATATAGCCTGTGACATTAAAGTATGGAAAACTCATGCAATTACGAAGAATTGTATTGAAATTTTTGAAAATATCATGACTTCCTACTGTTTGATAAGCTACGTGATTCTAGTATTTTCAATTAAAAAAATGAAGGCTACTTTAAATCTCCAGAATTAATAATGGGAGAAAGCTGTGACTGTAAAATATTATTGGTTTCCTTCTGTGACCTACAGAAGTAGACTCAATACTCCATAGCAGCCTTTATCGACACATCTAAACTTGTGCTTGGTAAACAAAAACATAATAGAAGCACCTGCAAAAATAAAAATTTTTAAATTATGTTCTCTAACTATGAGCAGTTATACATCAATTATGCATTAACTTTAGTGTCCCAGTCAACAAAACTCAAAAATAGGAGAAATACCCTACTTGGTAATTATTAGGGTTGGGGGAAAACAAAGAATCTTATTACTTTCAATTTCCCCCCAAATTTGGCCATAGCTTTCTTCACACTGACACAGATATTACATATCCTAGTACATGATGCTTTGGCAAAAAGGGGTTGGAGGACTAACACTAGAACATTCATTGAGTTTGAAAAAGCTAATATCTCATTGACTGCTTTGTTGTTTCCAATAACCAGACAAGAAGCACCCAAAATTCTTAGAAATTTAAAGGTTTACAATAGTTGTTCATTAAAATTGTACAAGATATGTCTTCTAATCTATTTCCCATTTGTTTAGCTTTACATTTAATTTTTTAAAATAATGGCAGACACAATATTTACAATGGCTTATAACAAATACAATACCTAAAAATAATTTCTAATTTTCCATTTATTATTGCTATTTAGTCACAGAAAAGATTCACACTTTCCAAGAAATTTATTTTAGTATGTGCCATATATTGATATAGTAATTTTATATTATGAGAAATCAATGTAGAAATAACACTGTGCCCTCACAAGAAAATAAAGAAAAGGCAGTAAGGAAATTCTTACTTATATAGACTTTTGATCTACATCATTTTTTTTTCAAAATAAAAAACCCCTTAATATTAAAAGCAAAGAAAACCAAAAAACAGAAGACTAAGGAAGGATAAAGAATTGCTCTATGCAGATGATTTGCATATGTAGTATACATGTATAGGATTAATTACAATAAAAATACTTATGTTTTATATGGTCAATTCTCATATAGAGTCAGAAACAGCAATTTCCAATCAAGCACGATTGGACTGACATTTTCTCAGTCTTCAATTACATGACAAATTACAGCTGTGTAGCAGTCATTTCTGGTTAGCAGTATCATGATAAATGCTTGATAAGATACAGTTTTTCTCCTTGTTCACTTGTAAAAATTGGTGCTTTTTTGTAATGTTCTACAAGTTCTTCCATGGTGCTGAATTTACGCTGCCCAATGCAGTAGACAGTCTCTTTTAGTTGGACTTTAAAATGCTTGTTCTTCCCTTGTGCTTTTAGTGATACTGAGAAATCATTTGGCTGAAAGAGAAAAAAAAAGTTATGGCAAACATTTTGAAAGACAGCTATTAGCATTTTTATATTAAACTCAATAACAGCTAAAATTTGACCACACAAGGCACTATGCTAAAGCATTTAGTCACAGGCATTCTCTTTTACTACTCAAAACAAACTCATTTTACAGATGAGAAAATTGAGACGGAAAGAAGTTAAATTGCATAATCATCTAGCTGGTTAATGAGAGCAGATTCAAACTAAAGCAGACTCCAAAGTCTCTTAATTAATATGCTTTATAAACATCCATAGCAAATCCTTTCATTTATGTCTGAAACAAAAGACCATTTCTCTTCCAGTCAGACTACTGGAGAAACATAAGAAAAATCCAAGACATATACCCCTTTTAATTAGTAGACAACAGGAGCTGTACTGCAGATTAGTTGAGATAATACTCTGAATTCTCAAAGCTCAAGATTACAAAAATGAGAATTAATGTAAACTCTAATGAGAAGTCATAAACTCAAATGTCTACAAGATGCAACAAAGAAATATAAACCAGTGACTGGGTGAATGGACAGAGGGAATAACGATATATGACCACTTAGCTTTGACTCTGCTGGGCAGAAACATAAGCTCAATGTTGACACACCTTTCAATTTTACAAAGGGATGTCTGGTGTATGGATTTTTTTTTTTAAAGATTTATTAATTCATGTATACAAGAGCTGGGGTACAGGCCAGAGGTGTGTGGGGGAGGGGTGAGAGGATTCATCAGAGACAGAATGGGGAACAGAAAAGGCGGACGACTGATATATACTGCTGAGGGGATTGGTGGGCCAGATAGGAGAGGTCTGCTGCGCCATGGTGGGTAGCTCCCTGGGCGGGGATCAAACTCGAGCTGCAGTGGCTGAGGGCAGTTTCATAGGTTGCATCTTAACCCCCTGCACCACCAGGGAAGGCCCTGATGTATGGATTTTTTTTTAAACAATTTTTTTTAAGATTTATTTATTTATACAAGAACTGGGGTACAGGCCAGATGCACCAGAGGGAGAGAGGATTCACCAGAGACAGAGTGGGAAACAGAACAGGCAGACTGATGAAATACACTGCTGAGGGGAGCAGCGGGCGAGACAGGAGAGGTCTGCTGCGCCATGTGGGACCCTCGCCGGCTGGCCGGGATGAAACCAGCGCTGCAGAGGCTGCGGATAGCTTCACAGCACTGCACTCAACCACCTGCACCACCAGGGGAGGCCCCTGATGTATGGATTTTTATAATACACTTTCAAATATTTAACTACTGATGATAAATTCAAATGTTTAAAAACACTGTACAGGTCAGATAAAATGCTTGTTTGAGACCTCTACTTTAAAAATTATACTGCAAAAAATAATGGCATATTTTAGCTAACATCTATGCTCAAATATCCACTAAAAAAATACACAATATTTTACAATCAAGCTACTTTCTTAATTGGGTTTTTTTTTTTTAAATCTAATACTTTTTTTTTTTAAGGATTTATTTATACAAGAACAGGGGTACAGGCCAGACGCGTGGGAGGGAGAGAGGATTCACCAGAGACAAAGCAGGGAACAGAACAGGCTGACTGACTGAAATATACTGCTGAAGGGAGTAGCGGGCGAGCCAGGAGAGGTCTGAGGCACCCCGTGGGATTCTCGCCAGCCGGCCGGAATCGAACTCATGCTGCAGAGGCTGCAGACAGCTTCACAGTGCAGTGCTCAACTGTCTGCGCCACCAGGGAGGCCCAAAAAATCTAAAACTCTTTTGAACAGTAGTTATCAATCCCAAAGCTCTTTTTTTATACACTACTGCCCAGTTTTCAAACACTGGGCTTCTTGGAAACATCCCATACTTACAATCACTTTACTACCTACTCCAAGCTCACTGCCTTCCTAATCCCGCTTTTGCCTACTGCTTATCCTAGAAGCAGGACCAGATCAGGTATCTAACAAAAACAAATTTCACCATTCCTCCCTACTACTAACCACTGCACTAATTTAATACAGGTCTGAATCCCTGAATTTCACAATCTCATTCTTTCCCTCTCCTTTTCTCCCTCCTTCTCTTTGTATACACATACAAACACATTCACACAGCTAGGTTTACTTCTTATTTTCTTTCAACCTTTTGTACAACCACATGCACGCAAATAAAGCCTATACTAATCATGATTTTAAAAGTGAAAAGGTAATGACATCTTTTATGAAGGGAAAATAAAGGCCATTTTTAAAGATTTATTTACGCATACACCTCTGGGGTATAGGCCAGAGGTGCAGGGGGTGAGAGGATTCATGAGAGTGAGGAGCAGAACAAGTGGATCTACTGAAATACACTGCTGAGGGCAGCAGCCGGTGAGACAGGAGAGGTCTGCTGCATCATGTGGGTTAGCTCCCTGGCCAGGGATCAAACTCATCCTACAGTGGCTAGCAATAGCTTGATAGTGATGAGACTTTAACCCCTGTGCCACCTTATTGTGACCTACTTTTACCAAGAAAATTGAGGCCATTTTTAAGGGAAATGAGTATGATCAAATTCTAGTATCCTAGACAAATTCTAATACCCAAAGATCACAAATAACTATTTTCTTATCCACTTTTTTTATGGTTTTATAGTTTTACTACTAGTGGAAAAGAACTTGTCTTTTATTATAAATGTTATCTCAAATATAGCAGGTATTAAAATAGGGTTTTGAACACTATTCCAAAAGGAAACCTGCACTTCTATGTTTACTGCAGCACTATTTACAATAGTCAAAATATGGAAACAACCTAAATGTCCTGAAACAAATGACTGGATCAAGAAGATGTGGTACATGTCAACAATGGAATACTTATTCAGTGATTAAAAAAGGTAAACTCATGCCATATGTGGCAACATGGATGGAGATGAAAGGGATTATGTTAAGCAAAATAAGTCAGAAGGAAAAAAGATGTATATCTGATGGTTTCACTTGTACACGGAATACAGAGAAATCAAATAAAGGATCAGAAAAAGACAAAACTTGCAAGCTGATTATAGATCTGAGGTATACAGCAGGGGAAGGGCAGGAAAGGGATTTCAAAACAGGGGAGGAAAGAGCATATGGTGATGGAACACAGGTGCTATGGTAGTGGGAATACTATGGGGACTACACTTTAGGGAAGAAATCAAATATTGTCCCAAAATTAATAACAATCTAAGAAAGCATAAAAAATTAATATTAAAAAAAAGGTTTTTGAGATGAATGAAAGTGTATTCCAGCAACCTACATAACTATGAAGAAACTTAAATATCAATTTTTTTTAATTTAGGGATTTCCATTATTACATAGAGTGCATTTAATATACAATTTAAGAAATGTTTTTCCGGTTTAGTTATCGGCATTGTAATATTCTCAACGAAGAGGTCACGGTTCATTTTTCCCAGTTTATTATAAAACTAACAGAACTAGACAAGGCCCAATGATCCAGTGTGGAATCACGGCTAGGACTTTATTTTATTCAAAATAAATGTAGTCTGAAAGCGCACTTACTTTAGCTTCAGGATATTTATACCTATATCCTAGCTTACTAACCTGGTTCATTTCAGGGAAACCAATAAACAGCTCCAATCTTTTATTTCTTTATTTTTTTAAAAAAAGATTTTATTTATTTATTTATACAAGCACTGGGTACAGTCAGAAGCGTGGGAGGGTGAGAGAATTCACCAGAGCCAGAGTGGGGAGGAGAGCAGGCAGACTGAAGTACACTGCTGAGGGGAGCAGCGGGTGGCAGGAGAGGTCTGCGCGCCATATGGGACCCTTGCCCGGCGGCCGGAGATCGAACCAGCACTGCAGAGGCTGCGGGCACCTTCGCAACCCAGCGCTCTCCACCGCTGAGCCACCGGGGAGGCCCTTCTATTTATTTTTTAATGCCCAGAGTTCTACCATTTACCTTTGAAAAACCAACTTACCGAAGATTCACTATCACGAATGAGGAAATCACCTTCATGCCCTCTTTCATTTAATGCCATTTCTGCTTGATGTCTGGTGACTTTTCCATAATACCATGGATTGCCAGCAAACTTTCCAGTGAGTGAAGGCCTGATGTAATCACACTGTGGGGGTGATGGTTCCAAAACTGCAGTTAATGGATTATTCTGCATAATGGTAACATAGTTTTTTGGCACCAGACCAATCATTCCGTTGATCTTCCGACATTTCCACCACTCAGGGTCATTTTCAGGTTTTTCAATAACATCCATTATATCTCCTTTCTCAAAATTAAGTTCTTCATCATTGGACGAGCTGAATGGATAGAGAGCCTGGACCACATGCAGTACTTGCCCAGTATTGAGGTTATTGACGACAGCTGCTAATTTCTCTGACAGAGAACCCACATGGTCACCCAAAGGACTGTCTCCTTCCTCAGTCACATAATTTGAAGGGAACCATCCAACTTGTCCATTGTAGCTACCCCGCCACCACCCATCACTGCATTTCTCCATGACGATCACCTTCGTCCCTTTTATCAATGATAATTCATCCTCTCTCTCTGCCATGTAGTTAAATTTCACATAAGCAGGCATGTTGAGGTCATAGAGACGTTCCCCTGGGTCAACAAAGCAATCATCAGCAGGAGATGCAGAATCTGGCACACTAGGTTTTCTTTTCACTTTTCCAATACCTATTTAAATAAAAAGGGGCAATGAGCAGAGAATATAAAACAAAGATAACCCACAAAACCGAATGCACTCATTAAAAAATAATCTTCAACTCTGTACTTCTCTTAAGGCTTTAAATGATAACTGATCTTAGAAGACAAACAGAAACCAGATAACTTAGAAAATTTAGGTAACTAACTTTTATGTGGTACATAATTTACCTTCTCTTTTCATGTCAAAGGCCCCAAAATAATTGTATTAAACAATTATAAGATTAATGTAAATGAAAATTTCTCTTAAACATAAATACAATTTATTTCTCACATCTACAATTTAAGTACATAACGTCTCCACCAATCCCATATTCTTTTGTCTTATATTAACCTACATACTACAGTTAGTTTTATAGAAATAAAACCATAACTTACATTACAATTTAATATGCAACAAAATGATAACTACATGTGGATAATCATCCCATTTGCTTTCTTAGCTCCTAGACCCAGGTTACTCTATCTCCTATGTTTATATTAAAATAATTTACTTTTTTAATCTCCCTCAGGCCCTTCACACGTAAGTTCTACAGAGTCATGAAGCTTTGTTTACTTTCTTCATGGATCTAATCCTTAGGACCTCATACAGTGCTTAGTACACAATAGAAGCTTTATATTTGTTGGGGGAAAAAAGAGAAAACCTCCAAATGTACTATCATCACAAATGTATGCTACAACAACTTCAGTCAGGCATGTGCATTGTTGCTCATTTCTAAGCACAAGATCTGTGACCTACTTTTACCAAGAAAATTGAGGCATTCCTCAGTAAAATTTCTCAAACACCTTATTATCTCAAAATTCTCATTAACCTCATGCTTTTTCTTCACTTAAGTTTCAACCTTTGATTCTTCTGGGTTCTTAATGCCATCTTGTTAGCCTCCCCTTAGCCCTTAAATTATCTAAACATATACTCAAATCTCTCCTATTCTAAAATAGTTATTTTAAACTGTTACAACTTTCAAACTACACCATTCTTTTAAAATGTCTTCCTTTTTTCCTTCAACTTTTTCACTACTCATTTATTCCTAACTCATTATAAATCTAATCCTCTATCTCTACCATTGTACCAAAACTACTCAATTAAAACCATTCAATGAAAACTGTGCCATCTTCTTACTGTCAAATCAAGTACTTTTTGAAGATTCTTTTCAAAATCTATGTAGTAAATGAAGATCATGAATTATTCTATCCATTATTTTCTCCTTTCTTAATTTTTTGTGTCTTCATTTCCCCTCCAGATCTGTTTCAATATTCTATGTGGCATCTGTCTGGGCTTCTCGAAACCTTGTTATAAAACTACGTTGTACTTGTTTACTTGTCCATCTTCCTTAGTGAGACAGTGAGCTTCCTGATGTCAGAAAACTGGACTTTCATCTTGTATCTCTAATGCTTAACAATATCTATACCAGTAGAACAAGGTGAATTAGTAAGTGAATTATCCCTTAGTTGAAAGTGTTTCTCAAGATGTCAGACTGGGACTTCCCCCTCTACTTAACTGAAAAATCATACACTTCATTTTCTGTAACTCTGGTATAGAAAGTTCCAATGTCTCCGTGCAGCTGTAATTTCATTTTGGAATTCAAGTACAATAATTTCAATTGTCACCAGACATCTACAGGTTATATCAGTATTACCTCATGCATAACACACATAGCCAAACAAAAATAACCTCTCCTATATCCATAAATAAACTCCTTCCTTTCCCAAGTTCTGACTTCCAGTTAAAAATAACATCTTGAAAAATCCCCATGTCAGGGGATTTCTGGCAGAGTAGGGAACACCAAAACTCCATTCCACCAAAAGAAAGTAATTAGGTGATAAATATTCTCAGAATCAACTTTTCAAAAACTGCAATCTAGCAAAAAAATACTTAGAAAGCTTAGGGCAAGGCATGGTGAAGAAAGCTTTGCAATAAGACAGTAACATAGCACTTTAAATTGCCTACCCACCATCTCTTACATTTCAAATCAATGGAGTCTGTGGGGACAATAACCTGCACACTGAATGTGAGAGAGCGCAAGCAAGAGCAATCACAGGTGCATGTGCTCAATACAAACCTTATTTTCAAAGAACTGTGATTATGAGTTTCAAAATCTCTGGTGCAATGGCTTGCTTTAGTTTTAGCAGACTTGGAGCACTCCCAGGATTAGGATGTCTTTAGCTGAAATCACTTAATTATTGCAATACCCTGGGGCAAGGAACAACTGGGACAAGGAACAGACAGGCTGAAAATCCTGGGAAACAAGAATCAGAAAGGATGGTGGGGGGGCAGGGTGGAGAATAAGGGCTTTGTTTCAAAAGCTTCTGTGTATACCAGAGCATCAAGAAGACAACACAGAAAGCATGGGTGTAGGGGTGGGGGGGAAAGCATGCTCTGAGAAAGTCTGAGCAGACCCTAAGTGCTCACTTATGGCTATCTTCAGGCCCTGAAGAAACAAAGTGGGGCTAAGGCAGAGTTGTAAAAGGCCTGGGGCTAAGTGTTGGAAGAGTAATTTTTCTTTTTTCTTTGGTTCTAGGAGCTGAAGTAAACTCTTAAAACTCTAGTTGACCAGGAAGGAAACAGAACACAGACTTTGGTGCCACAGATCACAAAAAACCCAGGTTTTCCAGAAACACTTTAGAAAAGTCAGTAAATAAGTAAACAAAACAACTCACAATAAGAAGCAACAAGGAGCGGTGAATGTGATGCTGAAAAATATCAATCAAGAAATCTATATCCAACAAAAGTGCCCTTAACACTGAAGAAGAAATTAAGACACTTCCAGATAATCAAAAATTTGAAGTTTATCACACTGAACATTACAAGAAATGCTAAGGACTCCCTTTAGGACATTAACTAACTTGAAGTTATATGAGATAGTTTAGAACAATGGAAAATAGCTACCTTTGCAAATACAAAAGCCAATAGTATTAAATTTTGAACTACTAAGTTTTTTTCCCCTATACTATTTAAGATACAAATGTATAGAACAATTTCAAATCTAGATTAATGGACACAGAGTATATAAAGATGGAACTGTAAAATAGTATCGAGTTTTACTACTATTGAGCTAAAATTGTACTGATTCAAAGTTGATTGTGAGAAAGATAAGGATCAGCTAATTTAAGGAAAAAGTAAAATTTTACAGAAAAATGAGAATGATACATTTGAAAAAAATGTTTAATTACAAAAGGCAGCAGCACTGAGGGGGTAAAAAAAAATGACATACAGAAAACAGGAAAACAGCAGGAATAACTGCTGACATAAACAACTTGTATAGAAGATGGTGGCAAAGTAAAGATGCCAGGCTCACCTACTCCAGATAATCACAACTATTACAGCAAAACAAAGCAAAAAAAAAAAAAAAACAAACCTCTGAGGGAAAATGGATGACCTCAGCACATACTAAGAACAAATACCCAGTGAAGAGGAGTAGGAAAAACTTTAAGTAAAATCCATTCATAAGTGATAATGGGCACTACTGTGCAAAACCTTCTCTAGATGTTGATTTGGATACACACCAATACTGGGTACTTCCGAGAACTGGCACTGCATGGGATAAGGGGGCACAGAAGTTGGCACCTAGATGGAAGGTGAACTGTTGGAGAGCTGCAGGGGTGGGGGCACAGAATAAGGATTACTGATTTGAGCCTGAGGTTCTCAATAAAGAATACACAGAGACTGAGTCATCAAGGAGAAATAGGTCAGAGCACCTAGGTCTTTTCGAAGAAGAGCCTACTACTCAGACTAGGCTAGGATATTCAAAATAACTGCTACTTCCCAACCAAATCCATAACACTGAACAAGTGCTAAAATCAAAGCAATGGACCACTTAAACAAACCAGAATTCTAGCACCTGTTAATAACAATAGCAAGCACCCCAGGATAAGACTTTGTGCTAGAAAGCACCTCCTGGCCTGTGACCCCATTATCAACTACAATCCATGCCCAGAGCTGCATCTAATGCTTAAAAAGAGTCTAAAGTGGAAGTAGACTCAACACTATAAGAGACATTAAGGCTACAGAGCTGGTCTAGAGGAGGGGAATCACTGTGGATCCCCACCACACCACTCTGCTAGCCACAGCACAATAGGAATCTTGAATTTCTGATGTTTACTGCAAATGATCCTTTGGTGCCCTACTGCTTTGGTCCTCTTTTGCACTAACTAGGCCCCTTGCTGGTACTACATCTACAGAGACAACAGTTGGAAAGTCTATCCCTATCAGAACACATAAAAATTTAAAATGAGACCGCAAACACCACAAATGCCGTAACAATAACAACAAAAAAATCCTGAGAGGAGCCCCAATCCAGTAGAACTACAGAACATGCCAGAAGAGGAATTTAGGGTCACAGTTTTGCTAATGCTTATGGAACTAAGAAAAAAAGAGGATATTAAGATATTAAAAAAGCAGGATAAAGGGCCTCCCTAGCAGCGCAGGCAGTTGAGCTCAGAGCTGTGAAGCTGTCTGCAGCCTCTGAAGTGTGGGTTTCATCCTGGCTGGCCAGGGAGATACCCACATGGCATGGCAGACCTCTCCTGTCTCGACAACTACTCCCCTCAGGAGTGTATGTCAGAGACTCCACCTGTTTGGTTCCCCGCTCTGTCTCTGGTGAATTCTCTCACCCTCCCACACATCTGGCCTGTACTCCGGTTCTTGTATAAATACATAAATCTTAAAAAAAAAAAAAAAAGGATAAAAATATGAAGCATCTACAATTAGAAATAACTAGGAAACACCACAGCTGATTTAAAAAATACAAATGAAGGCATCAACAATGAAAGAATTAATGAGTCTGAAACACAATGTTGGAAAACAAACAAAACAATGTAGAGGAAAAAAGAAAAAGTTGTGTAAGAGCCCTCTGGCACAAATTAAAGAGAAATAAAGGAGTGCCAAAGAAGCAAAAAAAGAGAAAGGGATAGAAATTTTATTTAAAGAAATAACTGCAGAAAATCATCTCAATTTGGAAAATGAACCAAATATTGTGATCCAAGAGGCCCAAGGAGTTCCAAACAATACCAGACAGACACACACCAGGACACATAATATTAAAGCTACTTAAAACCAACCACAAGGACAGAATATTAAAAACTTCAAGAGAAAAAAGGGCAACATATGGAAATATCAATCAGACTTTACAGAACATAAAGGAACTGGAAGGTGATATTTAAACTACTTAAAGAAGTAGACTATACCCTGGAATCCTTCACCCAGCAAGATCAGCTCTCAAAATAGAATAGAGTATGGAGTTTTGCTGAAAAGTAAAAACTAAAGGAATTTAGCAACACCAAGTCATACATGAAAGAATTTTAAAGGGGTATTATAAAACAACAGAGCAAGGGGTTTATAGGCAGACACCTAAATAACATGACGAAGGAAGAGGAAAGTAACATCAGAATGAGTCATAGGCCAAGCCATTCAAAGGGTAACACAAAGAACACATCATATATTAGAAGCAACAAACAAGAAGACAGAAATGAAAACTGAACAAATACAACAGTAAGATCCAAAAAATGAAAAAGACAAATGCTAACAAAATAGCAATGAGCAGGTAATTCACCTGTCAAAAGATATAGGGTGGCTGAATGGACTTCAAAGCAAAGTCTAACCTTCTGCTGTTTCTGAGAAACCTAACTTACCAATAAAGACTAGCAAAAAGCACAGACTTAGAATTAAAGGCTGCAAGAGAAGTATACAAGAACAACAACAACAAAAAAAAAACAAAAAAACAAAAAACAACTATACTTATATCTGATAAAACAGACTTCTAATTAAGAAAGAGAGTAAGAATAGAGATGGACGCTATATTACAATTAAAGGTGTAAACGCACAAGAAAAAAATAACATTCATAAATCTTTATGGAGCACCAAGATACATAAAACAATAGCAGAAGAGAGATACTGACAATAACAACTATACATCAATGGTAATATCAACAAGACATATATATATAATAAGGAAAACAATAGCCTTAAATGAGGAGTAGACCAAATAAGTCTAACAGATATCTATAGAACACCCTGCCAAAAACTGCTGCATATGTGTTTTATTTAAGTGCACATGCAACATTGTCAAGAAAAGACCATACTTTAGACACAACTTATTTGTCAATAAAACTACAAGGATTGGATCCTTAAAACATGGCGGCGAGGAGATGGTGCGAGTAAGATCTCCCATTAAAAAAAAGTTAATAGGGAGGAAAAGCGGCAGGTCCCAGTGAGAACTGGGACACGGAAGATAAACGGGTGACTCCAGCAAACTACCCGAAGAAGAAAGTTGCCATAAAAGAGGACCAGAAGGGAGGAAAGCGCAGAACCCTGCTCCCCTCCCCCACCCACAGAGTCGGCACTCTCCGACCAGCAGAGAGGAGGAAAACAACAAACTAAAACGACCAACAAGAACAAACTACGCAGCAAGCGGGACTGTGAGTGGAAAGGAACTATTGCAGCCACCACACGCCGTGAACTGGAGCTGTGGAGAACCCTGCAGGATTCGCCGCGGCAGTGAGCGAACGGCTCCCTGCGCCATTAGAGAAGAACAAAGAGACTCTGGAGACCCACACACAGCCCCGGGCCAGCCCGTAAGCTTGCGCAGAAAAGGGGCAGCGCACTTGGCGCGCTTGAAAAGCAAACGCGGATCGGGTTCGCAGCTACCCAGGTCCCCGTGCCTGCGACCTAGGCTTGCGGGGAGACAAGTGGAGGCCCTCGCTGGGGTGAAAGTCCTTCACTGAGTAAGCAGGAACCAGGCGCCCAGGCACGGGAGCGGGGTGCAAAAGGCGCCATTCCCACGCCACTGAACTGGGCTACAGCCCGCGTCCTGGACCTCAGGGCTTTGGAACTGAGACCCGGGGCACGAAATTCGGGGCGTGGGTTCTCCACGATGGTGGGGCACAAGGCAGACACAGCACCCCAAAGCCGTTGAGGTTTACCCTACCATTCCCGCTCTGTTCCCTGTCCCACGGGGGGGGGGGGGGAAAAAACAGCCCCCCCCCAAGGACAATAGGAGAGATCTCTGGCGCCACCTAGCGACCAGGGGAAAAAAAAAGTCACTAACACCCCATAGAACAGGGAAATTTCTTAAGACTGCTTGAAAAGGGCAGAAGACTCCCGGAGGAGACAGTGGCCAGCTGGAAAGTTAGCCCACGCCAGGCCCCTTCCGACCAGCAGTCTGAGCCCACAGAGGGAAAAGGCACCCACAGACGGGGCAGACCGGGCGTGCAGAAGAGTGTGCCTCAGACCAGAAGCGCAGGGACTGAGTCCCGCATCGCCATTTTAAAACAGGGACATTTCTTCAGTCAAGACTGCCTGAAACCAGCAGAAAGCTCCCTCAGAAGGCAGAGATGGCTCCTGGAGGAGCCAGAGGGGAGCGGAGAAGTTCACCCAAGATGCCGGCCAGTCCGAGCAACACAGTGTCAGAATGCATACGACAAATTAGAAAACAGACAGTAGGGAGTAGAAGAACCACACACAACCTAACAACAACTCAGGAAAAAAGCACACCACAAAAAGAAAACCACCCTCCAGATTACAACAACGGTAACTTGGAAGAACTTCTGAGACTTCCAGAAAGAGAATTTAAAATTGCTGTGGGGGCCTCCCTGGTGGCGCAGCTGTTGAGCGCTGGGTTGCGAAGCTGCCCGCGGCCTCTACAGCGCCGGTTCGATCCCCGGCTGCTCCCCGGCCACCAGAGGAGGGTCCCACATGGCGCGCAGACCTCTCCTGCCGCCCACTGCTCCCCTCAGCAGTGTACTTCGGTCCTTCTGCCTGCTCTGCTCCCAGCTCTGGCTCTGGTGAATTCCCTCACCCTCCCGTGCTTCTGACTGTACCCAGTGCATGTATAAACAAAATAAACAAACAAATAAATAAATAAAACATGCCAGTATAAAAAAAAAATTTTTTTTTAAATAAAATTAAAAAAAAAATAAAATTGCTGTGATTAAAAAACTGACAGAAGTCATAAAGGAAAACAATGATATGAGAAAAATAATCAACGATCAGAAGAATGAAATTGAGTCTGTAAAAAGGGAAGCAAAAGAAACGCAGGAGATCAAAGAATTAATGGAGTAACTAAAGAACTCTGGGAAAAGCAATGAAAGCAGAATAGACGAAATGGAAGAACGAATAAGTACTCTTGAAGACACAGAAATAAAAAGAACCAAAACAGAAAAGGAAAGAGAAGTACGAAGGAAAAAGAACGAAGGAAGACTTCGGGAACTATCTGACTCCATGAGGAAAGGATATATAAGAGTTATAGGAATTCCAGAAGGAGAGGAGAGAGATGTAGGAACAGAGAAAATATTCCAGGAGATAATTGAAGAGAACTTCCCAAATGTGTAGAAGGAGCTGAAAATTGATATACAAGAAGCAAGAAGAACACCAAACTTCCACGACGAAAGGAAAAATACAGCAAGACACATAATAGTAAAGCTTCCAAGAATCCAGGACAAGGAAAAAATAATGAAGCTGACAAGAGGGAAGAAACAGATAACATTCAAAGGAAAACCAATCAGGCTGACATCGGACTTCTCTGAAGAAACACTACGGGCAAGGAGAGAGTGGAGGGGCATAGTCAACAGACTCCAAGAAAACAGATGCCAACCAAGAATACTCTATCCCGCAAAGCTCTCCTTCCTCTATGAAGAAAGAATAAGGAACTTCCCAGACAAACAGAAACTCTGGAATTTCATTACGACTAAATCTCCACTTCAAAAAATACTACAAGGAATCCTAAAGCCAGAACCTCAGATGGACGAATAACAACGAAAGAAGGCCAAAAAAAAAAAAAAAGTTATTAAAAGAATAAATAAAATCAAAGGAAAGACAAACACAATGGCAAATACAGATGCTAACATATCAACATTAACTCTAAATGTAAATGGACTAAACTCTTCAATAAAAAGATACAGAGTTGCAGCTTGGATTAAGAAACAAAACCCAACCTTTTGTTGCTGTCTGCAGGAAACACATTTAGCTACAAAAGTTAAAAATAGACTCAAAGTTAAAGGATGGAAAACAATCCTACAAGCAAATGGACCAAAAGAGAAAGCAGGAACAGCTATACTTATATCAGATAAAACAGACTTCAAACTCAAAAAAAATAAAAAGAGACCCCAATGGTCACTACATTATGATCAAGGGGACAATACTTCAAGAAGAAATAACACTCATTAACATATACTCACCAAACAAAGGAGCACCAAAATATATCAGACAACTGTTGTCCTCTCTGAAAACAGACATCAGAGAAAACACATACGTAGTGGGAGACTTCAACACACCACTATCACCAATGGATAGATCAACAAGACAAAAAATAAGTAAAGAAACTAAAGCTCTAAATAAGGACCTAGAACATTTGGGCTTAACAAACATCTATAGAACACTAAACCCCAAAAAAACGAAGTACACTTTTTTCTCAAGTGCACACGGATCATTCTCCAGGATCGATCACATACTGGGGCACAAGACAAACATCAACAGATACACAAAGACTGAAATCATACCAACCATCTTTTCTGACCATGAAGGCATCAAACTAGAAATAAACCATAAAAAGAAGGCAAGGAACTTTCCTACCTCATGGAGATTAAAAACCACACTACTGGAAGACCACTGGACTAATGAGGAGATCAAAGAAGAAATTAAAAAATCCTTTGAATTGAATGACAAGGAGGACACCAATATCCTAAATGTATGGGATGCAGCAAAAGCAGTAAGAAGAGGAAAATATATAGCAATAGAAGCTCACATCAAGAAACAAGAAAGAACTCAAAGAAACAACCTAATCTCGAAGCTCAAAGATCTAGAGAAAGAACAACAAAAAAATCCCAAAACCAGTAGAAGAAAAGAAATAATAAAAACCAAAGCAGAAATAAATGAAATTGAAACTAAAAAAACAATCCAAAAGATCAATGAAACCAAGAGCTGGTTCTTTGAAAAAAATCAATAAAATAGACAAACCCCTAGCCAGGCTCACAAAGGAAAAAAGGGAGAAAGCACAAATAAACAGGATCACAAATGAAAGAGGAGAAATCACAACGGACACAGCAGAAATCAAAAGAATAATCAGTAACTACTATGAACAGTTATATGGAAACAAGTTCAACAATCTAGAGGAGATGGACAAATTCCTACAACTCTACAATCACCCAAAGCTAGATAAAGAAATAATAGAACACCTAAACAGACCAATTACAAGCAGCAAAATTGAAATGGTAATCAAAAACCTCCCCAAAAACAAAAGCCCAGGACCTGATGGATTTACAAATGAATTCTACCAAACATTCAGAGACGAATTAGTGCCTATCCTTTACAAACTCTTCCAAAAAATTGAGAAGGAAGGGACAATACCAAAGACGTTCTATGAAGCCAACATTACACTAATACCAAAACCGAACAAGGACAACACAAAAAACGAAAACTACAGGCCAATCTCCCTAATGAACACTGATGCAAAAATCCTCAACAAAATTTTAGCTATCAGAATCCAACAATGTATCCATAAGATAATTCACCACGACCAAGTAGGATTCATTCCAGGGACACAAGGATGGTTTAACATCCGAAAATCAATCAACGTTATCCAACACATCAACAAAAAGAAATATAAAAACCATATGATAATATCAATAAATGCTGAGAAAGCTTTCGACAAAGTGCAACACCCATTCATGATAAAAGCCCTTGAAATTCTTGGGATACAAGGAACATACTTCAACATCATAAAGGACATCTATGACAAGCCAACAGCCAGTATCATTCTCAATGGTAAAAAGCTGAAAGCAATTCCATTAAGATCTGGAACAAGACAAGGATGTCCACTCTCACCACTGCTTTTCAATATAATACTGGAAGTCCTAGCCAGAGCAATAAGACAAGAGGAAGACATCCAAGGAATCCAAATAGGAAAAGAAGTCAAACTATCACTATTTGCAGATGATATGATAATATACGTAGAGAACCCCAAAAACTCCACAGAAAAACTAATTCAACTAATCAATCAGTTCAGTAAAGTGGCAGGATACAAAATCAACATGCAAAAGTCAGTAGCCTTCCTATACACAAACAATAAATCTGAAGAAGAAGAAATCAAAAAAACCATCCCTTTTATTATTGAAACAAAAAAAATCAAATATTTGGGAATAAATCTCACAAAAGAGGTAAAGGACCTATACAAAGAAAACTATAAAACACTGTTAAAAGAAATAGAAGAAGACACAAAGAAATGGAAAGACATCCCCTGCTCATGGATTGGAAGAATAAACATTATTAAAATGGCCATCCTACCAAAAGCAATATACAGATTCAATGCTATTCCAATCAAAATTTCAATGTCATTCTTCAAAGAAATAGAACAATTATTGATGAAATTCATATGGAATCACAAAAAACCCCGAATATCCAAAGCTCTCCTGAAAAAAAAGAAGGGAATGGAGGCATCACACTTCCAGACTTCAAACTCTACTACAAAGCCATAATCATAAAAACTGCATGGTATTGGAACAAGAACAGACATACAGACCAATGGAATCGAATAGAAAATCCAGAAACAAACCCACAGATTTATGGTCAACTAATCTTTGACAAAGGAGCAAAGACTATGCATTGGAGCAAAGAAAGTTTGTTCAATAAATGGTGCTGGGAAAACTGGGTTGCTACATGCAAAAGAATGAAGCTTGACCACTACCTCACACCATACACAAAAATCAACTCAAAATGGATTAAAGAACTAGACATAAGACCTGAAACCATAAAATACATAGAAGGAAATATAGGCGAAACACTATGTGATTTGCACATCAAAGACATCTTTACAGACACATCACCCAAAGCAGTGTTAGTGAAGGCAAAGATAAACAGCTGGGACTACATCAAATTAAAGAGCTTCTGCACAGCAAAAGAGACAATAACAAAAACAAAGAGAAACCCCACCAACTGGGAGAACATTTTTGCACACAACACTAATGATAAAGGACTGATCACAAAAATCTGCCAAGAGCTGATGAGACTCAACAACAACAAAGAAAATAATCCAGTCAAAAAATGGGCAGAAGAGCTAAAAAGAAACTTCTCTGAAGAAGAAATGCAAATGGCCAACAGGCATATGAAAAAATGTTCAACATCACTTGTCATCAGGGAAATGCAAATCAAAACTACCATGAGATACCATCTTACACCAGTGAGAATGGCACATATTAAAAAAACTAGCAACAACAAATGTTGGCGAGGGTGTGGAGAAAAAGCAACTCTCCTGCACTGTTGGTGGGAGTGCAAACTGGTCCAACCACTATGGAGAGCTGTGTGGAGATTTCTGGACCTACTAAACATAGAGCTTCCATATGATCCAGCAATTCCACTCCTAGGTATTTACCCAAAGGACACAGAAACATCAGTTCCAAAGAACACCTGCACCCCTACGTTTATAGCAGCACTGTTTACAATAGCTAAGCTTTGGAAACAACCCAAATGCCCAAAACTAGATGACTGGATCAAGAAGATGTGGTACATATACACCATGGAATATTACTCAGCATTCAAAAAAGATAAACACATGCAATTTGCAGCCACATGGATGGCGCTGGAAGGGATCATGCTCAGCGAAATAAGCCAAAAAGAAAAAGAAAAATACCGGATGGTCTCACTCATAGCAGGAATCTAGAAAACTTAAATAAGGGACCAGGAAAATGACTAACTATAAGAAAGTGAAAATGAGAATCAACAAAAAACTATGAAACAGAGACACTTTTGGGGGGTGGGGGGTGGGGGGTGGGGGGTGAGGGATTGGGATCAGAATGGGGGGGTTGCAATTGTATGGGGAATATAAAAATAAAATTTATTATTTAAAAAAATAAATAAATAAATGAATAAATCAATCTTAAAAAATAAAAAAAAAATTATCCTTAAAAGTTGTCCAGATAATTTATCAGAACTAAAATACTGTTATGGTTAATGTTATTAGAGATTAATGGGCCATCTGCTCAGATTTGGAGGCATTGTTTTTCAAAAAAAAAAAAAACCTACAAGGATTGAAACTAGACCTAGTATTCTCTCTGATTATAATGTCATAAAGTTAGAAATCAACTGTAAAAAAATAAGAATGAAAACAAGTATAAAATACTTGGAGACCAAACAACACATTGCTTAATAGCTATTGGATAAAAAAGAGGAAATCAAAGCATAAATTAAAATATACCTTAAGAAGAACTAAAATAAGGATGCAAACTACAGAATCTAAGGGATGCAGCAAAGGCCAACACTAAAAAGCCAAGAAAAATATCAAAGAAACAATCTAATATTAAATACCTAAAGTAACTTGAAAAAAGGCAAAAAATAAGGTCCAAAGTTAGTAGGAAATAAGATTTAGCAGCCATTTATAATAAAAACTCTAAACAAGATGGTAAGAGAAAAACCTTCCACAATAAAATAAAGGCCATGTATCCCAAACCAACAACCAATATTACTGCTTAATGGTTTGAAAGGAAAAAAAAAAAAAAAGCTTTCCTATTGTCATCATGTCTGTTTTACTTAATACTGAGGTTCTTTCCTCTATCAGAGCTATCCCACAAAAACAGGAAATAAAGGGAATTCAAATTAGATAAGTGAAACCATCACTATTCACAAGTATATGCTACCATACATAGAAAATCCTAAAGACTACACCAAAAAGCTATTAGAAACCAAAGATGAATACAGCAAAATGGTAGGTCATGATCAACATCAAAAATTCATACAAAGCATTTTCATATACAAATAATAAATGAGAAGATAAGGAAATCAAGAAAATAATTCCATTTACAATGGCCTCATAAAGAATTAAATACTCCAGCATTAACCTAACTAAGGAGGTGAAGGCCCTATATAAAATGAGAACCACAAAACATTACTAAAGGACTTAATAGTGACATAAGGAGACGGACAGACACTCCATGCTCATGGATGGAAAGAATCAAAATGATTATCCTAAATCAATATATGTTTCATGCAATCCCCATCAAAATCCCAGCAATATTTTTCAAAGAAACTGAACAAACATAATGAAATTTATATGGAATCACAAAATGCCTCGAATAAAGCAATCCTGAAAAAAAAAAAAAAAAAAAAAGAGAAATGGGGGTTTTATTGCTAACTGACTTCAGAATTTACTACAAAGCAACAGCATTAAAAACAGTGTGATGGGGCCTCCCCAGTGGCGCAGCGGTTGAGCTCTGGGTTGCGAAGCTGCCCGCAGCCTCTGCAGTGCCTGTTCGATTCCCGGCTGCTCCCCGGCCACTGGAGGAGGGTCCCACATGGCGCGCAGACCTCTCCTGCCGCCCGCTGCTCCCCTCAGCAGTGTACTTCGGTCCTTCTGCCTGCTCTGCTCCCTGCTCTGGCTCTGGTGAATTCTCTCACCCTCCTGCGCTTCTGACTGTACCCAGTGCTTGTATAAATAAATAAAAAATAAATCTTTAAAAAAAAAAAAAAGAAAAGAAAGAAAAAAAAAAAACAGTGTGATAATGGCATAAAAACAGACACATGGATCTATGTAATAGAACTGAAAATCAGGAAATATATCATTGTACAAATTAATACCTAATCTAAGATAACACAGACACTACACACAATGGGGACTGGAGCGTCTCTTCAATACCTGGTGCTAGGAAAACTGGAAGGCCACACAGAAAAGAATGAAGTTGATCATTCTCTATTCTCTACCCACAAAAAACAAATTCCAAATGGATTAAAAATTTAGATTTAAAAACTGCAAGAATAAAATATATGCATGAAAACATGGATATATTCCACAACATCAACAATAAAGATGTTCTGGAGATTCAACCCCTATGGCAAGGGAAATAAAAACAAAAATAAACAATTAGGATTACCTGAAGTTAAAAAGTTTTTACATGGGGGGTAGGAAGGGTGACTTACAGGAAAGGACTGACATAAGATTAAAAAGTCATTCTACAGTATGGGAGAAAATATTCACATATGATATATGTAGTAAAGCAATTCAGAATCACAAATTTGGACATTTACATAGCAAATGATTTGACAAAGTAAAAAAATGAAACTAAGGGACAGTAATAAAAGCTGTAAAGGCTCTGAGGTTAAGAGGGAGGAGGGAAAGAGAATGGGATGTGAAAGATTAGGGAGGGGATTTCTGAACTCCCCCCATCCCAAAAAAGGACTCAAAAAAGGGGACTGTTTTCATATTTGTAACTTATTTCACCTGGTTTGTTAGTTCCTTCTCAAAGCCTTATTAAAAGTTCTGCTTCTCATAAAAAAAACCCATTCAAGAAGTGTCCTTTATTATTTTCATCATTTTCCCACTTCATGCTTCTCAACCTCCTTCATTTCCCAACTTCACCCCACAATGGTCTCATTTTTTAAGTACCCTGTAACACCTTGTATTCTGAGCTATTTGTATTATAGCTTTTCTTGCATTTTTCTTTTATGCCTATGTAACAGAGCATAAGCTTCCAGAGAGGTGATCTTTTGCATACTGTTTAAGAACTATACATACCAGATGCTCAATATAAGTTCGTAAAAGGGAATACTGATATAAGCAAATATAAACACGAAAATAGACCTTGAAAGAAAGACTAGTTCTAATGTGATTTTTTTTAATTCTCAAAAAAATACTATCCAAGAATGAAGAACTTTTGGACAGACCATAAATATTTCAGGGAAAGCACACGAGCTAAGACTATTCGTCTTCTCATACAGAAATGGAAAGAAATGGAAAGACATCCCCTACTCAAGGACTGGAAGAATTAACATTATTAAAATGGCTATCCTACCAAAAGCAATTTACAGATTCACCACTATTCAAAAAAACCTCAATGACATTCTTCAAAGAAATGAAACAAATACTGATGAAATTTATATGGAACCACAAAGAACTGCAAATAGCCAAAGCCCTACTGAAGAAAACAAAAGAGAATGGAAGTATTAGACTTCCAAACTTCAAACTACACTACAAAGCCATAATAATTAAAACAGTACGGTATTGGAACAAAAACAGACACACAGCCCAATGGAACGGAATAGAAAGCCCAGAAATAAAGCCAAATATATATGGACAGCAAAGAATATACAATGGAACAAGGACAGTTTGTTCAATAAATGGTGCTGGGAAAACTGGACCACCACACACAAAGAATGAAACTAGATCACTACCTCTCACCATGCACAAAAATCAACTCAAAATGGGTAAAAGATCTAAACATAAGCCCTGAAACCTTAAAATATATGGAAGAAAATATAGGTGAAACACTATAAGACATACAACTCAGTAACATTATTTATTTATTTATTTATTTATTTATTTATTTATACAAGCACTGGGTATAGTCAGAAGCATGGGAAGGTGAGAGAATTCACCAGAGCCAGAGTGGGGGAACAGAACAGGAAGAATGACGAAATACACAGCTGAGGGGAGCAGCAGGCGCGGCAGGAGAGGTCTGTCGCGCCATGTGGGACCCTCGCCGGCGGCCAGGGATCGAACCAGCGCTGCAGAGGCTGCGGGCAGCTTTGTAGCCCAGTGCTCAACCACTGTGCCACCAGGGGAGGCCCCATCTCAGTAATATCTTTAAAGACCCATCACCCAAAGCAAAGAAAGTCAAGGAAAAGATAAACACCTGGGATTACATCAAACTGAAAAGCTTCTGTACAGCAAAAGAGACATTAACCAAAACACAGAGATACCCCACTGACTGGGAAAAAATCTTGACACTCCATTCAACTGATAAGGGACTAATCACAAAGAACTCACAGGACTCAACAAGAACAAAGTAAATAATCCAGTAAAGAAATGGGCAGAAGAACTTAAAAGACACTTCTCCAAAGACGAAATGCAAATGGCCAACAGGCATATGAAAAAATGTTCAACATCTCTCATCATCAGGCAAATGCAAATCAAAACCACAATGAGATACCACCTTACACCAGTAAGAATGGCACATATAAATAAAAAAAAAAAAAAACAGCAACAACAAATGTTGGCAAGGATGTGATGAAAAAGGAACTCTCCTATATTGCTGGTGGAAGTGCAAACTGGTCCAACCACTATGAAGCTGTCTGGAGGGTCCTCGTTCTACTAAAAATGGAGCTACCATATGACCTGGCAATTCCACTCCTAGGGATCTACCCAAAGGACACAAAAACACTGATTCAAAAGAACACCTGTACCCCTATGTTTACTGCAGCACTATTTATAATAGGTAGAACCTGGCAACAACCCAAATGCCCAAAAAGAGATGACTGAATCAAGATGTGGTATATATACACATGGAATATTACTCCACAACCAAAAAGATAAACTCATGCCATTCGCAGCATCATGGGTGGAGCTGGAAGGAATTATGTTCAGTGAAATAGTCAAAAGGAAAAAGAAAAATATCGGATGGTTTCACTTATAGCAGGAATATAGAGGAACCAAATAAAAGATGTCAGGGGGAAAAAAAAAAACAATACAAAACACAACCCAACACAACAAAAACAGACAATTTTAAACCAGAGACATCCTGGAGGGGAGGGTGAGGGAGAGGGATCTAAGGGAGGGAGGGAGGGAGAGAGGGAAGGAGGGAGAAGCACAGGGGACTGGGTGATGGTGCACAGGTGAACACTGTTTAAAAATGAACAAATGGGGCCTCCCCGGTGGCGCAGCAGTTGAGCGCTGGGTTGCGAAGCTGCCCGCAGTCTCTGCAGCGCGGGTTCGATCCCCGGCTGCTCCCCGGCCACCAGAGGAGGGTCCCACATGGCGCGCAGACCTCTCCTGCCTCACACTACTCCCCTCAGCAGTGTACTTCGGTCCTTCTGCCTGCTCTGCTCCCCGCTCTGGCTCTGGTGAATTCTCTCACCCTCCTGCGCTTCTGACTGTACCCAGTGCATGTATAAATTAAAAAAAAAAAAAAAAAAATCTTAAAAAAAAAGTATTTAAAAAAAAATAAAAATGAACAAATGATGTAAAATATATATAAATGAATAAATTTTTAAAAATTTTAAAAATATTTTATCACATTAAAAAAAAAGAATATTCATCTATACAAAACCCTCTATGATCTGTCTTGTAATGAGTCACAATCCCATACCTGCTCTAATGTTACAGATTCTCACCAAAAAGAAAAAAAAAAGGCATGCTCTTTGCAGTTCTGATCCTCTGTACATGCTTTTCTGCCTTAAACACTCATGATCCTCATTCTTCAAGATTCATTCAATCATTGAAGATTTCCTCCTCTCTCTCCCAGAGTTCCTGGGAGAACTATCCCTTTGTAAATAGTTTTACTTTGTTTTTATTTCCCTCGCCACAGAGGTTGAGTCTCCAAAACTATTCTTTGTAAATAGTTTTACCATAAAATATGCCAATATCTGCTTCCTTGAGAGCAAACATATTTTTAATCACTTCTCTATCCCCAGTGTCTGGCCCTTATTATGTTTTCCATCACTATTTATCAAAAATCCCAATCTTAGGAAGGTCATGTTTGTTGCCTTATTTTTACTAGAACATGGTCCTGCTAATGATCTATTATCAAAAAGAGAGTAGATGCAAAATTACTTTACAAAAGTATTAAAATATAAAGTATTAGTATATCTTAAGTTTTTCAATTATGTTAAATCAGCAACAATTATTGATCAATCACTCCACAAGTAGACTCCCTCAGACCAATGTATTTTAGCTTTTCAAAACTCTTCTCTCAAATTCAGTTATATTTACCACATCCTCCTAATCTCAGTTGCTTTTGAATCAAACCTCTCTAAACCCATTGCGTTCCTGACTCTAATCCTGTCTCTACTCTTTTTTATTTTTTTAAAGATTTATTTATTTATGCATACAAGAACTGGTAAGGAGGTGCAGGGGTGAGAGGATTCACCAGAGAGAGTGGGAAGCAGAACAGGCAATGTACTGAAATACACCGCTAACGGGAGCAGCGGGCAAGGCATAAAAGGCCTGCTACACCATGGGGGTTGCTCCCTGGCCGGCCGGGATTGAACTGTGCTGCAGTGGCTGTGGATAGCCTGCTAGCACTGTCTTTAATCCCTGTGCCACCAGGAAGTCCCTCTGTTCTTTAATCATAATGAGTCTACTAGGAAAAGTTTTAAAAAGTGTCCCTAGATTTCCATTTTAGTCCTCTTACATACTGATTAATTTGTTCTTGGTCAAGTTATTTACTCTCCAAATTCCAGTTTCATTGGTTGTGAAGTGGTGGTGTATGCTAAGTGCCCTACTTCACGTAAGTGTTGTATGTGATTTTTAAAAGTTTGTATGTAAAATACTCTGCACAATGCATAGTACATAGCAAGTACTAAATTACTTTCCTACCTCCCAGAGCTTCTGGCATTTACCTTTAAAAAAAAAATTACTTAACCCTTTATAGAAGGAAAAAACAGCATGCCAGAATAGCTTCCAATCTTCCCCTCATTCCTATCCACTAGCCTTACTTTCCTCTTCTAACACTGTCTCTAAACCAGAACATTTTATTATTAACTCCTCAAAAGTTTTTCAGAATCTGGTTAGGTTTTGTGAATATTCCATATTCATGTGATGGTTTTCCTCTTCCTAAAGAAAATCTTTTACCTGTCTAAACTATTTTTTTTATTTAAAAATTTTTTTTAACCTGTAACTATTCTTTATGTAACCTGGCTTCCAAATCCTTGATATAATGGATGCCAGTATTTGGAAGGATCCAAGTTCCTCAATACCACTGTTAAAGTATTCCTAATCACAAGTGAATGAACTAAATCATGTTTACTTGTCCAGCAAACACCTAAGGAAGACAATGTACTCATAGATGTGAATCAATGCCATCATAAACTGTACTGAGATTTTTTTTTTTAGCTCCCACATTATCTCAGCAGTTTTTTTGTAAAGATTTATTTATTTATGCATATAAGAACTGGGGTACAGACCAGAGGTGTGTGTGGGACGGGGGTGAGAGGATTCGCCAGAGATAGAATGGGGAACAGAAATACACTGCTGAGGGGAGCAGCAGGTGAGTCAGGAGAGGTCTGCTGCGCCATGGTGGGTAGCTCCCTGCCCAGGGATTGAACTCATGCTGCAGAGGCTGACAATAGCTTCACAGGTTGCGTCTTAACCCCTTGTGCCCCCAGGGAGGCCCTATCTCAGCAGTTCTTACTAAATAAGTATTTTACTCGTGTAAACTGCTGCCAGAGTAGCTCAGCAATGTTTCAAATTCCTTTTAAAAACTGAATGTAGAAATTTTACATTGTTCCTATTCATCTTTTTCTTTGTTTTTAACTTCCAAATATATTTTTGAACCTAGTTAGTAATTCTTACAGAATTATTATCTTTATTTTAAGCATGTCATTTTCCCTCAAGTCACCAAGTAAATAGTCAAAAGAATGAGGCCAAAGAAAGTTATTACTGATTCATCTATTTCTTTAATGAACTATAATGCTGTTTTTATGTTCTACTTCTTCACATCATTCTTCCTTACGGCTTTTTCCCCTGATCTCTTATGACACATGTAAGGCTGACTGATCAGTTGTTTACCAGGACTACAAGACTTTTAGAGTTAGTGGGGACTTTCCAGCATCATCTATTCTTGCCTAACTCTGTACAAATAATAGGAAATCAAGAAAGTTTATTTATATACCCTTAGCTACAAGGCTTCTAAGTGGGAGCAGACTTAAGGAATTTTAAATACAAATATATGGTGCGCTCTCCATTCTAAGTTTTTATTTAAATTTTTGTGCTTTTATCTATTCCTTTCATCAACATGTAATCAGATAAGTTGTTTCTGATTATTCTGTCATATCTAAGACATTGCGCCCTTTTTGTTGTCAAGAGCATTCTGGCTACCACATTAGCAAAATTACTTTACTCTACTTTTTAAATCCATTCAGGTAATAGGTGGGAGAATAACCTGTCTCTATTCTGACAAGTTGCAGAGCAAAATAGGTTTTGGGTTACTGCAGGTAGTGGGCAAAAGAATAGAATGGTTACAAATCTCACATCTTGACCTCCTATTTAAAATTAATGATAAGCTTTTAAAGATTCAATTGGAAATATTTTTTACCATTGAGCTGACTCTATCAAACCTCTATCAATAACAAAGTATATACTTTTTGAATCATTTCTAGTTGATTCACAGTCAACATCACTATAACCAAACCTAGATTATGAAATCCACTGGATTAATAATAATAATAACAACCATCACCTACCTCCCTACCAGAATGTAAATTCTGTGAGAATATCTAGTTTTTCATTCTATGAGTTTTGCCAGGCTCAGAGGAGGCTCTCAATAAAAGTGTTGATTAATGAATGAATAAATAAGATCTTTAAAGTAAAAACAAAAAGACTGAGAATTTAATAACTCCCCCAAAAAACTTCAATAAATTTAAACTTATTAAATGAATTTAGTTATTCCCCAACAAAGTTAACTAAAGAAGCAACAGTCTTAATATCATAATTATGGCATTCTTTTTCAAAAAAGTGCTTGCTCCTATTCCATATTGCCTCCTTGTCTGAAATCTCACAACAGGTTACTCTTTGTTTCTTTAGGCTCCTTATGCATTACAGACATCTACAACAATTCCTATGTTCATTTTTCTAGAAACATTATACAAATGTTAAAAGAGATAAAACTAAGTTCACTTATCATGAGCCCACAAAAAGACCATCTGCAGATACAGAGGTTAATTTCTTATATGTTAAATTATTGTTCTAAGATTTGAACTCAAAAAACAATCCCAAGAACTTGCTCTTTCCTTGCAATGTTTTCATTTTCTTTGTACAGAAATGCTCTCAGATCCCATATCAAATCTCACATTTACCAAAACAGCCACTTCTAACAATTCAACATTGATTAAATAAAAACATTCTTTTACTAGTGCTTTTACTAAACCTAATCTTCTGCGAGGTTCCCCGAAAAGTACTAAAACAACATTGTGTTAACGCAAATGTTGAGGATAAAGGAATTTCCTCATCTAACCCTTTTCTTCCCCTAAAGTTTTTAATGTTTACAATTTATTTTATTCACTTCAAAAGAATTAGCTAAGTTGAAAATTACTGAATTAGAACTAAAACCATCTAGATCCTTTTCTTATTTGTTTTTTAAATACTGATACTAAAGCATCTTAAAACTATTTCATTTATCAAGTCAAACTAATATTCAACTAATAATATATGTTGTTTCAAAAACAACATAAAGCACTGGCCTATGCACACCCAGAAAGTTTCCTCCATATAATTTTCCTTTAAATTCACAAAAGTGAAAAAAATCTAATCAAAAACTAAGAAAGCTGGATTTAATTAATAGGTTAACTTACTGAAAAAATCTTTAAAGGCATTTAACCAATCCATTTTGAAAAGAAATCCCGAGTTTTCTTTTGTCAGTTTGTTCACACAGCTCAGGATAATTCTCAGTGAGCTTCCTGGTCTGTTCTGCAACACTGAAACTCCCCACACCCTATCCATGTGACTTGGCTCACAGCCAGGCAATAGAAACTTTTTCTGAGGCTTCTCTCTTTCCAAAACTTTTTGCCCCTGAACTGAATTATAAGAGAACCTGTAAAACAAGTATACCTTGAAGGTCAAAAATATGACCTTATTCAGACTCACTTTGGAAAAAGCTTTAAAGCATATGTATTTTATCAATAGTTAAAAAAATACATACATGTATTCATTCTTCACTTTGCTTCTGCCTTTTTTTCTTCACTTTTAAACAATTTCTCCACTAGCAAAGTGACTGTGAAATAAGTCTATTAATTATATGGCATATCTAATTACCAAAAGGTCAGAAAGAAGGCTTTTTATGCAAAAGCTGAATTTACATCTAATACAGGTTAACTATAGATCACTAATTTAAAACAGACCTCTTCCAAGTACCCTGGAATTTAAGAGACAATAACTGTAATATAAGAAAATTAACGGACTTTTTGAACAGATACAATGCCTTGCTAAAATTGTATCAATAACAGAAAATAGTATGGAAGGTTTCCCTGGATTATTAACAAATAATAATTGAATCTAATTGGGCTTTTAAAAATTTATATGCAGAATTATATAAAATGGGTTTGTTTTTTGCTTTGCTGCTCTATATTAGTATTTTTGCTATCTTTTGTTAATTACTGTCATATTTGCTCTATTTCCAGGATACCAATATTGTTTTTAAAAGGGGAAAAAAAAAAACTCTACCTAGGTGGCCTTGATCCAGTCTCTGCCTCATCACCATGAGATTTTCCTTATGAAAGTTACCTTAAGTTTCCCCAGTATCTCTAATCAACATGCTTTAAATAAATGTCCAGTATGTACAAAATTAAAAAGTATTCCCAGTTCTAAGTCTTATCTCTTTAGCTATTCAAGGAAAATCTCTTTCTCAGTAATTTTTCATTTAAAAACTAAAAATAGCCTTTTGTAAAACCTTAAGATCTCAAAAAAGGTAACCTTAGGAAAAGCAGTTAAATGCCATGATGAAAATATTCAAATCAGTAACTTTTTATCAAATTACCTTTATAATACTGGAAATGTTTTTAGTTTAGAAACCAATATTCTGATAATTTATTTCTTTATTATACCATATTTTAGTTTTTGCTATTTTACAATGGTTAAAATCATAAAGATTCATCTTCTATTGTTTATAAATGAGACACTATTTAGAATAACAATACTGTTGAATAATAAAAACTAATGTACAGCAGTTACTTGAAAATATTCATTTGTCAGTCATTCTACACTCTGCTCCCAAATTATGCAAGGAGAAAATTTAACTTTCTCTTTCTCCTCTAACATACATACAAAAACCATTGAGCAACAGCAACATACTTTGCTTGAATACCAAAAATTAAATTTGGTCCCTCCCAATTCCTTCCTGTCAGGCGACTAGAAGAGTTTAATTAAAAAAAAAAAAAAAAAAGAAAGAAAAAAAGGCCAGTCGTCATCTGTGCACATTTCCTTCCTATAAGCTAAGCCAGGCCCCATGAAGTGGGATCCACTATCACTGGCCCTAATACAGGGTCAATAAAAATAAACATATTTTACATTCAGAGAAAGAATGGGGAAAAAAGAGAAATATATAGTATGTCAATATAGATGTCAATATACAGAATGAGGCACAATTCAAATTATTTATTTTTAAAGATTTATTTATTTATACAAGCACCGGGTACAGGAAGGTGAGAGAATTCACCAGAGCCAGAGCGGGGAACAGAACAGGTAGAAGGACTGAAGTACACCGCTGAGGGGAACAGCGCGCAGCAGGAGAGGTATGGGCGCCATGTGGGACCCTCAACCAGTGGCCGGGGATCGAACCGGTGCTGCAGAGGCAGAGGGCAGCTTCACAACCCAGCGCTCAACCGCTGTGCCACCGGGGAGGCCCACAAAATTTTTATCAAATATAATAAAATAGTTTGTTTTTTAAAGGAAAATTCAAAATATATACCACTAGATGTTAAAATGCAGCAGTGTGACATGAAAAACTGCCTAAATGCAAGACAATTCTGCTTATCACTCACTTATCCCTATCTCAATTAGATGCAAAATTAGTTCATAAATTTAAACTCCAAAGGGCACTCACTGCTCAAGGAAGCCCTGTAAAAAAGATTAGTTCTGATCTCTAGTAATACTCTGGTTTGACCTTTGAACTCCAGCCAAATCCACTAGTTAGATTTACAGAAACTAGCCACTAAGACTTATGACCTTATCTGGTCTCCTGACTTGAACATGTGCTATGAACACGTGCAAACTTACCTTGCCTGGCTAAAATCCAGTCCTGGCCTTTCCTACTCAATTCTGCCAACTGCTGTCAAAATTCTTAAAAAAGAAGCATGCTTTAGCATCCACTAAAAACAAAAAACAAAGGGCCTCCCCGGTGGCGCAGCGGTTGAGCGCTGGGTTGCGAAGCTGCCCGCGGCCTCTGCGGCGCCGGTTCGATCCCCGGCTGCTTCCCGGCCACCAGAGGAGGGTCCCGCATGGCGCGCAGACCTCTCCTGCCGCCCGCTGCTCCCCTCAGCAGCGTACTTCGGTCCTTCTGCCTGTTCTGCTCCCCGCTCTGGCTCTGGTGAATTCTCTCACCCTCCCGCGCTTCTGACTGTACCCAGTGCATGTATAAACGAAAAACAAAGAAAGAAAGAAAACATGCCTCTATAAAAAAAAAAAAAAAAAAAGGACAACTTTTTTTTTAATACATAAACAACTTACCTAAGGTATCCTTTAGGTTTTTTACAATGGATGCTTTCCGAGCACTGTTTTTCCTTTCCACATAGTTAGATGGCACAAAACCTGTTTTATTCATGGAATTTCGAACTCGCCACCAGGACTTAGAATCATCCAGAAGCCATAATCTCTCATTCTTCTTGATGTCCAGCTCTTGTTCTTGTTGGGCCACATAATCAAATTTGGCTACTACCACCACTTCCTCTGCCATCTTCAGCAGCTTCAGTACTATAATGATGACATAGAAAATAATTTTTATGAAATTTAAGCAGTATTAGTCTACATGCTTTTTCAAAGAGATATACCTAAAAACCTAAAACCACTGTAAGGTTCAAAGTAAAAATATGAAAACACACACAGCAAATAATATTCAAAACAAGACTATTACACCTATCTTAATATTACACAAAGGACATTAAAGCAAAACCATTATTTGTAATAAAGAAGTTCACTACACAATGATAAAGTTTTATCACAGTAGGATTTATTCAATAAGTTAAACTTATATATATATAACTATTAACACAGCTCCAAAATAAATTGGAAAAGGTGAAAGAGGTACAAGACATGAAGAGGACGAGTTGTTGAAAACTATATAATGTAAATGAAATAAATCAAAAGATCTAAATAAACATTTATGCAATGGAAGATTTGACACAGGTTATGTAATTCTTATTTAAATTCCAGCAAAATGGATTTTTATATATAGACAATATTATTCTATAATTCATATGGAAAGGCAAAATAACTAGAATAGTTAAAACAATTTTTTAAGTTAGAATAAAGTAGGGGAAAACATTATTATGTACCTACAGTAAGACTGCGTAATTGTGGCAAATAACTAGAAATGTGTATCAATGATGAAGAGACTAGGAACCCATAAACAGGCCCACACAAATTTACCAAATTGAATTTTGACAAAAGTACAAAAAAGTAATTCAATGGGGAAAAATATACCGTAATTAACAAATGTTACTAGAACAAATGGACAGCACTAGGTACTAGCTTCTCGAAGCTCCTGACATCCCTTGGACCATGTTGTCACTCTGACCTTGGGTTTGATGACCACATCTCCTTTCCTAAGGTTAACCTGTCTCCCTCTTGCCAGGGCCCATAAAAATAATTCGAGATTCCTTATCTCAAAATCCTAACTACACCTGCAAAAGTCTCTTTAACTATGTAAGGAAACATAATCATAAATCTGGAAATTAGAATGTGTACCTCTTTGGGAAGGCATTATTATCCCTATTATGATCAAACAAAGAAACAGACTAATAAACTGATAGTCTTATACTTTTAAAAATGTAAGCGCTTCTTTAATGAACACCTGCAACAATTCTTTTATTTCATCTACCACTAATGTTCAATTTTTGCTGAGTGTTTTTTTTTAATTTTTTACAGTTGGCTTGAACAAGGATCCAAACTAAGTCTGTACTTCACACTTTGTTTAATGTCTGAAGACTCCCTAATGTATATAACATAGTTCTCTTTCCATGCCATTTATGTGAAGAATCTGGTACATCCCAGATATGGAGTTGATTGATTTGCATCCCCATGGTGTCCCTTTATGGCTCTCATCTCCTGCAAAGTGGTAGTTATTATATCTACAGGTTTCACCTTTTCTTTCCCAAACCTCCTGACCTTAGCAACGATCTTTGTTCTTTTGTTAATGTTGCAAGAACAGTTGGTAGATCTGGTTGTCCCATTTTCTGTGATATTAAGAGTAAATGATGAATTTAGTAGTATAAAAATGTCTCATTAAGTTCTCCAGAGAAACCACTTAATAATTTTATCTGCCAGTGATGATCAATGCCTGCTGGATCAACTATTTCCAACATGATGATTTGTGAGCTCTATTTGTTTTTAGAAACGGATTTCCTAGAAAGAACTATGTGTCTCATTAACTCTCTGACAAATCTATAGGAAAGGCAGAATATAAGCTTCTGTATGGTTTTGACAACTGAATATACAGCTGCAGGGTAAATGAAGACTGGTCAGGCTTTTATGCATCTGGCCTCTATGGCTATCACCTGCAGCTTTGATTGTGCTAATGCAGGAGGCCCTTGAGAGCGTGGGCTCAGGGTACATATACTTGACTGTGGATACTGGGAGTACGGTATGGCCATGCTAAGTGTGCACACCTGAGTATGGTATGGGCCTGCTAAGTGGAGGTAGAGGCAGAGGCTATAAAAGGAGGGGGTCGCACAAAAACTGCTGCAGTGGAGAAGGCTACGAGAGGATAAGCGACGGCTGTGAGAGGAAGAGTTCATGAGAGAACACCAGAGAGAGCCCAAAGAGATAAAACATACAGATTCACCAGGGGCTGGAAGGCCTGCCAGTCTCCCGCCCTGTTCTCCCAGCTCCCCAACCTCCCTGCCTTCCCTGTCTGCATTCTTGCCCCACAATAACTGGCACAAAAAGAGCATTAAAGCCTGACAAACCCAGTGAGGGATCCAGGACTCTCCTTTATCCATCTGCCCTAATCGATAGAGAACCTGCCCTGTGCATGCTTGCACAACAGTTAAATCCATTTGTTTTAATGTCCTAAAAGGTCACTTTTTCCTTTATCACACTTGATTTTTTTCACAATTACATAAAACATTTAGAAGGTTCTAAAAGTAAAACTATCAAAGAAACTACATTCAGCTATGTCTGCTTCCACATTCACCTTTTCTCTCTCACAAGATAACCATTTTTTTTTTTTTGGTTTATCTTTCTATTATTTCTTTATGAATATATATGAAAAAGCATCTGTAAATAAGAAATTCTAATTTTCATGTCCTCACAACAAAAAAGCACACACAAGGGGTGGGGACACACTATGTGCACTGTCTAAACCTTATTTTCTTTAATCTTCATATACTAGGAAATTATCTGCGATTTATGATACAAATTGCAATTTTTTGTCATTTGTCTTTTTAATTCAGTTATTGTATTTTTTTGGTGGAAAAATTTCTAAGAACTTGGCAACAGTGGTCAAAATAGTAAATACACCTTTCTTTGAAACAGCAATCTGCATACATCACAAAAACTATTCAAGTACCCAAAGACATGTTTGTTGTAGCACTGCTAATTGTGAAAAAATTATGAATGAAATGTACATCAAGAATGTCTAAGTTGTAAGTACTGGCATTTATAAAGTGTCCAAAAAAATTAAGGAAAAATATGCAATTTTATAACATTATGATTGAAAAAATTCCTATTACAGGGCCTCCCTGGTGGCCTACAGATTAAGTCTCAGCGCTATCACCTCTATGGCCTGAGTTTGACCCCTGGCCAGGGAGCTAACCCACACCACACAGCAGACATCTAGTCTCGCCCAATGCTTCGCTTAATGGTGTATTTCAGTAAATCCACCTATTCTGTTCCCCATTCTGTCTCTGGTGAAACCTCTCATTCCCCACCCCACACCTCTGGCCTACACCCTAGTTCTTTTATGAAAAAAAAGAAAAAGAAAAAGAAAAAGAAAAAGAAAAATTCCTATTGCATGTTTGTATATGCATTAAAGTTCTAGGAAGATATATATCAAACTATAAACAGTGGTAGCTTCACTTACCTGAGTGGTAAGACTGGTAAGATATTCACTCTCCTTCTCCAGACAGATATAAAGCTATACAAAGATATAGTAGAAAAGATATATAGATATAGCTATATAAAGATATATATAGAAATAGATATAGATGGCTTGAATATTTTACAATAGGTACATGTTACTTATCTTTTTAATTTACTAGAAAAAGAAAGAAAACCAGCTGGCTAGCTGAAAGAAACAGGCATCCAGAACACAAAATGAGGAAACATGGGGAATGTATAAGGGAAAAAGAAATGAAACGAAATCTGCGTTGTAGTAGAATCACAACTAGAATTAACCCTGGCACATAAAAGCAAAAAACCTATTAACATAATTTTCATTTGATGGCCATTTCTTTCTTAAGTATCAGGACAAAAGAACTAACCTGAATTTAGAATATACAGGGAAAATTACGCATCTCTAAACAAAGAAACACAATGAAATTGTTATAGAGCAGCCCCGATATTGAACGGGTTCCTGGCTGTGGGTCCTCACCAGCGCGCTTAAAAGGGACTTATGAATACTCCACTACAGGCACACACAAAAGGTTAATAAAAGGTTTATTTACAAGGGAAAAGGAAATAAGGAAAATGTACAACTCAGGAGAAAATAGGGAAATAAAGTCTTTAATGCGTTCTACCCAATCCGCCGACCTGGAAACCCAAAAGTCACTCTCAGAGCTGGCCGGATGCTGCGAGCTGGCGGAGAGCCAAAACGGGGGACCCCCCCCCCAAAGCCCACGTGTCTGCCTTTTATATCCACCTGGCTGCTTAACCCCACCCTCAGGTCTCAGCTACCTTCCCTTTGGTGGTGATGGGATTTGGAGTTTCCAGTGTCTTTGGCTTTGACCTGGGGTGGGGGTGCAGTCCACAAAGCCTGTATGGAATTAGCTTTGGGACATCCTTTTCCCCCTAACAATATGACAGGCTTATACTACAAAAGGAACAGCAAATGAGGCCAACTGAGAAAACAAAGTAATGTATTCCATCACATGCTTACTCTGGAGCAGTCAGAGTAGAAATATGGGTAGAGACATTTGCACTACTTTAAAAGTCATTTCATTCAAGTTTAGTTTAAGTTATATAAATTAAATACGAAGTGACTCCACCACACATTCTGGAGGCTTGGTTGTAAAGATTTTCAATTAATACTCTATTATCGCCTATGAAATCATTCACACCATGTTTCCAACTGCACTTATGATATTTGCATTTCAGGGTTCTTGTTTTCAGAAATTGTATTCCTGTCCTTTTGTCTCTGTCCTTGTACCCAGTAATTGAATCCAGGAGTCTTACCAACCAGTGTGCAATTCCTGATATCAAGAGTTGTTAGGGCCTCCCCAGTGGCGCAGCAGTTGAGCACTAGGTTGCGAAGCTGCCCGCAGCCTCTGCAGCACTGGTTCGATCCCCTGCTGCTCCCCGGCCACCAGAGAAGGGTCCCACATGGCACGCAGACCTCTCCTGCCGCCCACTGCTCCCCTCAGCAGTGTACTTCGGTCCTTCTGCCTGCTCTGCAAACCGCTCTGGCTCTGGTGAATTCTCTCACCCTCCCGCGCTTCTGACTGTACCCAGTGCTTGTATAAATAAATATTGAACCTATTTTGATTCCCACTGCCTGTCCTGCTCTGATTACATTTAACATCATGGACCTTGGAATTGACATCACTTCTAATTTATACCATACTCACATCCTACCTTTCCTTTATTTCTGGGCTTATTTCCTGATTTCAATTTGTTTTTCAACATCTGATCTCATTCCTAAACTGGACCTAAACACACACGCTGCACATACTCCTTATCTTTTCTGATCTGGTTATCACAAGAATAGGACCAAGCTGGAATTAAAGAACTCAGTCATTTCAGCATGTTCTAAGAATAATATGGAATTTACCATTCTAAAGATCTTCATAAAATTATACCATATTTTATTATACTGGAAAGGGATCAACAGATTAAGTTGGAGAACACCTAGAGGCTTAAGGTCAGAGGTTTCATACTCTCACAAAAGATAGGAATTGCCAACAATGTTTACTATTCTTATTTTACAATGTATGAAAGATACAAATTAGTTGAATGGCTTTTGAACCTTGGGAAATAAGTAGTGGAATAAGGAGTCAAATGCAATCTTTTTTACCTCTCCAGACTTCACCTACTTTTGATTACCAGGCTGCCTCTTAAAGAACAGAAAAGGTTCCAGTTGCCTCAACTTGGTAGTTTTGTCTTCTCACAAAGTCAACATTTCTTCTGACTTTCTTCCCTCCCTCTCCCCTGTCCCCTCTGCTTGTATATAATTCTGTATTTAAGTCTTGTGATGGTTACTTTGTATTTGTTTTTACAAAATATATACCTGATCTTAGGTGGAGATAAAGATCTATGAATCTTTATACTGAAGTTTCAAAAAGCTCTAAATAATCTATAACTCAAACAAGCAAATAAACAGAATATCCAGAAAAGGTGTGTATATTGCTAATAATGCATGGAAAACAAAACAATTACCTACTAAATCAATGATTCTCAAACTATTTGGTCTCAAAATCCCTTTAAATACTTAAAAGACCCAAAGAGCTTTCCTTTATGTCAGTTAAATAAATATATTTAATTTACCGATAATTCAGAATTAAAGGCAGGGGAATGTTGGCATATTTTTAATTCAATTAAATGTTTTAATGTATTGTAATGAAAACAATATTTTCCAAACAAAAACATTAATGAAAAGAGTGACATTTTAGCACATCTTTTTAATGTCTTACTTAACAGAAAATAGATGGATTCCTTATCTGTTTCTGCATTCACTTTATTAAAACACAGTTCTTGAATAACATCATTTTGCTATTTCATTATAGTAATTTAAAAAAAATTCCTGGCAAGGGTGACTATCTGTGTAGGGTTTGCACATTCTCCCCATTTCTATGGATTTTCTCCAGGTATTTCAGTTTCTTCCTACATCCCAAAGATGTGCACATTAAGTTAACTGGCATGTCTCAATTTTCACAGTCTAAGTGAGTGTATTTGTGACTGTGCCCTGCAAATGCAGGACATCTTGTTCAAGTTGGTTCCTAATGCCTCGTGCCCTGAGCTGTCAAGATAAACTCCAGTCACCTAGGACCCTGACCTGGAATAAGAGGAGGGTAAGGAAAAATAAATGGATTAATTAACATATGATTTTTCAATATTAGAAGTGTTCTGGAATTTATTTAGACGTCTGATAATGTATTTGTAACCAGAAATATACAATAGGAATTTAAGTCTGTTTATATCAACCAGTCTATGTTAAAATTGGTTTCTTTATATGGCATTTCCCTTAAATTTGCAATTTCCAAGAACCCAGTGACAAAATTTAGGGAAGACTTACTGTATATACTGTTTTGGTTAAAAAAAGTTTTGTCTCCCACATATAAGTATTTGAAAAAAGGAAAAGTACTTTATGTCTCTTCAGATTATTATAGATATTCTTTTATGTTATTACACAAAACTTGACAAGTGGAGTCTCCTAAATAATTAGTTTTGCATTTTAAATGATACATAGATGAAAAGAATTACACTAATCAAAAGAAACCTGAAACCCTATACTATCAATAATAGAATCTGACAAAGTGTCCCCAGGAAAGGGGGAGGTTCCCTGTTACAAAAGCAGAATTCAGAATAAGGAAAATTAACAGGTATAAAGACCTGAGATAATAAGAAAAAGGTCCATTCATCAAAAGATACAGCCAAAAAAAAAAAAACACCAAAAAAAAAACTGCTGCTGTTTACAAATTACCCAGCCCATGGCATTTTGTTCTAGCAGCCTAAACACACTAAGATGAAAGTTTGGTAATAAGAACTAAGGATGCCACTGTAACAAATAACCAAAAATGTGGAGGCGGTTTTTGAACTAGGGAATGAGGCAGAAGATGGAAGAGTCTGGAAGTGTGTGCTATAAAGTCTACATTGTTGTGAATAGGAGAGCTGAAAAAGGTTTTTATTTTCTGAGAGAATTGGTGGTCATGAACAGAATGTAGGTTGAAATATAGATGATAAAAGGCCACTGAAATAGATGGTAAAGATAAAATGAGGAACATGTTATTAGAAGCATCAGGAAACGTGATCCGTGTTATAAAATGGCAGAAAGTATGGCTGAATTATGTTCAAGTTCTAGTACTAAGGATGAAACTGGTATTTGGCTAATGACATTTCTAAGCAAAGTGTTGATAATGAGGCTTGGTTTCTCTTGGATGCTTATAGTAAAATACACAAAAGAGAAATCACCTAAACTTGGAAGCATTCATCAAAAGGGAAGCAGAAACTTAAATACCAGAAAATTTTCATCCTATCCATACTGCAAAAATTGAGAAAGCATGTTCACAACAAAACACTAAGAATGTGGGTTAAGGGAAATTAATATAGGTATGAACCTAGGACTTAATCAGCCACCCATCAGGAAACAGTAATTTAAGCTGGAAGGAGACAAGAAGGAATGAAGGAAAATGGCTGGCTTTAGATTTTACAGGCTAGAACCATAGTTACTCAGTTTAGAACAAAAGATCATAAGACAAGGGAAGAAGGACCCTCCCCAACCCCCCGCAATAAGGCAATATAGAGAAAATTAAGGTCGACACCACAGTTTCAAAAGAATAGGCTTAGGTTTAGACGAATAGGCTTAGGTTTAGAGGCTTAGACGAATAGGCTTAGGTTTAGAGGCTAGAAGAGTCTCGAATCCAAAGTTGTGGGGACCAGGATGGTAGACTCACCGGTTAGTGATTCCAGCCTGGGGAGCAATGCCTGAAGCTATGCCCAACAAGGTCATGGGGCAAAAATATTTAATATTTAAACAATATTTTAAAATGGACAAAATACCTGAATATCAAAAAACTTTACCAAAGATACTTGGTTGGCATATAAGTACATGAAAAGATTCTCAAGCTCATTAGTCATCACAGCTATTAAATGGCTTTTAAAGAGAAGGGAAGGAGAAAAGGGAGGGAGGGAGGAAGAGAGGGAAAGAGACAGAACTAGGTGCTAGCCAGGCCAACAGCAACAAGAACTCATACACTGCTTTCAGGAATGCAAATTATATGTAACAACTTGACAGCTTCTTATAAAGTTAAACATAAACTTACCATATGATTCAGTGATCTCAAATGAACCAGAGTCAAAAGGTTACATAGGACATTCTGGAAAAGTCAAAAGTATAGGAATAGAGAACAGATCAGTAGTTTTCACAGGTTAATGGTGTTGGGGGTGTGTAACTACAAAGGGAATTTGAAGCAAATGCTGTGTACACAGATCGTGGTAGTAATCCCATAATTTAATATGTCAAATTTCATTCACATCCAATAATGTGGATCTTACTGTATGTAAAATGAAATAAATATACAACAAAAAACATTCACTGGTCTTAACACTTTAAGTGGACCTGTTTTTACTCATGTAAGATTCTGGATCATCACACAATATATATTACTGAGTTTTACAGATCTTTCAAATGTTGAAACAAATTGAAAACAAATTAACATCCTACAATGATGAAAACAGTTTTGGTCTCATATAGTCCCTAAAAGGTTCAATTCAAGAAATTTTAAAGAACTTTAAATATTGGGATAACAGCAGGCCAAATACCTAAAACCTAAAACCATGCCCAACCCACTTCTACAAATTCATTATGTATACCTATATATTTATGACACTAAGTTTCTCAAATCATTTCTCAATCAAAATGTTTATGACAAGCGAATGGCCCTGTTTGCTATGTATACAAGTCAAGATAAATATGACTGGTTTATCACAAGTCAGTTGTTAAAGTATGAGGAAAAAAGAAATCAGCTAGTGACAGAAAAAAATTCTGAAATCTTTCAAGCTAATACAAATGCAATTTTAGAATCTGCTGTACTTTAACACATAACTTAACAATTTCCTGTTTCTGATAAAAATCAGCAGAGAGACAATACCCAAGTGACTAACTCCGGAAGTTTGGCTGGGTTACAGATCGCTCAGTAAACAATGAAGGGGGGAAATCCTCAAACAACTAACTTGAATATGCTATAAGTGTAAAAAAAAAAAAAAAAAAAAGGGCAATTCACAAGATAATTTTTTTCTATTTTTTAAACCCTACTATCTTGCGAAGTTTAATCGTTACTTAATCTTTTTTTTTTTTTCAAAACCGAAATTTTTATTGTAGAAACTGTATGCTAAGTATTTTAAAATAGAAAGTTGTCATAATTATTTGCTTGGAGATCATTACAAGGTGCCTATATGTGTAAAGGAACAATTGAATTTGAGGAAATATATTGGCTATCCACTGTGGCACTGTTAGGGGGAAAAGGATGTCCCAAAGCTAATTCCATATAGGCTTTGTGAACTCCACCCCCACCCCAGGTCAAAGCCAAAGACACTGAAAACTCCAAATCCCATCACCACCAAAGGGAAGGTGGCTGGGACCTGAGGGTGGGGTTAAGCAGCCAGGTGGATATAAAAGGCAGACACGTGGGCTTTGGGGCCCCCATTTTGGCGCTCCGCCAGCTCGCAGCGGCCGGCCAGCTCTGAGAGTGACTTTGGGTTCCAGGTCCTGGGATCGGGTAGGACTCATTAAAGACTTTATTTCCCTATTTTCTCCCTGAGTTGTACATTTTCCTTATTTCCTTTTCTCTTGTAAATAAACCTTTTATTAACCTTTTGTGTGTGTGTGTGTAGTAGAATATTCATAAGTCCCTTTTAAGCGCTCAGGTGAGGACCCACAGCCAAGAACCCGTTTAATATCGGGGTTGCTCTATAACAGCACCACATTATGTACAATATAACTGTAGGAATAAGCTTTGAGACAGTAGTGAGTCTGCAGAAAAGCACCTGAAGTTCAGTAGCATATAGAAAAATGAACTCATCTCAGAACATTGAGAGTTCAAACAAGGAGAGACAAATTCAATCTCATTTGTGGAAATGAAAGTAATAAAAGAAATATGATATTAAAATAGTTAATCTACAGAGAACTAGTGAATATGAATCCGACCACTGGGGAAATTAAAAATTACAGGTTAGCCTGAAATAAAGGTACTTAAATCAAGGTGTTTTTTTTTAAGGTACAGGTCAAATGAATCTTATCCTATCCACTTTTGGAAATACCACTTTGAAAACATAGATATGAGAAGGTAAAAATAACAAGGCATGTCTAATGCATACCAAAACTCATTTACCTTTTCATTCAACAAATGTGTATTAAGTAGTTAATATAGACTAGGAAAACACTGACCTAATAAGACATGAGAATAAAGAAAGGCATATCAAGCAAAAATGCTGCCGTAGGAAAAAAATCATAACTATAATCCTATTTGTTAAGCAATTCATTAAATTAATGACCCCCCCTCCCCACCACACACACTCAGCATTCCCTGTAGGATCCACTGTCGGGCATCACAAAATTTTCTATATTCTCTCTCTGAATTAGAATAAGCTGGTCCAAGATAACATTAAGAATTGCCATACTACAATCTAAATAATATTATATTTTATATAATCGAAAGAAGCCATTATGTTACTGTTAAAGTAAAACCAATATAATAATCTTGAAATATTGCTAAGTTAGGAGCAATTATGGTATGAACTACAAACTATGAAAAAGTATAATAAAGATTATAAAGCTATATTACTATAATCAAATGTTCTAGCTCCTACTGTATTACATAGTAATTAAACATGAGTGGGTTGATACTTTAATCATATTATATACACATTTTTTTAACTGTGGTTAAAAAAACACATTATGGGTTTATTTCCCTCACTGCCATTCATAAATCCCTTCAGCACTCCTCTTTACCCCCTTCACTTTATGCTCTGACTGCAGTCCTAACCTCCATTACCTCAGAATGTGGCTTTATTTGGAAAAATGGACTTTAAAGAGATAATTAAGATAAAATGAGGTTCTTAGGGTAATGGCCTAATCTATTAAGACTCCTATCATTTTAAGAACAGCCAATTAAGTATACAAACTCTTAGGGGGAAAGACCAAATGACAAAATAACAAGCTACGGAAAGAAACCTCAGAAGAAACCTATCAGACCAACTTGATCTCAGACTTTCGCCTCTGGAATTTTGAGACAACACATATTCATTGTTAAGCCACTCAGTCTGAGATACTTTATTATGGCAGCCTGAGATAACTTATGCATAAACAAAATTTATCAACTGAACGTTTTTTAAGTGTTAAGCTGATGGCACTTAAGTACATTCACAACATTAGAATAATCTTTAGAACAATTTTCACCTTTGTAAAATTGAAACTCTATACCCATTAAACAGTAACTCCCATATTACAGTCAAACTGTAACAGCGTGGTCCCCAGGAAAGGCGGAAGTTCCAGGTTCCCTGCCCCACCCAAAGGAGGGTGGCACTAAAGAGAAGAAGCTGCAGAAGGATGGAGAGCCAGGAGACCTGGAGGAGGCACGTGGACTGGGTGAAACAGATGCGGGTGAGAGACCCATCGGGAGGGTAACAATGGCGGTTTTTGTCTTGATTTTGATTTTGCTCTTTTCCTCCCAAACTTGTCTGGTTGTTTCTGACCCTTTTCTGTGGGTCCCCACTGAAAGGTGGTTTAGGCTTGTGTCAGGCTTTCAGGCCTTGCTCTGGGCCAATCCCACTTGGATTGGGGACGAGGTAACTTTGGGTGCTTGATTTAGAAATTACATTCTTTGCCTTTCCTGTCTTTTTTCCTAATTGTATTAAAGTTCCTTTTCATTAAAGTCTCATATGTTTTGTGTTGATGCGATAGATGGCAGAACCTATTTAGAGTAGGCAGGTTTGCAGGGTCTGGGGAGCCCCTCTCCCTGCCCTGTAACAAAATTACCAAAAGGTATGCAAGAATAAAGTGATTTGCAGACATGCATACTCAACAAAATTTAATTCCAATGTACCCTTACTCAGTTATGCTTCAGCAAAAACGAAGTAACACAAGAAAAGGAAGACAGTATCTATGAAACAGGGAAAACCAATGAAAGCAAAGAGTTTTTTTAAAGATATATTTATTTATCTTTGCACAGAAGAACTGGGGTGTAGGCCAGAGGTGGGGGGGGGGCGTGGTGAGAGGATTCACCAGAGACAGAGTGGAGAGCAGAAAAGGCAGACCTACCGCAGTACAGTGCTATGGGGCAGCAGGTGAGACAAGAGAGATCCGCCTCACCATATATGGGTTAGCTCCCTGGCTGGGAATTAAACTCAGGACTGAGCTGTAATAACACAGAGATTAACCCCTAGGCCACCAGGGAGGCCCTTAAAGCAAAAAGAATTTCTAAGATCGGGGCCTCCCTGGTGACCCAAGGGGTTGAGATGCAGCACTATGAAGCAATCCGCAGCCACTACAGCACGAGTTTGATCCCTGGCCAGGGAGGTGACCCACATGGTGTAGCAGACCTCTCCTGTCTAGCCCGCTGCTCCCCTCAGCAGTATATTAGATCCACCTGTTCTGTTCTCCACTCTGTCTCTGGTGAATGCTCTCACCCCCGCACCCCCGATACCTCTGACCTGTACCCCAGTTCTTGTATGCATAAATAAATAAATCTTTAAAAAAAAAAAGGAATTTCTAAGATCCCAACAAAAGTAAATTTAGCTCCGAAATGCTGTCAGTATAGCCAATATTGGAGTAGGATTCCAGGGATGAAAAAAAGAAAAACTGAGATTATCTGACTGTCCGGAGCCGTCGGGAGCATGCGCCGTGTTGCGTATGCGTGCCATGAGTTAAGTTTCGCTTTACCGTTTCGCTTTCAGAGAACCACAGGTTTTTCCTGTAAATCACATGCGACTGGGAGGTACAGGGGGAGGAGCTACCAGGATATAAGAGGAGAACACAGGAGAGGGAGAGAGAAGAAAAGAGATTTAGAGGAGAACCACAAGAGAGGAGAGTGCTGCGAGAGGAGCAGAGAGAAGGCCAGGGAAGTAAGGAAGACAGGGAAAAGAAAGACATGGAAAAGTAAGAGAAGGAAAAGGAAAAAAAAAAAGCATGCGCTAGCGTCAAGTTATCTCAAGCCCTTCATTTCATCCTCAGCACTTCTCTTTTCGTGCCTACGAATCCCGCGGGTCGGGACATCTGACAGACAGGACCAAGTGAAAAAGTATACAAATCTGAATTTTATAGAACTATTGGAAGGTATGGGAAGATGTAGTTAAAATGTAAAGAAAGTCAAGTTTAAAAGAGAAACTCATAAATTTCAATTAAGTTATAAAAGAAAGGAATTTTATTCATTGAGCTATATATGGCTATATCTATAATAATAAAAACACAAATGGATATAAAATTTTACCAAGACAATAAGGCCAAGAAAGATAGGTCAAGAAGAATCAATGTCTTCATTTACCTTAATAGAAGAGCAGTAAATAACATCTAAATTTAATAACTGAATAGGTAAAACAGATATGGTATATACATATTTTCTTATTTATCAAAGTAAAATATGAACATAGCTTGTAATGTCCAATAGTGCTAAGAAATCCACAACAAAATCAGAAATCCTTCCCCCACCGCCTTTTTGATGATTTTCAACTCTCCTGTTCCTTCTTGTATTTTCAGAGACAGCTTAAGAGTAAATGTTTAGGGCCTCCCAGGTGGCGCAGCGGTTGAGTGCTGGGTTACCAAGCTGCCCGCAGCCTCTGCGGTGCCGGTTCGATCCCCGGGTGCTCCCCGGCCACCAGAGGAGGGTCCCACATGGCGCGCAGACCTCTCCTGACGCCCGCTGCTCCCCTCAGCAGTGTACTTCGGTCCCCCTGCCTGCTCTGCTCCCCGCTCTGGCTCTGGTGAATTCTCTCACCCTCCCGTACTTCTGACTGTACCCAGTGCATGTACAAACAAACAAACAAACAAATAAATACATACATACATACATGCCTCTTTAAAAAAAAAAAAAGAGAGAGTAAATTTTTAAATGGTTCTAAAGAGGTATTGGGGATAAAACTTAACTATCCAGAGGAGCAAGATAATATTTACATCCACTATTTCTACGACAGGCTGTGCATTGTGGATTCATTCTTCTCACATAAGGTAATGCCAAAACCAAAAACACTAATATTTGGCAGAAAACTTATTGATACATGTGTGTCGTCCATCCTGGAAATTCCAGAAAATACAAATTATCTTCCTGACACATGGAAATAGGGATTTTACTCAGCCTAGACTGAATCTAACCCTTTAGTGTCAAGGAAAAGGACCTTCATAAAGAAACATATCCTTTACCTAAGGGGAATAGAATTGAATGAGATGACTCAACCCTCATAAATAAAATGGGAGTCACAAACTAGAGACCAGAGATCATTAAGTAAAGATTTAGGTTATCTCTTGTTTTGGTTACTATTACCTATATATTGCTTCCATAGTTGGCTATGTGGGCTGTCAGGGAACAAGACAGTTGTTCAGATTCTCTAACTCTGTCAAGCTTAAGAGAAACCTCAAGTAATGGGTTATTTGGTGAAAACACCTTTAAGAGTGTTAAGAGAACTACAGTCTCTTATGATCGGAATCAAGAGATAAAGAAGACTACAGGACCCTGTCCAGGCCTGAGGACAGAACACGCCATACACAGTCCTCACATGAAGTAAAACAATGCTCCACAGGTGCTTGCAAACTGTTAGATATTACACACAAAGAGGCAGCTATTAAAAGATAAATCTGCAGGTTGGAAGGTACCTCTCACCACTATTTGACATTTTAAATCATGCCCACATGTTACTTAGAAAAATTTGGATATTGCAAATGCAAGGTCTGCACTTAAGAGAGCGCATTTTGTACTCTGGGCAATTTGTTTGCCTCACCCCTGTCTTATTTTTGCCTCACAGTCCCTATAAATAAAATAGAGCTGTGATACATTCAATTTCCTTTCTAACCACATACTTGGGTTCTAGTCACCACTCTGCCATTAGCTATGACTCAGGGCACATCATGGCAACCTCCCTGAAACACTACTTTCTTATCTGCAAGATAAGGGAACTGAATTTAATATGTCAGTCTCTTTTAAATGCCAAAACTATAATCTAAGTTTTCCCTTAAATTTCCTGGACTAAACAAAACCAGATTTGTATAATGTTTTCTAAATTTTGTTATATTAACCCCTCACTACTCCAGTTCTTACTCTTTAATATACTCTAAATACTTTTACCTCTTAAAGTATCTCTTCAAGCTGTATATATTTTCAAAAGAATACACAGAACAGAGGGGCAATGGAACTATCTTTCCCCATGAAGGGCAGTGTAAATAAAGTTTAGGCTATATCATCACTTTTAGCAACCATAGCCTGCTGACATACACCAAACTTATAGTCACTTAAAATCCTGGACATACTTAACATGCAATTAATCAAAATATTTGAGTTTCACATCTATTGCTACACTTCACTCTAATTCCACCTCAAACCCTCCACATGCTTGTGTAATTTTTATTCAAAAATAGTTTCCCCGGTGGTGCAGCGGTTGAGCACTGGGTTGCGAAGCTGCCAGCAACCTCCGCAGCGCTGGTTCGATCCCCAGCCACCAGGAGAGGGCCCCACATGGCACGCAGACCTCTCCTGTAGCCCACTTCTCCCCTCAGCAGTGTACTTCGTCGGTCTGCCACTGCTTGTATAAATAAATAAATAAATCTTAAAAAAAAAAGTTTCAGGACTTTCCCACTTAGCCCAAGTAAAATTTATTGTGCCTCCCATTATCCTTTAGGCCAAAGCATGCCATAGGGAACAAGTTAACCTAAAATTCCCAGGTATAAAAATCTTTGTAAATTCTAAAGCACTGTCTGCCTACTTCAGAAGCACCTCATACTGCCATCATTTATTTTTTAAAAAAAAGGAAAAAAAAAAAAAAAAAGACATTCCCAGATAAACAAAAGCTGAGGAAGTTTATTACAACTAGACCTGCCCTACAAGAAATGTAAGGAAATCCTTCCTGTAGGCTGTAATGAAAGGACACTGTACGGTAACTCAAAACCACCTGAAGAAGTAAAGCAGCAATTAATAAAATATTCTAACTTTGGTTGTAATTCCACTTTTTGCTTTCATATGAGACCAATAAACAATTAAAAAATTATTAGTCTAAGTTTACAGGTTACTGTAACTTTGGCTTATAACTCTACATTGTTGTCTGGAGAATGTAAGAGATGTAGATATTAAAAACTGCTAATCTATATTTTTGGATACAAGATGTATAAATATGTACTTCTGTGACATCAATAGCCGAAAGGGGGTGGGAATGGAACTTTATAGGAACAGTTCTGTTACTAAGGTTAAGCTGGTGTAAATTCAGCAAAAGTAATAGCATATAAAATCAACAGATAAAAATCAGCTGCATTTCTAATACCAACAATGATTAATTTGAAAAGGAAACTAAGAAAATTATTCTATTTACTATGTCATCAAAAAAAAAAACTGAGAAATAAACTTAACAAAGGCTGAGAAAGAGTTGCATAATGATATCTACCATGCATTGCTCAAAGAAATTAAAAGACAACATAGGCATACAACAGAGTGACCTATGATGTCAATTATGAACTTTGGGATGATTGTGATGTGTTGATAATAAGGTCATCAATTATAATAAATTTAACACAAAGGTTGGGGACATTACACATGTGTGGGAAAAGGGAGTATATGGAAAACCTCTGTACCTTCCCCTTCAATCTTGTTGTAAAACCTAAAATAGCTGTAAAAAAACAAAGTCTAAATTAAAAAAAATCATAGAAAAAAGATATAAGTAAATGGAAAGGCATCCCCATGTTAATGGATTGGAAGACATAGTATTGCTGAAATGTTAGGATGTCAGTATCACCCAAACTAATCTACAAATTCAATGCAATCCTTTTCAAAATTTCAACAATGTTTCTTACAGAAATTGAAAAATTCACCCTCAAATTCATGGGGATTATCAAGGAATCCCTAAAAGCCAGAACAGTCTTGAAACAAAATAAAGTTGATTTCAAAATTTACTACAAAGCTACAATAATCAAACAGTGTAACATACAGACACCATATAGAGACCAATGGAATAGGAGAGGCCAGAAATAAACCCCCACATACATGTTTTCTTTTTAATCAAGAGCACTACAATAGGGGGGTGGAGGGGGAATAGTGTTTTCAATAAATGGTGCTGAGAAAACTCAATATCCACATGCCAAAAAACAGGGCAAAAGTTTCTTAACGCTTAACTTGGCAATGATATGTTACATATGACACCAAAAGCCCAAGCAGCTTAAGAAAAGATAGACAAAGTGAACGACAGGAAAATTAAGAACTTTTTGTATCAAAGCTAATATAAACAGTAAAGAAGCAAAACACAGAATGGGAGAAAACATTTGCAAATTAAATATTGGATAAATGGTTAATAGTCCAAATATATAAAGAATCCCTAAAACTCAACAATCTGATTAAAAATGAACAAAGGACTTGAATATTTCTCCAAAGATGATATATAAATGGTCAATATAAGCACATGAAAAGATGCTCAATAACACTAACCAGAGAAATGCAAATCAAAACCACAATGAGATGCCACACCACCTCACATTCATAAGATGGCTCCTATATAGTCTCCAGTATCACATGTGACTCTTTCAGTCCCTACAATTAGACAGGAGTAAAATTTGACATGATAGTACCATGACTATTCTCATTATCTAAATAGGGAATAGGGTCCTTATCTCAAAACAAAAAGAAATAACAAATGTTGATAAGAATGTAGAGAAAATGGAATTCTTATGCACTGATGGTAAGAATGTAAAATGGCACAGCAACTGGGGAGAACAGATTGGCACTTCCTGAAAAAATTATAGACAGAATCACCATTAACATACAGCAATTCCACTTCTAGGCATAATGCCCAAAAGAACTGAAACAGGGTATCAAGAGATTTCTGTACATAAAATTCACAGTAGCTGAAAGAATGCACATTTCCAATAATGGAAATTAAAGGGATAAACAATGTGGATTTTAAAATGTGGTATGTATTTACAACAAAATATTATTCAGCATAAGGAAATTCTGACACATGCTACAATGTGGATGAACCTTGAGGACATTATCTAAATGAAATAAGCCAACCACAAAAAGACAATTACTGTACTTATTTGAGGAACCTAGTATAGTCAAATTATCAGAGGCATAAGGTGTTTGGATTGCCAGGGAAAGGGGGGTAGGGAGTCACTCTTCAATGGATACAGTTTTGCTTTTGTAAGATGAAGTCTGGAAATGGATGGTAGTGATGGTGCTGCACCTCCAATACAAATGTATTTAATATCACTGGACTAGATACTTAAAAAATTACCAGTATGATAAATTTTAAGTTATATTTATTTTACCGCCAGAAAAAAATTTGGAATAAAATTTATATACATTTAAACTTCCTGGGTGTATTAGTTTTACTTTGTTTTGTTTTTGGTTAGATATTTAAATCCTCTTCCAAGTGTCAAAACCCTGTTTAAATTTACATAAATAAAAAAACAATGGTTAGTATATGAATTATGTTATTATTCAAATAAATCAGCTGATGTTAATGGGGGAGAGGTAATGATGAAGTCAAGAAAACAATATCACTGTTGTGGTCTTTCCCCATAGCAGTAAAAGATTTTAATAAAGTGTTTCAAAAGTTTTCCCTAAACACCAGCATGTTTTCTGTTTAATTATTAAATTAAAAAAATCTAGTCTTAAAATTATAGCTAGAGTCATCTGAGTCTGGAACTCCTCTACACAGTCTTTCAATGGTTCCCACTAGACCTCAGAGCAAACTCCTTCAAACGGTTATACCTTTCAGTATTTTCCATCTATGCTCTAGTCCTACATACAGATCCACCTTCTGGTACCCCAAAACTGGCATTTTTTAATCATGTTTATCTCTGTATTCTTCCTCCTTTGGGACCTAAACTCAAGATCCATTTTTCCAAGAGGCCTCATTAGCTAAAGCTGGGTTAGGTATCCCTCCAATTCTAAGCAAATCAGGCACACAAAGATATGGGGAATGAGGATAATGCCACATAAGAATATGATACCTGGGGCAATTAGGTAAATAGGTAAAATCCTGTATTTCCACTCTGCTTACAGACTTAAGTTATAGATAGTACTCAATAACCAGTTCACTGTAAGACAGAAAAAGAGAAGTAAAAAAGGGCCTCCCCGGTGGCGCAGCGGTTGAGCGCTGGGTTGAGAAGCTGCCCGCGGCCTCTGCGGCGCCGGTTCGATCCCCAGCTGCTCCCCGGCCACCGAAGGAGGGTCCCACATGGCTCGCAGACCTCTCCTGCCGCCCGCTGCTCCCCTCAGCAGTGTACTTCGGTCCTTCTGCCTGCTCTGCTCCCCGCTCTGGCTCTGGTGAATTCTCTCACCCTCCCGCGCTTCTGACTGTACCCAGTGCATGTATAAAAAAAACAAAACAACAAAAACAAATAAATAAATAAATAAAACATGCCTCTATTAAAAAAAAAAAAAAAAAAAAGAGAAGTAAAAAATATGCAAAGAAAAAAACCTACTTATAATCAAATTACATGTAAATGAATTTAATTTACAGCTCATCAGATTAGATAAAATTAGATAAATAAAATACAACATTCAACCAAAGGTGCTTATTGAAGAGAAAGGCTGAAAGAAAAAAAAATATTTTGGCAAACTCCAACACATAAAGGTGATATAGCAATTTTATTATCAGAAAAAATAATATATGGCAACATTAATGGGTATGGCGAGGTTATGACATAGTAATAAAAGTATTAATAAGCTAATATCAAAACAAATATCTCATGCTTAGACAAAAAGTAAAAGAATTACAAGAAAAAAATCAATCTTCAACTTCTGCATGAGCCTCTTATTTATATTAAAACTGACAGATCAGAAAGTCAAAACAGACTACTTGATTAACATTAATATAAGTTTAATCTAAAAAACCATCCACCAAAGAAAAAAATAACAAATACACATGGAACATTTTCAAATGTTGATCATGTATTAAAAATCACGAAGGACACACAAAAGTATCAACTCATATCTCAAACCACAATCTCTGACAATATAAGATTGAAATCAATTTTTTTTAAAGATTTATTTATTTATACAAGAACTGGGGTACAGGCCACATGCGTGGGAAGGCAAGAGAATTCACCAGAGACATAGCGGGGAGCAGAACAGGCAGAACGACCGAAAACACTGCTGAGGGGAGCAGTGGGCGAGACAGGAGAGGTCTGCCGTGCCATGTGGGTTTTTCCCTGGACAGCCAGGAATTGAACCCGCACTGCAAAGGCCACAGACAGCTTCACAGCGCTGTGCTCAACCTGCTGCGCCACCAGGGAGGCCCACCAATATTTTTTAAATGGAAACTTAAGAATGGATCGCCAAACATAAATTAAAATTACAGTAGAAATTATAAAGTACTGTGCAACAATAAAAGTATTATACTATCAAAATGTGCATTCAATTCAAATTATAGCCTTAATTAGTTTGTAACAAAACAGTAAGACTGAATATGCTTAGTACATTTTCAATGAAGAAAACTTTGAAAAAGGGGGCCTCCCCAGTGGCACAGCGGGTTGAGCGCAGCGCTGAGGCTGTCCTCAGCCTCTGCAGCGCGGGATCAATTCCCAGCCGGCCAGGGAGATTCCCACATGGCACTGCAGACCTCTCCTGTCATGCCCGCTGCTCCCCTCAGCAGTATATTTCGGTCGTCTGCCTGTTCTGCTCCCTAGTCTGTCTGGTGAATCTTCTTACCCTCCCGCGCCTCTGGCATATACCCCAGCTCTTGTAGAAAAATAAATAAATCTTAAAAAAAAAAAAAAAAAAAAAAAAAGGGCAAACAGAAAAAGGGCCTCCCTGGTGGCCTTAGAAGTTAAGTCTCAGCACTATCAATGCTATGGCCTGAGTTCCACCCCCAGCCAGGGAGCTAACCCACATATGGCACAGCAGACCTCTCCTGTCTCACCCACTGCTTCCACTTAGCAGGGCATTTCAGTAAATCCACCTGTTCTGCTCCCCACTCTGTCTCTAGTGAATCCTCTCACCCACCACATCTCTGGCATACACCCAAGTTCTTCTACCACAAAATAAATAAATAAAGGCAGTGAAATGACTATAAAAAAAAGAAGACAGAAAAATACAATGAAACTAAAGAAAGCATAGTATATTAATTATGTTTTCTTATTTTCTCTATGCTATGATGCTCTGACATCACAGAGCCATTGCAACCAGGAGAGGGACTCCTCCTCCCAGGGCTACCTAAATTCCAGAGGTAGCAAACAACTTGCCTGAGAACAACTCTTTATACAATCAACCAAAACAGAGTTCATACCCCTAACCACCTACTTTTTAAAAACTCACAAACCAATATTCCCATACACTGTACCATCCCGGGACAGGTACTAAAAAACTAGAGAACACTGCTATCACCCAGAGTTACAAATTATTTAAACTGTCCAGTCCTGAACATCCTCAAGTTTAACAGCATGCCAGATATTTTTCTACCCAAATAAACAATAAAATCGCTGATCCATGCTTTTGCCCTTGCTCCTTCTACCTCCTGGCCAATCTCGGTGCTTCCCCATGTGGTCCTGTGTGGAATGGCAAGGCACATTGTGTCTCCTGTTTCTAGGAACTATAAGTAAAAACTTCTTCCTTTCTGACTGTCATTTCTGTGTCTCTGTGTCTTACTTGACCCAATTAAAACAAATCCTGGGTACATTTCAAGAGAAGGAAAATAAGAACAAAAGTTAATAAAATGGAAAACCAGAAAAAGATATTCACAGTAGGGAAGATTTTTCTCAAACTTAAGAATAAAACAGTAGGGCCTCCCTGGTGATGCAGAGTTAAAGTCTCACCACTATCAAGCAATCACCAGCGACTGTGGCAAGAGTTCAATTCCCAACCAGGTGATCCGGAAAAAAAAAAAAAAAAAAAAAATACATGGCTCAGCAGACCTGTTCTGTCTCACCCACTGCTCCCCTCAGCAGTATATTTCAGTAGATCCACCTGTTATGTTCCCCACTCTTATCTCTAGTGAATCCTCTCACCCCCTACAACTCTGGCCTAAACCCCAGTTCTTGTAGACATAAATAAATATATTTTTTTTTTTACAAAAAGTATAACTTATAAAGGAAAAAACATGGAAAATAGTCACAAATGAGTATATTAAATTCTCTTAACTAAACAGACACTTCTCCAAAGAAGACATACAGATGGCAAGAAGGAACATGAAAAAATAATCATCGATCATCAGGGAAAAAAGCAAACTGAGACCAAATGAGATATCACAACACCCCAGTGAGAATGGCCCACAACAAAGACTAGAAACAAGTGGATGTGGAGAAAAGGTTCGGAAGCCTCCTATATTGTTGGTGGGAATGCAGACTGGCTCAGCCCCTATGAAAAGCAGTAGGAGATGTCTAAAAACATTAAAAATGGATCTGTAGCATGACCCAATAATTCCACTCTTAGGCATCTACCTGAAAATTCAAAAATACTAATTTAAAAGAAAACTTGTACTCCCATATTTACTGCAACACTATTTACTAAAGCTAAGATATGGAAAAAACCTAAGTGCCCAAAACAGATGAATAAATCAAGAAGATGGGGTATATATATATACACTTTAATATTACTCAGCAATAAAAAAGATAAACTCATACCATTTGCAGCAACACAAACAGAGCTGGAAGGGATAATGCTAAGTAAAATAAGTCAGAAAGAGAGGAAAAACACTGGATAGTGTCCTATGTGTCATATAGCAAAACCAAACTAAAGATTAGATAAAGACAAACTTAAAAAACTAACCCTTGAAATTGACTACAGAACTGAATATTGGGGGATAGAGAAGGGGTGAGAACCAAGGGAAGAGAGCACAATGGACTATGGGTGAATTGGTGATAAGTTACTACAATGATGGGGTGGTGAGAAGGGGGAGGATCCTATTTTTCCAAAATACAAACAATAATGTAAGCCAAAGTTACCACAATTAAAAAAAATCCTCTTCTTTTCTTAAGTTCAGTTGTGAGATACAATTCACAACATATATCCACATATAAGTTCATTAATTTTAAGGGTAGAGTTTAATGAATTTGACAGATGTATAAAACTGCATAACCCACACCACATTCAAGGTTCAAAACATTCCCATCACCCTAAGAAGTCTCTTGGGCCCCTTTACAGTCAATTCTTTCCCTCCTGACAACAAGTGATGTCACTCTATATTGCTTGTGTCCTCTGGACTTTCACCTCGGAGGGATCTGAGCCCTTAGTGGCCTTGCTCTTTTTGGTCACGTCTATCACTACAGTTTGCCTTTTCTTGAATTCCTGATAAATGGAATTACACAGTTGACTATATTAAAATTGTAAATGTTCATCAGAGCCACTACTATAAAAAAACACCATTAACCCACTTTTGAAAAATATAATTAAAAGTCTTATTTAAAAGAGACAAAATTCTGACAAGATTGGGATCACTGCAGAACACAAATATCAATTTATCAGAGAGCTGAACAGGGTGGCAGAAGGGTTTCAACTCTTGCATCCTGAGAGCAGAATTTACACTTAATCTAGAAATTGGATTTCCTTCCCTGCATAAAATGTCTTCCTCAACATAATGCTCAGAACCCAACATCGAAGGGGTTCAAAATGTTTGCTTTATTAATATGGAATCCCTTTTAACGTAACCTCAAACCAATTAATCCACTTAATGGTGAAGGAGAAATAGCAAGCATTGACTAGTTACATATTACCACCAGGGAACTGCCAGACTAACAGAATAAAATGGCATATTGAAAGTTCAGCTAAGAAGTCATCCTTTTGGTCTTCCAGGATGCAAGAATAAGCACTGAACCAATGGCTATGGTTTTAGCTCCCCAATATCTAGAATGCATGAATCTAAAAACTGAGTTAGAGAAGTTGGATTGACTCTTTTCATAAACAATCTCAGTAAGTCACTTGTAGAAATTATGTTTCCCAGACTCACAATTGAAAATCCCTCTTGCATTAGAGGTCTTCACAACAATACTTCCACCAAAGGACACAGCAAGAATATCACTGAGCCGAAACTCCACAATCACCACCAACACTTTGCTCTCATGCTGAAACTCTAGCAGGCTAAGAAAGGAATAACTACATTAGCATGATAACTGACCCTGGCTATTGTATGCAATGAGGCTAGGGAGAAGTCTATGTGGCTCTCAGGGAGTTTCCTTGCTTGGTACTATAGTAAACAGGAAATTGCAGCAACTATGGTCCAAAAAGGGCAAGGCAACCAAGGGCTCCAATTCCTCAAAGATGAAGTTTAGAGGTCACAAGCAACCTAGAGCAGCTGAACTGCTGGCTCAGCATAAGGGAAATCTATAATGGGTAGTGAAAGAAGGAAATGATGAATATTAATTCCTACATTAATACCAGCTGCAGCAGCAGGTAGCACTAGCTTACACCACTATCCCTCCTTAAAATAATGTTGAAGAGACTGCAGTGATTCAGTGATGGATTAAAATAAAGGTACAGTCTAAGCAGTTCTGAGAAGAGCAAGAAGTAGGTTTGTGGTAATTTGTTACACCTCAGTAGGAAACTAACGCAATTAGAGTCAAAGTCGAGTTGACAGCAAGAGGCAGAATTCTATCAGAAATCTCTTACACTTCACCTTCAATCTATCGGCTTTTCCTTTGATTCTAGATGTATTAGTTTCCTACTGCTATGCATCAAATTACCACAACTTTAGTGCTTAAAACAACACAAATTTGTTATCTTAAATAGGTTTTACAGAGCTAAAATCAAAGCCTACTCCAGAGGATTTAAAGGAAAATCCATTCCTTGTCTATTTCCAGCTTCTTTCAGCCTCAAGGCTTTTTCTGAGGTCATGAAGTAAGGTATTTCTAGAAACCCACCTGACAGGTTCTAGTGTACAGCCCTAAAGTAGGAGAAGAAAAGAGAAAGAATTTACACCCTCCTGGGGCAACCTTCAAATGATGGAAAACTAGAGCAGATGGATAGCAGTTTACTCCTGTCCATTCATGAATAGATGATTTGAGAAGCATCTAGCTCCTCAGAAGTTCCCACCAGGATTAAGCCCTAGTTGTCACAGCAGTGAATAACTTGGTCACACAGTCTTGTATTGGCCTTCTTTTCTTGTTTCATTCACCCTGGTCCTTGCTCTTGTTCCAAATGATCGTCTAACAAGTAAATTACCGACATACAACTCCTTGCTTTTAGATTATTTTTAAGGAAACTGATGGAGAGGGGACCTGGTTAAGACAGTCTGGTAAAGAGAGTTAGACAAAGAAAAGGGAAACATGATGATTTAATAAAATTAAAGCTATATACGTAGCAGGCATCTACTCTTGTCATTACACTATCACAAATTTAACATTGGGCCAAATCTCTTAACTTCTTTAAGTTTTATAAAGTGTAAAATGAATGCATTACTTCCATGATTCTCTATAGTCCTTTCAGCCTTATAAACTTTTATGACACAATGAACAGCAGTATTATGGACTGGCAAAAGGGTTCAGCAGAAAAGAAAATTGTGAAGTTATCAACAAAGAGGCCAGCCCAGGAAATTGTTGAAATAAACCAAATAGAAGGTAATATGGTCGGGAACTGAAAAATTATGTAGAAAATGGAAGTTCAATACACTGCTAGTGTTAATGTAAAATAGCATTACCACTTTAGAAAACTTTGGCAGTTCCTTAAAAGGCTAAACATAGTTATCATTCCTGATGATACACCCAAAAGAATGAAATAAAATACATGAGAGGAGAAATAAAAGTATATTTAAATAGAAACATTAAATGAAGCTGAAGCCTTATCCTATACCTAACAAAAATAACTACAAATGTTTTATTTTTTTTGGGGGGGGGAATGTTTGTTTTTTGCTGTAGGCCAGAGTGATTGTTGTCAAAATGGGCAAATTCATGGAACCTAGCAAGATGGTGCTGGTCCTGGCCGAACATTACTCGGGATACAAAGTGGTCACTGTGAAGAACACTGATGATGATGGCACCTCTGACTAACCTTACAGCCACAACCTGGTGGCTGGAACTGATTGCTATCCCTGCAAAGTGAGAGCTGCCAACAGCAAGGAAAAAATCACCAAAGAGTTAAAATAACAAGCTTTTTTGTTAAAGTTTATTACCACAATCACCTCATGCCCACAAGGTACTCTGGATATCCCTTCAGACAAAACCGTTTTCAGCAAGGATGGCATCAGGATTAAGAATGTGAACAGATATTTCTTCAAAGAAAATGCATAAATTGCCAAGATGCACCAAAAAAAGATGCTCAATAATACTATAACTGTAACAGGGTGGTCCCCAGGAAAGGGGGAGGTTCCAGGTTCCCTGCCCCACCCAAATGGAGGGTAGAGCTGAGCAGGGAGAGAAAGAAGCTGCAGAGGAGACTGAGGAAGGAAGGAAGCAGGATGGAGAGCCAGAAGGAGACCTGAAGGAGGCACGTGGAGCTGAGACACACATGAAGAAACTGTGCTTGCCTTTTGGTCATGGACTGGGTGACACACATGTGGGTGAGAGACCCGTGGGGAGGTGACATTGGTGGTTTTTGTCTTGATTTTGATTTTGCTCTTTTCCCTCCAAATTTGTCTGGTTATTTCTGATCCTTTTCTGTGGGTCCCCACTGGAAGATGCTTCAGACTTGTGGCAGGCTTTGGGGCCTTGCTCTGGGCCAATCCTGCTTGGGTGGACTTTTACCCACGAGGGGACGGGTAACTTTGGGTGCTTGATTTAGAAACTATATTCTTTGCCTTTCCTGTATTGTTTCCTAATTGTATTAACGTTCCTTCCCATTAAAGTCTCATATGTTTTGTGTTGATGCGGCGGATGGCAGAACCCATTTAGAATACGCAGGTTTGCAGGGTCTGGGCTGCCCCTCTCCCTGCCCTGTAACATAACCATTAGGGAAATGCAAATCAAAACCTCAATGAGATACTAAGTCACACTCACATGGATGGCTATTCTCAAAAACCAGAATATAACATTCATTGGTGAAGACACAGAGATATTAGAACACTTATGCATTGTTGATAGTAATGAAAAATGGTGCAGCCACTATGAAAAAGTTTGGTGGTTCCTCAGAAGATTGAAAGAATTATAGGGCCTCCCTGGTGGCGCAGCAGGTTGAGTATTGCATTGTAAAGCTGTCCGCAGCTTCTGCAGTGCCGGTTCGATTCCCAGCAGGCCAGGGAGATTTCCACATGGCACGGCAGACCTCTCCTGTCTCGCCTGCTGCTCCCCTCAACAGTGTATTTCGGTCCTTCTGCCTGTTCTGCTCGCTGCTCTGTGTCTGGCGAATTCTCTCACCCTCCCACGCCTCTGCTTGTATAAATAAATAAATCTCTTAAAAAAAAGTAGAATTATAGTATGAACCAAAAATCTGACTTCTGAGTGTATAGATACCCAAAGAAGTGAAAGCAGGGTTTTGAATAGATATTTGTAGACCCATATTCCAAATATCATTATTTACATCGGCTGTTTACAACAGCCAAGCAGCAGAAACAAATCAAAGCGTCCATCAACAGATGAATGGGTAAATGAAATGTGATATACAAAATCAACAGAACATTACCAGCCTTAAAAAGAAAATTTGGGGGCCTCCCTGGTGGCGCAGCGGTTGACCGCTGGGCTGCAAAGCTGCCCGCAGCCTCTGCAGCACTGGTTCGATCCCCAGCCGCCAGCGAGGGTCCCACATGGCGCACAGACCTCTCCTGCCGTGCAGACCTCTCCTATGGCGCCCGAGCTCCCCTCAGCAGTGTGTTTCATCAGTCTGCCTGTTCTGCTCCCCGCTTTGGCTCTGGTGGATTCTCTCACCCTCCCGCGCTTCTGACTGTACCCAGTGCTTGTATAAATAAATAAATAAATCTTTAAAAAAAAATTTGTCACATACTTCAACATGAAAAAACCATGAAGACATGCTAAGTGAAATAAGACAATCAGAAAAGGACAAATATTGTATGATTCCACTTACACAAGGTTCCGAGAGTAGTCAAATTCATAGACTGAAAGTAGAACAGTGGTTGCCAGGGGTAGGGGGTATGGGAAAATAGGGAAGTTAGTATTAATGGATACAAAGTTCCAATTGAGGATGATGAAAAGTTCTGAAAATAGATGGGGGTCATGACTGCACAACACTAATGTATTCATAAAAGTCACAAAATAATACTTAAAAATGGTTACTATGGTAAATTTTGCTATATCTATTTTACCACAATAAAAATAAACATGTACATGAATATTTATAGTAGTATTATTCCTAGTACACAAAAGAAAAAAATCCAAATGTTCACCAACTGATGAATGGATAATCAAAATCATGCAATGGAATATTACTCAGAATAAAAAGGAATGAAGTACTAATACTACATACTATAAGACAGATGAACCTTTAAAAACATATTTTACAAATACTAGAAATCTTACTGTAAACTGAGGTGACCAGAGGGGAACAGGGTCCAACAAATTGTGGTGGACTATGAGTACCTTGGTGGTGGGTGTGGTAACATACATCTGTGAATTATATATACATCTATGAATTATATACTTCTAAATTATATGTGTTAAAAACAGTTAATTTAATTAAAAAGTACAGTATTTTTTTCAAAAATACAGTAATTTTTTTAAAAATTATGTTAAGTGAAAGAAACCAATCATAAAGAACCACATATTGTATTATTCCATTTATATTAAATGTCCAGAATGAACAAATCCAGAGACAAAAAGTAGAATGGGGCCTCCCCTGGTGGCGCAGCGGTTGCGCACTGGGCTGCGAAGCTGCCCGCAGCCTCTGCGTTCGATCCCCTGCCGCTGGCGAGGGTCCCACATGGCGCACAGACCTCTCCTGCCGCCAGCTGCTCCCCTCAGCAGTATACTTCGGTCCTTCTGCCTGTTCTGCTCCCCGCTCTGGTGAATTCTCTCACCCTCCTGCGCTTCTGACTGTACCCAGTGCTTATATAAATAAATAAATCTTTAAAAAAAAAAAAAAAAGGTAGAATGGCTGCCTACAGGAGTATAGGGGATGACAACTAACAGAAGTGTATCTTTTTTGTGGGGTGACATAAACGTCCAAAATTGTGGCAATGGTTGTGTAAATAATAAAAGCCACTGAATTTAAGACTTTTAATGGCTGAATTGCATAGTATGTTACTTATCTCGCAATTATTTTAAAGTCATCAAGACTGAATCAAAGGGACGAATAAAAGATAACAAGAAAATAGAAACAACCAGTCTGAATTCTTACTCTGGCATTTATTATTTGATAATGAGCAAGTTACTTAACCTCTTTGTGCTTCGGTAACATCTACCTACAAGCTTGTTGTCAAGATTAAACATGTCAATACGCAAAATAATATAATGTCTGCTACACAGTTGTCTTTCCCTCCCGTATTTTCCTACCTGATGCTAAAAATTCCACCACATATTGTATGGAACTGAATTCAATGATACCTACATCTGAGTTTTATGGTAAGAAAGTTAAGTGTAGTTCAGGTAGCTTAAAAGTCACCAATTATATGAGGCTGGCAAAACAATTTTCAACTACTAATTCACTGCAAGTTAAAACCCCAGGCAAAGGAAAAGATAAACTTTAGAAAGTTCTTTTCACCAACTGTATCTCTACTTTTCTCCTCCCCTCCATTTTAAAATACTTCTTTCCTCAACTCAATACTTTTCTTTCCTCAACTAGCTGCCTTTTAAACCTTATCCTTCATTACAAACTACTTCTAACATAAACTGCTAATGATCGTAAGGCAACAATAGTTTAGTATTATGTTAAGATAAGAAAAAAATGACTGATCATGAAAGCTAGAGTACAGTACCAAATTCTACCCAGTTACACACCAAACTTCCCTAAACAAAATGAACAAACATTTATGAGAATGAAAAGCAATGCAAGAAAACTCCCTCTTTTCCTTGTGTTAATGGCCTGTATTTGTTTATCTGGACACAGAATCCTGTGGTATGGACAGAAAGGAGCTGGAATTTCTCCATACAATATTTAACCTAATTTCACTATTAAAAAAAAAAAAAAGGAGATGCTCTAATAAGTTGGTGTTAGCACAATTTAACATGGTAAACAATGTTTCAACTTTAAATATATCCTCACTTCATTCCAATGTTAAATAAGAACTTACACTTAAACTGTTTTAAAGGAGAATGCCTTTCAAAAGGGCACCTGCATTATAAATACTTCCGGAATAAGAGTCAGTAAAAGGATGTGGTTAAAGAAGCATAAACAGAACTGCCATTGTATTGCTATTGACTTCATCTACTTTCACATCAAAAAATTCCTCTAAAAACATTTCAAAATTCATAAATGTTATCTCTATATTCATGTTTAGTACAAATCTAGCTTACCATAACATATAAAATATATAGTTGCTACCAGTCCATACCCTTTCCTCTACAAACTCCTGAAGGCCTAACTTAATACCTCCTTGATGCCTAACTGTATAGTCACACTGTATTTCACTTCAGAATGTTCACTGCACACTCAGTTCTAAGTATGCTAAGAGTTTTTAATACCATGTTAATTATTTCCCACAGCAAGCTTATGAAGCAGATATTAATATAACATTTTATAAGCTTCATGGAAAGTAAAATATTAGAATCTTCAAATGCTAATAGCCACATTAGAAGGAGACTAGTTAACCATCTCTCTTTCCTGAAACTTGCTGGTTTCCTTAACAATGTATTAAATTGGTTCTCCTCCTCCCCCTCCACCAATTCCTGGTCTCCATTTCTGGCTCTTTTGTCTCCCCTTGAGTCATGTGCTTTTCTCAGTATGTACCCTCTCTCAATAGATCATCTGTTTTTATGGCTTCAATGTATGACCTTTGCCCAGATGACACCCAAATTTGTAATTTCAACTATGTTCTCTAATCCAAGCTACTGCTCTTCAACTATACTTTAATGTCCTGCTATCACCTCAATCTCAACAAGCAACAATGCCAACTCAAAATTATCTCCAAAAACCCAGTTCACCTATCCTCTTTACTGATCTGTTAACTACTACAAACCAGTATAATCCCATTTACCCAGATCCCCTCTTAAATCAGACAGCAATTTTTGTTTGCTTTTCTATCCCATTGACACTGCCGCCACTAAACCCAAATTCTCCGCAATTCACCTGAATTACCACAGAAGCTCTTGGTTATAATTCACTCTGTTCTATGTAATACTCATTCATCCAACACATTTATGGAATGGTGGGAGTGAGAGGGCATTGCAAGGATATAGCAATGAGAAAGATATCTAAAAAATTTTTTCAATCAAAGTAACTATAGATTATGATAAATGTTGTGACAGAGATAAACAGTACTATCATAAAAGACTAAGACTAACAGGAGGGCTACTTTAGGGGGGGATTTTAGTTAGAGGTGGAATTAAGCAGACACTTTACGATGAAAGGAGTCATGTAAATATTTAAAGTACTCCAAACAAGAGAAACTGCCAAACACAAAAGTTCTAGGAGATAAAAGGTCTGACATGTAATGGGAAAAGACCTAGTCTAATGTGGCCTGAGAATAATAAAGGGAACACTACACGAAGTAAGACTGAAACGGACAAAGTCGATTTTATTTTCCACATAAGTCATGACAAGGTTTTAAGCAGGAGAGTTCTAATCCGATATACATCATGACCAAGAGAACACTAATTCTTATTAGTATCAGTGTTCTCCTCTCCTTCAACAGCACACTACATTCCCCCATTAACCGCACTGTTAGGTGGTGAGAGTGGGACTCAGTAATGAGCAGTGGAATGTGGATAAAAATATATGTCAATTCCAGCTTACATCTTACAATCTTCCTCCATACTCTCTTCCCATTTCAATACAATCACAAAAGTCACATGGTGATCAATAGCGATGACTTAAAAAGATAAGAGGATGGGCCTCCCCGGTGGCGCAGCGGTTGAGCGCTGGGTTGCGAAGCTGCCCGCGGCCTCTGCGGCACCGGTTCGATCCCCAGCTGCTCCCCGGCCACTGGAGGAGGGTCCCACATGGCGCACAGACCTTTCCTGCCGCCCGCTGCTCCCCTCAGCAGTGTACTTCGTTCCTTCTGCCTGCTCTGCTCCCCGCTCTGGCTCTGGTGAATTCTCTCACCCTCCCGCGCTTCTGACTGTACTCAGTGCATGTATAAACAAAACAAACAAACAAACAAATAAATAAATAAATAAAAATGACTCTATAAAAAAATAATAATAATAAATAAAAGAGAAAGAAAAACTTGTAACTGTGTGGTAATGAATGTTAACTAATCATTTAAAAAAAAAAAAAAAGATAAGAGGAGCCTTGCTTCCCACTCTTACTGGGTTACAAATCTACACTAGACTGTTATACGAGAAGGTAAATTACTCACTGCTTAGTGGACTGTCAGCATATTATAACTAATACAGAAATTTTAAAAACATTTTCTCCTGTGTTGATTAAGTTAAAAGGAAAACAGTAGAAATAAAAAAGATCAGTTAAGACTGAGTAACAACAAAATAATTCAAAAACAAAGAACCTACACAATTTTCCAAAGATATACAAAAAGCCAGCAAGCATATGAAAGGATGCAGGACAATGTGTTTCTCTTTGGGAAAAGCAAATCAAAACCACAATGAGATATTACCTCACATCCATTAGGATAGCTACTATCAAAAGAGAAAACAAAGGGAATAATGGGTGGTTGAGAACCTGGAAAAACTGGAACCTTTGGCTCTGCTGGTGAGAATTTGTAATAACGTAGTTGTGATAAAAAACAGCAGTTCCCAAAAAAAATCAAGCAGAGGATTAGCATATGACGCATGTTTTTCTTACTATGTACATTCCACTTATTAATGGAGGACCTAATGTTCCCCGCCTTGAATCTAGGTAGGTTTATTACTTACTATGCAAAAGTGAAGCCACACAACTTTCAAGGTTATCATAAAAGATGTTACAACTTCTGACAGGTAATTTAGAGATGCTTGTTCTTTGACTCAATCATGCTATGATAGACCCAAGCAATCCATGTTGAGATTTATGTGGAGAAACTGAAGGTCCTCAACCCACAGTCAGTTAAGGAACTCCCAGTCAACTGTTAACACTAACTTGTCAACAATCTGAATAACATCTCAAAAATGAATGCCTCCAGTCATCATAGATCAGACCACATGGGACAGTGACAAGCCATCTGTATCCAAGTTCTGCCTAAATACAGAGCCACAAGCAAAAAGAAATAATTATTTAATTTTATATATTTTATACATTATTCTTCATTTTTGTACAATGTATGCTTTCTCATTTCAGTTACAGTCCCCGGGAAAGTCCCACCACAATTCATCTGTGTGCCATCACCATAGTCCCTGTGCTCTTCCCATCCCTGTTTTGATCCTATTCCCCTCTAACCCTCTATAGAATGTCTCTGGTTTATAGTTGCCTGTTTATTTTGATATTTACTTTATTATAATTACTTTTTTCCCCCTCATCCCTATCTGGATCATCTACATTCCTCCTAAAAGTGAAACCATCCGGTATATTTTTTTCTTTCTGGCGTATTTCACTGAGCATGACTGCAAGAAATAATTATTTTAAAGCACTCAGTTTTGGAGTTTTCATACAGTGATAAGTATATGATACATTACTCAAACTCACAGAAGAGATTTTGCCTAGAAATCTGTGAATCAGCCATATATTAATAATATCTAATATCATGGAATTGAATGAGATAAATCAAGGGAGGACAAAAAGAGAAGTAATTCCAGCATGAAGCTCTAAAACTCCAAAACTAAAAATTAATAAAAGACACCACTAATTCAACACTAAACTTTTTGCCAAGTGCTTAAATTAAGCTATGTGGACACGAGGTAATCTATTAATTTCATTGTCATAAAACTACAAGTACTTTCTCACCTGCTCAAAACTGGGCTTTATCTGATCATCGGTATTCACAGAATCCACTTTACTATCACCTTGAAGATTCCCTCCCTTGTTTCTCTAGAATTTGTAACTTCTTCCCTCCTTCATTGAAATTTATTTACTCCTTCTTTTGGTGGGTAGAACAAATCAACAATAAATTTGTGAGAAAGGTAGAGAGGAAGACAAACTTTTGGAGACCTGCCATTTCTTAAAATGTCTTCACCTTAAGTGTAATAATTTGGCTGGTACTCTATGGAAAAACGGTGTGGAATTCCTTTAAAAAATTAAAAAAGGAAATACATGATCCAGCAATAACACTCCTAGGAATTTATCAAAAAAATATGAAAACACTAACATGAAAGACATACTCCTATGTTCCTAGCAACATTATTCACAATAAACAAGACATGTAATCAACCTAAATGTCCATGAACATATAACTGGATAAGGAAGTTACAGTACATATATTCAACGGGTAACTACTCGGCTATTTAAAAGATAAATTTATGTCTTCTGTGACAATATGGACGGAACGTGAAGTGATTATGCTAAGTGAAATAAGCCAAAGACAATTACCAAATGGTTTCATTCATTTGTGTAATATTAAAAAAAAAAAAAAAAGAAAACAAACTGTCCAAACAAAGCAAAAATGACCCTTAGACTCTGAAAAATCTGGTGCTTACTAGAGGGGAAGTGGAAAGAGGTTGGGAATAAAAGCTTGAGGGAGTTAATGTGATATTAAGGGCACCAGAATTCTGATGGTGGGTGAGTCAGTCATATATATGTATATATATATGTATATGTATATATATATATACACACACACATATATACTCACACACATATATATGTATCAATCAAGGTATGAAATTATACTCCCCAAATTATAGTAAACAAATGGTAAACTGATAAAATAAAATTAATTTGAAAATAGTAATTTGACTGGATAAATGATAGTAACTTAGAAGTCATTTTGAAGGCTTTGCTCACTGTCTTTTAGTCTGTAAGGTTGCAGTTGAGAACACTGAATCCCCTCCAACTTAACATGATCTTCTTTGAACCATAGTTTCTTAAATTTCACACAGATATACCTTGGTATCTGTGTACAAAGGTTATTAACATATTTTTCCTTTGTTTCCAATTTACTCTCCTCTGCTTTGCTTTGTAATGAGGGGGGAAGAGGGGCACAGAACTCTGTGAATCACATTTCTCCATTGCTAGCTGGCTCTGTTCGGACTCTTCCTATATGTAGTAGTAGAAAGACAATGGAAGACAGAGGAGGGGTCAGAGTCACCATCAACCAATAGCCTTCATTCTGGCAACAACCACTTGGTTCCAGTTAGCAATGTTTTTGTGCATTGTTTTTCCTAACGTTCCCAGCCCAGTCTCATTAAGTGTTATAAAATACCTTTACTTCCAGAGCAGGCAGAAACTCCTCATAAATTTGAGTTTCAACTCCTCAGAGCCACTCTTTAAATTTCTAAATTTTAATAATCCCAATCTTTATTCTCCCATCCTAGAACTAGTAACTACTTTCTGAAGTTACAACTTCTGTGATACATGAGTGTTCCTTATTACCTTTTTAGTTCTCTATCTAGTATATTGGCTTCTGAGGGCTGCTGTAACAAAGTAACATAAATTGGATTGGCTTAGAAAAGAAATTCATCTCCTTTGTGCAGGCTAGAAATCCTTAAGATATTGACCATGCCTCTCTGAAAATACTAGGGAAGGAGCTCTTTCAGGCCTTATCTAATTTGTGTTAACCTTAGGTATTCCTTCCATTTTCCTTCTGTGCATGTTTGTGCGCAAATTTATGTCTAAATTTCCCCATTGCTTTTAAAGAACTTTGGCCATATTGGAATAGGATACACTCTTTAATGTGGTAATTTCAGTAAACTCACTTTAATGTGGTAATTTCAGTAGACTATTTCTAAATAAAATCATTTTCTGAGATACAGAGGGTTAAGATTTTAAGATTTCAACATGTTTTGAGTGGAACACAATTCATAGTATCTGACTAAACAGTTCTTTATATTAAAATCATTATATTGTGTGCGTTCCATTTTTCTGACACTGATTTTAAGAGTACATCCACTTTCATCCATTTTCCTGAGTACCCAAAGAGGCAAAATGATGTTTCTCAACTCTGGGTATTTTTCTTGTATATTTCACTAATATTTCTTTTCCTTTCTTTTCTCTGTTCTGTAACTGGTACTTCTGTTATTTTCAAGTTGATTTCCTGGACTGAGTTCTTATCTTTTCTCACCTATTTTCCGGGTTTTTTTCCCTCTACTTTATGAAAAGCCTCTCCTACACCGCCTTTAAGCATTTTCTTCTTGCTATTATTCTCTAATTTTCAATAGCTCTTTTATGTCTTCCGAATTCTTCTTTTCTACTTGTTTTGGTCTATTATGTTAAAAGTTTTCCTCATGTGTCTGGTGATCCTTGATTGGCTCACCTAAAAGTAGGGTCCTAAAAGCATTTTTTCTTAGGCTATTAAGATAAAGACAGTCTAAGTTCCTACTTGACTGCCAGAATCCTGAAAGCCATGTGGGGAAGAGGACACAATAGGGGACCACGCTTTGGGCACACTCAATCCAAATATTTTGTTGGCCACCTGATCTTCAATTACATCTAGTCCCTACCCCTCGTGTCAGACTCCATTTTGTCCTCTGAAAAGGACAAAATGCAGCTAGATTATAGGCAAAAGTTAAATCATGGAAGGCTACAGAGGACTGCAAAACTTTCTAAAAGAAACATGAGAAACTAAAGCAACTGACTTCCAGGGCAGCAGTAGAAATCTGGGAGGAACGGTTGTAACGCTATCACTGGGCCTCCCCTGGTGGCGCAGGTGGTTGAGCACAGCGCTGTGAAGCTGTCCGCAGCCTCCGCAGTACCGCTTCGATCCCTGCCCGGCCGCCAATCCACCAGCCGGCGAGGGTCCCACATGGTGCCGCAGACCTCTCCTGTCTCAACTGCTGCTCCCCTCAACAGTATATTTCACTCAGTCTCCCTGTTCTGTTCCCAGCTCTGTCTCTGGTGAATTCTCTCACCCTCCCGCGCATCTGGCCTGTACCCCGGTTCTTGTATAAATAAATAAATAAATCTTAAAAAAAAATTAGTGTCATCTTTTGATACTTATAAAAAATAATATAAAATAAAAATAATTTTTTCAAAAACACTATCACTCAAGTACATACAGTATGGGGATGTGATCAAGCACTTCTAAGCAAATTTTCCAATGCCTTGTTTAATTATATAACATCTCTGTAATGTAGCTGGAATATTTCTTTGGAGTTATTATTGAATTGTTATAGTTACTATTTGAAATGATCCAAATGCAATATGATTTGGAAGTATGTAATGAAATATTTGGAAGGCAGATTCTTAAAAAAATAAAACCTTTTTAGATACACCCATTTAAAAAAAAGATTTCCCGAATTCATATTCTCACTGTTTCAACAGCTCTATTTGAACAAAGCAGAAATTATTCATCCATATTAAGATCCAAGTCAGCAATCCTTAAACACAGTTTCAAGAAAAAGGAACAGGACAATCTGTCTCAACACACTGGTTTAGCAGATAACCTATTTAAACAAATAAAAAGTCATTTTAACCAACAAATGAAAGGTCAATAGTTTCTAATAGTTTCAGAACAGAAAAGTAAGTAATCCCTCCAGAGGTATTTCCCTGATAGTTTTCTGTGCTACCTGTCTGACACTATTCAATTCTTGGTAGGAATGTTAGAAAAAAAATAACAAGGCAACCCTATGCTGCTGCTATTAACAAACTTTAGCGTTAAGAGGAGGAAATAAATGAGACCAACAAATATATAAAAAAAAAAGTTCTCTAATTCCCCAGATGAAACAAATGATTTTCAGAATGTTCTGCTTAATAAGCAGATTGCTCAATAATCTGGTTCTTGACAGATGGACAAAATGACAGAAAGTAGCAAAATGTAAACAAAAAGTGTTATGTTCTAACATTCAAAAGGAAGGAATTCTTAGCTCAATTATTAATTTTAATTAAAAGATAAGCCCTCTGGGTTTTCTCCAAACCATAGTTCACATCTACATCCAAGGACCCCAGAGATTCAGTCTCTTTATCAAGAGATAAACTGAACTCCAGCAGTAAAACTTACAAGAAATTTATTCATTTTCTAATGGAGCTCAACTAGAGATGACATTATTTTTAATACTGTTAACATATCTTAGCAAGCACAGGAAAAGACTGCAGACTTTCAATCACTGTTTAAACAGTTTAAATAATACAAGTCATGAGGTCCCCTATCCCCACATAGAAATTTTTAATCTATATAAGAAGGCCTAAATACACAAAACACAAAGTATGTGGAGCAAACAATACAAAATGACGCTTCATGAGACAAAAAGTAGAACAGTTTCATAAACTCATAGAAAAAAAATTTTAAGTATACACAGACCTTACCATATTCAAGATTTGTGTCTCAGCTCTTCCTCAATCACTAGATGTGTAAATTTTAGTGCAGTTATTTTGCATGGATTTTGTTTTCCTTATCTACAAAACAGAACACTGGATTCCAACATTCCCATAATATTGTTCCAGTATTATGATATGAGACCATGTAAGATTAAAAACCAAAGAAATGATAATAAGGGCTACAGGTTCAAAGAAAAGCGACAACACAAGGATAGAAAGATCTAGAAGCCTACAGTGAATGACCAAAAATGAAACTTTAGCAAAATCTGACCTCATTTGTTACCTGAGTAATCTAGAGGCTAAAATTCCTTTTAAAGAATAGGCAGTCCATGGATAGGCATTCGAAGTCTCAACAGATACAAAGGTAGAAAAATAGAAAATTTATATCTCAACAGAAATACATGAGGGTAAGGGATTGGTTTAGACAGCTCCTACAGAGAAATGAGTACTGTCATTAGAAAAAAATAGGCTTTGAGCAGACTATTAAAAAAGGAATCCTGATCTTCAGTCTACGGATAACAGGGAGCTATGGCTGGTTTAACAGTGAGGGATATGTTTGAAGCATTATTTTAAGATTAAAGCAACAGGTAAGACAAACAGAGCAGGGGGAAAAAAGGCAGGTTGGAAACCTACCTTTAAAAGCTAGTGGAAAGGGCCTCCCCTGGTGGCGCAGAGGTTGAGCGCTGGGCTGTGAAGCTGCCTGCAGCCTCCGGTTCGACCCCCAGCCACCGGCAAGGGTCCTACATGGCACGCAGACCTCTCCTGCTGCGCCCGCTGCTCCCCTCAGCAGTGTACTTCATCGGTCTGCCTGTTCTGCTCCCCTTTCTGGCTCTGGTGTATTTTCTCACCCTCCCGTGCTTCTGACTGTACCCAGTGCTTGCATAAATAAATAAATAAATAAATAAATCTTTTTAAAAAATAATAGATAAAAGCTAGTGGAAAGAGACAGATATCTGAAAGAAATATCAAAACTGGTGGTAAAATTGATCAAAGTTAAGTTATATGGATGGAGGAAATCAAAAATAAAACCAAAGTTTGTGGGACTCCCTGGTGGTGCAAGGGGTTAAGGACTTCTTCTGTGAAGAAGTCCGCAGCCTCTGCAGCATGAGTTCAATCCCTGGCCTGCCAGAGAGAAACCCACATGGCGCAGCAGACCTCTCCTGTCTCACCCACTGCTCCCCTCAGCAGTGTATTTTAGTCAATCTGCCTGTTCTGTTTCCCACTCTGTCTCTGGTGAATCCTCTCACTCCCCACATCTCTGGCCTGTATCCCAGCTCATGTATGCATAAATAAATGAATCTTTAAAAAAAAAAAAAGTTTGTGTCTAGGTAATTGAAAGCATGGTAACATCACCAAAGCACATGGAATTATTTTTGAAGGTAAGACTGTATACCTTTATCTTTGAAATAGTTTAAATGAGGATCATCTTGACAGAACTGTTACCTTAATTAAATAACCTTTAAATGTTTCTTTGGGCCCTGTAAGTTGTCTTCTAAATGAGCAAGGCAAAGCGTTTATGAAGAATGTGTTAAATGCTCAGTAATAACAAGAATTTCCACCAATTTTACTTATCAGCTAAATATTCATTTAGTCTTCTGGTGTATGTAGAGAAGTTTTGGTAATTTTTCCATATTAAGTGAGTAAATTGTAAAATTTAATTCAACTCTGACCAAAAAATAGACTGCATCTGTAATTTTTAAATCAAGTCATCCGGTACTAATAATGACCACATCAAATCTGCCTTGAGTTGTGGCAAGTCAAGTTCTTAAATATCTGTGAAAAATAAATATAGCAACGTACGTAAAGTATCACTCAATATCCAACAAAACATCCTATGTATGCTTCAAATAGTAGTTAAATGAACCTAAAAGCACTGGTAAAATGTGGAGCAAAACCTAATGCTAAAAAAAAAAAATAGCAGACAACTTAAAATTTAATACGTGAACAAGAACAGCTGAGGAAACTTGAACATTCTGCAAAATGTGTTTACAGAGATAACCAGTTCCTACAGATCACTGTTTTCCCAGAGATGAAAATCGCAGAGTTTTTGGTAAAAATGCAATTGTAACTACTATTAATCAATCAATGCACACTTCTTGAATTACTATCAAATTGTGAATGGGATGCTTGTAAGAACTGACAACCGACAACTACCAAACGAGCAAACAGAACCTTCTTTTTCATACAATTCCCCCATGTATTCAGTGACCTCGCTTAAGACTGAGACTTTAGTTACAGTGCTTTCCAAGTGCTTAATAAACTGGACGGTGGGTTTTTCATACATCTACCAAAGGAACATTTTTAATAATGGAGAACTCTTGGAACACCCGTTCTGACTCTGTTCCCCATCCTTGAGGTGGCTAGAAAACTTCACTCTTTCCTAATTCCTAGGGTTGCTTACCAAATCTAACAGAATTCGCTCTCCTCATCAGTTCGGCATTAACTGGACTCCTATACCGTTACGGTTCTTGGTCATAAATAAAATCTAGTCCCTGAGCTTCTAAGGGCAAATTTAACTTTTATGGAAACACGTAAGGTTACAAAGCAACCTATCGAGATCATTTCTTTAATGGCTAGGTTACAATTCATACCAAAAGTTCACAGCCCAAGCAACTAAAACGGACGAAACTAAAAGAGGTCCATCCTTTAGATTAAAATAACAGCCAGATTTCCAGATTTCCCAGGAATGGAGCGAACTGCTGGGGGGGAGGGGGAGGGCGCATCCCGAGGGTGTGTATCCCCGCCGGGCTCAGGGCTCGCCTCGGTACCCCTCTCCCCGCCGAAGGTGAGAGCGCCCCTTCCCTCCTTCGCGCTCCTACCTTCCCGGCCTTGAATGACGCCACAGCAGGCAACAGGACTTTTTCAGAAGGGAAAGAAACGGGGCGCGCGCCCCACACACGACCTCTCAGGCTCGCAGGGGCGGCGGGTCCCGGGCTCCCCGACGCGGCCCCCGGGGGACAGACACGGAAGCCGCCCGCAACGCCGCCAGGACAGCGGCCGGAGGGTCGCGCACAGCCGCCGCGCAAACGCCCCAGCCCCGCCGAGCGGCCTCCCCGCCCCCTCCGGCTCAGCTCCGGGCCGGCAGACGGCGCCCCCGGGGCTAACTTTGCCAGGGAAGAGGAAGCGACGCAGCGAGTAACAGGCTGTCAGGACGCACGGGGAAAGGAGCGGCTGTCCGTCCGTCTGGCAGCCGGGAAGGCGGTCTACTTTCCTTTTGCGGGGCTCACCCGGCTGCAGCTCACCTGACGAGGGCACCGGGACGCCGCCGCGGACGCCGCGATGGCCGTTAGGCACGAGGCCTCGCTCTGCCGCCGCGTCGCTCTCGGGAGAGGGGCGGGGCGTGCGCGGCGGGCGGGCGGGGCTGCGGGGCTCGCTGGCCGCTAGGCCCCGGGCGGCTTCGCGGGGGCAGGAAACCCCCTCCCTTTCCAATCTGATAGGCTGTCTCCGCCTTCCCTCCCTCCCTGACGCGAGAACCGCCTGCGCAGCGCTGGGATTGGGCGGGCCCAACTGTCAATCAAGCCCTCGCTGGCTTCGGCGTGAGCTGAGGCTGCGCGCCAAGGAGAGAGCGAGCCGAGAAGGCGACAGGCGCAGGCCTCGCGCGGACTCTAGTCGTTTTTGCTCGCCGGGCTACGGTAGCAGGTTACTTTGGGCCTTCTCCTCAGCACAGCAAAAGCGACTGCGTCCCTAGTTCAGCCCCAGCTGCTCTGAGAGAGTCATCCTGATTTCTGCACCTGAAGAGACAGCGGAAGTCTCAGGGACGGGGATTGAGAAGGGAAAAGTAAAAAGACCTGAAAATGGAGACCTGACAGAAAAAATGTAAGACGTATGCTTCATTTGGGCCACAAACCAAAATAAATTGAGTCTGAGGCTCTTTGAGCGGCGCTGGTGCGTGAATAGCTTGCAGTCTCGGCGGGGGTAGCCATGCTGTGAGAACAGCGACTTACCTTGCCAGGTCTGTCCACACTTAACGGTCCAGTCCCACCTCCCGTCTTGTCACCAGTAAATTGGTTCCCCCCACACCTGTACCGCAGCCCCTCTTAACCGGCCTCACTCTTTCCTAATCTTTGTGGTTCAGTTTACTTAGTCATTGCCTCCTCGGGGAAGCTTGTTGGGTTAAGTACCTTTCATAGAACACAGGTACTTATTTTCCTTATTCAAGCTGTTGAAATAATTCGTTCCTATCCCTACCTAGAATGTAAGCTTCATTAAGTCAGGAACCATGTAAACATTGTTTTTTCCCCACTGCCTAGCCCATAATGGGCGTTAATTAAGGCGCTGATATGTCTTCCTTTCCATTCTTTAAGTCCAGCCCTGACTGTAAGTTCCAAAGGTTTACATTTTTCTGCATTTAGCTTCAAAAGTATTCATTTCAGTGCTAATAGGTGGATGTGGTGTATTTGTCACGTATAGGAACACAAGGTCAAGAACAAATAAGTCAAGGCCTCTTCCTGGTCTCAATCTCATTGTTAGCATCCAAAGTGAATAATGCTAATGAATTTTGAATTTAAGAGCCTAAGTAGGGCCTCCCCAGTGGCACAGCGGTTGAGCGCTGGGTTGCGGGGCTGCCCGCGGCTTCTGCAGCAACGGTTCGATCCCCGGCTGCTCCCCTCGGCAGTATACTTCGGTCCTTCTGCCTGCTCTGCTCCCCGCTCTGGCTCTGGTGGATTCTCTCACCCTCCCGCTTCTGACTGTACCAGTGTTTGTATAAAATAAAATGAAATTTAAAAAAAAAAAAAATGGATCTTTAAAGAAAAAAAAAAGTCTAAGTAACTTTGCATATCTTAACCATGCTACTATGGACTGAATTATGTTCCCGCCACACACACACCAAAAAAAAAATTCATAAATTGAAGCCCTCACACTCACTGTGATTATATTCGGAGATAGGGCCTACAGAAGATAATTAAGGTTGACTAAGGCCACAAGAGTGGGCCCCTAATCCTACGATTAGTGTTCTCACAAGACACCAAAGAACTCGCTATCTCTACCATGAGAAGAACTAGTGAGAAGGTGATAGATGCAAGCCAGAGAGATCTCACCAGAAACTGACTATGCTGTCACTCTGATGTGGACCTGCCAGCCTCCAGACTGGGAGAAAGTAAAGTTCTACTGTTTAAACCATCCAGTGTGGTGTTTTGTTATGGCAGCCCAAATTGATTAACACAATAGTTTTATTTGTTGATCTATTCCTTTTTGAAGATAGAGATCCTATTTTCTAGAGGTTAAAACTATTTCTTCAAAATCATACAGCAAACTGTTAGAAAAATCTGGTTTAATTCTAGTAATTTGATGTGTGATGGGGACAGCGAGTGTGAAAAACAAATACCACAGGTAAATAGTACTTGCCAAGAGGTAGGTTATGCCACTACCATAAGTGGAGAAAATAAACCCAGAAATAATATGCTGAAATCGTAAGTTTAGATTTTATTTAAACGTGAATATGTATTTTGAATGGACCAATGCTCTTTATGAGCAGACCCTTTATGAGCAGAAGATTTTGATTCAGATCTTTTGACTGTGTACCATCTATTTAAATATAGAAGTCAGGGAAAGCTTATATTTGCTTTTCATAAAAGAGCTGGTGTTTCCTAGACATGTTTTTTTCCTTTCAGTGTTCCTTCTTTTATGTTTTCTCATCATCTACTCTTACAAAGAACTCTTTTTAAAAAATTAAAACTCAAAGTATATGAAAAAAAAAGAAAAAAATGAAACAGCAATGAGAAAGAAAAGCATAGGGTAGAAGGGTAGATAGGCAGAAAGTCATTATGAAATTATAGTATACATAAAGAAATGTAGTTCACTGCTATGGGGTGGGAGTTGTTCCAGTTTTCTTTCATAAACTGTCCCCCCAGTTTATAAACATAAACACACAGTGGCTACTTCTTCCTCTCTTTCAGCAAAACTCAAACCAACCATGAGAATCACCCCTGTCAATTAGTGCTGAGTGGACCAGGGACTAACCAGAATCAGATGACAACAAAATTTAGGTAAAAAGTTATGACTTATAGACTGGAAATGGGCTTCAGAATGGGGTAACTAATATGTCGAGAATAAAAATAAGCCAGTAACTCACTTCATTAATCCCAAAGGAAAGGATTTAAAATCAGGAAGGGAAAAATGAACCTCCATGCCTCAAGGCTTATCCCAGGAAACTCTTTTTAACTTATAGTTAGAAATTATTAGAGAGATGACCTAGTTTAACATCACTGTCAGACAGGAGTGTTTAGGACTGAAAAGTAAAGGCTCTACCTATTATTCAACAAGACGAAATTAATCACAGGCTTAACTGTGAGATACAGAAATTAGTGGGCCCTGATAATTAAATTTCTGGGTTGAGTATTGTTAAGCTTTTATAGGAACTAATTTATCCAAAAAAAGCTCTTCAGAATCCACTTTAGTAGGCACTACAGTAGGTACTAGGGTCTAATGATCAGTCTTAAAAGAAATCAAACCAGTATCAAAATGAGATTTGAACACATTAACATAGTAAATACAACAATAGATAATGTACAGAGGGAGGTTAAACCACAGGAGGAGGGGAGTTGTGTGGTCAAGCTAGTCAGGCAGTTTAAGTAGAAAAAGAATAGATGGGCTTTTCACATAGAAGAGCCTGCATAAAAGCAAAAGGTATCACACCACCATAGAATATTAACTAGAGCAGAAGATGACAAGAAATTTAAACAATAGCTAGGTTATATAAGTTAAAAACCTTAGACTTTATCCTGTAAGCAAGGGAAGTGATCAAAGTGTTTTCTTGTAGTACTTTAAAAATGTTACTCTGTTTATGGCTGGCCTCCATTGTTTCTGATGAGAAGCCAGCTGTAGTTCTCAATTTTTTCCTGTATGTCTTAAGGCTTTCTCTGTGACTGCTTTTAAAATTTTGTTTCTGTGTCTTTATCAGCAGTTAGTTATTCACTTATTTTCCTAGATCTGTGGATTTTTGTTTGTTGTTTCCTTTCGTTAGACTTAAAAAATTTTGGCCACTATTTCTTCAAATGCTTTTTTTTTTTAAGATTTATTTATTTTGTGCATACAAGAGCTGGGGTACAGGCAAGAGGTGTGGCTGTTGAGAGGATTCACCAGAGACAGAGTGGGGAGCAGAACAGGCAGATTGACCAAAGTACACTGATGTGGAGAGCAGCGGGCAAGACAGAAGAGGTCTGCTGCGCCATGTGGGTTGCTCCCTGGCTGGCCAGATCGAACTCATGCTGCAGAGGCTGTGGATAGCTTCATAATTTGCATCTTAACCCCTTGTGCCACCACGGAGGCCCTCTTCTTCAAATGATTTTTCTGCCCCATTCTCTCTCTTCTCTTCTGAGACCATGCTAGGCTTCTTGGTTCTTACTACTGATCTTCCTAGGTTTTTGTTTTTTTTTTCCTTAAATCCTTTTTTTCTGTGCTTTGATTTGGATAATTTCTATTAAGAGACAATGTCTACTGGGCCACCCTGGTGGCACAAGGGATTAAGACGCAACCTATGAAGCTGTCCACAACCACTGCAGCACGAGTTTGATCCCCAGCCAGGGAGCTACCCACATGGCGCAGCAGACCTCTCCTGACTCGCCCTCTGCTCCCCACAGCAGTGTACTTCAGTCAGTCTGCTTGTTCTGTTCCCCACTCTGTCTCTGGTGAATCCTCTCACCCTCCATACTTCTGGCCTGTACCCCAGTTCTTGTATACATAAATAAATAAATCATCAAAAAGAAAGAAAGAAAGAAACAGGGGCCTTCCTGGTGGCTCAACAGGTTAAGACTCAACCTATGACGCTGTTCGCAGCCTCTGCAGCACGAGTTCGATCCCCAGCCATGGAGCAACCCACATGGCACAGCAGACCTCTCCTGACTCACCCGTTGCTCCCCCCAGCAGTGTACTTCAGTCAGTCTGCCTGTTCTGCTCCCCACTGTGTCTCTGGTGAATCCTCTCACCCCTCACACCTCCGGCCTGTATCCCAGCTCTTGTATGCATAAATAAATAAATCTAAAAAAAAAAAAAGAAAAAGAAACAATGTCTACTAGTTCCTGAAAAATCTGAATGTTAACATTTCCCAAAAACACAGGACCCTGCAAATGACTGTGGGCCCTTTCAGCAAAGGCTTAGATACATATTAGTTGAGAAAACAGGAATCACAAAATACTATAACAAACAAAATATAGTATTGGTTGTTGATACACTGAAAAGCAAAAGTGGATCACTAAAGTAGCCCAGAGATGATAACCATAGAGAGCAGCTACCACTCCTGGGGCTATTAAAAAGGAGGAAGAGAGGGTGGACTATCAGAGAAATGACCCAGCTGAATGTAAGATCCCTGAGAGGATGCTGTCTAGGTCCTACCACTTCTAATGAGGCTAGTTGGGGAAGGGCCAAAAGAACATCCAGGCTGAGATCAATTGCTACTCCTGGAACAAAGAGCTATTACTTATTGCTGGAGTAACAATGACAAAAACTGTAAGCAAACAGAAAGGAGGAAAGGAAGGAGTTGTTTCTCTCCTTTCTCCTATCTTACAGTCTTCCTCTAATGCCCTTTATTGGTGGAACCTAGTGAGACACCATCTGGCATAGGGGAAATGTAGTTTGCGGAGTTTGACTTACAGCATCACATAAGAAAGCAAAGAAGGGTGAATTTGGAGTCAAGATAGCTCACTAACAATCGCTTAATAACATTTGTTTGTACAAAATTAGAAAAATTGTCAAGTTAATGCCCCCTTATCTATGCTTTTACAGACACTTAAACCCTTTTGAAAAGTCTCTCAGGATACCATGTCATAATCAATTTTCTGCTAGACTGTGATTGGTGCCTGTGTCTTTTTCAGAGGTAAGGAGTACCGTACTTACACATGTAGTTTCTATGAAATCATAAGTAAGGGGAGTTTTGGTGTAACTAAGGATGAGTAGATCCTGTCCCAATATTAAGTCTCCCCCCATCAGGAACAAAATGCTAAATAGAATTGACAAGAACCCAGTCTTCTCCCTACCTTCATTTCCTATACATTGCTTAATGTAGCCATAGCAAAGGGAAGACCATTTCCCAGTGCTAAGATAGGACAACCACCAGTGTCATTGAAAAACCAGTTCCTTTCTTTTGTTCCCTCTATCATGCCTCTATTCAAGCTGCCTTACCCAGGCCTATCACCTCTAGTTTTCTAATGCAAATTGATGACAAAGCAGAGTTTGGTATTTAGTATTTCACCTTAACTGTATTTTCACAGATGAAGTTTTTTGAATATTGAAAGATTTTTTGTAGATCATTGGGCATGACCAATTTTCTAAAGTTTGAATTTTAGCATCACATCTGACAGTAGTCATTTCCTCAAATCATATGATGTTCTCTAGTGATGGAAGTTAATATTCATCTTCTACCACAATTACCTTTTATTAATAACCATAAAGATACCAGGTTTATGACATTTCACATATTTAATATTTGTTTTGAATATATTAGACTAGAATAAATTTTTCTACATCTGCATATTAATTATATACTATATAGCACTCTCAATTTTTCAACACAAAAGACATATGTGAACATTAAAATGGCAGTGTACCTATTAATAACTAGATATTAACAAGATCATGAAACAGGTATTCATTTAATGGGAGAGTCCAGTATTTCCTGATAATCTTCCCTTCTTAAATTCCTCCAGTAAAGTTTATAGCCAGCAAGAACAAAAACACTAATCATAATGATTACCCCTCCAAAGATATCATAGACACTAGGAAATATATGTAACACTAGAAGCTGCAAGACCATAGCTACCACAATCTCCAGATGTTGTACTGTGCTAACCAAAGCTGGGTGGAATTTGTCTAAGGCATAATAAACTCCTAAGAATGCAATAGTAGAACAGACACATATAGCAATGAGATAGCTCCAGGTTTCTCCATCTAATGGGATGATTGGTTCTTGAAGAACAAACATAGTAGATAATCCCCAGACTGTACCAGTCCAGCCAAAGGTAAACAATGCGGTCCACATGCTGATCTTTTCCTTGATGGATCTGTACACTATCATGGAAAGAGCAGTGGTCAGTCCAGCCATCACAGTCATAGTGTATCCAAAGGCTTCTTTCCAGGCATTTAACAGGGAATTGTCATCATCAACAATGTTGGGGATCATGACAAGACAAACACCTAAGATGCTACAAGCAACTGTAGCCATGTCAATATAAGCCATCTTCTCATCTACAAGTAAAAAAGCCAAAATGGCACTAAAGACTGTGGTTGTGGCTCGCCACATAGTGGTCCCATTGCTGGGAGGAACTATTGAAAATGATGTATAAGCACAGGTGATAGAGATGACATTGCACACACCATAAAAGAAAAGTCGTAATCTGTATCCTCTAGGTCCAAAGGGGGCCTCCTGGTAGTAGCACACAACTAACACAGATAAGACCTGTAAGACAGAACGGATAAAAATCAGTTCTAGAGATGGAACTTTAGAACGATCAGAAACAAGCCTGGTGATAAGAGCTACACATCCATGAGCCAAAGCAGATCCAAACAGCACTATCCACATTTTTCTTGATTGAAAATTATTTTTTTCTGCAAAGTTCTGGAATTGTCCACTCTCTTTGGTCGTGGGGTCTTCTGTTGGTGGAGGTTGGGTATTCATGGTTCCAAAGATAGTTCTTCCTTTTCTTTTCATTTCACTTAACAAACTTTTCTTTGGATTTTCTTCCATAAAATTTCCATAGTTTTCATTGATTTCTTCATATCCATCCTCCCCAGGTTGAGGATAATGAGAAGTATATTTCACCATCACTGTGTTAGGATGTATTTTTACTCTTTTTTTAACTGGATATTTTTTGGAGGGAGAAGTATCCATTTCTTCAGCTAATCAGTTCTATTTAAGAAGGAAAAGAAAAAAATGTACATATTTAGTTGAAATTTAATTTTAATTTCTGTTATAATAATCATATGCATCAATTCAATAATAGAAAGTAGAAGTAAGAGATGATGTGGCAATATGTCTTAGATATATTCCAATGAAACTGTCTACCTTTTGTTCACTTGGATCTTAAGTCTTCCTCTACTTCTAATTTTGTTTATTTTTGTCTCATTCAGCACTACTTCCTGTCATTACATCACAAACAACTGATCTTTTTCTATCTCTTGATTCCTACCTGTCTCCACACACCCAATAAGAAAAAGACAGAAAAATAAGTAACAATTTAGATCACACTTCCTTCACTGTGTCTATTTGTATAAAACTTATTAACAGAAGATGCAAAGGCTTTTGTATAATCACTTATGTATAATAACAGGATTTGCCTTATATTACAAATTATAGTGATTTATTTAAGATTCTTGGCTCCCCATGCATTTTCAGATATATAAATATGCTGAAATTAGAAAATAAAATAAATTTATTGACATGCATTATTGGTGTGCACAATCTTTCTGACAAACAACTGAGCTTTATGTATTTAAATTTTTAACTGAAACTACCTTTTAAATCAGCAATACCGCTTCTGAAATTTTACTCTAAAAAGATTATCACAAGATGCTTTTTACCTTGTGTGTAAAAAAATAACATATTTCTTTGCACTCCCTGGTAGCACTCCCTGGTAGCGGAAGGGGTTAAGTCACAGCACTATGAAGCTATTCGCAGCCACTGCAGCATGAGTTCCATCCCAGCCAGGGAGGTGACCCACATGGCACAGCAGACTTCTCCTTGCCTGTCTCGTCTTGCCTGATGTTCCCCTCAGCAGTGTATTTCACTCAATCTGCCTGTTCTGCTCCCCACTCTGTCTCTGGTGAATCCTTTGTCACCCCCACCCCGTACCTCTGGCCTGTACCCCAGCTCTTATATGCATAAATAAATAAATCTTTTAAAAAATAATAACAAAGAATTATGGAAAGATGCTAAGGGAACAGAACTGGAATAAAATCTTTTTGCGATATACTTTTTTACATTTTTATTTTTTAATCATAATATTGCTCAAAAAATTAAAAACTAATAATTTCATCTGTTATTTAAGAAAAAAAGTGAAAAGTATGTATGAATAAGAGACGTCATTGTAATTTACTATTTTTTTATAGATGTGTTTGCTGTTTTCATTTTTGATTTTTCCCATTGACTTAAATGAAGAACAGCATTTCATTATCAATTTATTTGCATCTCTTTGATTATTAGCGATGTTGAGAATCTTTTTTTTTTAATTAATTTATTTATTTATACAAGCACTGGGTACAGTCAGAAGCGTGAGAAGGTGAGAGAATTCACCAGAGCCAGAGCGGGGAACAGAACAGGCAGAATGACGAAGTGCACTGCTGAGGGGAGCAGCGGGCAGCAGGAGAGGTCTGCGAGCCATGTGGGACCCTCGCCGGTGGCCGGGGATCGAACCGGTGCTGCAGAAGCTGCGGGCAGCTTTGCAGCCCAGCGCTCAACCACTGGGCCACCAGGGGAGGCCCTGTAATTTACTATTAAGACAATGACCCTTCATACAATAAAATGCTGGGCTATGCATCCATTAAAAACCACAGTGCAGATCTTTATAAACGTGGAAAGATGTCCACTACATTTTGTTGAGTAGGAAAAAAGTTGAGATTGTTTTAAGGATTAAGTGATATAATGCATATAAAAGGTTTTCCATCATGCTGGCCTATAGTAAACTCAATAAATGTTAGCAATAAATTAAACTTTCACCTATAGTTAACATTTTTGGAACACTGAATATCTTCTACAATGTTACTCTTTCTTTGATATCTGTACTTGTTCCTCACTTCCATTTCTTTCTCTCTCTCCTCTCTCTCTCTCTCTCTCTCTCTCTCTCTCCACACACACACACACACACACACACACATGCATACATTTATCTTCCTAAGAACAATTTCCTGTTTCCTTCCCAGTGACAGACACCTCCCTTTCCCCCTAAAAAAATGAAGAAAGTCTTTTTATTCTGTTGTCTTTGTGACACATTACTCCCTATTCCTTGCTAAGAAATTGTGTTCCAACATCATAAACCATGGTCCAGAAATCAAATCCTGTTTGTTGTTGGATACCATCTGGGTAGCCAACTGTTCCTTTCCTATTCACTCCTTTCTCTTTAAAAAAAATACCACCTTCAATTGGAAGAAATCATTTTTTAAAAAATCGCCAGTGCCTTCAAGTCATTCAGTTTCCTATAGCCTCCCACTATAGTCCTTCCTGAATATTCCTAATCTGACTGTTCTTTTTTCCCCAATTATTATCCAAACACTTCTGCTTTAAATCATGACTTCAGCTTCACTATTCCCAAGTCAAATTAATAGTTTTTTTCTCCCACATATATTTTCCCTCCCCAATTTCTCATTTATGCTTGTGATACCACCATTTTTCCAGTTCCCCAAACTAGAAACCAAGGAATACTCTGAATTATCCTTTCTGCTTGATCATCAGTCTTACTGTTTTTGTCTTTGAAATATTTCTGAGATTTTCTCTTTCTCCTGCAGTTGCATTTTACCTTTGTGATGCTGGAACAGGTTATTGTGAATTTCTTCCTTGAATATTATAATGGTATCCAACAAACTCCCTTGAGTCCCAGTCCTTTCTCCCCTAAAATCTATATTATACCTCTGTCATTGTTCTGCCTTTAAAAGATTCAAAACAAAACAAAAAAATTCCTAAACCTTTTGTCATTCAAGAACCTACAGGGATGTCCTACCGTATTGAATCTCAACTCCACTGACTGGCTCTCATGACCCTGCCCCCCTATCAGTTGTCTACTCCTTAACACACAGAGTACTTTGCCCTGATTAGTGCAGTGTCCTGCCTGTCCTCACTCCACACATGTGCATGTCACTTCCCTAAGTCTTTATTCTCACTAGTTTCTCCTCTGCTCCAACTTTCTGAGCACTGCTCACCTTTTAAGAAGGCCCAGTCCAAATAGGAACAAGCCCTTCCTTTACACTTTAATTATCACCCCCTCCCTTCTTTAATGTCAGCAGTAGTTCTAAACTAATTTTTGTAATCTGATCATCTTACTTAGTTTTCTTAACCTAGTGGGGTATTGTCTGTACTCATTGTAGCTAAATTTGCTATGTTAAATCTCCTTTTCTTGGTAGTCAGTAAATAATGACTTCTCGTTAAGTTATATTCTGTAACTTCCTACTTTCTGCCCATTATTAAATTAGTCTTATATCCATTCGAAGCTTTCCCCTTTCCCATTGCAAACCAGATTTATAGTTTCAGGGGCATGAATAGGGAGAGAATGTGGTCTAATCTTAGTTACTCCTTCTCTATTCCCTCTCTTTGGAGACTGGGAAAGCAAAATCTGCTTCTGGACACCTTCTCCATCTCCCTCTTCTAACTTCTAACTTCTAACATGCTCTTTCCTAGTATATTGGCACAGGGAAGGAAAAGGAAAGAGACTTGTGTTTCATATATTAGCTGCTATTATGTGTTGGCTTTTTTCCTATATATAAACTGGCCAGGCTTAAATACATTCCCCAGTTATTTAGGTGCTGCTGTGAAGACATTTTGCAGATATGATAAAAGCCACTAATCAGTTGACTTTAAGTTAATCAAAAGAAACACTATCCTAGGTATGCCTGACCTAATCGAGGATCCATTTAAATGTGGGCTTAAGCCCTTCTTGAGTTAAGAGATTCCCAACAATTCCTGCCCATGGAGTTCCAGCCTACTAGTAATCTTCCTTTCCTTACTGCCTGTGAGCAGCAGGTTCTGGCTTGTGTTCATGAAACTCCAGCATGCTCTTGATCTTCTCTTCCTGCCCTAACAGACTTTAGACTTGCAATTGTACAAGCCAACTCCCTGTAATATATCTCCTGCTGGTTTTCATATTAAACCTTGACTCTAATACATGTGGGAATACTCTCTCTGATTGTTCTTTCTCTGTTAACTCTGATAAGCCACTAATAGATACCTCTAGGTTGCGGGCATCCAAATGCAGGCTATCGTGGGGAAATTCTGTAAGGCTCCCTGATGTGGGAGATCCTCTTGACCTGTGGCTTATAGCCGTATAGTCTATTGCTGGTTGGTGCTCTTGATAGGTGGGTAGCTCTCTTGGACAGGTACCAATAGTATTCACTCAGTCCCAGAAAACTCACACATCTTTCCCACTCCAGTAAGTGTATCGGCCATTCATCACTGTCCCTATCTCTCCAATTTCCTTTCTCTTCGCTCAAATAAGCAAAGAAAAAATTAAAATATGCCATCTAAGCAGTCTGCAAATTGAGGGATGAGAAGGCACACCCAGTTGTTGCAAATAATGATCTGGTAACCTTCACCTTCAGTCAGTTTTAAGGGAGAACATCCCTCTCCCTCCATATGAGATCACTCCTAAGCTTGAGAAAAATAACACTAACATTACTACTGTCTTGGTAGAATCTTTAGAACAATCTCCTTATGGTACCTAAAGCAAATATCAGTTAATAATAGTTATCAGACTGATCCCAAAAGTGGTAAAAGTCTTAGATATAAAGTTGGGTCATGTACTTGATTATAATATGGGTTAAATGTGGAAAATAATGTGATATTTGATATTCATGAATGAGATTGGATTATAACTAAATATTTATAAAACTGATAGATTGCTACCTTATACCTGAGTAGTCTATCCCTGGGATGCCTCATTACTTAAGACTATCCATGTGCTATGGAGCTAGAAGGGATCATGCTCAGCGAAATAAGTCAGAAAGAAAAAGAAAAATACAGGATGGCCTCACTCATAGCAGGACTTTAGAAAACCTAAATCAGAGACCAGGAAAAAAGACTAATCAATACAAAGTAAAAATCAAAATCAACAAGCAACTATAAACCAGAGACACACTGGGGCGGAGGGAGCAAGAGGGATGGGTAGGGAGAGGAAGGACTAGAGTCAAAATAAGGGGGGGTGCAATTGTAAGGGGAATATAACCAAAATGAAAATGCATACATTGTGCAAAGATGAAAAAAGATGTAATAATTATATAAAATAAAATATTAAAAAAAAAAGACTATCCATGTGTTTGGATAGTCTTCCTTGTCCCTGAATGAAAATGAAAAGACTATGCTTAACTAGTTAACCAAAAGGGAGTTATCTTTCCAGGATATCAAGATACCTTAGGACATGCATAGAATCTGTGCAGTTAATACCCCCTGAAACCTGTGGAGAGAAGCTATTCCTTCCTCTCTCTGAACTGATAAAAAGGGCCATGTGATAAGGGACTTATAATAAATACATATTTGGTCTTTGACCCAGATTCTGATACAGATCTCCTATAGCCCTTGGAATTTCCTAGATAGTGAGAGTCACAAGGGTGTTTTTCACTAAACAGTTGAATTTTATATCCCTACCTAAGCATGGGAGCTGGTTGCCAAGAGAACCAACCATATAACTAGAGAGTTGGAACTTTTCGGTCACCACCTGAATTCCAAGGATGATGAGAAGGCCTGAAGATTGAATCAAAAACCAGAGGTCAATGATTATGACTATGTAATGAAGCCTCCATAAAGCCCAAAAGGACAAGATTCAGAGAGCTTTCAGTTCAGTGAACACTTAGAGATTTGAGGAGAGTAATCATTCAATACATAAGCTTGTGTGTGTGTTTTTCTTCTTGTATTAAGCCTTTAATCATAATGTAATATCCATCTCTATCTCATAATTTTTTTAATTGGAAGTCTCATTTATCTGATACATAGCTGTTTCTGACTTTTTTGATTACCATTTATTGTAGGATTATCTTCCAGCCTTTAGGTCCATACATGTGTTTGCTTTGTTGATAATATGGAGTTCTTGTAAAGAGCAAAAAGGTTGGACTCTGTTTTGAAATACATTCAGCCATCACTTCTCAGCCTTTTGGCTAAGATCAAGTGAAATACATTCAGCCACTCTATACCTTTTTAATTTAGGCTATGTATATTTAAGGTGATTAGTGAGATGTAAATGCTCATTGCAATTTTATTTTTGTCTTGTCTTCATTTTTTGAGGTCTTTATGTTTTATTTATATTCCATTTCTGTTGTCTTATGTTTTATTTTTATTGACTTTTTTTAGGGTTCTTCTGAGGTTAGTATATGATAGACTGTGTCACCCACTGGGTAGTCTGTCTCAAACTTATTCTGATGGGACACATTGTTACTCTCTTTAGGTGTCTGTTGTTTCTATATTCCTTGTTCTGTTGCTTCATAATAATGCCAACACTTCTTTCATGCATGGCATCATGTTGATAAATTTTTTCAGTGAGCTTTGGGAATTTAAACTCCTACTGTGCAGTGGGTACCAGAATGTGTAGTGGGGATCCACAGTGATCCCGTCCTATAAGCCAGCTCCTCAGTCTAAGTGTCTTGTATAGTTTTATGCCAGCTTCCACCTCTAGGACATGTTTAAGCACTGGATACAGCACTGAGCACTGGTTGTAGCAGAGACAGGGTCACAAGCTGGGAGTTGTTCTTTTTTTCCAGTCTGAGCCTTACCCTGGGATATTTGCTCCTGTTCTTAACAGGAGTTTAAACTCTGTTTAGTGAACATATTCAATTATTTTCTCAGTTTTAGCCTGGGTCATCACTCTGCACCTCTTCTCCTACAGTACATCAACAGTGCCTCTTCTGTCCTGAATGCCAACTCTGTGCAGCCCGTTATCCAGTGAAACATTAGGTATGCAGTTTGCTATTAAGAGAATTTGTATATTTAGCTTTTCTATCTCTGGCTCTATTTGTGCTGCTGAGTCTCACGTATTTCCTTTAACATTAAATTCCTTGGGCATAAAGGGAGCTATTCCTTAAGTAAAATGTACCTTCTCTTCTTATTTAAATCATTCTCAATGGGTAAAGTACTGGAGATACATGTCTTTCAGCATCACTAGACTGAACTTTGGTTGCTATTTACCTGCTTCATAGTGCATACCTCACAGTTTGGCCCAGTCAAATGAGTACCAGCACCAACAAGTCCACAGCAGTTCCTCATCAGGTTGCACTGGGCTTGCTGAGGACAAGCTCAGGACTCAGGAGCTATTTACTACAATCAAATCTCTAAGCAAAACAACTTTTTCTTTATTCCTTTTACAAAAGCAATATATGTAAATTGCAGAAAACTCAGAATAGTGGGAAAGCAAAGATAGTAAAATCTATCCATCCATAATCTTCCAACCTGGATATCCCTGACCTTTCCATGTCTTTTTTTAATTTGTGAACTTCTCCCCCCACCAAAATATTGAATATTATATTGTATTATAACTCCCCCATTTTACTTACAAGTAGATTGAAAATATTTTTTCATGTTATTGAATATTCTACAGCATCACTTTTAAAGGCTAGTTAATATATTTTCATAAATGGACTTTGAAAACAATAGGTCACTCATTAACTTTTGCTTTTTGTGAGCTGAAAGGCAAATGGAAAAAGCAACTGCCACCACTGATCCTTTATATAAGAATAGCTTAATAACCATCGTAGGAAAAGATATGAATAGATAACAAATTTAAAGTTTTCCCACTGAATATAAAGAAAATATGCTTTGTGGTAGCCAAAGACTCTGAAAAAACAACTAGGAGATAAACCAAGGGTACAAATGTTTGCTTCTCTGTTCTCCATTCAGACATCAACCATGGAGAAAAACTGGCTGGGATTAAAAGTAAAATACAGTGTGTCTTTATTCATATTTTGTGTGTTTATTCAGGATCAATAAACTGTTTGGCTTTGAAATTGTCTGAGGCAACCATTTAGTTAGGAAAAATGAAACCAGAGGAAATATCAAGCACAGATGCTTCCAAGCACCTGGGATGTGCTCTTTTAGATTGCTTGGCTCTCAATATGGCTCTAGAGTCTCTCATTATAATGATACCTATGTCTGTTTAGCTCCTTCTATATTCCAGGCATACATTAAAAACTTATTTTCTAATTTAAAAACAACTCTTTGATGCTGTTATTATAACTCCATTTCACAGATGAAGAAATAGTTTGTGAAAGGTTAAATAGCTCCCTGCCTGTTAATGGGTGACATAACCTCTCAATGGTAGAGCCAAAATGCAAATCTAGGTCTGCCTTCCCAAGACCTTTTTAATATACTACATTGCAAAGTAACCATCTGTGATAGGCAGAATAATGTCACTCCCCTCCCATCCATACCCAGATGTCCACAGCCTACCTCCCAGAACCTGTGAATACATAGCTTTATCTGATAAAGTGGAATTAAGGTGACAGATGGAATTAAGACAGCCAATCAACTGACTTTACAATAGGGAGGCTATCCTGGGTTATCTAGTTGGTCCCAATGTATCCTCACAAGGGTCCTTAAAAATGGAAGATAGACTCAGAAAAGTCAAAGGAAATGTGACAACAAGAGCAAGATGAGAGTGATGCAATGTGAGGACTCAGTCCACAGTTGCTGCCACTGGAGAGAAAAGGGGAGAATGAGCCATGGAAACTGGGCAGCCTCTGGAAGCTAGAAAAGGCAAGGAAATGAATCCTTCCTCCAGCCTCCAAAAAGAAATATGCCCTGTCAACACCTTGGTTTTTGTCCAATGATCAGAACATGATAATAAATTCATATTGTTTTTAGTCAGCACTAATAGAACAAGTTTGGATAATTCCTTCAATCAAATCTCTTTGGTTGCTATAAATTTCATGTGATTACTTATATAATTCTCTAAAAATGCTATTGTCGAGGCAAAAATTGGTTTTCTTATCATTCCCTTGTACTGTCTATTCACCCTCTTAGCCACTTCTACTCAAATCTTTATCTAGGCCCAGCTAGCAAATTCCAGACCAGGGGACAAGTACTAAAATTTGTCCAGATCTGACTTTTTAAATGTCCCTTCTGAGAAGACTCAGAGCCACAGAGAAGTCATGAGCCCTCATACTAAAACTACTCCCCTCCCATGCTTATGCTGGACTAGACTTGTCAACTCAAATTTCCTTTTTTTTTTTTTTTAAGATTTTTATTTATTTATTTATTTATGCATAAATAATAGGCCAGAAGTACGGAGATGAGAGGATTCACCAGAGACAGAGTGAGGAGCAGAACTGGCAGATTGACTGTAATACACTGCCGTGGGGAGCAGTGGGCGAGACAGGAGAGGTTCTGCTGCACCATGTGGGTAGCTCCCTGGCTGGCTGGGGATCGAACTCATGCAGAGGCTTCAGAGAGTTTCACAGTGCTGTGCTTAACCCCTTGCGCCACCAGAGAGGCCCATATCTCAGATTTTCTATGTTGTGCCCAGCCCAAGGTATCTCTTTTAATCTACCATGTCCACTCTGACAAAAGATCAAGGCACCATTGAAAGGCAGCATGCGAAGTTACAATGTCCTTTGTTACCTGTGAGTTCCATGAAGGCATGAGGATTACTCATATTTGTGTTTCTAGCACACGAAACACATTAGGTTGATTGAACCAAATAAAAACTCAGTACTGAACTGTGTTCTATAATTACTCCTTTGTTACCAGCCTGTTGTCAGCTATCACAGGCTCTGCTATTCATTCTCCCATTTCTGTCCAGATCACACCTTTGAGATTGTCTTTGTTATCTTAGCCACCCAGTTTTAATTCTAACTCTGTGCTGGGTATGTTGTTTCCAGATCATTGAGGAACTCCTCTGCTTGTCTGGCCTGTCATTTGGATTCTGTGCTGACCAAGCTTGCCCAGAATTGTCAGAACAACCCAAGATCAGCATCCTTGCAAATTTCTTAGATTGAGAGAACTTTAAATTGAGGTACATCATTGAAGAACTTTCAATCTATAATTAGGAAAGCCCTTGAATCCCATTCCTCATACCTTCTTATAAAGCAGATTCTGAACAGTCCAGCAAGAAATAAATAAGACTAAACACCTAATAATTACCACAATAAGTGAACATATAGAAGAAAACAAAACATAACAATTCATTGTGCATTTAAAGGGGATAATACTTGAGGCTGAATTCTGATCTTTATATTCACAATATTGACCAGCAAGAAACTGATATTTGCCTGAAAAATCAGCAGCATAGGAAATCCTTCATTCTGACCATTCTTGGTTGTGAGAAATATAATTTACTTTGAGTCTGAGAAATGGCAAGTTTGTTGCATTTTGGAATCTGGTTCTGGTATCCTGATCCTGATAATTCAGCCCTTAGGTAGAGCTTGGTTCTGTATTACAGTAGCAATAGTAATCTTTGTTTCCAGAGCTACCTTCTGATACTGCCAATCATCCCACAAATGTGTATTCTCAATTTTAAGACTCAAGGAGAGAATGTGGATTGATCAATCCAAATTCACCATCATTGCTGTACTTTGTTGGTGACAGGTCAGTGTGACATCTTCTGTGAGGATCACCCCCTATAGTGTTCACAGATGCACAACAGTACCAGAATTGGAGGATAGCTCACACATTCTAGGCTAGAATTGATTTGGGACACAATAGACTGAATAATGAGCTCTTTGGCACATTAGCTAAAATCAGCTTAAAAGAGGAATATTTAGATGAGAATGAAACCTTATTCAGGGCTGAAAAGCTGAAGTTGCCCAACAAGGTATAAGTCATGGCTGCTTTGATGGAGCTGAGTTAGGCTGAAGCTAGAGGTATGACTAGCTGGGTTGGGATGAAGACTACTTAGATGAACTAGGAAAGGCAATGGTTCCTGGAATCCATAGCAAGCCTATCTAGAAGGAGCAAGGAAGAATGTGATCCAAGTGGGTTAAAAGGAGTTGGGTTAAGATGGATTGTGGGAAAATGAGAGAAAGGCCTGAGGATTTTGCTGGGGTATATCAGTCTGAGTTAAAGGAAAGTAGGAAATTACAGCTAGGGTACTTGGAGATGAAATGAGGTATGGTGAGAGATCTGATGGGCTGGGTATAGGTTGGGTATGGAGGCAGAAAGAAGAGGGAGAGGGGTACCAAATAGGAGGCCTAGTCTAGCTTTGAGCAGGAGACTCAGCTAAGGTAGAAAGCTAGGGAAGAGATAACTGGGGTTATCAGCAGTGCAGGAGCTGCTAGAGACAACAGCTGGCTCTGAAAGTGACAAAGAAAAGAGTCAAATATACAAGAATAGAAGGTGGAAAAGGAAAAGGGGTAGAAGAGGGCACGTACGGATGAGAGTTACCAGTCTGGTTAGAAGTAGGGTAAACGTTCTGTTTTGCCGTCAGTTTAGAAGCAACTGGGCCTGTTGCTGTGTAGGCAAAATCAATATGAGAAGCCTGGCTCCTCTATATTCAATGGTGCTTAATGACTTTAGTAGACTGTGATGAATATGCATGCCAGGAAAGGAAAATGTTAACCAAGGTTGACAAAAAGTCTTATGCGGCAGTTTTCAAGCAAGCAGGTTGATTTGGCTTGTGTGAAGGCGATGATGCCTGATTTGGAACAGAGCAATTTCTGTTGTACCATTTTAAAATCCATTCTGGCACACTATGATGTATGTGTCAGCTGGCAGCTAAGAACTTGCTGGAATGCAGGCATTTTTCACCATTTATAATCAACACTTCCCCTTCCAGGAATGAGTTTCTAATCTCTGAAGCACTGGACTTATCAATTTGCATAAAATATCCCATTCACAATGAACACAGATTTATCATCTACCACTTATTTTCCTACTGGTTTTGTTTTGTTTTGTTTTTTAAAGCAGAATTGGTTTGTAATGAATCCACACCTTTAAGTTTGGTGAAGTGCTAGGTGAGTGGCAGGGAGCCATCACTAGAAGGGAGAGGGGCAAAATAAAATCCTTTTCTATTTCCATGATTGTTTTTTATACAGTCTAAAAGGTTAAGTCACAAATTTGATAAGATGCCAAGTAAATGTAAAACGGTGTTCTGATTACTTATAAAAGTTGTACTTACTGGTTGCTTAACCTTTACTTAACTCTCATGAGAGAGGATTAAACAATCCTGCTGAGTTCAAAGAAGTCAGCTAACCCCCCAAACTTGCGCTAGTCATTGAACAAAAAAGTTACACCCAGAATCAATTGAGTCTAGACTCACATCACCCAAATAGTATATACACCAGCTGCTCACATTTGCCCTGTTTTTGCTGGTTTATTCACAAGAAAGCCAAGCCTGAAATCCCCCTTGAGGCCAAGACATATTGAAATGGCAAATGAATTCAACAAGTTTCAAATTCGGTTTAACTTAATCATAACTGATTCTTCACACTATAGCTATCAGTCCATTTCATTAAAATCAGATGAGATAAAACAATAAGGAGTGGTGAACAGATACCACTTTGTTTCAGACCAAACTGTAAGTTAAATTTCAAATGAAACTTGACAACACTTGATTGGTTAAGTGATATACCTAGATTTATTAAAATTACTCGACTTCTTTAATGTTTCTTAGAGAACAAGCATACACATATATACAATGCTACTCCAAAGTTGAAAGGAGATTTTATAAAGTCCCATCATTGCCAGAGGCATTGTATATGAAGACAAGCATAGTACAACTCATCTCAAGAGTTAATTTTATCAGCAATATGTACCAAAATTTTAAATGTGTGAATGTTTTGACCCAGCAATGCCACGCCCAAGAATATATCTTAAGGAAATAGCTAGTAAAGTACATCCAGATGGCATAGCTTTCTTTACATGATGAAAGATTGAAAATCATTGTTCTTTAATGGAGGACAGTTTAAATAAAAAAAAAATCAATGCAATATTTTGCAGTCATCAAAAACAATAATGTACTTATTATATGTTGACATAAAAGTCTTCATGTCATGTTGCTAAGTAAAAACAAAGGTGTAAAAGATAATTCATAGTATGACTATATAAAACAATTCATATCTATACTTGTAGATGGTGGAGTTTCATTTCCATACATTCTTTTATTTTTTTATTTAATTTTCTTTATACATATGTATCTACTTCTAAGTCAGGGAGGGAAATCAAGCTGTTTAAGTAGAGGGAAGAAAATCATTACTCTGTATTTTAATCCAACCAGAATAGTCACCCAGGAAGCCAAATGTAGTTCTTGTATTTCTGTGCCTTCTGTTGGAAGGGAAACTGTGGATAAATAGACCATATAACAGAGGAAATTTGAATATATAGTGTCTAGAACCTAAACCAAAAGAGAGGTGATATACTATTCAATGCACAAACTAAGCAGGATGCCTTTATCTTACATAATGTTTGAAAGAATTAATTCATTGTGCATATGTGTGCTATAGCTTTACAACTAACAAAAAATAGGGATTCTAAATGGTAGCAAAGAATATAATTACCACTGGTTTTTCCTACATAAGTTACCACTCCATAAATCTTTGTGTTAATGTGGAGAAATCTGACCTGAACAGATGGACCTCATGCTGTTTTCTAAAACATGAACAGATTTCTGATCTTCTGGACCAGGAAATGAAGTCAGCAGTAAAACAACAAACATTATCACCCATCTCCTAGAATTTCAACTTAAGATGCTGCTAATAAAAGCAATATTTCCTTCTTTAGAAATACAGCACAGTAATGTTTCTGTCTTAATGGAATGTGCTCTTGAAATTTTAATAAAATATAGCAGGATATTTGTGCACTGGAGGCACTGACTGATCCCTGAACCACAACAATTTTGTGAATCCTCTCTGTGGTTCTAGGCAGTTGGCAGTATTTGGTTGCCTACACCCTTCATTTTCTGAAGCACTTCCCTAAGGGCTACCAGTTTGCCTAGTTAAATCTTCCCCTTTAGCCCAAGGGCCCCTTTCCTTGAGCATCTTTACCCTAGTGGTTTCACAATAAATGGCTCTCTGTCAAATAATTAGCAAAGTGGTTTTTTTCTTGCTCTACCACTTTATAAATATGTAATTTAAGGCTGTAAGGAGACTGGTAGAGCCAGCTGGACTGGGTCTGAGGAGGAGTTGGGGCAAAGGAGATGGCCCATTGCGACAGTATGGTAGTTATATAAAAGGAGAATGAGCAAAGAGTTAAATAGATTGAAGATAATGGGAGCCAAATTTCTCACCATCGGAGAGGTAAGTTATGAGCAAACAAACGGTGAAGACTAGAATGAACCCTGTGGTGTTGAAGTAAATAGATGAAATAGATACAGATGTATATTATGTGCTTATATGTTTGTGAATTTCCTGGTTCTGTCTTCTAAGCTTGCCTAAAAGCAATGACACCCCAGTAGCAATTACTACAGCTAACATCCAGATTTTGCATTCTCTACTAAAAGGAAGCCAAGCTCTTTGGAGAAATAGTTTTTTAAATGACTGAAATGTTTGAGACAGGAAAAGTAAAAGATAAACCTGAAATATTTTATGTCAGAAAGCACTCCAAGAATAATACAATGAGGTCAAAAGAACACAAGAACCAGCATGAAGAGGATTTCAACAATCAAATCTGGGACAATGTCAGCATCAAAATCAATAATTATAATAATAGGTTATAATCTATTGAATGAAACAGAAATCCACAAGTCTCTATAGCTATAAGTTAATGAATAAACAAATAAAAAAGGGTCTGAAATTACTTCAAAATAAAACATAAAACATATATTGGAGATTACAATATCCACCTTATAGAAGTACATGAATTAATGTGTGTGAGGTGCTTAAAACAGAGCTTGGTAAACATTAAGTAAATGTTAGCAATGTGGTGATAGTTATATGGAAGCCCTGAACTTTAAACCACAGCTTATCTGAATTAGGACAAGTTGACTTGGCTCACTTACTTCTTTTATTTTTTAGATTTTATTTAGAAATTAAAATAGTTATTTTTATGAGATGCTAACAGCATTAATAAACTGCTTATTATGTTTTAAGCACACAGTGTTAATTGTAGAATAATATTTCATAAATTGATATCCTGAAGCAAAAAAAAATAATTTTTAAGTAATCAAGGTCAAGTGCTTGAAAAATTCATTTTTGTTGTTCATTAATTTAGGCAATATGGTGGTAATGAAAATTGAAAAAAAACTTTGGAGGGTAATCTATTCCAGTACCTTTGTAAGTAGCCCTATCCTTTACAGCCTCCCCAACAAATAGTACAGTTTCTGTTTGAACACCTACTTATCAACAAATTCACTCCTCAAGTCAGCCACCTGGATTTGATTTGTTTTATTGCTTATTATTTACATACAATAAAATTTGCCAGATTAAAAAAAAAGACAGCCACCTGGAAGTCATTCTGATAGATAGAAAAATATTTTTTTACATTGAGCTTAAATCTTTCTCCATATAATTTCCAGAGACTGTTCCTATGATGTATCTGGGATCACTAATTCATTCCCTCATCTACATACCAACATTTCAGTACAAGGAAGGACTATATCCTATCATCCCCATTCCAGGTCTCCCATCATGAGTTTCCTCTTTACCAAATTGCAAATCTCTCTTTTTTTTTTTTTCACTGTACCATTGTATAATTTTGGTTTTCAATCATCTTGGCATCTTAGCCACTCTTCTCCAAACATATGCCAGTTTCATCTTGGCATTTAGCCATTCTTCTCCAAACATATGCCAGTTTCTATAATCCCTACTATTTAGGAGATTCTGTTTCTCTGAGGGCAGCCTGAGATCACACCAATTATTCTGATAGTCAAACACATTCATTCTTATTCCTTCATTTAGTCAAAATTCGCCAGTGCCTATGATGCTAAGATATTATGAGAGATAAGGTTAAAAAGACATAAGCATTCTCTTAAAGAACATGGCATTCCTTTGAAAGAAAGGATATATGGGTAACAAGTGCCACAAAACAGACACAAGTACTATGCTAAAGGAAGGAAATTATACAATTAAATATGTATTTTCTTTAACATCAGAGTACCAGAAGAAAAAAAAGTGGTGACAATTCCAGACTAGACCTATTTTATTTATTTAGCACAAGAATTGATAAAAAGCCACAGGTTAGGATTTATGCTACATTAAAAGAGAAACTTGCAGATTAGCAAATTATTACACAGATTCAGAAGATAGAGGGAGTTTTATAGTTCTTTTACCAGTGAGAGCTCTAACAATGGATCAAATATCATTTTTCTATAGTAATTTACATGTAACTCTATACAGGCAAGAGAAAAAAAGATAAACTAGATTACTATATATCAAACTGATACCAAGAAATTTACATGTATTATTTACTTACTTTCACAAGAACCCCAACAAGGTAGGGGCTATCATTGGCCCCTCTTTAAAAAAAAAATGTAAGTGAAGCCTGGCAAGTTTCATTGACTTGCCCAAGTTTACAAAGATGCTAAATGTGGCAGTCAGGTTTCAAATGCAGGCTGTCACTGAGGGTCACCAATTTGCAGCCATCAACTACTTATTACCCAGCAAAGCAATCTCTGGTCCATCCACACCACAACCTTACCATTGACTACTTCTAGAAACCTTTGAACAATCCTTTATCCCTGTGGTTAAAGCACACTTCCCATGGGGCTATTGTAGCCCTTGACACATGGTATTACTGGGACTTGTGTATATAACACTAAACCCTGATAAAGTGTTACTGCTCTAAGATCAGAGATCATGTACTTAGCTTTTTCTTGGTGTCCCCAGTTCTTAGGGCAATAACAGACTCAATAAATCCTGGATAATGGATTAATCTTCTGGCTTGGATGGCCTGTATAGTCCTGTATAGTAACTGTATCAAAATTACTTGCCTTGAAGAAAGTCACTCTCTACCCAAAGATGATGTAGTTAGCTCTGGTTAGAATTAGTTGTGAGCTTTGGTTGCCACAACTCTACAACCTAACTCTATCTCTCTTTCCTAACTGTAAATTAAGGAAATCCAAGAAGTGATGTGAGTATATGATTTAGGTCCACCACTATCCTCAGCAGCTTATTCATCTTTGGAATCCTTACCCTTATTTAGAACACTGAATCTGCCAGTTACGGAAACCAGGCAAAATAAATGGAAAATTAGATTACCAAACATTTCTACTTTCTTCATCAAGTTCTTAAAGTAAAAGTTAAGACTTTAGTAAAATTACTGATACTTTGGGGTCTTTGATAGCTAGAAAATGACTAAATGCACTTTAGTAAAAATGAAAGACGTGCGGATTGAGTTCATATGTAATTGTAACTATAAAATAGTGTTAACTGTACATAAGGTATTATATATACCAATTGATTGCAAATAATTTTATTACAGTGATGACTTTAAGAGAAACCAGAGTGAGCAAACAATTTAACACATGTAATGTTATGTAAGTATTAAGATTTTTAAATTATATATGGTATATTAACATTTATAGGGCAAAATTAAGTTTTGACCTGCAAGAAAAAAAGCTCTGTGATCTTAGCTCATCTCTGACATTAGCTACCAAGGTGAATGGTATCCTATGTCTAGACTAGACATCTAAGGTAGGTGGATGAAAAGTGAGGAAGTAGAGGTAACCGATTGATAATCACTCTCCCAAATCAGAGGCCAGCAGTGACTATTAATGCAACACTTGCATCACTTGGAGAGTCTATTGCTCAGGCAGAATGGCAGAAAAAATATGTGTGGTGATGGAGAGGAGTACTTGCCTGACTTTATAATCAAAATAATGCATAAGAAGCATGGAATAAGAAGGAAGATATGTTACAGGGTAGAAGGAAGGGCACCTGGGGACCCCCAAACATCCCTCCTCCAAATGGATGCTATCATCTGCCGCATTAAACATACTCTAGTGGGGAAGACCTTTAATACAAGTAGTGTGTAATAGAGAGAAGAGAAAGACAAAAAGTAAGTTTCCAAATCAAGCACCCAAAGTTACCCATACCCTCACAAGTAAATGTCCAGCCAAACCAATTGGCCCAAAGCAGGGTCACTGAGGCCCCAAAACTTGCCACAAGTCTAAAGCACATTCTAGTTGGGACCCATAGGAAAGGAGTACAAGGGGCCAGGCAAGTCTGGAAGGAAAAAGCAAAAGTATAATCAAGATAAAGGTTGCCACTGTCAGCCTTCCCACAGACCTCTCACCCATGTCTCTTTCTCTTTCAATTGTCTCCTTTAGTGTCCCCCAAGTCCCTGGTACAAGTTCAAGGCTGAGAAGAAGTAAGACTTCTTCACATGTCTCTCTGCGCCATATGTCTCCTCTGGTATCCTTCTTGCTCCCCTTCCTTCCTTCTCCCTGTCTTCTCCAGCTTCTCCTCCTCCCTGCTCAGCTTCAGCCTTCCTTGGGTGGGGCAGGGAAGGTAGGAAACCACCCCTCTTTCTCTAGGGACCACCCTGTTACAATATTGAGGGAAACGGTAACCCCCTTTCTCTTGGGATTACCCTATACAGACATAGCAGTTGTCCATAACATTCCAGAACTGAGTGCCAAAGAATACAATCTATGGGACAAGGTGGTCTCAGCAAGAAAAATGAAACAAGATTCCCATCACATCACCAATTAAATATTTTAAAATGCTCTGGAAAAAAAAAAGATGGCCTGATTAGAATACAGCTAAGGGTATCATGGTTTTCTTCATCAACAAATTCCAATCCCAAACTGGAAAATTACATTCTATTCAGGTCACCAGGAGGTAAAGACTCCTCAAGCACCTAATATTTGGGGGAGGATTTAATCCTCATTTTATAACCACAACTGTTAGACTCCAAGATAGAACAACAACCATGGAAATCAGCTAAGAGACCTGAAGTGTGGATTGCAATGCTATTCAAACTATAAGGTATTGGGGAATTCAGCTATCACTTTGAATTCAAATATTGTGAAAATTAACTTTGTAAACTCCAGTCAAACTTATAATTGATTTTTGGGTTATTTATACCTATATATAGTCTCTGAATTTCATTGAGATTGTGTCTTTAGAAAGACTCTAAATGATACTAAAAGTATTTTTTAAGTATGATTAATTAATCTGTCAATATCCCTGCCAATCTCCCTGCTAATCGCCCCAAATACTATTTTCTCCTGTGATTAAATTCACTAACTCCCATTTCTAATTGCTAAAACAGAAGTGTCAGTCACATTAATGAAACCAGTGTGATCATTGCCCCTCTTCAGTTTGGGCTGCTCTGGGGGACACTGCCCAACACCTGACTGGAGCTAATTGACACATCCACCAACACAACTAGACAAAGCCCATTAGTTCCTGTCTAGAAGCAGAATTGGTGAGTATCCAATTATGATATGTGTTTAGGTTATAGTCTTAGCAAACTCAATTGTGCTCTGTCTCAATCTAGAGGATATTTTTATAATCTTGGCATGAGGGCATCTTTCTGTGTATAACACATCACAAAGGAAATATTGATAGATTCAATTCCATGAACATTTAAATATTCTGTGCAAAAAAAACCCATAAAAATTTTTAGTAACAAAACTAAAACATAACCACAAAAAATGGTCAACATCTTTCAATCAAAATGGGCTTTTTTAAAATCGCCAATAAATGGGCAAGTCCATACATAGGTAATTCACAAAAGAAGTACGAAAAAACCAACAGACATATGGAAAGATACACAAGTCACAAAAATAAGGATTAAAAGAAGAAAGAGTGTTCTAGCATGTATGAGTGAAGAATCTAGAATATTATACACTTGGTGCGGAGCAAATTGTTACAAGATTTTTAGAGGGCAGACAATATGCACTGTAATGAGAAATGTGTGTCCCTAACCCATCAATTTCATTTGGGAATTTATTCTAAGAAAATAATGCCATTACAAAGAAAAGTATATTAAAAGAATGTTCAATATAGCATTTTTTTTATTATCTAAAAGCTGTAAATATGCTAAATGTACCTTATTTATATATGTACCAAATGGGAAGATACTTATATCTTATGTGAATAAGTAATAGATAGATAAATCAATCTACTTATGATACACCAAATTTAAGATGTACATATTTTTTACATTTCTAAAGTCAAAATGCATCTTATAATTGGTAACATCTTACATTTGATGTCATGCATCCTTGATGAATTTAATAATCTGGAAATATTTATTCCAAACTAATATTCATAATTACCTGTGGAGAAAAGCTTACTAGAGGATTTTATTTTCTACTCTGCTGTTGTTTCCTTTTTTTATTTTTACTATCAGCTATATTTTTAAATTTACTCTTAAAAATAATAAAATTATTCCTATTTGGCTATTCTATTTTTTTGAAGACTTATTTATTTATGCATACAAGAACTGGGGTGTAGGCCAGAGGTGCGGGGGCGGGGGTGAGAGGATTCACCAGAGACAGAGTGGGGAGCAAAACAGGCAGATCTACGAAAATACACTGCTGAGGGGAGCAGTGGGTGAGACAGGAGAGATCTGCTGTCCTATGTGGGTAGCTCCCTGGCAGGCGGGGATTGAGCTCCTATTACCTAAATTTCTTACAATCAGCATACTTTTCCTGAGAGAAAACCATATATATGTGTATATATATATATGTGTGTATATATATGTATATATTTCAATATCTTGAAAAATACACACATAATCATTAAGGAGTTCACAAATCATATACTATAACCATATTTGATATTGCCAGCATTATGATACATCCTAGTTATATTTTCTTCAAATTATGACTTTCCATAAGATTAACTAGATACTGTTGTGTATTAAATTTTTATTAATCATTTTTGTTTAAAATTCCTTTATGAACATCTTATTTGTGCCAATATCAATTTATATCTCTCTAGACTATTTTTGTTATGGCACAAAAATATGTATAAATACTAAATTGCTCAGCAAAATACCAAACAATTTAATTCATAGATTCTGTGACTTTGGAAGGACGATTATGAAAATTAATCGTTCTTCAGAGTTCAGAAACATTGGAGGTGTCGAAAAAGTGCAACTTGTAGCAGATGATGGCTCTGAAAATAGATGAATGTATTTACATCTATATTTGTGTGCATACGTGAGAGTTCATGTTTAATTGTGCTCACTGTGAGCTTGTAGGTAATCAACTCTTATGCATATGCTTTATCTGCACCACCAAGGCGAGCCACAGTGGCCTTCATGCTGTCTTCAGGAAACCAACACCAGCCCCTTTGCGAAGGGTTTCAGTGTTAGGCCGACTCTGCTATGGCCACCTGTCTTGGAGGTGGGCTATGTCTAGCAAAGACGCAGAGTAGTAGAACGAGGCAGGCTTCTACCTGACGTGGGAAGTCGGCCAAAGCCGAGTGAGGTATTTCAGCACCACGGACACGGACAACTGCAAAGAGAGCAAATCGCACGCAATTGCCAGAAGAGACCGGTCCTCCCAGCCACCCCTCGTCCTCGCCGCCCCGTGCGTCACCGCCTTCCGGCCTTCACTTATCCCGCGGACGTCGGCTTTCAGCCCGGCCCCTCCCCAGCCCAGAAAAAGCCTGGTCAGAGACACGAGCAAGCGCAGCGCCCTCATTCGCCCCAGCCGGAGTCTCTTTCCTGCCCACCGGCGCGACCCTTCCTCCCACCTCCTCTCAAAAGAGGACAAACGAGCGCACGTGGCGTAGAAATGATACAGTCCCCAGAGGCCGGTCGGGGAGGTTTCGCGGTTCCTCTCCGGAGCTGCGGGAGACTCAGGGTCCTGGCCCTGCTCCTCCAGCCTCCGAGCTCCGGCGTCGCTCGTGTCTTCCTCCTAGTCCCAGCCTCTCGGAAAAGATTTCTGCAAATCGCTAACCCTCCACGAGCATCTCAGCCCGTGGAGACTGACGTTCAAGAGCTAAAGACATGAGACGAGAGTGATGGGAGATACTTGACCACATCTCTGAAACCACCCAGTGCGTCTTAAAGTTTGTGTTTGAAATTGATCCCATGACGCCACAGGGACGCACCTTTGTTTGGATGGGCTTCTGGGGAGAGGAAAGCAAAAGACCCTCGTCACAGGCTGGAGAAGGGCCCAGACGTGGGAGGGTGTCAGAAAACGGGGGTCGGAGGGAGGGGCTGATCCTGACCCTACCGACACCGTGTCCCGGTTGTCCAAGAGAGCAGAGCGGGAAGCGGGGGCCCTCGCGGCCTTTCGGAACTCGAACAGTCCCCAGAGGCTTGTGAAGGGGTGGGGCATTTCTCTTTCCGCCTGCCCCAATTCAATGAGGGGCGCTGCCCCTCAGGTGCCACGGCTAAAGGCGTTAGGGTGGGCGCTCGCTCACACTCTTTCGTGGTGGGGACACCGGGCGGGGCTCAGCGCCCCAGCCCCACATTCCCGACCGACTCCCGGGCCCAGTTACCTGTGTGTGGCCGCGAGGAAGAAGCGCCCCGCGTCGCGGCCGGGCTGCGAGCTGCTGCGTCCCTCGTCCAGCCTCTGAGCCCCGGGGGGCACCGCGCGGTTCGCGGAGAAACCCTCCGCGGGGGCCGCTGCGTCTGCCAGCCGCGGCGGGGAGGGGGCTGCCCGCGAGGACCGTGCGCCTGCGCTCTCCGCTGCCCCTCCTGGCCGGCGCCCGAGTCAGAGACCGCGAGGGGCGCCCCGGATTTGTGCCAGGATGGGGGACTTCCCCTACCCGCTGGATGAGCGGGTCTAAGGCCAAGAATCTGCCTGCGCGGGGGTCGGGGTGCTGAAGGAGGGTGCTTTAGCCTACGCCCTTGGAGAGAGCCGGCTCGAAGCGGTCGCCCGTGAGACCCGGTGACGTGGTCTTCAGGAAGGGGGCAGGGAGGCCGCCACCCTACGCCTCTCCCACCTCTCACCCCACCCTCCGCCTCCCACGCCCTGTGATTGCGTTTAAAAGTCGCCTTGATTCTGTGATATTTAAAAATGCGTCGACCATAGGTAAATCGCGGTCCAAAAAGGTCTTAGGGAATCCTCAAGTTCGCCTGGCAGTTTAGCCATAAGGTCTCTGAGGGAAGGTCTTGACACCGCGGAGCTGGTTCTTGGAGTCCAGTCTATGTACCCAGGCCCCTGCCGAGAGAGCACAGTCCCTCAGAAGCAGACCTGGCTGGACTAGATGAGTCAAGAGGGCAGGCAAGAAATAGTGAGGCCTGAACCAAAATACTAGCTGTGGGAAAAGATAGGATGTGACCGCTGGTTATTCCTACGTGCTTCAATCCACTCTCCACCAGGGCAGATCCTCATGCGCTACGTCAAGTATCTCGTCTTTCACTTGACCTTCCGCAGGAGGCATTTGCCGGAGCACAGAACCGCCCCTTACAGGTACCCCAGAGCGGCGCCATTCCATTAGCAATGGTTTTATATATTTATATTTATATATATATATTTTTTTTTTTTTTAATCTGAAAGCCACTTCTCCAGCACTGTGGAGTACACCCTCTCTACCATACCTACTATACTCTCCCCTTCCCCACTTTGTTCAGTTTCTGTTCTGGTTGCAACCCACTGCTTTTGCTCAGTCAGAGGCTGGGGCTGGTAATGGCTTCCAAAGATTTCTTTTAACCCCGACCACATCTTTTAAAATAGCCCCTTCATTAAATTCTCAACTCTTCCCTGGATGTGCCATCTTTTTCCTACCTACCATTCCAGCACACTGTGATAGAGTATACTTTGTTGCAGTTGGGAAGATTCAAGGAGTGGGAGGTGTAGTATAAAAAAAAAAGAAGATGGGGCTTTTAAAAGGTGGAATGTCTCTTTTCCTTGACTTTCTTTGCTTTGGGTGATGAGTCCTTAAGATGTTATTGCGATGTATGTCTTGTAGTGTTTTACCTATATTTTCTTCTATATATTTTATGGTTCCAGGTCTTATGTCCAGTTCTTTATCCATTTTGAGTTGATTTTTGTGCACAGTGAAAGGTAGTGGTCTAGTTTCATTTTTTTGCATGTGGAGGTCCACTTTTCCCAGCACCATTTATTGAACAAACTGTCCATATTCCATTGTATATTCTTTGCTCTTTTGTCAAAGATCAGTTGTCCATATAAGTGTGGTTTTATTTCTGGGCTCTCTATTCGGTTCCATTGGTCTGAGTGTCTGTTTTTGTTACAATACCAAACTGCTTTAATTATTAGGCTTTGTAGTATAGCTTGAAGTTGAGAAGTGTGATACCTCCTTTCTCCTTTGTTCTCATCTGTAGGGCTTTGGCTATTCATGGTTCCATATGAATTTCATTGGCATTTGCTCTATTTCTTTGGAAAAAACCACATTGAGATACCACCTTACACCAGTAAGAATAGCACATATAAAAAAAACAAGCAACAACAAATGTTGGCGAGGATATGGTGAAAAAGGAACTCTCCTACATTGCTGGAACCATTATGGAAAGCTGTCTTTCCTCAGTCTACAAAAAATGGAGCTACCATATGACCTGGCAATTCCACTCCTATGGGCCTACCCAAAAGACACAAAAACATTGATTCAAAAGAACACCTGGGGCCTCCCCTGGTGGCGCAGTGGTTGAGTGCTGGGCTGCGAGGCTGCCAGCAGCCTCTGCAGCGCTGGTTATTTCCCCACCGATGGTGAGGGTCCCACAAAAAAAAAAAAAAAAGAAAGAAAAAGAACACCTGTATACCAATGTTTATTGCAGCACTATTTACAATAGGTAAAACCAGGAAACAACCCAAATGCCTAAAAATAGATGACTGGATCAAGAAGATGTGGTATATATACACAATGGAATATTATTCAGCAATCGAACAAGATAAACTCATGCCATTCGCAGCAATGTGGATGGAACTAGAAGGAATTATGCTCAGTGAAATAAGCCAGAAGGAAAAGGAAAAATATCAGATGGTTTCACTTATAGTAGGAATATAGGGGAACCAAATAAGACATCACTGTGAAAAAAAGCAATAACAGTACAAAACACGACAAAGCAAAAATGGACAATTATAAACCAGAGACATCCTGCAGGGGAGGAGGAGGGAGAGGGATCAGAGGGAGGGAAGGAGAAGCACTGGGGACTGTGGTGAGTGTGCACGGGTGCATTGGTGAAGGAAACTACACCTGAGTGGCAGGGGGAAGCAAATATTGTTTAAAAATGAACAATAATGTAAAAAACTTTAAAAAATTAATATTAAAAAAAAGGTGGAATGTCTCCTAATCATTTTGACAGTTCCCTGGACTCCAGGTAGCCAATATCCTAGATGGTCTCCCTGCTGGGTTCCCCACCCTGAGGACACCAAAGACAGTTTGAGTAGACTTAAAAATGGAATTCATACTATCCATAAGCTACATGTTCACAAAGAGACATGGGATCATCTTAGTTTCATACATAGTAGAACTTTTGGACACATTCTGATGTGCAGAAACAATCTACATTCATGGAGCAACCATCACAGGTAGGCTGCTTTTGAATGAGAATATTCTTAGGACACTTAAAAGAGTCTTGGACACAGTGTCTGAAAAATGTGTTTATGAAGAAGCTGCTGAGTGAGACAACTGTCAATGAGAGTTTCCTTGTGTTGCTGTAGAAAACCCAAATAATATTTCCAAAGAAATGGGAAATAAAAAGCAATAGACTGAGTAGCGGTTATTAAATTGCCCCAGCACTGTGAATCAGCTTGGTCTAAATCCAGGGCCTGACCTTTTCTCTGGCTTGTAAAAACAACCAAACTGGTTTAACTAGTTTAATCTTTCCCTATTCCCCATATCCTTAAAAAACAAAACAAAACACACACAATAAAACAAAATCCTGAAGCACTATCTTATCAAAATTTACCCAAAGGGAACCCCAGGAGTAGGTGTTTGCAAACAGAATTAATGTCTAAGCAAGCACATTATTTGTACTGAATACAAATGAGACCAAAACAGAAAATTTAATGTGTATTTTCTGTATTTTTTTAAAAGATTTTTTTAATTTATGTATACAAGAACCGTGGTGCAGGCCAGAGGATGTGTGTGTGTGTGTGTGTGTGTGTGTGTGTGTGTGCATGTGAAAGGATTCACCAGAGTCAGAGTGGGGAGCAGAATAGGTGAATCTACTGAAATACACTGCTGAGGGGAGCAGCAGGTGAGACAGGAGAGGTCTACAGCTCAATGTGGGTTAGCTCCCTGGCCAGGGATCTAACTAAGGTTGCAGTGGCTGGCCACCAGCTTGAGAACACTGAGACTTTAATCCCTTGGCCACCAGGGAGACCCTGTGTTTTCAGTCTTTCACCCTTTCTAAGAGGAAGGATCCTTTGTTTTTCACAAAGCAGCTTGAGTGTTAATTTTGCTGATACAGGTAAGTAGTAGAGGTACAGAAGGAAAAGGGCGCTCAGAAGGCTCTACTGATCTATAAAGCTCTATTGGATTTTATGTTTCTCTTGGAGAGAGTGAGGGAGAAAGGAGTAGGAAAAGTTTTCAGAATGTGAGTAAGAAAAGTGAAGATGTAGAATGAGCTGAGTTTAGGAGAGAAAGTTTCTAAGAGATTTGAGAGAATGAGATTAGGAATTTAATACAGCTACTATCTGAATGACACAGCGATACTGAGAAACAGGTAAAAGGATTTTAAGATGTTTTGTTCTATGTAATAAGTGGAATTCTTTTGTGCAATAATACAGTGTACTTTTTTTTACAAGTGTCAAAAATTCAAGCACAAATTGATTTTAGAAAAGGAATATATGTACCTTAATCATTGAAAATTCTGTGAATATGTAGCTTCAGGTATGGCTGGATCCAGGGTACAGAATCATTAGAACATGGATTCTCCTTTCTTCTCTGTTGAATTCAATGAGTTTATTTTTATTTTGTGGTTTCTTCCCACCTCCCTTCCTTTCCCAACAGTTCAGGTGGAGGCCCAGAATAGAAAATTTGGGATGGAGCCATAGTCACAAACCAGGAACTGAAGATGGGGTTAGAAATGATTATCATTTTCATTAAACCAGCTGTAGATATAAAAAAAATCCTTAAGCAAGGCCAGGAGATAGGGATATGGGGATAGTCAGCCATTACAAATAATTACTGCAGAAAAAATCTTGAGGACCACCAGTCCTTACAGATTAACCAGAGAATCACCAGTCCTTACAGATTAACCCAATCATACCCTAGACATGCTTAATTTAACAATAGATAAATATTTTACAAAGGAATGAACCCTCCCTGGAAAAGGAACACTATAGCAGACCAATTCTATGTCTTTTAAGCACAGATCTCTCCATGCCTGGTTCTGTGCAGGCAACTTCTTCTCCTCTCTTTCTCTAATAAACCTGCCCTTCTGAATTTAACCTTCACCGGCTTGTGTCTGTGTAACCATCTTCTAGACCTTGGTAAATTCACCATATACTGCTGAAAGGGGAACTCTACCAAAACTTTTCTCAGAGGTAACCAAAGGATCCCATTCACTGAACCCCAATATTTCATCAAAACCCCGTCAATCCATATAGCTAAGCAATCCAGTAGAAATAGCACTTATTTCAATATAGTTCCAATAAAAGCTTAGGATTGTCTTATTAGCAAATTCTGGGTTATATACCCAACCAAAAGTCTGGGGGAAAGGGAATAAGGGAGGGGATATTCTCCAAATGAAAAATCAAGGTTTTGTTATCAGAAGAAACTAAGAAGTGATGGACAGGTGATGAAAGGACATTTGCGACATAATGTTCAAGTTCACCACAGGTACCACTCAAAGAAACTTCAGTTAAGATTTATGATGCTTTTCAATAGAAACAATAGGCTAATGTTTCTTTGAGAATGACGTCATGTTAACATCCACAGTAAGCCAGCTAAAATGTTCTTTCAACATAAAACATAAAAAATGTCTTGTTATAGAAAGAATTACCAAGTAAGACTTTTAAATGTATTTTTGTTCTGATTCCCATATATGTATAGCATTTATTTAAGTAAAGAGACAATTTTTCAATCTCAGCAATCTCTTCAGATCCCTCAAAGCCTAGAAGAAGTTACTTGAGTTCCTGATGACCATTGTGGAAATACTTGTTTACCCCACCAGCACTACTGTAACTTCCCTCTCATCAGACACGAGCTCAGTACTTGTAGGACTCTGGGCTAAACAAATAAGAACTGGTTTATATAGCACACAGGAAGGATCACAGTAACAACAGGAGTATTCAGACTTACTAATCTCAAGTATCTGGCACACAACCACAAACTTTTTTTTTATTTTATTTTTATATTCCACATACAATTGCAACCCCCTTATTTTGACCCCAGTCCCTCCTTTCCCCGCCGCACCTCCCCCATAGTGTGTCTCTGGTTCACAGTTGTTTGTTGATTTTGATTTTTTTCTTTCTTATAGTTATTCTTTTTCCTGGTCCCTTATTTAGGTTTTCTAAATTCCTGCTATGAGTGAGACCATCCAGTATTTTTCTTTTTCTTTCTGGCTTATTTCGCTGAGCATGATCCCTTCCAGCTCCATCCATACAACCACAAATCTTGAACTAAGTGAGGTAACTTGCTGTCACAAAAGTTCAATTTCATATAAAGTAAAAGGTGCTAATACTAAGTACAAACTATCTTTGTTCTGCCAATCAATTCTTCCTTCATTACCATTTATTACTCTCTTACCACATTTGCTCACTTGATCTCCTTAACTAGCTCTGTGCTCACTTGATCTCCTTAACTAGCTCATTCTTTTACATGAAAGGTAATAATAATTACCTACTATACAGGGCTGTTATGAAGATTTAATGAAGTAATACATGTAAAGGGTTTATAGGACAGTGTCAGACACCTAATAAGCACTAAATTAATGTTAGTATGATTACAGATATATAAAATGAGTGATGAAATAGACATGATCCCTGAAATATACTTGTATAATAACTAATTCAGCTCTACAGACCATAAGGATATGTGAATCAAGTGTTAAAAGATCTTTTTTTTTAAAGATTTATTTATTTTTGCATATAAAAATAGGGGTACAGGCCAGAAACGTGAGAGGAGAGAGGATTCACCAGAGACAGAGTGGGGAACAGAACAGGCAGAGTGACTGAAATACACTGCTGAGGGGAGCAGCAGGTGAGTCAGGAGAGGCCTGCTGCACCCTGTGGATAGCTCCCTGGCTGGGGATCCAACTCACATTGCAGTGGCTGCAGATAGCTTCATAGGTTGTGTCTTGACCCCTTGTGCCACCGGGAGGACCTAGACCTTCTATTTTTTTAATGGGGATAGAAATCTTGACTCCTGTGAAAATTTTTGATTATTTGCAAATGCAGTCATGATAAAAATACTCAACAAATATGAAAAACATTATACTCAATAGTGAAAGACTGAAGCTTTTCCTCGGGAATAAGACAATTATGCTCACACCACTTCTATTCAGCATAATGCTACATGTTTTAGTCAGAGAAATTAGGCAAGAAAAATAAATATACAGCATCCAACTTGGAAAGGAAGAAGTAAAACGATCTCTGCTCACAGACAACATGAGTTTTGATGTAGACAGCTCTAAAATGCCAAAAACAACTGTGTGAATTAATAAATTAATTCAGCAAACTGTAGGATACAAAACCAATGCTCAAAAGTCAATTGCATTTCTATGCACTAAGAATGAACAATCTAAAAAAGAAAATTAATAAAACAATTTTGTTTGTAAGTGCATCAATAAGAACAAAGTACTAAGGGATGAACTTAACCATGGAGATGAAAGATTTGTACGCTAAAACTATGAAGTGTTACTGAAAGAAATTAAAAGCAAAAATAAATGGACAGGCATCCATTGATCATGAATCCTAAGACTTAAACTTATTAAGAGGTCAATACAACTCAAAGTGAACTACAGATTCAATGTAATCCCTATCAAAATCCCAGTGATACTGCAGAAATAGAAAAATTCATTCTAAAATTCATATGGAAACTTAAGGGGCCTTGAATAACCAAATAGTCTTGAAAACAAAGAAAACAAAGTTGGAGGTTTCACACATCCTGATTTCAAAACTTACTACAATATCAAAATAGTATGGTTCTAACATAAAGATACAAATAGAATAGAGTCCAGAAATAAAACCTCATGAATATGGTCAAGTGATTTTTACCAAGGGTACCAAGACCATGCAGTGGAGAATGAACAGTCTTTCCAACAAACAATCTGAGCAAAACAGGATATTCACAAGCAAAAGTGAAGGTGGAGTCTGACTTTACATCATATACGAAAATTAACTCATAATTGATCAAAGACCTAAATATAAAAGCTAAAATTGTAAAGCTCAGTAGAAAACATAGGGCAAAAGTTTCTTAATACTAGATTTGGCAGGGCCTCCCCAGTGGCACAGCAGTTGAGCACTGGGCTGCGAAGCTGCCTGCAGCCTCTGCAGCGCTGGTTCGATCCCCCGCCCCCAGGTGAGGGTTGCACACGGCGTGACAGACCTCTCCTGTCACCCACTGCTCCCCTCTGCAGTGTACTTCGGTCCTTCTGCCTGTTCTGTTCCCTGCTCTGGCTCTGGTGAATTCTCTCACCCTCCCGCGCTTCTGACTGTACCCACTGCTTGTATGAATAAATAAATAAATAAAATCAAAAAAAGAAAAAAAATACTAGATTTGGCAATGATGTGACACCAAAGAAGTGTCAAAAATATATGCATATATGTGTGTATATATAAATATAGATATATATCGTACTTTATAGAGTTTAATTTTTTTTGTACATCAAAGACATTATCAGTAGGGTAAAAAAGCAGCCCATGGATTGGAAGAAAATATTTGCAAGGCATAAATCGCATGTAGGGTTAGTACAAAGAATATATAAGGAACTTCTATAACTCAACAACAACAAAAATAACTGATTAAAAATTATCAAAAGACAAGAATAAATATTTCTCCAAAGATTTATAAATGACCAATAAGTACATGAAAAGATGTTTAATATAACTAATCATTAAGGAAATATAAATCAAAACCACAATGAAATACTCTTCACACCCATTAGGAAGATTATTATTATTTTTTAAAGATTTATTTATGCATCCAAAACTGGTTTGTAGGCCAGAGGTGCAGGAGGTGAGAGGATTCCCCAGACAGAATGGGGAGAAGAACAGGCGGACTGACTGAAATATACTGCTGAGGGGAGCAGTGGGTGAGACAGGAGAGGTCTGCTGTACCATGTGGGTCAGCTCCCTGGCCAGGCATGGAACTTGTGCTGCAGTGGCTGAGGATAGCTTGATAACACTGTGTCTTTAACTCCTGTACCACCAGGGAGGCCCCAGGAAGATTATTAAAAAAAGAAAGAAAATAACAAGTGTCAGCAAGGATGTGGAGATTAGAATCCTGTGCTCTGCTAGTAGAAATGTAAAGTAGAGCAGCCACTCTGGAAAACAGTGTGGTGATTCTTAAAAAATTGAAAATGTAATTACTATGTGACCTGGCATTTATGCTTGTGGCTGTATACCCCACAGATATGAAAGCAAGGATGTGTACAGCCATGTTCATAGCATAAACAATAGCTAAAAGGGTGAAGCAACACAAGTGTTCAACAACAAATGAATAAACAGGGGTCTCCCTGGTGGCGCAGCAGTTGAGCACTGGCTTGCGAAGCTGCCCGCAACCTCTGCAGCGCCGGTTCGATCCCCGGCCGCCAGGTGAGGGTCCCACGCAGCGCGCAGACCTCTCCTGCTGCCCGCTGCTCCCCTCAGCAGTGTACTTCATCAGTCTGTCTGTTCTGTTCCCCTTTCTGGCTCTGGTGAATTCTCTCACCCTCCCGCACTTCTGACTGTACCCAGTGCTTGTATAAATACATAAATAAATCTTAAAAAAAAAAGAATAAACAAAATATGTTACACTCATACAATAGAATATTATTCAGCATTAAGTAGGAAGTTTTGACACATGCTGCAACTTGGATGAACCCCAAGAGCATTAGACTAAGTGAAACAAGCATGTCAAAAAAGAACGAATATTTATGATTCTACTTATGTGAGGTACAAAGAGTAATTAAATTCATGGAGACCGAAAGAATGGTGATACTAGGGTCAGAGGAGATAGGAAAATTAAACACTTGGTGTTTAATTGGTACAGAGATTCAGCTGAATTTCTATCAGCTCAAATTAAAAAGTTCTGGAGATGGTTGGTGATGATGTTTACATAGCAATGTGAGTATACTTAACGCCACAGAACTTGTGAAAAGTTGACTAAGTGGAGCCATTTTAAAATGGAGCCAGGGGGCCTCCCTGGTGGCGCAGCGGTTGAGCGCTGGGTTGCGAAGATGCCCGCAGCCTCTGCAGCACAGGTTCCATACCCGGCTGCTCCCCAGCCACCGCAGGAGGGTCCCACATGGCGTGCAGACCTCTCCTGCGGCCCGCTGCTCCCCCCAGCAGTGTACTTTGGTCCTTCTGCCTGCTCTGCTCCCCGCTCTGGCTCTGGTAAATTCTCTCACCCTCCCGCGTTTCTGACTGTACTCAGTGCTTGTATAAATATAAACAAAAAAATAAAAAATATTTTAAAAATAAATAAATAAATAAATAAAATAAAATGGAGCCAGGGAAGTCAATACAGAGAAACTACCTTACCTGTCTTATTTGAACTGAGTCAAAGACCTTTGGATTACAGAAAAAAATCAATTGTTTTAAGAAACTATCAAGCAAACAATTGCTTAAGAAATCCAGATCATAAGAACTGATGGTTATGGATTTTTTGCCTGAGTATAGAATCAGTAATCAATTATGTATAGCCAAGAATAGCTTAAACTTGTCAGCACCAATGAATTCTTGAAACACTTAGTTCATCTTCCTCTTTTCTTCTTATGAAAACCTCTATCTTTTTGTCCCTCGTTGAGACATAATTTGGGTGTCTACCCAAATCTGTCCTCCCTAAATTATAAATCTTTGAGCCCAAATAAATGTGCTTTGCCTTTTTAATTGCCTCCTGTTTTTTGGTTAACAAATGGTACACTTAAAAATGGTTACAATGGTAAGTTTTATGTTGTGCATCTTTTACCATAACAAAACATGACTTTTGCGTGCCACAGATCAGTTACACTGAGCATATGTTGAGGCTTCCCCACACCAACAAGTAATTCTCAGATATCAGTTGGGTGTTTGAGAATTCATCTCAATTCTGACACTATACACCCAGAGATAATATCAGATTTCACGGGTAAAAGGTTTAACTCTTCCAAGACCATCCTCCCTTCAGATACCAGTCACAGGCCCAGGCTGTAAACTGTGCGTCTGACCAACCAGCTATCAATTAGAGATTCCCACAACCTCCTCCTCAGACATCAGGTGACAGTCACAAGCTCAGGTAATTACTTGTCCTGCTGATTGGCTGCATACAGATCAGGTTTTCCTAGGGCACTCTCTTCAAGTTCAATTAATTAATCCAGAGCAGCTCCCAGAGCTCAAGAAATGTATTTACTCACTAGTAATATAACTCAGGATATAACTCCTTCAGATGGAAGAGAGGCATGGGACATGGTATGGGGATGGGGGATGCCACCATGATCAGACCAACTAGCAGTATCAGTACTTTCTTCTATATCCCTCACAGGGCTCGCAGGAACCACTGGATCTTTTCCAAACCTCACCCTTCAGTACCATACATACAAGAGTATAAGCAGAGAGCAGTGTCGGCTCAGTCTTCCTCTGTCTCGTCTATGTAACACTGCACTTTCCCCTTGCTTTAGTCATCCTACATTGGTGCAATCGCCCCTGTGAGCACTTCTCCTCCCACATTTCCAAATAGGGAGGGGAATTGAAGCACTCTCTACTTTCAGTTTTCCCAGACTTTCTGGAATTTCTGCCTAGATTAAAATCACAGTACAAGAGTGTAATGGCAGGAAGGGCCAGAGCAGGTTTTCTATGATCCGAGCAGACGGAGTAAAGGAGGAGAGAGTCCTGGAGCCCTTGGTGGCTTTGCAGGTTTTTATTGGGATTACCAGGTACACAACAGGCAGGGTTGCTGGGGGGCCTGGAGGCTGGCAGGTCTCCCAGCCCCCAGCAAGTCTTCACTCTTTCTGGGCTCTCTGGCGTTCTCTGGTGATGTCAGGTGATCTCTGCTCTGCTTCTCTGCTCTCTGGTTCTCGTGGTTCTGCTGGTGTCCCCGTGATGCTGCCCTTATAAGCCCAGTCTTTGAGCCTAGGTGTACCCACTTACACACACCCAGACCCCACTCCAGGTGCCTGCCATCAGGCATGTATTCAGGACTGCAGGGCTCCATCATCAATCCTAATGGCGGGAGGGCAGAAAAGCCTGATACTTTTTTAACCTACAGAGAGCTTGACTGCTTACCCCCACTATCTCTCCTTTCTTCTCATTTCAGCACTCAAGTAGAAAATTGAACTTTGACTCTTTTTTTGTCATTAAATTCCTTGTTTTCAGAGTCCTAGTCCTCTCCTCCTTTATGGCTAGTAAATGTCTTGGATGACTAGAGAAAAAGTCATATACATAGAAAAACAAAAAGAAATATTCTTTCAAAAAGAATATTCTTTTTTTTTTAATGCTCATTCCTATTTAAGGAAGAATGTAGGCCTCCCTGATGGTCTAGGGGTTAAGTCTCAGATATATCATTGCTACAGCCTGATATTCATCCTAGGCCTGGGAGCTAACTCACATATTGCACAGCAGACCTCTCCTATCTCTCCCACTGCTCCCCTCAGCGGTGCATTCCAGTAGATCTGCCTACTCTGCTTCTCACCCTGTCTCTGGCGAATCCTCTCAGCCCTGGCACCTCTGGCCAATACCCCAGTTCTTCTATGCATAAATAAACAAATGAATGAGTTTTTTTTTTTAAAAGGATGTTCATCCTAAGTGTCACTTCTGGTGAAGTCTTTGCTGATTTGATATCCAAGAGGTAATCCAATTTTACCCCAAATCACGGTGTCCTCTGTGTGCAGTACCTATCTGGGTCATCAACTTTCAGATTATTCTCCTAAAAATAAAGGCACCTACACGCCTATGTTTATAGCAGCACTATTTACAATAGCTAAGCTATGGAAACAACCCAAATGCCCAAAAATAGATGACTGGGTCAAGAAGATGTGGTACATATACACCATGGAATATTACTCAGCAATCAAAAAAGATAAACACATGCAGTTTGCAGCAACATGGATGGAGCTGGAAGGGATCATGCTCAGCGAAATAAGTCAGAAAGAAAAAGAAAAATATCAAAATCAACAAAAAACTATGAACCAGAGACACTCTATAGGGGGTGGGGTGCAGGGAGGGGAGGGATTGGGGTCAAAATAAGGGGGTTGCAATTGTATGGGGAATATAAAAATAAAATTTATTAAAAAAAAAAAGAAAAAGAAAAATACCGGATGGTCTCACTCATAGCAGGAATTTAGAAAACTTAAATAAGAGACCAGGAAAAAGACTAATCAATACAAAGTAAAAATCAAACTCAGCAAGCAACTATAATCCAGAGACACACTACGGGGTGGGGTGGCGGGGAGGAGAGCGGGGCGGAGAGGAAGGACTAGAGTCAAAATAAGTGGGGGGTGCAATTGTATGGGGAATATAACCAAAATGAAAATGCGTACATTGTGCAAAGATGAAAAATGACGTAAGAATTATATAAAATAAAATATTTAAAAAAATAAAGCGATGAACCTACTTTGACACCATTTTCATCATATCTCCTATCATTTATTCCAAAAAGAATATAATTTCAGGTTAAATTAAAAGAACTAATTTGGATAATAAGAGAATATAACTGGACATGAAACTAAGTTTTAGCTTTACAGTTTCAGGCCAGGCTTTTTCCGCAGGCAGAAATGATGGGTTTCTCTCTCTTTTTCAAATTCTCTTCACTATTTGCTCCATTCCTGGCTGACTTCTACCCTTGTGGTTTCTAGGTAATTGCCACAGGCTCTGGGATCCAAATGCTTCCATGTTCACATGTAAAGAATAGGGTTCCTGTCACATTGTTGAACCAAATTGTTCAGCCTAGTTTAATTGGACTTACCCTTCCTTGATTCAATCATTGTGATGATTGGGATGATATTTAATAGTTTAAAATAATCACCTTATTCCATATTCCATGTTCCATTCCTAAAGCAGAAAAAGGGTAGCATCAATTTCCCCTGAAGCCCATGGACCATGGTGTAGGGTAAGTGAAAAATTATCAGGGTTTTCCACCCTCCTGCCACTAGCATTAATGATGGATCCCTGCAGTCCTACATGCATGGCTGATGGTGGGCACCTGGAGTAGGGTGTGGGAATGCATAGGTGGGCACATGCATAGCTGGGCTGAGACTGGTCTTATAAGTGTGGCATCACAGGGACGCTAGCAGAAGAACAAGTAGAAAAGAGTAGCATAACCAGCAGAGAAGCAGAGACCACGAGAGAACACCAGAGAGCCCAGAAAGAATGAAGACTTGCCAGGGGCTGGCAGGCCTGCTAGCCTCCTGGACTCCCAGAACCCTTGCCTGCCCTGTACCTGATAAAAGCTCAATAAAATCCTGAAAAACTACTGCGGGCTCCAGGACTCTCCTTTACCCATCTGCCCAGAGCATAGAGATCCTGCTCTGTGCCTTACTGACACTACAATGGAAATAAATATTAGATACCATTACTATAAAAAGGGGAGAGGATGTATGCTAGGTGATTAAAGATAGCAATTTCTACCACCTCTGATGTATACCAGATCTGATTTGACTTATTGCTCAATGAGTGTTTATTGAACAGAATACTAAAAAAGAAAAAGAAAAATGCAAACTACAAACAACTTAACGTTGGCAAACCTTTCCTGCAGTACAGATTTTTTCTGACTTTAAAATCCACCTATCTCCCTGGAGTCTTGGACCACCTCTCCCATCAGACTTCCTCCATACCCTAGGACTTGGTCTGAACCCTAATGTGGCTTTCTCTGGTCAGATTTGACTAAAACTGAAAATGCAAACAAAAGTGGGAGAGCGGTCTGTTGAGAAGAGAGGGTCACCAGGAATAGGCCCAGTGGAAGTACTGGGGCGTAAGTGGCTCACCTCAGCTTCCTGCCTTTAACCCTATGGCATTTCACTTTGCTACTTGTAGGCTAAGGTAAAAAAGCATCAGGCTTTTCTGCCTTCCCACCATTAGGATTGATGATGGAACCCTGGGGTCCTGAATGCATGCCTGATGGTGGGCACCTAGAGTAGGGAGTGGGCATACATAAGAGAATGGAAGAACAGCACGATGAGAGAAGCAGAGGCCACAAAAAAAAAAAAAACAAAAAAACAAACAAACAAAAAACACACCAGAGAGCCCAGAAAGAGTGAAGACTTGCTGGGGACTGGGAGGCCTGCCAGCCTCCCACCCCCAACCCCTTATCCCTACCCCACCCCAGCATCCCTACCTGCCATGTACCTGCTAAATCCAAATAAAAGTCTGCAAAAGCCACCGAGGACTCCAGGACTCCTCTTTCAACCATCTGCTCGAATCATGGAGATCCTGCCCTGTGGCCTTCCTGCCCCTACACTACTCTTCTGTACCCTCTCTAAACACAGATGAAAAACAAGCCCCAGTCTTTCAGCAAGTTTCCTATATGCAAAATAACTGCTCTCTTCTCTCCATTAATCCCCAAACACCTTTTCATTTCAAAGCCTGAAATGTGTTTGCTCAGACTAGGTATTTAATATTATATGCAATAATGATGTGATAAAAATTAAACTAAACTCTACTGTAACTGTGAGGTGGTTTATGAACCACTTTACTGATTTTTCAGGAGATATGGACATGCAAACTGGCAGCTTGCCCACACAGCATGTAGCGTGAACACGGCTCTTACTATGGAAGACCTGAATTCTATTGTTAGCTCTGCAGCTATGTAACCTTCAGCAAATCAATTAACCTGACTGGACCTGCCAGTTCCTCAATTCTAAAACAGCAGGATTAAATTTGATGTTCTCTAAGCTCTTTTTACCCATAGCATTCTAAAATTTTCTAGGAAACCAATTTTGTTTTTAAACATTCATGAATGAGAAATTATCAGTAAAGGGCTTTTATCTTTTCCAGAGCGGGAAAGCTCTCCAGGAGACGCTCATTCAAGGTGAGTGGGATTACAATGTAGAGAGGGGGCTGCACAGTGATCAGGATCATAGAGGATAAGATCAGGCTGCGGGTCATGACCCTCTTTTATAGAGCTTTAGTTAACCCAAGCACAGCCTCAAGAGGTTGTATGGATGAAAATGCAAGAATCCTTATGTTTTCCAGGCTGAGGAGAGGTTCAGTTTTCTAGGTTCACACGATTTCCTTCTTCTAAAGCTCCTGCAAGGTCTCAGAACACTCCAACCTATTCTGTTTCCTAGAAGGGAACCTGAGATACGGTAGTGCATCCAAAATTTTGTTTCATGACACCCAAGAAGGCAAGTAAAAAACAACCTCCACTTTTAAATTCCACTAAAACAACCAGGAAAGGATTCTTTTTAAAGACACAAGTGTTTGAAAGAGAAAAGATAAGAGACTAGGGCCTCCCCGGTGGCGCAGCGGCTGAGCGCTGGGTTGCGAAGCTGCCCGCAGCCTCTGCAACGCCGGTTCGATCCCCGGCTGCTCCCCGGCCACCGGAGGAGGGTCCCGCATGGCGCGCAGATCTCTCCTGCTGCCCGCTGCTCCCCTCAGCAGTGTACTTCGGTCCTTCTGCCTGCTCTGCTCCCCGCTCTGGCTCTGGTGAATTCTCTCACCCTCCCGTGCTTCTGACTGTACCCAGTGCTTGCATAAATAAATAAATAAATCTTAAAAAAAAAAAAAAAAGAGAAGAGAATAACTAAATTTTAGAAGTTAGAAAATGCCTGGATAAGTCGTAACTGGCTTCGCAGAATTAGTAAATGGAATTCTAAGTTACTAATAGTGAGATATGAGAAGAAGCCTGATTTATGCAAAATCCAAAGGTTTCATAACCTGATCACAACAAGTACATCTGGGAGTGGGGCCAAAGTAAGGGTTGAGATGAAAGGAACTGATTGAAAGTGCTTTTAAAAAGTTGTCAGATCCCCAGATGCCCTTCCCAAGCCACTTAGCAGGGAAATACCTCTTTCCCACCCTGGAGGGAAACTGAAGCCCCTTACTCTGAGATGATGCTCTCTGAGAAGAAAATTCTGAAGGTCTCTGCACTGGGCAACATCAGGTGCCACTGAGAACAGGGAGATCCATAAGGAAAACTGGAGGAATAAATGTTTACTCACTGAAGGCTAAAACCACCAGCTGCCCCTTTCCCTCTCAGCTCCTAGAACACTGGCAGCCAGGCTTTTGCAATCCATGAGCTAGGAGGCTCCTTCTCTAAGCACTCTGACACGCCCACAAGAAAGAATTCACAGTTCTGACATGGGGATTTGCTAACCAATTGGCCCTGCTAGACAACTGCATGTGAAACCCAGAATTGACGAGCCATGCTTTCAGAGCTTCCAATCAACATTTTTTAAAATCTATTATTTTCTTTTTACAATGTTTGCTTTCTTTTCTCAAGTGTAGTCCCCACAGAATTCCCACCACCACTTCACCTGTCACCATCACCATAGTCCCTTGTGTTCTTCCTGCCCTCATTTTGATCCCTTTTCCTCCCCCCACCCTGTAGAATGTCTCTGATTGATAGTTGTCTGTTTATTTTCATTTTGTGCTGTGTTTTTTATTGTTATTATTTTTTTTCCTTGATCTCTTGTATGGTTTCCCTATATTCCTCCTATAAGTGAAACCACCGATTTTTTTAAAAAGATTTTCTTATTTATGCATACAAGAGCTGGGGTGCAGGCCAGAGATGGGGGTGGTGAGAGGATTTATCAGAAACAGAGTAGGGAGCAGAACAGGCAGATGTACTGAAATACACTGCTGAGGGGAGCAGCAGGCAAGACAGGAGAGGTCTGCTGCTCCATGTGCATCACCTCCCTGGCCAGAGATTGAACTCACGCTTCAGTCACTACGGACAGCTTCATAGTGCTGGTCTTAACCCCTTGCACCACCAGGGAGACCCCCATTTGATATTTTTATTTTTCCTTCTGACTTACTTCCTTCATTGAGCATAATCCCTTCTGACTTATTTCCTTCACAAGGCATAATCCCTTCTAGCTTCATCCATGTTGCTGCGAATGGCATTAGTTTATCTTTTTTAATTGCCGAGTAGTATTCCATTGTGTACATATACCACATCTTCTTGATCCAGTCATCTATTTTTGGGCATTTGGGTTGGGCATTACTATTTACCTATTGTAAATAGTGCTGCAGAAACATAGGGGTACAGGTGGTCTTTTGAATCAATGTGTTTGTGTCCTTTGGATAGATCCCTAAGAGTGGAATTGCTGGCTCATATGGTAGCTCCATTTTTAGTAAACCGAGGAACCTCCATACAATTTCCATAGTGTTTGGACCAGTTTGCATTCCCACCAGAAGTGTAGGAAAGTTCCTTTTCACCACATCCTTGCCAACATTTGTGGTTGCCCAATCAGCTTTTTATGTCCCATCAGTAAATATGAGAAGAGGCCAAAGATCACCACACAGCTGAGGGTAGCCACAGAGAAACCAAAACAAATAGATTAGGATAATTTTAAGGAAACAGAGCCTACCTGGTGGGAAAATATTTTTTTTAATCACCAAAATTCTAAGAGATGAATATCAGATCAATGAGAGAATAATAGGGTATACTTTTATTAAAAAGGATAGTCAGAGAAAGCAAAAAGAAACTTGGAAATTTAAAACACAGTAGTAGATTTGTTTTTAAAGATTTTATTTATTTATTTATGCATACAAGAGCAGGGGTATAAGCCAGAGGTGTGGGAGTGAGGGGTGAGAGGATTCACCAGAGACAGAGAGCGGAGCAGAACTGGCAGATCCACTGAAATACACTGCTGAGGGGAGCAGTGGGGGACACAGAAGAGGTCTGCTGAGCCATGTGGGTTAGCTCCCTGGCCAAGGATTGAACTCATGCTGCAGTGGCTGCTGATAACTTGATAGTGCTTAAACTTAACCTTTGCACCACCAGGGAAGCCCCATGCTAGTAAATTTTTTTAATTTAAATTTTATTTTTATATTCCCCATACAATTACAACCCCCTTATTTTGACCCCAACCCCTCCTTTCCCCGCCCCCCACTCCCCGTAGAGTGTCTCTGGTTCATAGTTGTTTGTTGATTTTGATATTTTCTTTCTTATAGTTATTCTTTTTCCTGGTCCCTTATTTAAGTTTTCTAGATTCCTGCTATGAGTGAGACCATCCAGTATTTTTCTTTTTCTTTCTGGCTTATTTCACTGAGCATGCCATGCTAGTAAATTTTTAAAAAATCTTTTTTTTAAAAGATTTTATTTATTTTTATACAAGAACCGGGGTACATGCTAGATGTGCAGGAGGGTAAGAAGATTCACCAGACACAGAGTGGGGAACAGAACAGGCAGACTGATGAAATACACTGTTGAGGGGAGCAGCGGGTGAGACAGGAAAGGTCTGCTGCGCCATGTAGGATTCTCCCAGGTGGCCAGGATTGAACCGGCACTGCAGAGGCTGCGGACAGCTTCACAGTGCGGCGCTCAACTGCTTGTGCCACCAGTGAGGCCAATTTTTAAAAAAATCTTAGTAAAAAGATCAAAAGAGAGTTCCTATGATAGGGAACAAAAAGACAGAAAGATGGGATATTGCATAGAAAAAGTAAGAAAACTAGAATGCTTGCTCAGAAAGTCCAACATCCAAATAAAGAATCCTGAAAAAAAAAATAGAGAAAATAAATGGAAGGAAATAATCACTGAAATAATTCAGGACAATATCTTAGAGTTTGCAGATTGAAAGAATCAAAAGAGACCCAGAATAACACTCCAAAATAGACCCGTATCAAGGCATTTCTTACTGAAATTAAAGAAACCTCGGGACAAACAGAATATCTTCAAACTACTAGAAAAAATACACAAAACAAAAAATTACAGGTCATATTAAAAAATCAGGAATCAGAATTTTTGGAGTATCCTCATAAGCTGCCCCCAGGTACTCTGAGCTTCCAACCAAATTTTCAGCGCTCCACAGAGGCTGAAGGAAAACTGTAAAAGATGACTATAAAGGACTAACACCAGTCAAAGAATCCTTTTGCTCTCTACTATTCTCTAAACAGCCAGTGGGATGGATAAAACCATCTCTTCTCTTAGGCTTCACCTTTGTCACCTATGCTTCCTTATTCACTGGTTTGAGTCTCTCTCTCCTTAACACACACACACACACACACACACACACACACACACACACACTACACAGGCTTAATTTGATGGTGTGCATCATGCTGATTTTCTTGATAGCTAGCGTGGTTAATTATGGTTCTGCCCAGAAATAGGCAAAGATCCCAAGAGCTCAGTCCTCAGTAGGGAACAACACTGCTTTCTGGACAAAGAGTCAGGCTAGATTTAGTGACAAATTCTAAATTGGTATAAGACTTTCCCATTTTCTTGAAGAATTATGCTCCATTGATTACAAGCTGAGTCGTATATTGAGTCTGCTTCTCACACTGTCAGCAGGAAGTATAATTCCTGAATGACTCCCAGCAGACATTTATAGATTTTCCAGTCTGTTGAGTGATTAAAGATACCCAAAGTCTTTTTTTCCTAAATACATATATATATATATATATATAATTCTTGATCTCAATAGTTAAGTTATTAAACATAATCATGTGCAATACACTGGGAGTAATCTATACAGAAGCAAGTGTTGAGGTAATAAGGACAGAAAATAAGTGAATAAAGAAACAACTGAGGACTGGAGTTCCACCTTCCAGTTAGCTCTTGTTTAAGAGGCAGAAGAAGGAAAAATAAGGAAATTGAGGAGGCAAAAATGAGAAGAAGAACCAGTTAGAGTGCTGGGACAGAAATCAAAGAAAATAAATATATCAAGAAAGGGTAGTGGGAAGAGTAAAATAAATTGGGAAGACTGAGAAGAAAGGATGTGACTGACCCAATCAGTGTCCCATTTGTATGCTCTCAGATTCACAATTACATGCAGAACTGTCTAAGAACCTTTGACTGCTGGAGTACTCTCTGTCCCAGCAGTGACAAACCAGAAGTGCTGGGGAATTAATGCTTCCCCATCCTCATTTCAACACAGAAGCCCTCAATGATGACTAACTAAAACTGGCATATAAATTTCCCAGATCCCACACCCCTTAACTGAATAACCCTGAAGTCATGCCCTACACTGACTCCCAGAGTTCCCCAGCAGGATTAAGCTCTAGTAACTAACAATGGTAGTAAACTTGATAGATCATCATTTACTGGCTTTCTTCCTTTTTCTTCTCCCTTCTCTCCACCCCTGGCAGTACTTCCTGTCATCATCTCCAAAAAAAAAAGACAATTGATAAAATTGCCTGATGATCCTTGAGAGATTAAGGTCTATAGAATGGGAAAGGAAGAAACCACACTACTGGGTTCTAAAGGGGTCTTGGAAACAAGGAATTGAGACAGAGATGGAAAGCAATTCTTTTCAGAAGTTTAACATTGGGAGGAAGGAAAGAAATGGGGTAGCATTAAAGGGCAATGGGATTGAGCAAGAAAAAAATTTTTTGTTTGCATCTATTTAGGAGAGTTCCAGAGAATATTTTTTAGACTCTTGGCTCTAGGGCCATTTATGTCTTCTTGAAAGTTTCCTCTAGATTCATCTACTTCTCTTCTGTTTTTATCCTCTCTGGTTAGGTTTTCTTCTTTGCCCAGACTTAAGTATTTTCTTTTTAAGGATTCTGCACTTGTCCATCCTCTCATCTTTCTCTGCACCCTTTCTCTGGGTAATCTTACCCTCTCCCATCGTTTAAACTGCCATCTATACACAATTGATTCCTAAATTTGTATTTGAACCCAGACCTCTTTCCTGACCCAGAAACTCAACTGCTTACTTTATAATTATTCCTGTCTATCCAGCAGCACCTCAAATTAAACATGAAATTGCCTCCTCCTTAAATTCATTTTTAGAATGTGTTTGATTAGTAAATAATATTAGCACTCATCTAATATGCATCTAGTTATGCATATTGGAAAAGTAGGACTCATTCTGAAACCTTCTTTCATCACATTTATCCAATCAACCATTAAGTTGAGTAAGTCCTTTCCTTCTCTTTAACATCATCCAAGTCTACTCATTCCTTCTCTTCCCTTAGTTACTACCTGAGTTTAGGCCATCATCATCTTTTGCATGGATTGTAAAGGTCTTCTAAGTGATCTCACAGCTTTTAGTCTTTACCCCTTCAATACATTCTTCACACTCCTGTCAAATAGATTTCCTGTTGCTTAAGACATTCCAGGTATTGGGTGTGTGAATGTGCCTATATAGGGATGACCATGTCAGAGGTGAGGGTAATTGTGCCAAGGCTCCTGTTTAAAGAATATCACACTTCTATATGAGAGAATTGCAAGGCAACTTGACCAAGGTTATGGAGGGTGTTGGGAGAAAAAAAGAGGACAGTCATACTTCTGAGTCCATTCCTATCCATCTCAATTTCCCATTCTACAGGCTTAAAATTAAATCAGCCCATCACTATCAATGATTAACAACTACATTGGAATATTTTTCTGGGGTCAGCTCCCATGATTCAGGTAAAGTTAGGAAAGACATCCTCTTGTATTTTTTCATCTATTTATGAAAGCCATTACTGGAGGGCACAAGGTTAAGAAGTATTGCTGAGTGAAGGTCATGATAGAGTCAGAAAGCACAATGGACAAGAATCCTCTTAAGTCAAGCAGCTTCATGGTTAATGCAAACACCAACATGGCAAAAAACAAGAAGTGAATTTTTCTTAGAAAATCTTTGTTTAAAAAAGTTCTTTCTGGACCTAGGATGGAGACACTCTCATCTTAGTTCCCTCATCATTTGGCAATAACATTTGGAGCAAGTGGAACAGAAATAAATTCAAGAAAAGAAAAGCAATGTAAAATAGTCTACTGAAAAATAGGTTGTGTATTTTTTTTAATGGATACTGTTTGAGGTAGGGTATTGAATTGCTCCAGTATTTAGCTTCCACTGGATTCACTTAAAAGAGTGATGTAACAGTCTAGTTTTATTTATTTATTTTTTTTATTAGATAATAAATTTTATTGTTATATTCCCCATACAATTGCAGCGCCCCCATTCTGACCCCAATCCCTCTCCTCCCGCCCCTGCCCCCCTAAAAGTGTCTCTGGTTCATAGTTTTTTGTTGATTTTGATTTTCACTTTCTTATAGTTATTCATTTTCCTGGTCCCTTATTTAAGTTTTCTAGATTCCTGCTATGAGTGAGACCATCCGGTATTTTTCTTTTTCTTTTTGGCTTATTTCGCTGAGCATGATCCCTTCCAGCGCCATCCATGTTGCTGCAAATTGCATGTGTTTATCTTTTTTGAATGCTGAGTAATATTCCATGGTATATATGTACCACATCTTCTTGATCCAGTCATCTATTTTTGGGCATTTGGGTTGTTTCCAAAGCTTAGCTATTGTAAACAGTGCTGCTATAAACATAGGGGTGCAGGTGTTCTTTGGAATTGATGTTTCTGTGTCCTTTGGGTAAATACCTAGGAGTGGAATTGCTGGATCATATGGAAGCTCTATGTTTAGTAGGTCCAGAAATCTCCACACAGCTTTCCACAGTGGTTGGACCAGTTTGCACTCCCACCAACAGTGCAGAAGAGTTCCTTTTTCTCCACACCCTCGCCACCATTTGTTGTTGCTAGTTTTTTTAATATGTGCCATTCTCACTGGTGTAAGATGGTATCTCATGGTAGTTTTGATTTGCATTTCCCTGATGACAAGTGATGTTGAACATTTTTTCATATGCCTGTTGGCCATTTGCATTTCCTCTTCAGAGAAGTTTCTTTTTAGCTCTTCTGCCCATTTTTTGACTGGATTATTTTCTTTGTTGTTGTTGAGTCTCATCAGCTCTTTGCAGATTTTTGTGATCAGTCCTTTATCATTAGTGTTGGGTGCAAAAATGTTCTCCCAGTTGGTGGGGTTTCTCTTTGTTTTTGTTATTGTCTCTTTTGCTGTGCAGAAGCTCTTTAATTTGATGTAGTCCCAGCTGTTTATCTTCGCCTTCACTATCACTGCTTTGGGTGATGTGTCTGTAAAGATGTCTTTGATGTGCAAATCACGTAGTGTTTCGCCTATATTTCCTTCTATATATTTTATGGTTTCAGGTCTTATGTCTAATTCTTTAATCCATTTTGAGTTGATTTTTGTGTATGGTGTGAGGTAGTGGTCAAGCTTCATTCTTTTGCATGTAGCGACCCAGTTTTCCCAGCACCATTTATTGAACAAACTTTCTTTGCTCCAATGCATAGTCTTTGCTCCTTTGTCAAAGATTAGTTGACCATAAATCTGTGGGTTTATTTCTGGATTTTCTATTCGATTCCATTGGTCTGTATGTCTGTTCTTGTTCCAATACCATGCAGTTTTGATGATTATGGCTTTGTAGTATAGTTTGAAGTCTGGGAGTGTGATGCCTCCATTCCCTTCTTTTTTTTTCAGGAGAGCTTTGGCTATTCGGGGTTTTTTGTGATTCCATATGAATTTCATCAATAATTGTTCTATTTCTTTGAAGAATGACATTGAAATTTTGATTGGAATAGCATTGAATCTGTATATTGCTTTTGGAAGGATGGCCATTTTAATAATGTTTATTCTTCCAATCCATGAGCAGGGGATATCTCTCCATTTCTTTGTGTCTTCTTCTATTTCTTTTAACAGTGTTTTATAGTTTTCTTTGTATAGGTCCTTTACCTCTTTTGTTAGATTTATTCCCAAATATTTGATTTTTTTTTGTTTCAATAACGAAAGGGATGGTTTTTTTGATTTCTTCTTCTTCAGATTTATTGTTTGTGTATAGGAAGGCTACTGACTTTTGCGTGTTGATTTTGTATCCTGCCACTTTACTGAACTGATTGATGAGTTGAATTAGCTTTTCTGTGGAGTTTTTGGGGTTCTCTATGTATAATATCATATCGTCTGCAAATAGTGATAGTTTGACTTCTTCTTTTCCTATTTGGATTCCTTGGATGTCTTTCTCTTGTCTTATTGCCCTGGCTAGGACTTCCAGTATTATATTGAAAAGCAGTGGTGAGAGTGGACATCCTTGTCTTGTTCCAGATCTTAATGGAATTGCTTTCAGCTTTTCACCATTGAGAATGATACTGGCTGTTGGCTTGTCATAGATGGCCTTTATGATGTTAAGGTATGTTCCTTGTATCCCAAGAATTTCAAGGGCTTTTATCATGAATGGGTGTTGCACTTTGTCGAAAGCTTTCTCAGCATCTATTGATATTATCATATGGTTTTTATATTTCTTTTTGTTGATGTGTTGGATAACGTTGATTGATTTTCGGATGTTAAACCATCCTTCTGTCCCTGGAATGAATCCTACTTGGTCGTGGTGAATTATCTTATGGATACATTGTTGGATTCTGATGGCTAAAATTTTATTGAGGATTTTTGCATCAGTGTTCATTAGGGAGATTGGCCTGTAGTTTTCCTTTTTTGTGTTGTCCTTGTTCGGTTTTGGTATTAGTGTAATGTTGGCTTCATAGAACGTGTTTGGTATTGTCCCTTCCTTCTCAATTTTTTGGAAGAGTTTGTGAAGGATAGGCACTAATTCGTCTCTGAATGTTTGGTAGAATTCATTTGTAAATCCATCAGGTCCTGGGCTTTTGTTTTTGGGGAGGTTTTTGATTACCATTTCAATTTCGCTAATTGTAATTGGTCTGTTTAGGTGTTCTATTTCTTCTTTATCTAGCTTTGGGTGATTGTAGAGTTGTAGGAATTTGTCCATCTCCTCTAGATTGTTAAACTTGTTTCCATATAACTGTTCATAGTAGTTACTGATTATTCTTTTGATTTCTGCTGTGTCCGTTGTGATTTCTCCTCTTTCATTGATGATCCTGTTTATTTGTGCTTTCTCCCTTTTTTCCTTTGTGAGCCTGGCTAGGGGTTTGTCTATTTTATTGATTTTTTCAAAGAACCAGCTCTTGGTTTCATTGATCTTTTGGATTGTTTTTTTAGTTTCAATTTCATTTATTTCTGCTTTGGTTTTTATTATTTCTTTTCTTCTACTGGTTTTGGGGTTTTTTTGTTGTTCTTTTTCTAGATCTTTGAGCTTCGAGATTAGGTTGTTTCTTTGAGTTCTTTCTTGTTTCTTGATGTGAGCTTCTATTGCTATATATTTTCCTCTTATTACTGCTTTTGCTGCATCCCATACATTTAGGATATTGGTGTCCTCCTTGTCGTTCAATTCAAAAAATTTTTTAATTTCTTCTTTCATCTCCTCATTAGTCCAGTGGTCTTCCAGTAGTGTGGTTTTTAATCTCCATGAGGTAGGAAAGTTCCTTGCCTTCTTTTTATGGTTTATTTCTAGTTTGATGCCTTCATGGTCAGAAAAGATGGTTGATATGATTTCAATCTTGGTGTATCTGTTGATGTTTGTCTTGTGCCCCAGTATGTGATCGATCCTGGAGAATGATCCGTGTGCGCTTGAGAAAAATGTGTACTCCGTTTTTTTGGGGTTTAGTGTTCTATAGATGTCTGTTAAGCCCAATTGCTCTAGGTCCTTATTTAGAGCTTTGGTTTCTTTACTTATTTTTTGTCTTGTTGATCTATCCATTGTTGATAGTGGTGTGTTGAAGTCTCCCACTACGTATGTGTTTTCTCTGATGTCTGTTTTCAGAGAGGACAACAGTTGTCTGATATATTTTGGTGCTCCTTCGTTTGGTGAGTATATGTTAATGAGTGTTATTTCTTCTTGAAGTATTGTCCCCTTGATCATAATGTAGTGACCATTGGGTCTCTTTTTATCTTTTTGAGTTTGAAATCTGTTTTATCTGATATAAGTATAGCTGTTCCTGCTTTCTTTTTTGGTCCATTTGCTTGTAGGATTGTTTTCCATCCTTTAACTTTGAGCCTATTTTTATCTTTTGTAGCTAAATGTGTTTCCTGGAGACAGCAAAAGGTTGGGTTTTGTTTCTTAATCCAGGCTGCAACTCTGTGTCTTTTTATTGAAGAGTTTAGTCCATTTACATTTAGAGTTAATATTGATATGTTAACATCTGTATTTGCCATTGTGTTTGTCTTTCCTTTGATTTTATTTATTTATTCTTTTAATAACTTTTTTTTTTTGGCCTTCTTTCATTGTTATTCGTCCCTCTGAGGTTCTGGCTTTAGGACTCCTTGTAGTATTTTTTGGAGTGGGGGTTTAGTTGCAATGAAATTCCGGAGTTTCTGTTTGTCTGGGAAAGTCCATATTCTTTCTTCAAAGAGGAAGGAGAGCTTTGCGGGATAGAGTATTCTTGGTTGGCATCTGTTTTCTTGGAGTCTGTTGACTATGTCCCTCCACTCTCTCCTTGCCCGTAGTGTGTCTTCAGAGAAGTCTGATGTCAGCCTGATTGGCTTTCCTTTGAATGTTATCTGTTTCTTCCCTCTTGCCAGCTTCATTATTTTTTCCTTGTCCTGGATTCTTGGGAGCTTTACTATTATGTGTCTTGCTGTATTTTTCCTTTCGTCGTGGAAGTTTGGTGTTCTTCTTGCTTCTTGTATATCAATTTTCAGCTCCTCCTTCACATTTGGGAAGTTCTCTTCAATTATCTCTTTGAATATTTTCTCTGTTCCTACTTCTCTCTCCTCTCCTTCTGGTATTCCTATAACTCTTATATTTCCTTTCCTCATGGAGTCAGATAGTTCCCGAAGTCTTTCTTCATTCTTTTTCCTTCGTACTTCTCTTTCCTTTTCTGTTTTGGTTCTTTTTATTTCTGTGTCTTCAAGAGTACTTATTCGTTCTTCCATTTCATCTATTCTGCTTTCATTGCTTTTCCCAGAATTCTTTAGTTCTTCCATTAATTCTTTGATCTCCTGCATTTCTTTTACTTCCCTCTTTAGGGACTCAATTTCATTCTTCTGATCGTTGATTATTTTTCCCTTATCATTGTTTTCCTTTATGACTTCTGTCAGTTTTTTAATCACGGCAATTTTAAATTCTCTTTCTGGAAGGCTCAGAAGTTCTTCCAAGTTACTGTCGTTGCCATCTGGGGGCTGGTTTTCTTTTTGTGGTGTGCTTTTTCTCTGGAGAGTTGCTAGGTTGCGTGTGGTTCTTCTCCTCCCTACTGTCTGTTTTCTAATTTGCCGTATGCGTTGGGACACTGTGTAGTTGGGACTGGCCGGCATCTTGGGTGGGCTTCTCTGCTCCCCCCTGGTTCCTCCAGGAGTCATCTGTCAGTTTCAAGCAGTCTTTACTGGAGAAAGGTCCCTGTTCTAAAATGCCGATGTGGGGACACACTCCCCTGTGCGCCTGGTCTGCCCCGGCGGTGGGTTCCTGCTCCCCCTCTGGGCTTGGACTGCAGGCCAGAGGGGGTCTGGCGTGGGCGAACTTCCCCCGCTCACCTCTGGCTCCTGAGGAAGCCTTCTGCAGGTAGTCTTTACTGAAGAAATGTCCCTATTCTATAATGGTGATGTGGGACACACTCCCTGCGCGTCCGGTCTCAGGCACACTCTTCTGCGCGCCTGGTCTGCCCCGGCTGTGGGTGCTCGCTCTCCCTGTGGGCTCAGACTACTTGTTCGGAAGGGGCCCGGCGTGGGCTAACTCCCCAGCTGGCCACTAGCTCCTTCAGGAGCCTGTGCTGGCTTCAAGTCGCTAGGTGGCGCCAGAGATCTCTCCTGGAGCCCTTGGGGAGCTGATTTTCCACCCCGTGGGACAGGGAGCAGAGCAGGGATGGTAGGGTACACCTCAACGGCTTTGGGGTGCTGTGTCTGCCTTGTGCCCCACCGTCGTGGGGAACCCACGCCCCGAATTTCGTGCCCCGGGTCTCAGTTCCAAAGCCCTCAGTTCCAGGACGCGGGCTGTAGCCCAGATCAGTGGCGCAGGAATGGCGCCTTTTGAATCCCGCTCCCCTGCCTGGGCGCCTGGTTCCTGCTCACTCAGGGAGGGCCTCCGCGCGTCTCCCCGCAAGCCTAGGTCGTCTCCCCGCAAGCCTAGGTCGCAGGCGCGGGGACCTGGGCAGCTGCGATCCGATCCGCGCAATCCGCGCCGCTTTCCCCGCGCAATCCCGCTCCGCGTCTGTTTTTCCGGCGCGCCGCTATCCGCGCAGGCTTACCGGGCGGCCGGGGCTGTGTGCTGGGGCTGGTCTCCCCCTGGGCGGGGCTCTCTTCAATGGCGCCCGGAGCTCACCTCCGCGGCGGATCCTGCGGGGGTTCTCCACAGCTCCCTTTCACGGGGTGTGGTGGCTGAAATAGTTCCTTTCCACTCCCAGTCCCGCTTGCTGCGTCCTTTGTTCTTGTGGGTCGTTTTGGTTTGTTGTTTCCTCCTCTCTGCCGGTCGGAGAGTGCCGCCTCTGTGGGCGGGGGAGGGGAGCAGGGTTCTGCGCTTCCCTCCCTTCTGGTCCTCTTTTATGGCCACTTTCTTCTTCGGGCAGTTTGCTGGCGTCACCCGTTTATCTTCTGTGTCCCGGTTCTCACTGGGACCTGCCGCTTTTCCTCCCTATTCACTTTTTTTAATGGGAGATCTTACTCGCAGCGTCTCCTCGCCGCCATGTTGCTCCGCCCCCTAACAGTCTAGTTTTAAATGTCAATGTTTATAAAGTACCAGAAAGTGTATCTTTTGCAATGATTAAACTTATAAAAAAAAAAATTTAAGGTCAACTTAAAACTATGCAAGGGAATATGTTGTTTTCAAATAACTTTAGGGAACAAATGAGCAAAAATATTTGAAGACCACTGAGTTAAGATGCTGCAAATCAAGTTGATTTTTGTGTTTTTACTTTTTAATTAATTCTCTTTTTTTGAAAGATAAATTTATTTATTTATACAAGTACTGGGTACAGTCAGAAGCGTGGGAGGGTGAGAGAATTCACCAGAGCCAAAGCAGGGAACAGAACAGCCAGACCGACAAAATACACTGCTGAGGGGAGCAGCGGGCAAGACAGGAGAGGTCTGTCCCATGTGGGACCCTCGCCAGCAGCCGGGGATCGAACCGGCGCTGCAGAGGCTGCGGGCAGCTTCACAGCCCAGCGCTCAACCGCTGCACCACAAGGGGAGGCCCTAATTAATTATTTTAAATGAAATAACTTTTTCTTACATCCTTGTTAATTTTTTGACATCATAAGATTTTTCCCTTCTGGTGTGGTCACGGTAATTCTTCTACCACCAAAGCACGCATAGTCAATCACGATAGTCCATTGTTCTCTTCCCAGTCAACCTGTTTACACCACTCACCATCCACTCTCCACTCATTCCCTTCTTGGATGCCTCATATCTATGGTTGGCTTTTAAGGTTTGTCTTTTTCTCATCTTTTGTTTGTTTTTTTCTATGTTCTACATGTAAGTGAAATCATTCAGTAGCTATATTTTTCCTTTGACTTATTTCACTGAGCACGATCCCTTCCAGCTACCTCCATGTTGTTGCAAATGACATGAGTTTATCTTTTTTTCATCATTGAGTAGTATTCTTTTGTGTACATATACCACATCTTGATACATTCATCTGTTGTGGGGAATTTAGTTTATTTCCATATCTTGACTGTTGTAAATAGTATTATAAAAAACTTTGTTTTGTTTTAAGTTAACCAGGACCACCATCACCAAAAAAAGATTCCTGGTTCTAATAAATGCTTCTTACTCCTGAGTATAAACTTAGCAGAGTCAATAAAGCTGTCTCTGCTCATTTCAAATTCCAGCTTCATATTTGGCCAGCCACCTCCCTTTTCCCTCACTTTCTACTTTGCCTGCTTCTCAGCTCCAAACAGGAGCCATATGGAATCTTTGCAACTTCCCCAAGCCATCATAACATTTCTCTCAAAAAAACTCTATAAAGAGTCTTACTCTTTATAGATAAATTGTTTTGAAGTGATGCTTTAAGGCATGTACTTGCAGGAATTGAATATGCAAGCTTAATGAGTTTAATTGGAGGAGTGTTTCTTTTAAGATCACAAAATAACTGCTATTTGAAGTGTGATTTAGTAATTGGTAATACAGATTTAAATATTTAAAGCATTTGAATTGTGTTTTAAAGCTTCTAAGAAAGTGCTCTTGGAATGTGGAAAAGAGATTGTCTTCTACCGGTGAGGCATCTTTAAACAGAGCTAACACTTGAGTTAGCACCTTAAAATTGGGATCACTTTTCCCATTCCAAATTATGAGTTCCTTTAACATACAATAGTAGAGTGACCAACCAACCTTATTAGCCTGGGGCTATCCTGGTTTTAACACTAAAAGTGCCCTCATGCCAAGGAAACACCTTTGTCCTGGGCAAACTGATATGGTCCATTACAGTTATGAATAAGAAAATTGTGGGAGAGTACCCCAGTTCTTGTATAAATAAATAAATCTTTAAAAAAAGGAAAAGAAAATTGTGGGAGAGATTCTCTGTTGGATGAAAAAAGAAAACTGAGGGGAGAGGACGTAAGGGCATTCCAGGCAGAAGGAGAAGCTCTAGAAAACACCCTAAGGTATGAAATTTTATGGTGCTTTGGGGGAGTTGCAAAGATTCTGTATGGCTCCTATTTGGAGCTATGTAATTTTTGAGAGAAATGTTATAAATTTCCTGAGAATGCCTGAATGTGTGCTTGGGAAGGTGGGAAACAGAAGGTTGGCGCTAACCCTTAGGAAAGTCTCCAGAATTTCCCCAGGTCAGAATGTCATCAGGAACAGAGAAATCATTGAGATATGTTACCTGACTGAGCTTCAGTGCACAATCTGTACAGTAAGCATAGTAACAACTATTTTATTATTGAATTATTGAAAGAATTAAAGAGGCAGTGTAACAACTTGGTTGAGAACATAGATTCTAGAGTTAGGCAACCTAGGTTTGAATTTTGTCTAGCTGTGTGACCTTGGGTGATTCATTTAATGCCTCCATACCTCAATTTCCTTATCTGTAAAATGGGGATAATAATAGAAGTTACTTCATAGACTTGTGAGGATTAAATGAATTCATATGTGTAAAATGCTTAGAACAGTGCTTGAATACATAGCAAGGAATATATAAATGTTTGTCAAATACGTGCATATAAAGTGTTTGAAGTATTAATAGGCACCTGCAAAATAGAAGCTATTATCTCATTTATAGGCATTATTTCTTAGTTGGAATCTCTAAACTTTCAGAGAATAATTGGATTTAACAAATTGCTGAACCATGAGAATGGATTTATTAACTCACTACTAAGAGTTCTTTGTTCAAATTATTTAGGGCTCATTGAGAAAAAGACTGTGAGAGGACAGATTTTTTTTTTTTTTTTGCATTGATAAGAAAATCTGAAAATTGACAACAGAATTAATTTAAATAAATTGTTTCATAGTAGCAAGGGAATCATTCTTGAGGTTTTCATGGCAAGTATTTTATTTCCTCCCTTGTTCTGCTTGCCTGGGAAGGGTGGCCAGTGTGTCTAGCATGGTCAGAGCCCAGGTCAGCAGCCGTCTTCCTCAGCAGGGGTCCTCTTGGTACACAGGACTGTGAAGCCAATTTTAGGTAACCAAGGTAACAAAGGGAGCTTCTAGAAAATTTTCCAAATGAAACATTCATTCAGGGCATCAAGAGACATGTTCTGGGAGGAGGATGGAAGGGATAGAGGACAAAAGTGTACTGTCCCTGATCCTAGTAAGTTCACACGTCTGTTGAAGAGAAAGAACGTAAAAACATCATTGCTTGATTTTTTCCTCACTCTAAAAAGATGCTTTAAGAAAAGACATTTTTAAACTTCTGAAATTAGATGTGTCAGTGGATGATACACATTAAATGGTATTTAACATTTTGGCTCCCTGACCCAGATAATTATTATTAAACTATTTTTAACCTAAAATATTCTTACAATCTATAGCTTTTTGGGACTGAAGAAATTTGCTATTTTAGTGTGCCCCATGCTATGGCAGAAGCAAGTACAAAGGACAGAAGGAGCCAAGCAATGAGGGGAGAGGGCAAGCAGCATGAATATTGTGACCCTCTTGAGAATGCTTTTTGAAAATTCTGCCTTGGTTCTGAAGTGTTTGGATACAGAAAAACATACAGGACTCAGGATTTTACCAAAGATTGCAAATCAAATTCTCTCTCTTCAACCTCTCTCTCTCAAGTGAACATAGCACACCAACCTTACCTTATGACACACAGATGACAGAAAGATAATGGAAACAACACTTGGTGGTGACAAGGTTGGTACCCATCCATGGTCAGCCAAAGAGTGTGCAGTCCTGGCCCTTCAGCCATATGTACAGGCAGTGAGAAGCAGACAGGGTTGAGAGGACTCTGTATGTAGCATCAGTTTTTAGCATGGCTACTCCAGGGGTACCGCCAGTGGAATAAGGAACTCTATAACTGGGACCCTACACATACAGTGTAGTGACTGCACGCCCCTCCTGCTGGACTGGAGTCTTAGTACTATTCAAAAACCAAGAAAGCGAACACTTTTATAGCCCTTCCTATATAAAAACTCTTAGACTGTTCTTTTATCTACTCCATACAACTTTATGGGCAGCTACTACTACTATTTCTATTTTACAAATGAGGAAATGAAGGCATAGACAGGTAAAGCAATCCCACACTCTGTAAGGAGCTGAGATTTGAACCTGGTCTAACTTTAGAGTCCATGCTCTTTACCCTCTGCTGCCTCTTGGCCTTTCTGTTAGACAAACTCACATGAGGATCCAGAAATATACAGAGATAGCTTTTTACTCTGCCTTTAATGGTATAGTCCTACCCTTAGAGAGTGGCGAGCAGTGAGAAAATGGAGACAGTGCGAAAGACTTTCGTTGAACTTCAGTGTCTAGACATTTCCACTGGTATGGGATCAGGCGGAGCCAGGGGTTGACTCTCAACAGTCTATGTGACCAACTCCTAGTAGAATGAAAAGAAACTTCTTCTCTTTGTACCCTTTCCAGTTCTCTATTCACAATCCCTTCATCCATTTTCCCAGAGACCATCAAGGGCCAGGAATGTAAGTTAAATAGGAAATAAAGAAGAGATGTTCAAATAAAAGAAAAAATTGAAACCTTGCCTGCAGGCAAGGCATCTGAAGACAGAATTTGGACAGGGGAAGTTGTCAGTTTGCAATCCCTAGTCTATTTCTTTGTTACCCACTCACAGGACTGTGGCCTGATATCTTATTGGTGCTCTGCCTCCAGGGAAATGGAAACTAGTCATTCTGCCCCATCTTAACCCATTGTGGGCTAGACCAGAGGAGCCTTCATAGATATGAGTCTTGGAGGATGAGTAATAGTTTGCAAAGGAAATACATCGGATTCTAAGTAGAAAGAAATAGTAATTTTAAAAAAGGCTAAGAAACAGAAAGCTTGAGAGACATTTTGAGGATCTGTGGGTAAATTGTATGTCACTGGAGAATATGGACATCAGATGAGTTTGGAGAGGGAGGCATGGCCAGGTTTCCGCAGGACTCTGGCAGCAAGAGAAGAGACTTAGCCTTTCTTTGGAGTCAGTTGAGAGAACCTCCGAGATTTTAAGGTAAAAAATAAGATGCTCTATTTTTTTTTAAAGTTTCATTTATTTATTAATACAAGCACTGGCTACAGTCAGAAGCGCGGGAGGTTGAGAGAACTCACCAGAGCCAGAGTGGAGAGCAAAACAAGCAGAGTGATGAAATACACTACCGAGGGGAGCCGCGGGCGGCAGGAGAGGTCTGCGAGCCATGTGGGACCCTTGCTGGCAGCCGGGGATCGAACCGGTGCTGCAGAGGCTGCGGGCAGCTTCGCAACCCAGCGCTCAACCACTACGCCACCAGGGAGGCCCAAGATGCTCTAATTTTTATTTAGAACTTTCACCCTGATGGCTGCAAGAAGGTAAGCAGAGCCAGTGGGGAGTGGCAAACAGGCCAGGATGCTTCCTTCAAAGCAGATGCTCTAGGGATAGAGTGCAGAGGTTCTAGGATATTTAATTTGTAAAATGATAGTGTTTAGTGGTAGGGGAGGCAAGGGAAGAGAAAATTGCAGAGTACATAATGTTAGGACTGTTTCAGCAAGAAACCAGATTAAAATACTGCTCTTGAGTTTCTTAGTTACAGTTCTGTATCATTTTGAGTTAAACTTGTCCTTGAGTTGTATCAATCTACTCTGAGCAAATCCCTATAACCCTTTTTTAAAAAATTTATTTTTTATGCATATAAGAACTGGGGTACAGGCCAGAGGTGTGGGAGGTGAAAGGATTCACCAGAGACGGAGTGAGGTGCAGAACAGGCAAATTGACAAAAATACATTGCTGAGGGGTGCAGTGGGCAAGACAGGAGAGGTCTGCTGCACCGTGTGGGTAGCAACCTGGCCCGGGATAGAACTTGTGCTGCTGTGACTTAACCCCTTGCACCACCAGGGAGGGCCCCCATAACTGTTTCTAAAGCTCAATTTGTTCTAGTCCATTTGTGAAATTGAGATATCTAGTAGAAGAAATGCAGAACTTATTTAAGAGGTAGCACATCTAGTAACAAGGCAATGGCAGGTGGGCATGTAAACTATGGTGGTTCCCGGTTCCTGGTTCCTAGTCCTTTCTCTCTCTCTCTCTCTCTCTCTCTCTCTCTCTCTCTCTCTCTCTCTCTCTCTCTCCCTCTCCCTCTCCCTCTCTCTCTCTCTCTTTCTCTCCCTCTCTCCCCCTCCCTTTCTCCCTCTCTCTCTTCCTCTGATTCCATTTGGCACTTCTCTTCAGTTTTCCACTCTTTGTTTTGTTAACTTTCACCTTTTTTATTGTAGGAGAACTTGGGTGTGTGTGTGAGGGGTGTTGAGAGGATTTACCAGAGACAGAGTGGGGAGCAGAACAGGTGGATCTACAGAAATACACTGCTGAGGGGGGCAGTGGGGGAGACAGAAGAGGTCTGTTGCACTATGTGGGTTAGCTCCCTGGCCAGGAATCGAACTCAGGCCAGTGAGGTGATAGTGCTAAGACTTAAGACTTAACCCTTAGGCCACAAGGGAGGCCTTAGTCTTCCACTCTTTAATTGACTGGATCCTATCTTTTTTTTTATTAATTTTTTTTTTAACATCGTTGTTCTTTTTTTTTTTTTTTCTTTTTTAAAGGTTAACAAAAGGTTTATTTACAAGGGAAGAGGAATGAGGAAGTGTACAACTCAGGGAGAAAAGAGGGAGATAAATTCTTTTTTTTTTTTTAAAGATTTATTTATTTATTTATACAAGCACTGGGTACAGTCAGAGGCACGGGAGGGTGAGAGAATTCACCAGAGCCAGAACGGAGAGCAGAACAGGCAGAGTGAAGAAGTACACTGCCGAGGAGAGCAGCTGGCCGCAGGAGAGGTCCGCACACCATGTGGGACCCTCGCCCAGCAGCCGGGGATAGAACCGGCGCTGCAGAGACTGTGGGCAGCTTCGCAACCCAGCGCTCAACTGCTGCGCTACCGGGGAGGCCCAGGGAGATAAATTCTTAAATGTGTCCTACCCATTCCCCCAACCTGGAATCCCAAATGACCCACTGAGACCAAACCTGCCTGGCCAAGAGCACAAGCCAAGTGCCCCCAGACCCCACTAACAAGGCTGGTTTTTATTTACAAACAGAGAAAATGGCTGCTTAACTCCACCCTTAGGTCCTCGCAACCTCCCTTTGAGGATCCTGGAATTTGTAGTTCCCGGTGTCTTGATAGAGTGGAGGTGGCATCCACAAAGCCTGTATGGAATTAGCTCAGGACATCCTTTCCCCCTAACAATTACCCCCTTGCCACAATTTCCATCGTGTTGAAGATCAAATGTATGGATGCTGGGGTAGAGTCTCAGATGAAAATTTTTCTCAGGGTTCCCATTGGAAAGCAAACTAGTCTCTCCAGGTATTGTCCATTGTGGAAAGCAAAAGTCCTCCATTCCTGGGAAATAGTTTATCAGTCCAAGCCAAAAAAAGAAAAACCAAACAAACAAACAAAAAAACATCTGGAGGCGCTAGCCAAAACAAAACAGCAAAGATATCAAATCACAGGAGAAGTATTAAAATTGATTCAACTTATGCAAAAGCAGGTTCTCTCAACCTTGATCCCAAATTGTTTCAACAGCATAGCAAAAGTCTACAAACCAAATCTACTTTTAAACCGTATTACCTATTTTGCCTAAAATCACAGGGCAGAATAACTAAACAGCAATTTTAGCTGGCTTTGTTGGAATACTCCGTAAAGGATCAGAGCGAACTCTTGACATCCGGCCCGTGTAGGCTTCAAGAACAAAGTTGGTCTCATCAGACTCCATCTGGGCTTCCTCTTCTTGAGGAATACTTTTTTTTTTTTTTAAAGATTTATTTTATTTATACAAGAACCGGGGTACAGGCTTTTTTTTTTTCCGGGTTATCCAGTCCTGCCCATGGAGGCAGATTCCTCACCTCCCTTGGAGGTCTCTGGAACTTAAGGACAAAGCAACAGATTCTCCTCTTCTTGGTTCAGCTCTGTTTCAACTTCCTGGAAGATTCCATTCAAAGCCACACAATGACACTCATGTCCAATTATTTTAGTTTAAACAGACAAAATCCTTATGGAAGCTATGCAAAATTATGACTGGATCCTATCTAATCAATGCCCTGAAAGGGCAGAAAGATCTCTTATCAGGGGGACTCCATAAGTCTAGATATAGGACAATTATCAGGAGAGAAAAAGCAGATGGGTAACAGGGAAACTGTTCGTTGACTCAAGGTCACACTGGGGAGAAGTTTTTTAGGGTAAAAGGAGAGAGGAGGGAGAGAGAAAGAGAGAGAGACAGAGACAGAGAAAGACAGAAAGGGAAGGGAAGGGAGGGTGGAAGGAAAAGAGGAAGGAAGGAAGGAAGAGAGGAAGGAAGGAAAGAAGGAAACTTTAATTTTAACTGTAGGGTTGCAAATCCAATTGCTTACAGCAAGATGGCCTGGGGAAGAGAGTGCACCCTGGACCATGTATGTCTCATCTAAAAGGGAAGTTCCTACTCAGGTCCAGCCAACACCATGTGGGAACATGGGGCCAAGAAAAGATGCCAACTTTTCAAGACTGGCAGGGATCGAACCGGCGCTGCAGAGACTGCGGAAGCTTAGAGATTTATGAACAATCTTCAGATTATGGGGTGTAGACAATTAATCCAAAGTCTGAAAACACTGAGCTTACTGTGGACCAGACTGGCCCAGCAGTTACCAATTTGCAACCTCTGTTCTGAAACTTGAACATTAAGCTCTGACATCTAGCTCTCAACAATGTAGAGCTAGAGCAGGAAAAAAAATGCTAGAGCTATTAGAAAAGCAAATAGGTTCATTGGCACCAAGGGGTCATTGTTCCAATTACATAGATGGGAAAACTGAGGCTTGAGTAGAAAAATGCCCAAGACCACACAGTTTCAGGCAGCAGGTGGCTCTTGAAGCAAGAATAGAGACTCAAGTCTGGCTCTTGAGAAATAGCTTTCAATGGGCCTGACTGGTATTTGCTCCTCTCCCCTCCATCTCCCTTCTGTTTTCCATTTTTACCCGGTCCCTAGTTTGTGCTTTCTAATTTGCAGCATGACTGATACATATGCCCTCTTTTGAACTCTGAATTCTCTCCCACTGGACCCCTAGGTACTTTCCTAGGCTTGGTTGGGTGTCTCTGTACCAATTCTTGGCCTGGACCTGGTGCTATTTCTGAGTCTGCTGGCAAAGTCCCACCCACTGACTTCTTGCTGAGCCTGTCTGAGTCCCACCTGTGCTCCCTGTGACGCATAGCTAGCAAGGGGCAAAAATAGGGTTTGATCTCAGTCTGTCTGAGTCCTGTGTTCTGTTTACACAGACACACATTAACCAAGCCTTCACCTCCCTACAGAAACAAAAGGCAAGTTTGAATGTCATTTCCCCTTAAAAGCAGACTGTAGATCTGAACAGACTCAGAAGGGGAGGTGGCGGGGGGGGGGGGGGGGGGGGGGGGGGGGGGGGTGGCAGAGAGGAGGGAAAGGAGGAGAATAGAGAAAGGGGGGAGTGTGGTGTCGGGAAAACTATCCTATAATGTGAAAAAATAAATGAGTGTTTAAAAAGAGGAATTTAAAAAAATTTTGAATGTCATTGTGTGTATGTGAACTACAAAGTGAGTTTCACGTGCTTTTCAATTTTGTTCTCTCTTGTCATTTTTTGCCAATGGTCAGGACCAGCTTATCCACTAGGCATAGCAAACACAGTGTCTAGGGTCCACAATACTTTTTTTTAAAAAAAGATTTATTTTTTATACAAGAACCGGGGTACAGGCCAGATGAGTGGGAGCGTAACAGGATTCACCAGAAACAGAGCGGGGAACAGAACATGCAGATTGATGAAATACACTGCTGAGGGGAGCAGCGGGCGAGACAGGAGAGGTCTGCTCACCATGTGGGTTGCTCCGAGGCCGGCAGGGATCCAACGGGCGCTGCAGAGACCGTGGATAGCTTCACAGCGCTGTGCTCAACCGCCTGCGCCACCAGGGAGGCCCCTGGTCCACAATATTTTTAAGGACCCAAGAAAATATTTTCATGTATTTTCTTTAAAAATCAGAATTAAAAAATCAATATAATAGTGAGTACATAAAAATAAATCCATGTACCTAATTCCACTGAATTATACAGATAAAAATAGCTAACATGGTCAATTTTATGCTGTGTATATTTTATCACAGTAAAAAGGTGAATCCAGCCAGGATTATACTCACCTTTATATCAATGCAGTTATAAAATATCATTTTAAATATATTTTATGGAGGAAGAGGTCCACAAATTCAAAATTGCTGGAGGCCCATTAAAGTCATAACTGAGCTCTGTTAGTAGTGAGTAGTTGGCTAATTCATATTAATAAAAAGTTTTATATTTATGGACCAAATCAATGAACTGAATCACTTTTCATTTGTTCCAGGTTTTCAGGACTTAACCATGAAGATTATACACCATGATCTGCCACCTGCTAACAGCCCCAGAAATTGTTCAGGTGAGATACTGAGATCCTTGTTTGTTCCTGTTTCCATACCACAGACAGGTCTGCCTTACTTAGCTTACTTAGCACAATGAAGCCAGAAAGTTAGAGGTGGTCAATTTTACTCCAAAGGGCATTTTTAATGTTTTTCTTACTAAAAAGTCTCCCTTCTTTGGACTCCCAAAACAGCTTTGCATCTCCCTGACTTTTTCTGACATCCAACATCCTGCGATCTTTGTAAGCATATATCTTCCTGGAACAATATTATTCAGTGACTCCCAACATTTTCAGTATTTTAGAAAACTTGATGGAAATAAACTAACTAAAAGTTGCTTTAGTTTGGGCTAGAATTGCAACAGCATGCTAGGTACAACTATTAACATTCGAGAAAACATGATTTTTCTCATAGATAGGTAGTTCATGACGCAAAGGATCACTAGTGGATCCTCAGAAGTGAAAAGGCCTGCGGGTTGTGAAGCTGCCCGCATCTTCTGCACCGGTTCGATCCCCAGCTGCTCCCCGGCCACCAGAGGAGGGTCCCACATGGCATGCAGACCTCTCCTGCCGCCTGCTGCTCCCCTCAGCAGTGTGCTTCAGTCCTTCTGCCTGCTCTGCTCCCCGCTCTGGCTCTGGTGAATTCTCTCACCCTCCTGTGCTTCTGACTGTATCCAGTGCTTGTATAAATAAATTTAAAAAAATAAATCTTAAAAAAAAAAAAAAAAGTGAAAAGGCCTGGAGATCCTTGAAATGTCTCAGTGGTGTTTGTCTGACCCTTCTGTGAAGGCAATGTCACTCCAGTCACCCAGAAATTAATGACTAGCTGACTACTGAAAAGGAAGTGGGGGAAGACAGTGAAGAACCATCACATTAAAATTCAATGCAAAGTGAAAGCTTGTCTAAAGCAAGGGTGAATGATTCAGCAAGAAACCTTTTTCCAGGATTTTAGTTACTACTCTCTGCAATTCCTGTATTAAATAAGAAAGCTGATTCTCATTATATACTTAAAGTAATTAATTCCATTACTCACCAGATGGCAAATAAGCAACAAACACATTTCCTAAAATATTTTTCTTAAATCCTAAAGTGAAAGCACTGCTTAGGATCACAAATGTATAGCACATCTGGTCGTTGAGAGGGACTTGGCCTTTGGAGAGTGAAGAGGTTTTTCTAAGTCCAGTTCTGCTTGTTTGCTTGACTCTGTAGTGCATGGTTATCATTTCACTTCATACACTTTATCGTTCCCTTATTTGGCAAAAATTCCTATCCCCAATCCACCCTGATTTTCTTATGAAATAATAAATATACACACAATCCACTCATTTCTTAATTATTTCACTAATATTTATCAATTGCCTACATTATGCTATTTTGGACATTGAAGTTACAGCATTGAACAAACCAAAGTTCTTAATGAAACATACTCAGGAATTCAGGTTTAGGTAGATATGCAGGTGGGCTGTGGATCTAGATTATCCCTCAACATAGTCTCTCTCCTTAACTACTCATTCAGTAATTGATCCAGAAATATACATGTGTTTTAGATGGGATTCCCTAAAGCAGAACCCGAGGCAAGGATTCAGATGAAAGGAAGACAGGTAATGTTCTTGGGGGAACATATAAGGGACTGAGGGAAGCAAACTTGGGATGAGGAAGGAGCTAATCAGAGAACTAGTGTTAAGTAAAATCCAGATTTGATCTGATTTGACCTGATTTTATATATGGAAGGGGCAGTTTGCCACTGGAACACACATTGCACTAGAGTTGCTTCTGCCTTGAGACAAGAGGACTGGCTATGCGCCAGTCATTGTTTTAAAGATAGATGCATTGTAAACTCCCAGGCATCCCCAGGCTCTCTAACTGCTATAGAGTTTCCGCCAAGGGAAACTCTAATAAAAGAAGGTCACAAGGGCCTTCCTGGTGGCGCAGGGTTAAAGTCTCAGTGCTATCAAAGTAATGCCTTCCATCCCAGCCACCCAGGGAGCTAATCCACATGGCGCAGCAGACCTCTCCTGTCTTGCCTGCTGCTCCTCTCAGCAGTGTATTACTGTAGATCCTCCTGTTCTGCTCCCCACTCTGTTTCTGGTGAATGCTCTCAGCCTCTCCCCACCCTTGCACCTCTGGCCTACACCCCAGTTTGCAGCTGCAGGTGGTGGAAAGAGGGGGAAAAAAAGGAAGGGTACACCTTCCTAAGATCTAGGTGGGACATCTACTGCTGCGTATGTTTTAATCAGGCTAAACTTAGACAATGAGATTCAATTCTGGAACCAATGATAACCATTTCAAAGGCAAACAGATTTTTTTGGATAATTTGAGTTGAGAGGCCTAGTGATAGTCTCTGATGGACATTTTAATTAAAAACCATAGCGTATGGGCCTAAATCCACACAGGGCTAAGTCACATCACAGCTAATAGGAAGCTAAAATAATGAGAGAAGGAGAATTTTTGGAAAACAGAAGGAACTTGTTCTCACAGAGAAACAGGTTAATAAGGCACATGCAAAAGAAGCAGAAATCAAGTCATGCAACTTCATGAGAACTAGAAGAGAAGCTTCATGTCTTAACTTTCTTATTTCAGTTGTGTTACCAGCACAACCTTATTTCCTGCTCTCAGAAGCTTAACACATTGTGCATTGACCTGTTACAATAACATTCTCCCCCAACTCCGACCCCATAAGTTAACTGGAGTGGCCTTGTGTTCTCTGTCTGAAATAAGAGACAAAATACTTATCATACCCATGTGGCCCATTAAACAGATGTGTGTTACATTTAGACAATATGGTAGATTAATTAATTGGTACCAGTTCATCATCTCTGCTGATGACCTTTTGCCACATGACTTTGCAGTTCCTCTCATTGAAGGCAGACTGTAATTCTCCCTATTGTGTCAAAGTTTCCTGACTTGCTTTGGTAAAAAGGATATTAGCAGACATTGTGCAAGTGAAAGCTGGAAATCTGTTTGTGCAATTGGGCTTGCCTTCTTGCACATCTGACATTGCCATAAGGAGAACTACTCTTGTGTAGTTACTGACCCATCAACCAGAGCCCCACAATGAACACACATGGAACAGTTCTGAGCCCTACTCTTAGTGAGGAACCAAGGACAGGTGACTCCAAGATTTGAAGCAGCCACTAAGAACAAATGAGCTTGGGGTGATTGGCTACACAGAATTATTGTGACTATTGCTCATTTATATATACACTGGCAACTCCTGAAATATTCCAGCTTAACAATGCTCTGTGAAAGTTGCCTGGGCTGCACTCATCATCCTCTGTTGGCTTTGTATTTCTTACATTTCAAGGAGCCAGCAGGCTGAAGGCCAAAACATCCTATTAAGGTCCATGAAATATTTGATTCACTGCTCCTTTGCTGCTATTGAGAAGACTGAAGAATTAACTATCAGTGAATTTCTGGACAAGAACAAAGATTGTGCCAGAATCAAAACTGCAAGAGAAAAAAAAATATTTTAATTACAAAATCCAAATTTGAAAAAACTATAATTTCAAGCTGTTGGCCAGCTGGCTACCTTGGAGTGGGCCCTCTATCTCTCCATACCAGGAGTTTGAAAATTTTATTTCTAAGATACATCCTTCAAGTATTAGCAATACTTTTGTGGGAATGGTTAGTGATGCTTCAGAAATTAGAACTTTCAAAATTTCAAATTTATGATTCTCAAATGTATTTTTGCTTTTCTGAAATGCAATGTCAAAGGTTACCTCCTTCCATTTGGACAACTGGGCCACACTGCTCTGATGAGTTTCTTTTTTGTGAATGTCATGGAAATGGTAATATGCCACTCAGATTTCCTTCAGCTGCTAGGAATGCTGTAGGCTGACAGCCCCTCTAGGGATTTTCTCATTGTAGAAACTAGACTTCCTCAAGGTGAATCTTTCAGGGGTGGCCTTGTCCAATAAATAAAGATGCAGAAAATAGAGCTGTGGCCAGCTCAGCTAAATTTAGGGAAATTCTGGGGCTTCTGGTGCAAGGGGTTAAGACACAACCTATGAAGCTATCCATAGCCACTGCAGCACGAGCTTGATCCCCAACCAGGGAGGTGACCCACATGGCGCAGAAGACCACTCCTGACTTGCCCGCTGCTCCCCTGAGCAGTGTATTTCAGTCAATCTGTCTGTGCTGTTCCCCACTCTGTCTCTGGTGAATCCTCTCACCCTCCACCCCTCTGACCTGTACCCCAGTTATTGTATGCATACATAAATAAATCTTAAAAAATAAAATAAATAAATTTAGGGAAATTCTGAAGGATAATTCTCACTCTTAAAACTCTCTTTAAGAGAGTTATGGCCCCAACAGGCATATGAAAAAATGTTCAACATCACTTGTAATCAGGGAAATGCAAATCAAAACTACAATGGGATACCATCTCACAGCAGTGAGAATGGCACATATTAAAAAAAACTAGCAACAACAAATGTTGGCGAGGTTGTGGAGAAAAAGGAACTCTCCTGCACTGTTGGTGGGAGTGCAAACTGGTCAGACCACTATGGAGAGCTGTGTGGAGATTTCTGGACCTACTAAACATAGAGCTTCCATATGATCCAGCAATTCCACTCCTAGGTATTTACCCAAAGGACACAGAAACATCAATTCCAAAGAGCACCTGCACCCCTATGTTTATAGCAACACTATTTACAATAGCTAAGCTTTGGAAACAACCCAAATGCCCAAAAATAGATGACTGGATCAAGAGGATGTGGTACATATACACCATGGAATATTACTCAGCATTCAAAAAAGATAAACACATGCAATTTGCAGCCACATGGATGGCGCTGGAAGGGATCATGCTCAGTGAAATAAGCCAGAAAGAAAAAGAAAAATACCGGATGGTCTCACTCATAGCAGGAATCTAGAAAACTTAAATAAGGGACCAGGAAAAAGAATAACTATAAGAAAGAAAATATCTGGGGTAAAAATAAGGGGGTTGTGATTGTATGGGGAATATAAAAATAAAATTTAAATTAAAAAAAATAAATAAAAATCAGAACTTGGCAGTTTAGCATTGTAAAAAAAAAAGAAAGAAAGAAAATATCAAAATCAACAAACAACTATGAACCAGAGACACTCTATGGGGGATGGGGGCGGGGAAAGGAGGGCTTGGGGTCAAAATAAGGGGGTTGTAATTGTATGGGGAATATAAAAATAAAATTTAAATAAATAAAATAATAAATAAAAATAGAGGCAAAAAAAAAAAAAGAGAGAGAGAGAGTTATGGCCCCTATCATGTTTCATTGATCTCTGACAATTCCTGCTTCCTATCCCTTCCTTCAGGAGGAGTTGATCATAACGGCATGTCCCAAAAAACATACTATTCACTAAATTCCATCTCAGAATTTGCTTCTTAGAAAATATAATCTAAGATATAAACTATTTCCATATTTTTGCAATTTTTAAATGGACTTACTTTTCTAGAGATTTGGTTCACAGAAAAATTACGCAAATATACAGGCCTTTCCATTATATTCCCTGTCCACCACATCCCCAGCTACTCTCACTATTAGAACCCCACACCATTGTTAGTCATTTGTTGCAGTTGATGAACCTGTGTTGACACATCATTATCACCCAAAGTCCAAGGTATATATCAGGGTTCTAAAGATTTTGAAAAACATATGATGATATGTATCTGCCATTATTCTATATTACATAGTAATTTTACTACCCTAAAAATCCTCTGTGCTCTGCCATTTCGTCCCTACCTCCTTCACTTTCTCTCTCTCTCTTTTTTAAAGATATATTTACACAAGAACTGGGGTACAGATCAGAGGCACCAGAGGGTAAGAGAATTCACCAGGTACAGAACAGGGAGGAGAACAGGCAGACAGACCAAAGTACTGCTGAGTGGAGCAGCCGGCAAGGCAGGAGAAGTCTGCTGCATCATGTGGGTATCAAACTGGCTGGCCAGGAATTGAACCCATATTGCAGAGGCTGCGGACAGCTTCACAGCATGGTGCTCAAACCACTGAGCCACCGGGGAGGCCCCCTACCTCCTACTCTTATTCCTGGGACTCACTGATCCTTTTACTGTTTGCATAGGTTTGCCTTTTCCAGAAAGTTGTATAGTTGGATTCATACAGCATGTAGTCTTTTCACTTTATAATATGCATTTTCCCTTTCTCCAGGTCTTTTCATGGCTTTATAGCTCATTTTTTTTAAGTGCTGAGTAATAATCCACTGTCTGGATGTACCACAATTTATTTATCCTTTAACCTACAGAGGGACATCTTGACTGCTTCCAGGTTTAGGCCAAGTGTGAATGAAGTTGCTATAAACATTCCTATTCAGGTTTTTGTGTAACGCAAGTTTTCACTTTCCTTGGCAACACCAAAGGAATGTGATTGCAGATTCATATGATAAGACTAGGTCTAGCTTTGTAAGGAATTGTCAAATCGTCTTCTATAGTGCTTATAGTATTTTGTATACCTGTCAGCAATGTATGAGAGTTCCTGTTGCACATCCTCGCCAGTATCTGGTGTTGTCTATGTTTCAGATTTTGACCATTCTAGAAAGAGTGTAGTGGGATCTCATTGTTGTTTTAATTTGTATTTTTCTGATGATATATGATGTAGTAAATCTTTTCATATGTTTATTTCTCTATCTTCCTTGGTGGAGATATCTGTTAAGGTCTTGGGCCCATTTTTTTATTTTGGGTTGTTTGTTTTCTTGCTGTTGAGTTTTGAGAACACTCTACAATTTGGGTAATAGTCCTTTTTTAGATGTGTCTTTTGCAAATATCTCCTCCCAATCTGTCACTTGTCTTCTGATTCTGTTGACCTTGTCTTTGGCAGAGCAGAAGTTTTTCATTTCAACACAGTTCAACTTATTGATTGTTTCTTCCATGGATTATGTCTTTGGAGTTTTATCTAAAAAGGCATCGCCATGCCCAATGTAATCTAGGTCACCTCTTATGTTCTCTTCAAGGAGATTTATAATAATTTTGCATTTTACATTTAGATCTGTGATCCAGTTTGACTTTATTTTTATTTTTACGAAAGATGCAAGAGCCATGTCTCGATTTTTTTTTTTTTTTTTGCATATGGATGTTCAGTTGTTGGAGCACTATTTGTTGAAGAAATTATTTTTGCTCCATTGTATCACCTTTGCTCCTTCGTAAAATCTCAGTTGTGGGTCTATTTCTGGCTATCTTCTCTGTTCCATTGATGCATTTGTTCATTCACCAGTATCACACTGTCTCAATTACTATAACTATATTAAGTCTTTAACTCAGGTATCATGAGTCCTCTAATTTTGTACAATATTGTGTTGACTGTTCTAGACTTTTGCCTTTCCATTTAAACATTAGAATCAGTTTGTTGATATCCATAAAATGACTCACTGTTATCTTGACATTTTAGATTTCATTAGATCTATAGATCAAATTGTAAAATTGCAATCTTTGTGTTTTTGCAATTTAATTATTTATTTTATATGAATTGTCTTTTTTTAAAACATCACCATCCCTTGTATCCCTTTGTTACTTTCTGTATACCTCCGTCTTAACCTTAGAGTCCTTATGATATCTATTAATGCCCACAGATTTTTGAAAGTGTTTTTTATTATCAAATTGTCTGCTATGTAATTTTTCAGTACTTGTTTTTATCATTCTGATTTGCTTTACTACAAATTATTCTCTTCCTACATTTTGTTGAAAATGGCTGCATTTCATCTTTTCTTGTGTCTTCATAGTGTGAATATATTACATTGTGATCCACTTGTCCATTGAAGAATATTTAGGTTGCTTACATGTTCTAGTTATTATAAATAATGCTCCTATGAACAATGTGAAACATGGGTTTTTGTGATGGTTTCATATTCTTTGGATATATGTCCAAGAATGAGATTGCTAGGTCATATGATTTTCCACTTTTAGTGTTTTAAGGTAAGTCCAGACTGTTTTCCACAATGGTTGTACCAGTTTACATTCCTACCAACAGTGCAATAGGGTTCCTTTTTCTCTGCATCCTCTCCTGCACTTGTTGGTGAGGGTCTTTTTAATGTGTGCCATTCTTATGGGAATGAGTTGGCATCTCATTGTGTTTTTTTAACCTCTATCTCTCTTATTGGAGGCAGTGATGAACATTTTTCATGTTTATTGGTCTTCTGGATAACCTCGTTGGTAAATTTTCCATATCTACTGCCCATCCATTAACTGGGTTTTCTGTTTTGGTTTTTTTTTTAATTGTTGAATTGTGTTTTCTTTACATATCTTGAATATTAATGTTTTCTCAATTATATATTGTGTGAATATTTTCTCCCATTCAACAGGGTGTTTTTAAAATTGTGGGGCTTTTTTGCTATAGAAACACTTTTCAACTTCTGGTAATATAAATTATTTTTTATTTTAATATTCTTGCCATAGAATTGAGTCACCAAAAATATCTTTATTGTTGATATGGAACATATTGCCAGTCTTTTCTTTTCTGTACTTGTTGTTGCAGACCTTATATCTAAATCTTTAATGCATGTGGAGTTTATTTTTGCATATGGGGTTAGTAAATAATCAGATTTCATCATTTTATTGTGACTTTTCTGTTTTCCTAGATAGAACCGTTTATTAAAGAGACTATCCTTTACCCCATTGTATGATCATAATTTCTTTATCATAGATTAATTACATGATGGTATGCACAGGGTTTTCAATGCTGTTCCATTGATCCATGAATCTATTTTCCTGCCAATTCCTTATTGTTTTTAATACCATAACATTATAGTGAAGTTTGAAATCAGATACATGAGATGCCCACCTTTCTCCTTTTTTCTCAGGAATGCTTTTGCTATTTGATGTCTCTTCATGGTTTCATATAAATTTCAATATTTTTGTTCAATTTCTTTGAAAATTATTATTGGTATTTTGACAGGGACTGTATTAAATTTATATATTGCTTTAGGCAGGAAATTAATTTTGATTATGTTTATTCTTCTCATCCATGAGCATGGGATGTCCTTCCATCTACTTATGTCACTATTTGTGTCTTTTTTTTAAAGATTTATTTATTTATGCATACAAGAGCCAGGGTACAGGCCAGAGATGCGAGGGGTGAGAGGACTCACCAGAGACAGAGTGGGGAACAGAACAGGCAGACCAACTGAAATACACTGCTAAGGGGAGCAGCAGGCAAGACAGGAGAGGTCTGCTTTGCTATATGGATTGCTCTCTGGTCAGCGCGATTGAACTCATGCTGCAGAGGCTGCGGATTGCCTCATAGTGCGGTGCTTAACCCCTTGTACCGCCAGGGAGGCCCCTTTTTGTGTCCTTTAATAGTATCTAGCAGTCTTATTGTATGGTTAGGTTAATTCCAAGGTATTTGGATTAATTAGGTTAATTAGGTTAATTAATTAGGTTAATTCCAGGGTATTTAATTATTTTTGAGGCAATTAAAAATGGGCTTATTTTCTTTTTCTTCTCATTTATTGTTTCTATATAAGAATGCTATGGATTTTTGTATGTTGTTATAACCTGCCACCTTGCTGTATTTGTCTATTTTAATAGCTTTTTGGTGTGTTTTTTTTTTTTTAATTTTTTTTTTGTTTTGTTTTTATATAGAACCGGAGTACAGGCCAGATGTGTGGGAGGGTGAAAGGATTCACTGGAGACAGAGTGGGAACAGAACAGGCAGACTGAAGATATACATTGCTGAGGGGAGCAGTGGGCAAGTCAGGAGAGGTCTGCTGCGCCATGGCGGGGTAGCTCTCAGGCCGGGGATCGAACTCGTGGTGCAGTGGCTGTGGATCGCTTCATAGGTTGTGTCTTAACCCCTTGCACCACCAGGGAGGCCCTTGTTCCTGATCTTAAGAGGAAAGTTTTCCATTTTTACCATTAAGAATTGTATTGATGGTAAGCTTATTTTATTGAAGTAGATTTCTTCTATTCTCATCTTATTTAGAATTGGTATCATATATTGATGTGGAATCTTATCAAATGATTTCTCTGTATCTATTCATGTTATCATATGATTTTCAATCTTTGCTTTTGTTGATATGATGTATTGCATTGATTTATGTATATTAAACTATCCTTGCATCCCTGAGATAAATCTTGATCATGATGTATAATCCTTGCAATATACTGTTGAATTTTGATTTACTAGTATTTTGCTGAAGAATTTTGAGTCAATGTTCATCCCAGATGTTGACCTAAAATTTTCTTTTCTTGCATTGTCGTTACCTGGTTTCAGGCTCAGTTGCTGAGCAGCAGATTCTATCTGTACCGAAGAGAAGAGGTACGGTGAGGTCAGTGGTAGAATTTAGTATGTGTCTTAGTTTATTAAGGAATGTTCACTTTACCTTAGCAAAAGTCCATCAACTTTTTTAGGGGAAAGCACTGATCCATCTGGTCCCAGAAAAACGCATGATGAATGCCTCCCTGGTGGCGCAACGGTTGAGCTCTGGGTTGCGAAGCTACCCGCAGCCTCTGCAGCACCGGTTCGATCCCCGGCTGCTCTCCGGCCACCAGAGGAGGGTCCCACATGGCGCGCAGACCTCTCCTGCGGCCTTCTGCTCCCCTCAGCAGTGTACTTCGGTCCTTCTGCCTGCTCTGCTCCCCGCTCTGGCTCTGGTGAATTCTCTCACCCTCCCGTGCTTCTGACTGTACCCAGTGCTTGTATAAATAAATAAAAATAAATCTTTAAAAAAATGCTATATTTTAAAAAAAATGCATGATGAGCTGATTCCCATGAGTGATGTTTAGAACTATAATCCATCTTGTGTAGTACTATGGTTTTCTCTTTATGTGATTTGATGTGGAGTTCCTACATGAGTCCAAGTCTATGGGTACTGTTAGTCTTTTATTTGCAGCTGCCTTAAATCAACCATTCAGCTCTCTGCAGATAACATGCCCATTCTTTGAGGATGACAAAAGATGGCAGTAGGATAGCTTTGATCCTAGTATGACTGGTAATAGTCTTGCATTGCTCCTTTTTAGCTTTCACAGGACAGTATCTTGTCATTTCCATCAAGAAATAAGATCTACTGCCACCCACTTTGTTCCCACTCCCCTTTCCTCAACCAACAGTGCCAAGGGCAATCGTGTATCTCAGAAACTTACTGTTATATACTTGGATATTTTTCCTTGTCAGCTCCATTTTCTGAGGAATGTCTCTTGGCCTTTTCTTGCCAGACTTGTTTGCAGATCATTTTCCACAGTGAATCCTGCTCTTGGTGATGCTATTATCATTTATACCCATGAGATTTTCTAAGCATCTTACTATAGGGTGGGTCTGTCCTTGTAGTTCAGAGTTCATTCTGGATCGGGGCCTTCAGTGAACAAGGTCATAAATTCCCCTTAAAAGCTATAGCTATTGCCTTTTCAGTTTAGGGGATTTCCTAAGTTCCTCCTCCTCTGCCTTGCTTAAAATTGTCCTACTTCTACTTGATTTTTCTTTTTCTTCTTCTGTTATCTTTTTCTCTTTCTCTCTTTCACAATAAAAGTTTTTACATTGAATATTTTCACTACAGAACATTTCAAACATGTACACATTTTGAGAGAATTACATAATGTGGAGTATATCATCATAAACCCATGTCCCAATTTCAAAATTGTTTTATGTTGATTCCTATCCACTTTACCAACAAATTTACTTCAAAACAGGTCAGAGACATCTGAAACTAAAATTTTCTTCTAGGTTGAGAACAGGTCATAATAATATGCAAAGCTATCTCCTCATCATTTCACATTTTGTGTACTATTCCCTAGTGAATTGTCTCTCTCTATCTGGAAGTCTAGGTTGATGCTTCTCTTTATTTTTATTTTAAGATTTATTTATTTATGCATGCAAGAACTGGGGTACAGGCCAGAGGTGTGGGAGGTGAGAGGATTCACCAGATACAGATCGGGGAACAGAACAGGCAGAAAGACTGAAATACACTGCTGAGGGGAGCAGCAGGCAAGACAGGAGAGGTCTGCTGCGCCATGTGGGTAGCTCCATCTCTGGCCGAGAATTGAACTGGCACTGCAGAGGCTGCGGATAACTTCACAGCACTGTGCTTAAGCCCTTGCACCACCAGGGAGGCCCGATGCCTCTCTTTAATCACCCACCAAGTTGATCAAGTCTAACCGGCCCTACCTCCTATGTGCTACTCCTTTCTATTCTCCTTGTCACTATCCTGATTCAGGCTTCAGCATCACTCTCCTGAACTAGCCTTCCTGCACTTCTGGAAAATACTTGAGATTTGGGACAATTCTTAGATGACTAGCATTAGGGATTTGGTATATTGCTGTGCCCAAAACTTAGTGCAGTAATCACATAAATCAAGTTAATAAAGTAAACACATATTATCTTATGGTTTGTGTATGTCAAAAATCTGAGCACAATTGAGCTGGTTCTTCTGCTTCACATTACCTCTTAAATTTGTAGTCATGGTGAGTCTATGATCTCATCTGAAGATTCAATTAGAGAAAGATCAACTTCCAAGTTCACTTAATGGTTGTTAACAACATTCACTGGTAGACCAAGGGCTACTGGCTAGAGGCTTCTTTCACCTCTTTGTCATATGAGCGTCTAGTGCTCACTTCATCAAAATGTTAAAATCTAGAAGTAATAGAGTCTACTAGCAAGACAAAGTTAAAATATAACTTAATCATGGAAGTGACATCCTATAAAACTTGCCATAGAATTAACTCACAGTGTCCAACCCACATTTAAGGGAGAGAATTATGCAAGGGTATCGATAACAGGCATTTGGACTCATTGGGAGACATCTTAAAATTCTGCCTACTATAGTAGGATAGAAAGGATGTTTATACAATGGCCAGAGAGCAGAATTGAAAAGCTGAGGCATGGAGAGAACTTGTGACCCTCACAGGTTTATATAGACAAGACACCCAAAGTGTAACATACAGGAAATCATAATAGAATACTAATGAACAAGAGTAAACAATAGAAAGTCCTATAGTAAAATACAACACAAAATGTAGTTGTATTTGCTATGAGTTTTCTTGTGGGTAGTAACAGTGACTATCAGCTGCATTTATATTCCATTTTCAAAGAGAAGTGGTGTTTCTATGTCACTAAAACAGGCGCATTTCTCAACTTTTCTTACCTCACTTACAACTGCTTTTGTTTCTTATAAGAACCTAGCTTTCCTTGGCTTCCTGTGAAATATGGGTGTTGCCTAGGGTTAAGAATTGTGCTTTGTGTTTTTTTCCTACCTCTCATTTTTCTCCCTCACAGTTTCTTCACTCTCACATTAACAACACAGAAAAGAATTCCAGATCTACCTCATTAGTTCTCACTTGTCCAACTGCGTGTTTAAAATATCCAGCTGCTTCTTAGAACATTCCCACCAAGATGTAACATCATAATTCTCAACTTAACATGCATCAAGCCAGAGTCATCATCTCTCCCTTGAAACCAACCCTTCAAATACACACACAGAGAAAATCATAAACCATAGTTACTGATTAACTACTGAATAAGAGATTAAGGCTTCAGAGTGGGGGAGATTTTTACTCTTTCATGTTAAATTTTCTATGCTATTTGTGCATTTTACAAGGAGTACATTTGGAATAAAAATAAAAATAAATTAAGAGGAGATCATATTTTTAAACTTAGCCAGCTCTTTTTCCTGGCTTAGGCTGTTATGTTTCTTGTCATGGTTTCCCAGTCCAGTTGGTAAAGACTCTGCCTCCAACATGATTCTCCTACTTTCAGTGTCTATTCATGTGTCTAAGGTGATGGAAAATGGTGTCACTTTCTATTGTTGACAAGAGTGAAGGATGATCAAATGCGAACTAGAGAGACTCAGAAAAAAGACCACAATATACCTTATCTGAATGGGACTATAGGCCTGAATATAGGGCAGAAATTCATGAAATATTCATTGATTTTGATTGTTATGGTGAAATGTTATGTTGATTTGAGAAGGAAAATACTGGCAAATGAGGCAGGATGTATGAGCAAATCAGAGAACAATGTGGTGAGTTGCTGATTGAAGAACTCATTCATTGTTAAGGCTGAGGCCCTCACAATGACAAAGCAGATTTCCTGTGAAATAATTAGAACTTAAGCTTCAGGGACTCTGGAGTACACAGACTTCTTCAGAGTCCCAGGAAAAAAACCCTAGTAGTATATTCTTATAATGACAAATTTTTGCAATCCTTGCAAAAATAAGAGATTAATGTCTCTTTTAAATTATGTTACAGTTATTAAGTTGTGTAGTGTTAGAGTAGCATTAGTATTTGATGATTTGGTTAAGAGGAGGTTGAGTTGGGAAACCACTTAGTTTGTATTTAGTGAAGTGTATTTATGTGATCATAATCAGTTTCATGGGTAGTAATTTATTACTGGGTTATTATTTATTATTGGATTAGCTTCTAGGAAAACTACTGCCCCATATGCTAACTTACTTGAGATCATGACATGAAGATATGGAGTTAGAGGTTAGATTGCCATATAATCCATCTTCTACATAACTTGGCAATGGAAGAGTGTGGGTAGTGGAAAGATGGTTTGACATATAAAGATATTAGTCTGTGGAATATTTTAACAATCATTACCATAAACAATATTAAGCAAGTACTTTTATATCTATTCATGCTTTTAGGAATATACTTAGTAATGTGATTTTTACAATTTTAACTGCTTAATACATTTTGAAACTTTTTGGGGGGAGATAGGATTTCTATGAACTATAATTTGTTAGCATTTCTATATTTAACATTCTGGATATTTTGATGCCAGATATTGACATGACAAAGATTATACAAAACTCAAAACATACCACTGTAGCTGGAACATTGACATGCCAATGAGTGAATATCACCAGTCCAAATACCTTTAAGATTAGTCACTGTGTTAGTTCACTAGGACTGCCAAAACAAAGTGCCACAAATTGGGTGGCTTAAACAATAGAAATTTAATTTTCTCACAGTTCTGGTTTCGACAAGTTCAAGATCAAAGTGAGTATAAGATAACCTACTGCCTCATTTGCTAAGGCTGACCTCCACAGCCAGGCATGTACCTGTGGAATGCATGCCAAATGCCAGGCCCCCCACAGTGCCTTGTGGACCCTTAGGCTCACCTGAAGCTAGCCCCTCCAGCACTGTACCTACAGCATACCGACTTGTGGGCTTGTAGTGCTAGGCTCACCTGAAGCTAGCCCCTCCAGGACAATACCTACGGCATACTGACTTGTGTCTTGTTCCCAGCCTACACTGTTATGAACCTGTGGCAAGACCCTGCAACTGCAGAAATCTAAACAAACAACCAGATCTCTCAAAACTGCTTGTGAGCACAAGCAAACACTTTCTACTCTCTCTCTCTTTTTTTTTTTTGAACAATTATTATTATTATTTTGCATAGAAGAACTGACTGTAGGCCAGAGGTGTAGGGAGTTGGGGGGTGAGAGGATTCACCAGAGAGGATTCACCAGTGGGGAGCACAACAGGTGGATTTACTGAAATACACTGTTAAGGGAAACAGTGGGGGAGACAGAAGAGGTCTGTTGCACCATGTAGGATAGCTCCCTGAGCAGGGATCAAACTCAGGCTGTAGTGCTGATTGCACTGAGACTTAACCCCTAGGCCACCAGGGAGGTCAAACCCTTTCTACTCTCACTGGCCTACACCACTGGGCTCATCAGAAGCTAATCCCTCCAGCTGTGCAAGTGACCACCAATGACATAACTCCTGTCACTGGTCTTATTGCTGTATGCATCTCTGTGGTGAGAACCTGTGCCCACACAAATGCATGCTGACAGCTAAGGCTTTACATCTGCTGGTGTGCAGAAAGTTGGTCCTGGTGCTTCTTGCCGTCCTTTGCCCTTACCACTGTGAGTGTGTCTTCAAGCAGGCCCACGCCCACTAAGTACATATCTACAACTGATTCCCACATCAGAGTGTGTGCACACCGCTGGTTCTAGCTACCAAATCCTTGTCCTTCTCCCTAATTGTAAAACCTATAGGCTTCATTGGGGATCCCAACAGCCGTTGTAGCCAGTGTGGACCCCTTTAGCACTCACGAAGGAATACATGGCTGTCAATGTTGTGGATCCTAGCAGTCTGAGCTATTACATCATCATGCTCCCCTGACCCAAAGTTTCCACATGCCCCTGTTCATGGCAATCTGAAACACTAGACTGAGGGTCACAGCATGCTTCAGAGTGCCCCCACCCACAGGTAAAGGCCTTTCCTTATCAAAGTCAGTTCATAAAGTCTGGAAGAGGTGAATTTCCTCAAATGCAATGCTCTAAGAATCATGAAGAATCAGGGAAACATTTTGCCATCAGTGTAGCATAGTACACTTCTAATAACTGGATCACAAAGAAATGAAGATACATGAATTGCCTGACAATTACAATTTCATTAAATTTTACATTCAATTTATGATATTATTAAAAATTATCCAATTAGAGGTGCAAAAAAGGAAAAAGATGAAAAAGAATGAGAAAGCCTATAGGACTTTCAGGACATGATAAACATGAACAATTCAAAACAATTATTCTAAGGAAGCTCAGGGAGCTATAAGAGAATACAGATAAATAATTTAAAGAAATAGTAAAACAATACAATAAAGAAGGAGAAGTTCAATAAAGAGATAAAAAAAAATAAGAAGTACCAAAAAAATTTTGGAGTTGAAGAATACAATGACTAAACTGAAGAATTCAATAGAAAACTATAGTAGGGCCTCCCTGGTGGCACAGCAGGTTGAGTGCAGTGCTGTGCAGGTGTCCGCAGCCTCTGCAATGCTGGTTCAATGGCCAGCCGGCCAGGGAGAAACCCACATGGTGTGGCAGACCTCTCCTGTCTCGCCCGCTGCTCCCCTCATCAGTGTATTTCAGTAGCTTTGCCTGTTCTGCTCCCCTCTTGTGAATCCTCTCACCACCCGCACCTCTGGCCTGCACCCCAGTTCTTGTATGCATAAATAAATAAATCTTTTTAAAATAGGAGAAAAGGCAGTACAAAGGAAGAAAAGAAGATAGTTTCTTCAACAAATAGTGTTCAGACAACTGGACATCCACATGCAAAAAAAGAATCTAGACATGGCTCTTGCATCCATAGCAAAAATTAAGTCATAATGGATCACAGACCTAAAAGTAAAATGCAAAACTATAAATCTCCTAGAAGATAACATAAGAGATGACCTACATGACATAAGGCATGGCAATACCTTTTTAGATACAACACCAAATACACAAACCATGGAACAAAAAATTGATAAATTGAACTGCATTGAAATTAAAAACTTCTGCTCTGCAACAATGTCAACAGTATCAGAAGACAAGTCACAGATTGGAAGAAAATATTTGCAAATGACACATCTAATAAAGGGCTATTATCCAAATTGTTGAGGGCTCTTAAAACTCAACAGCAAGAAAACAACCCAAATAAAAATTGGTCCAAAGACCTTAACAGATATCTCCATCAAGGAAGATAGATAAGCATATGAAAAGATATACAACATCATATGTCATCAGAAAAATGCAAATTAAAACAATAATGAGATCCTACTACACTCCTATTAAAATGGTCAAAATCTGGAACATAGACAACACCAGATGTTGGTGAAGATGTGGAACAATAGGAACTCTCATACACTGTTGACAGGTATACAGAATACTATAAGCACTATGGAAGACAATTTGACAGTTCCTTACAAAGCTAGTCCTACTCTTACCATACGAATCTGCAATCACATTCCTTTGGTGTTACCAAGGAAAATGAAAACTTATGTTCACACAAAAACCTGCATAGGTTTTTATAGCAGCTTTATTTCCTAACCTGGAAGCAGCCAAGATGTCCCTTAGTAGGCTAAAGGATAAATAAATTGCGGTACATTCAGACAATGGATTATTATTTAACACCAACAATAATCTTTGTATGAAGCCATGAAAAGACCTGGAGAAGGTTAAATGTGTATATATATTTTTTTTATAAATTATTTTATTTTATATAATTCTTACATCATTTTTCATTTTTGCATAAAACGTGCATTTTCATTTTGGTTATATTCCCCATACAATTCCCACCCCTTTTTTCTGACCCTAATCCCTCTTCTACTCCCCCTGCCCCCCACTGTAGTGTGTCTCTGGTCTATAGTTGCTTATTGATTTTGATTTTTACTTTATTGCAATTAGTCTTTTTCCTGGTTTCTTATTTAGGTTTTCTAAATTCCTGCTATCAGTGAGACCATCCAGTGTTTTCCTTTTTCTTTCTGGCTTATTTCGCTGAGCATGATTCCTTCCAGCTCCATCCATGTTGCTGCAAATTGCATGAGTTTATCTTTTTTGATTGCTGAGTAATATTCCATTGTGTATATATATATATATATATATATATCACATCTTCTTGATCCAGTCATCTATTTTTGGGCATTTGGGTAGTTTCCATAGCTTAGCTATTGTAAATAGTGCTGCTATAAACATAGGGGTGCAGGTGCCCTTTTGAGTTAATGTTTCTGTGTCCTTTGGGTAAATGAGAAGTTTAAATGTATATTATGAAGTGAAAAGGTTACATGCTATATGATTCTCATTATATAACATTTTGGAACAGGCAAAACTATGGAAATAGTAAAAGTATCTGTGATTGCTAGGGGAAGAAGAGGGTTGAATAAGCAGAGCATAGAGAATTTTTGGACTAAAAACACTCTGATACTATAATAAAGGTATGCCATTATATATTTGTCCAAATCCATAGAAATGTACACCACCAAGAGTGAACTGTAAGGTAAACTATAGACTTTGGGTAATTATGATGTGTCATTACTGGTTGATTCTTGGCAAAAATGTACCATTCTGGTAAGTGCTGATAATAATTGAGAGGAAGGTATACATGTTTGTGGTCAAGGGGCATATGAAAATGTTAGTACCTTCTTCTCAATTTTAACTTGAACCTAAAACTACTCTAAAAGATAGTGTTGGGCCTCCCTGTTGGCGCAGTGGGGTGAGCGCAGCACTATGAAACTGTGCGCAGCCTCTGTAGCAACAGTTCAATTCCTGGCCAGCCAGGAAGATTCCCATGTGGAGAGGCAGACCTCTCCTGTCTCGCCTGCTGCTCCCCTCAGCAGTGTACTTCGGTCCTTCTCCCTAGATCTGCTCCCTGCTCTGTCTCTCGTGAACTCTCTCACCCTCCCGTGCCTCTGGCATGTACCCCGGTGCTTGTATAAATAAATATTTTAAAAAAAATTAATAAAAGATAGTGTCATTTAAAAAAGCCTTCTATGGGCCTCCCCGGTGGCGCAGCGGTTGAGCGCTGGGTTGCGAAGCTGCCCGCAGCCTCTGCAGCGCTGGTTCAATCCCCGGCTGCTCCCCGGCTGCTCCCCGGCTGCTCCCCGGCTGCTCCCCGGCTGCTCCCCGGCTGCTCCCCGGCTGCTCCCCGGCTGCTCCCCGGCTGCTCCCCGGCCACCGGAGGCGGGTCCCGCATGGCGCGCAGAATCTCCTGCCGCCCGCTGCTCCCCTCAGCAGTGTACTTCGGTCCTTCTGCCTGCTCTGCTCCCCGCTCTGGCTCTGGTGAATTCTCTCACCCTCCCGCGCTTCTGACTGTACCCAGTGCATGTATAAACAAAACAAACAAACAAATAAATAAATAAAAAAAACATGCCTCTATAAAAAAAAAAAAATAAAAAAATAAAAAAATAATCACGTAAAAAAAAAAAAATAAAAAAGCCTTCTATGAAAGGAATACCATCATTATGATGATGAAAACAAGTTGACTGAATGTCTTTTTTAAGCAGAACTCTAAGGTCAGTGGACTAACATTGAATTTTTAAAAAAGATTTATTTATTTTTGCATACAAAAACTGTGGTGTAGGCCAGAGGTGTGGGGGGGCGAGCGGTGAGAGGATTCAGCAGAGGCAGAGTGGGGAGAAGAACAGGCAGATTTACTGAAATACACTGCTGAGGGGAGCAGCGGGCGAGACAGCAGAGGTCTGCTGCGTCAGGTGGATTAGCTCCCTGGTCAGGGATCAAACTCATCTCATTGTCTGGCAATAGCTTTATAGCGCTCTCTTTAACCCCTGTGCCACCAGGGATGTCCTAAATCTGTATATTTCTATATATATAACTTTTTTTTTTTTTAAAGTGTACATGAATTTTTTTTTTTTTAATAGAGGCATGTTCTATTTATTTATTTGTTTGTTTGCTTGTTTTGTTTATACATGCACTGGGTACAGTCAGAAGCGCGGGAGGGTGAGAGGATTCACCAGAGCCAGAGCTGGGAGCAGAGCAGGCAGAAGGACGGAAGTACACTGCCGAGGGGAGCAGCGGGCGGCAGGAGAGGTCTGCGTGCCATGCGGGACCCTCCTCCGGTGACCGGGGAGCAGCCAGGGATTGAACCGGCGCTGCAGAGGCTGCGGGCAGCTTCGCAACCCAGCGCTCAACCGCTGCGCCACCGGGGAGGCCCTATATATAACTTTTTAAAAGAGATTTATTTATTTATGCATACAAGATTTATTATTTATGCATACAGGCCAGAGGTGCAGGGGGAGACAGGATCCACCAAAGACAGAGCAGGGAACAGAACAGGCAGACTGACTGAAACACACTGCTGAGAGGAGCAGCCGGTGAGGCAGGAGAGGTCTGCTGTGCCACATGGGTTGCTCCCTGGCTGGCCGGGGATCGAACTTGTGCTGCAGGGGCTGGGGACTGCTTAATAACCCCTTGTGCCACCAGGGAGGCCCCAAATATAACTGATAATATTTATAATATTAAATATTCACTTGGACCATGTTGGCTAAGAGATTGAGGCAATGGGCATGTGTCTTCTTTTTAGACATAAGTAGACCAAGCCCAATTTCTGGTCATTTGAGATGAGCTTACTAAGGTAGAAATTCTAAGAACTACATGAAACTTGAACTTGGCAACAGGCTGTTCCACTAATACTTCATTCCTTACTTTAAATACACTTTAAGAAACTTTATATAAACTCTACCAACACTAATTCCATACATCCTTTTTGATATTTTGTTCACACCTATGACTTGAAATTTTTCATGAAAATTGTGGCTAAAAATCTTTGCCAAGAGATGTGGAATCTTCAGTAGCAAGCAGAGGGTCCTGGGAATTGTGTGATTCTATAAAAAGTTAACATACTATGGGACCTGTTTCTTTAGCCTACTGTAGGGTAAATGGTTGGGTAAATGGTTTGGTAAACGGTTTTCAGGCTTTTCTGCCCTCCCACCATTAGGATTGCCCTGCCTGATGGGGCACCTGCAATTGCTACATCGTTGCAAACTATCTTGTTTACTTCTGTGGGCCATGAGAGGAGTATTGAGCTAGTCATGGAGAGAAGCAGAGGCAGAAGAGGCAGCAGAGAGGAAGAGAGAAAGAAGCCAGAGAAGCCCAGAGTGAAGAATTACTGGGAGCCTGGAGGCCTTCTGGCCTCCTGGCACCCCTGCCTGCCACACTACATGTAAAGCTCAATAAAAGCCTGAGAAAAACACCGAGGGCTCCAGGACTGTCCTTTACCCGTCGGCTGGATCAGAAAACCTGCACTGTGCCTATCCTGCCCCTACACCTACTAAATACTAAAGAGTGAACATTAATGCTCTTTACTTACGTTTGAGGTTTATTAGATCATTTTTTTTTTTTTAAAGGGAGGTGACAGAAAGACAAGGACTTTCAAGGCTATTATAATTGTTCTAATGTAAGGCAATGGGAGTTGGTTAGGAAGGAAGATCTTATGAGGAGAGAGTAGGAGAAAAACCAAGGATTTTTCTTGTTTCTGATTGAGAATGTATGATGGAATTTGGGCTTTATTTGAAGGTTAAAGACTAAAGTCTGCCCTTACCTGGCTACAATTTAGAGGCTAGGTAATTAGGTAATTACAAACACGAGTCCAACTATTGATTTAATGAGAAGACAACATGAAGTTTTAGGTTATTATAAACTCAGAAAGTTGACCAGTTTTTGATACTTACAAAAAAATGTTGAAAAGTTCTTAGTAAGACAAAACAGTAATATAATAATACTATTGGCATTTTTATATGTGTTGAGTCATTTAATAGAGCAACACTTCAAGATAGGCATTATTGTTATTTCCATCTTACAGTTGAGGAATGATTTGTCCAAGGTCACAGAGTGTTCCAGAGCAGTCTGGTTTCAGAGTTTATGTTTAATATATTCTGTTTAATGTACATGTTTAATTACTAAAATAGGCTAAAAAATAGTATTACAATATTATTAAAAGAAATGAGGAAATTCAAATACGATGCATTATTTTAAATGTTGAATTTTAAGGTGGACATTACTGGCAAATGGAATATGAGGAATCTTTGTTAAGGAAAAATCAGGAACAGACTATGTTTTGAAGACAGAATGTGGTAGAGAACTGGGAGTTGAATTGTGGAATGGAAGAGGAGCTACAAAAGGAAGCAGTAAACCAATTAGGTTTAGATCCCAGAAACTGTCTTATAAGGAAAATAAAGTTTCAAAGAGGGGATAGAGTCTGGTTGTCAGGAAAATGTAGCATGAGAAAATGGATGACATTAGAATTCTGGTGGAAAAGTATAGTTTCAGTTTGTTCTCTAATTAGACTGATAAAGGCTAAAGAGTAAGTTGGATACAAAGGCGATCACTGCCTTTTTGAAAAATCAGTGATGCTGAAAGGAAGATTATAGTACAGTAACTGGAAGCAGTGTTAGCACTGAATCTAAAAACAGTGGAAACTGTTAAATAACAGAAAGGAAGAAGCGAGCAGATAAGATACTGAAGCTATAAAAGACCACAGGAAATCTGTGGAAAAGGGAATTGGAAGGGATGGAATATAGGGTTCAAGGAGGACGGGTTTTAGAGAGAAGGGAAGAATGGATTACTGAGAATTTTTGAGTTGTGAACAGGATGCAGTAACATAATTTTAAGGTGCAGAGATTATCAAACTGGAATTGGCGTTCCTTAGCTCTGATCCCAGGAAACCAGAAGAAGTTATTGGTATGTACTGGGCCTGGGATCTTTAATAAGAAGGAAAAGTAGAATTATTATAGAGAATAAGAAAGGAAATGAGCCGGAGATGAGTCAAAAAACAAACAAAAAGCTGAGAGTCCAGTCACAAATTAATACCTGATCAGGTCAGTGGTGCCTTTCCCCAGCGATAAACCACTAATAACCCTGGCTAATGTAGTTAAACCTGTGACCATTGGGAGACAAATCAGAAACAGGGTTAACCTATTGGAGATTGGCCATGAACATTATAAAGCAACTGAGCTATATTGAAAGAAGAGTTGGCTAAAGCAACAGAGAATTTAATCATAAATAGGGGCTTGATGACCTGGGAGCTTAAGGATTCACGTTGCACTTAAAAGTTGTGAGCAGGTAAAGGAGCCTCAACCACCAAGAGGCAGTTGTTAAGAAGCTACTAGGTTCGAGGGGATATTTTGGTCACGATCTAATAACGTTAGTCGGTTTCCCTTTCGGCAGCGAGAGGGCCAGGATTCTCATGTCCATTTCAGAGCCACGAGTCCTCGGGCTGTGGAGGAAGAAACCTAATTCCAAAGCCGAGCCTGCATTTTCCCAGCGTAGGGACATTCCTTTCTCACTAACTAGCCTATGCTGCCGCCTTATGCAAAGCCCGCACCGCAGAGGCTCTGCTTTACAGAGGCAGGGACGACGCCAATCGGCCTGGGGACGGCACTGTAGCGTCTCCGTCTAGCTCGGAGGCGAGGGAGGTCCCAACCAGTCCTCGAAACCTTTTCACCCCCACCCGGGAAAGGGCCCGGTCTACAGTCAACAATAAATCTCTAACAAAACGCCAAACTCCGAGGCCCCAGTTAAACCCCGGGGGCGGGAGCAGGGCTTTATGCCACCAACTCCTCCGGCCCCGCGGCGCGCGTCCCGGGCGGGGAGAAAGAGGCAGCCGAAGCCCGGCGGGGCAGCGAGGAAGCGCCGGCCCACGACCTAAAGAGAGCCCTCAGCGAGGGGGCTGGGGGCGGGCTTCTCTCCCAGATCTCGGGAAAGCTACAAAAATGGCGGGCGGCAGCTCGGCGCGCGGGGCGCAGGCGCCACGACGGCCCTCCTTCCGCCCGCCTCGCGCGGCCCGCGAACTGTCCACAGCGTCTTCAGCGAGCGGCCTCTGCGGCTCGCGATAGGCTGCGCTCGCCCGCGGGGCGGAGCCGCCACGCAGAGGCCACGTTTCCCGCCCCGCTGGCGCGCGTGCGCGCACTACCCACAGGAAAGCGTTTGCGCGCGTCCCCGCCGCGGCCCCCAGCCCGCGCCTCAGCTCCCTCCCTTTTCCGGGCAGGCCCGTCCCGTCAGTGAGGCAGTGAGCGCCGCGGCCAGCAGAGGGCGGTCCGGACCCAAGTCTGCAGCGGCGCCATTGGCGTGTGGAAAATGCCACCAGATGGCGGGTTAGGATTGCAGCTCCGTTGAAGGCGCGGCCCCCGCTCCCGAACCCCCGGCGACCACCCCGTAACAACCCCCCCACATCGGGAATAACACACCGGAGACTTTTGGGGGGAAACTAGGTCGACGGCCGGCGGCGCCCGTATGGGCAGCTGAGGTGAGTGCGGGCGGCGGCGGCGGCGGCGGGGGGCGGGAAAGAGGGGGAATGCGGCGGCCGCGGCGCGGGGGCTGGAAGCGCCGATCCAAGATGGAGGCTGGGCGAGAGCGAGGGAGCGCGAGCGGGGAGCGGGCGGGCCGGGAGCGGGGCCCGCGCGGGGGAGGGAGGTCGCGCGGGCCTGTGCAGGGCGCGGCGATGCTGGCCGCCCCGCGACCCGGGGCGCGGCGGGCGCCCGGGAACCCTGGCCGTTCCGCACCCCTCCCGCGGGCCCCGAAAATTATGCCCCCGCCCGCTCGGGCACTACGGCGGCGGGCGCGGAAGCCTTTGTGGCGCGCTCGGGCCCGCCGCCAAGCCCGCCCTCCGCACCCCCGCCCGGACTCTCGGGACTCGCCCGGGCCCGGCGGGGCCGGGCCGAGGCGGGCTGGTGCGAATGCCGCCCGCCGCCCGCCGCCCCGCGTTTCTGCGGTGTTTTAGTGGCGGCGGCGTCACATGACAACGAGCTCGCCTCGGCGGAGGGTCCTGGGGTCGCCTGGCGTGGCGGCCGGCCCAGGCCTCGCGGTGGGGTGGGGCGGGGGCCGGGGCTGGGGTGCTGGGAGCGTCGAAATCCCGCTTTCCCGCTATCTGCCCTCCCCGCCCCCGACGGAGGCCTCCCTGTGAAACGCGCCCAGGCCGGAGCACTGCCCCGCTAGTTTGCCGGTCCCCCGGGAGAGGAGGCCAATAAAAGTTGTTTTCCCTCCTTTCTGGGGGTGGGGGGCGGGGAGAAGAGCTGGGAAACTGGAGTGTCTGGAGTTGAATCTGAGCCTCGATTGGAGGGTCCGAACTGGGTGCTGCTTCTGTATTGTAAGGGACTAAGAAATTTTCAGGTGTTAGGATTGTCACGTCACTACTTCTCCCCGCATTTGGAATTTTATCGATTCTCTTTACATTGCAGAGAATTTTGCCCCGGACAAGATGATAAATCAGGAGTTGGTTATAAATCAGGAGTTGGTTTGGGAAGGTTATAGGTTCAAAACAATGCAATTTATGTGTGACGATGCTGAATTTATTTGCTGTTAAAGTTGGGGTTCAGAAGGTGGATATAGTTTAGCTCTTCGTGTTTGTGACTAGAATTACTGTATTTTGCATATTTTCGCAAATACATTTCCTGTCTGAAAGTATTTTAATGGACAAAGTTACGCGATTTTAACACGCAGAATTTCAATGACTCCACCTTTCGACTTACAATACAATGTACCATGTTTTCTTTCATAATGTATGAAAATTTCAGACTAAAAAATTTGCCGCAGGGAGCAGATATTAAAAGGTTTGGAAAGGCTGTTTACTTGCTTTGATTTTTAGAGAACACTTCAAACAAGTTTGCTATCTAAATAAAGTCCTAGAAAACCTACAGGTGTTTTTGCTAAATTCTTATTTTCATTTTTAAGATGTACTTAAAAGTTTATTAAATGATCCACCAGTGGAAATTTCTTAGTGTCCTCTTTAGCTTTGATATTCTGATAAAGCTAAGAGATACTTAAATAGGCGTAAAACATAAAAAATTGATACTAACATTGCATTCTTTGAAGAGTAATACATTTAACTGCTGATATGAAGGGCTCTTTTAAAGCGTTTAAGGGGACTATAGAGTACAGGAGGGAGTCCTGGGCTGAAGTTAAGTTAAACTTTCAGTAGTTGTTGTCGTTGGGATGTCACTCTTTGAGCCTTTCTCCTGTCATTAAAATGAAGGTGACTGTATGGTTATTTAACAAGATGAGTGTGAAAAAGCCCATTGTGATTGTTAAAAGTTTAAAGCCTTACATAGTTTTGATTTTTTTCCCCTTGATTCTTCTTAATCAATGGTGCAAAGAGATATGATGCGCTGCGGGGGGAAAAAGATACATGTGTGTCCCCCACCCCCACCCCTTTTTCCCTTTGCTAGTTTGTCCTGTATTGAGGGAGTGTACTAGTTTTCTTTTGATACATAGCAAAGCACCACACATTTAGCAGCTTAAGCAACATCCATTTATTATCTTTCAATTTCTGGAGGTGAGAAACTGGGTACTGTAGAGCTGGGTTTTCTGTTCAGCTGAAATCAAGACGTCAGTTGTGGCTGCAATTCTCACCTGAGGCTTAGGATCCTCTTCCAAGCTAACTACTTGTTAGCGGAATTGACTTCCTTGTGACTCTATCACCGAAATCCTTGTCTTCTTGGCTGTTGAACAGGGACCATTCTCAGTTCCTTGCCACTTGTCCACAAGGGCAGTTCACAACATGGCGTTCTGGTTTCATCCAAGCAGACAGTTCCATTGTCTCTACTTCCTCTGTCTCTGACCTCTAGACTTCCCTTTAGAACTCTTTAAAAAGCTTAACTGATTAGGTCAGGCCCATCCAGGATTATCTCCTTTTGTGTATACTCAACTGATTAGGGAGCTTAATTACATGTGCAGAAATCTATTTTGCCATCTAACAGTCTCAGGAGTGATATATCTTCAGGGGAAGGGGATTATATATGGGTAGGTCATTGCGGGGGTTCTTAGAATTTTGCTGCCTTTTGGGCAAGGAAGTACCTGTATCTGTCTCTTCAGAATCTTGACATAGAAGAACTTATAGACATAGCAATAATAACCTCACTTGGTAAGTTTACTCACTTAATGTTGTCTTCACATTTCCCCTTACCCATATTTCCTGGTATCTCAGTTTAGGTGCCTCCCTTTATAAAAGCATTTTACTGCATTTAGAAAGAATATAAACCAAAACTAAAATTTAAGTAAAAAGGAAAGCAATAGAGAGAAGATTATGTAATTCTCATCATTTCTAGATATCTATTGATTTATCCATTTCAGAAATGAGATCCGCTCTCAGAGAAGTTCGGGAATTTATGTGCTTAAGATCACATTTTAAGTGACAGGTAGATTCATACACTTACTACACCAGTTGTGGTGGAGTTGGTCTGACAGCTTGTGAGGAGGGAATGCTTATGAAAAAGAATACTTATTGCTTAAAAAATATTTCATCTCTGACTACCAGTGAGGTTAGCAGATTTCTATATATCAATCAGTCATTTCCTTTTCCTCTTCTCTAAATATCCAGTTTATATCCTTTGTCCATATTTTTATTGTTTGTCTTTTGTCAATTTTGGGAACTCTTTGTTCCTTGGTAGTAGTAAACCTCATCCAGTCATTTTTGGCTTCAATAAATGACTTCCTTTTAATCATAAAAAAAAAAAAAAAAAAAAAAAAAGAATACTTATTGCAAAGTGGCAGAGTTGAGACATTGATGGAACAAATGCTACAGAAGGTTGGTCACAATATGTGGGATGGCTTAACTGTATAAGGAGAAAAAACATTCTCCGTTTTAGTTAGTGATATCAAGCTTTGAAGACTATAACCAGGAGTTAAAATTCTTAGGGAGATACGGCATGATTTCCTGATAGAGAGTGATGTAGTAGGGGGTTGGTAAATCTTTGTGAACTAAAAAAAGAAAAAAAGAAAAGAAAAAGGGAATATTTAGAATTTAGATGATTCTTGCTATTGTTTCCATCCTGAGGGAAAAGTAGTAGTATGTAGAGACCAAAAAGAATCCTTTTGCGTAAGCCCAAGAATTAGATGATTATTGAAGTAGGAGTAAAGGTTGTCTATAAAGAAGGAGAGATAAGTTTTCTTTCAGTTCAGTAGTTACGAGAATAGGATTCAGGTTCTTACCTTCATTGCTGAGAGAAACCTTGCTTGCTGAAAAATGGGTGATTATTTTGAAGTGAGCTTTTAAGTACGTCATATATATAAGACCTGGTGGTTTTATCGGGTGGGTTCTCCATATAATACACTGCTTATTTTTTCCCTTGGGTTTTCCCCCTCTTCTGTTAATTCTTTTCCTCCCTGTTAGTGCTTGAAAGACATCTCAGTGCTTTCTTTATAAGATACATTCCTTTGTGTTGTGAGCCTAAATATGTACCAGTTGTCCAAATGTCTCTAGGGATTTTTGGTAATTAAGTAGCAATAGTAATAACTTTTAATTGCTGGAAGCTCTACAAGAACATTTTACTTTGTGGCCCAGGACAGGCATACACTATGGAAATAAAAGTTTCATGAAATAATATTTAACTTTTATGTAGTACACTCTGATATTTTCTGATTTATTTTTTAAAATAAGAATGCCAGTTGCAACTCACGTAAGTGATACCATGATTCATAGCTACCTGCAGATGGAAAAGTGCAGAATCATAATCTGACTGGTAATCAGGACAGTGTAAACTAAAACCATAAGAAGAAACTATTTCACTTCCATCCAATTGGCCAACGTTAAGATTATGATAGTATGTCTTAGTGAGAATGTGAGAGAAATTACACTCCCACCCCTAGTGGCAATATAAATTGACACAATCATTTTGCAAAAGAATTTGTTCTTATCTGGCGAGTTGAAGATACATATACCTTAAGTTAGCACTTAATCTTTAGTTTCTTCATTCTTGATTAGAGAGATTCCTGTATTTATATACCAGATATGTGAACAAAAAATGTTCACAATAGTCTTGCTTGTAGCAGCCAAAATCTAGGAAAAAACCAAGTGTCCAAATGGATCAACAAATGATGGTTTTCAAAAGTTAAGATAGTTTTGATTACCAGGATTACCCTACTTGATCACAGTGTATTTTTATGTTTACTATTTTGCAAGGGATTTTGGAGTATATCTTTGAGTGATACTGCTTTGTAGTTTTCTTTTGTTATTATCTCTGTCAAGTTTCAGTATTAGGCTGGCCTCATAAAATAAAGTTGGAAGTATCGCCACTGTTCACTAAGAGATTGTGCAGTTGATACTAATTCTTCCTTGAATGTTTACTAGAATTCATCAGTGTTACTATCTGAACCTGAAATTTTCTTTATGGGAAGGTTTTGTTAACAAACACAAATTCAGTTTCTTCAGAAGCTGTAGTGTAATTTAGATTTTTCATTTTATGTCAATTTTGGTAAGTTGTATTTTTCCCTTTATTGTAAGTTGCATTTCTAAAGAAACTTGTTTATTGATATAAATTATAAGACTCCTATGTTATTTTTCTAATATCTGTAGGATCCATAGTGATACCTCCTCTTTTATTTCTGGTGCTATTAATGGTTTTGTTTTTTCTTGACCAGTCTTAATTATTGGTTTAACACTTTCTTTTCAAATGATACCATTGCTGATTTTCTTGTCTTTTCTGTCTTATTTATTTCTGTTCTTTTAACATTTTATAAAAAATTATTATTGAGATAATATTGGTTTACAACACTGTAGTGATTCAACAGGATAACACCTCCTCAGAGGCATGTCACTACACTTTTGCAAAATTCTTTTGCAAAAGAATTTGTTCTTATCTGGTGAGTTGAAGATACATATACCTTAAATTAGCACTTAATCTTCAGTTTCTTTGTTCTTGATTAGGGAGATTCCTGTATTTATATACCAAGATATGGCACCCACTGTAGTCTTCCACTATAGTCTGTTATGCCCTCTTTTCACTATTTTCTCCCTGCCCCATTCCCATCTTGTAATTTCAATTTTGCAGTCAAATTTCTGGGGTTTATTATTGACTTGGTTTTGTCTGACCTTTTTTGTTTTTTTAATATTCCACATATAATTGGAACTATTTGGTATTTGTCTTCCCCTTCCTGACTTATTTTACTTAGCATTATCTTTGCCAGTTCCATCCATGTTTTTGCAAATGACCAGAATTCTTTTTTTTAGTAGCTGAGTAGTATTCCATCTTGTGCATATGCCATGTTATTCTTATGCACTCTTCTGTTCTTGGGCACTGAGGTTGTGTACATAACTTGGTTATTGTAAATAAGGCTCCAGTGAACACTGGAGTGTATATATTCCTTCAAATTAGTGTTTTTGGGTTTTTTGGGTAGATACCTAGGAGCGGAATTGTTGGATTGTATGTTAGATCTATTTTCAGTTTTTTTGAGAAACCGCAATACTGTTTCCCATAGGAGCTGGACCAGTGTACATTCTTTTTTGTCCACATCCTGGCCAACACTTGTTTCAGGTATTTTTGTTAGAGTCTTTCTCACAGGTTTGAGATGGTATCTCATTGTGGTGTTTCCGTTATGATTTTCTTCAGTGTATTTTGCTCTCTTTCTAGCTTTTTAAAGTGCAACTTAAGGTCATAGATTTCAGATTTGTTTCCTAATGTAATCATTCAAAACTATAGATTTTCCTTTAAGCACTGCTGTATCCCACAGATTTTGATAGGTTGTAGTTTTATTCAATTTGAAATAGTCTTCAGCTTACTTTGAGATTTCTTCTTTGACTCATAGATTACTTAAAGGTGTGTTTAATTTCAAATATTGGGGATGATTTTAATATCACTGATTTCTAATTTAATTTCATTTTGAGGTCAGCATATACTCCATTTTGTAATTCTTTTAAATTTATTGAAACTTGTTTGATGAACTAGTATATGATCTGTCTTGTTGAATGTCTTTCACACTTGAAAAGGATGTATTCTGTACTTGTTGGTGTATTTTGTAATTATGAACTAGATAAAGGTGTTTTGTGGATGTATTTTCAAATCATCTTTGTCTACTGATACCTGTTTTTTTTTTTTTTTGTACAGTTCTATCACTTGTTGAAAGGGATATTAAAATATTTAAATATAACTGGAAATGCATATTTCTCCCCTAATTCTGTGAAATTTTGCTTCGTATTTCATTTATTAAAATTCATTTTCATTGTACTTAATACATGTGTCTTAAAGGCAGTATGTAGTTGAGTTCTCCTTTTTTATCCATTCTGTTAATATGGAAGTGGAATTTCTCTTCCAATTTTAATAAATATTGATTACGAGTTAATGCCTGTCAAGAACTGTGAAGGGTCTGAGATTTTATTGTACAGTCAGGCTAGTATATTAACCTTCCATGGTTTAATGGATGCTAGTAGAAGCCTTGAGACTCCTTAGTCAGAGATGAATAGTTACAGCAATAGCAGTACATAGAAAATCAGCATTTGCATCAGATCTTTAAGCCCCGGTTTGCATAGGGAAGTGTTAGGATGTAACACCTGAATATACAATGGATTGTGTTACAGGAGAGGAATCCTAAGCTTAGGGAAACTTGAATCTTTATACTGGGTATTAAGCATGCCTCCTTTTTCTCTCTGGGAGATGCTGTTTCATTCTTCCAGGATTGCTTACTGTACACACAAATTCCTGGGAAGATCAAAAAAAAAAAAAAAAAAAAAAGCAGTTGATGCCTCTGTTTTCAAGACACGCAGAAAATTGAGTAATCCATTGGGAATTGTCTCCCAAAACTGTACAGTGAATTTTCTTTATTTCCCCTATGTTGTTTGCTTCTTAACTCTGTTTCTTACATAACCCCAGCCTAACATTTTGGGTTTTATGGTCTCACCAAGTTGGATCACATACTAGTATTAGCCTTTCTTCCCCCATGTCTTTGTTAGTGTCTCTGTGTGCAAGAAAACACTGAGCATTTGTTATGTACCAACATTTTAAAGTATTGATATCTCTTTTACATGTTAGGTTATTTTCATTTAGTCTTAAATTATACTCATCAAATTTTATTAGATTATATTAAATTTACCAAGTTGATAGTGAGGATGGGACAAATTGTATAGCAGCTTTTGGAATATTCTGTTTCTTGACTTTGTGGTAGTTACATGGGATGTTTGCTTTATAATTCTTTAAATTGTTACCTAGATTTTATGTTTTGTACTGTGTAATTGATAAAACTCACAAATAAAAAATGGAAATGCAACAGGGTGGTCCCCAGGAAAGGGGGAGGTTCCCTGCCCCACCCAAGGGAGGGTGGAGCTGAGCAGGAAGGGGAGAAGCTGAAGAAGAGACTGAGGAAGGAAGCAGGATGGAGCCAGGAGACCTGGAGGAGGCGCATGGAGCCTAGAGACACGTGAAGAAACTGCGCTTGTCTTTTGGTCGTAGACTGGGTGACACAGATGTGGGTGAGACCCATGGGGAGGTGACAATGGCAGTTTTTATCTTGATGTTGATTTTGCTCTTTTCCTTCCGGGCTTGTCTGGTTATTTCTGACCCTTTGCTGTGGGTCCCCACTGGAAGATGCTTTAGACTTGTGGCAGGCTTTGGGGCTTTGCTCTGGGCCAATCCCATTTGGATGGACTTTTACCCATGAGGGGACGGGTAACATTGGGTGCTTCATTTAGAAACTAGACTCTTTGCCTTACCTGTATTGTTTCCTAGTTTTATTAAAGTTCCTTCCCATTAAAGTCTTATATGTTTTGTGCTGATGCGGCGGATGGCAGAACCCATTTAGAATAGGCAGGTTTGCAGGGTTTGGGCTGACCCTCTCCCTGTCCTATAACAGAAATAGCAAATGAACACTGAGTTGTAGGATGTGTCTGTGTAAAATCTTTTCCTGATAATTTCAGCCAGTATTTATCATCCAGTGTGTTATTCTCATGTATTGCAAATGCATGACTGCATTTATTGTTGGTACCATATAGTTTGATAACTTGTGGTATTCATAAGGTAGAGTATCCTGTGTAATGAGGTAGACTGTCACTTCAGCTAAGAAATGGTAGAGCTATAACTTAAACTCAGGTTTTCTTCTAGAACCCAGACTCTTAAAAGATCATTTATTGGGTCTCCCCTGATGGTGCAGTGGTTGAGCGCTGGGCTGCTAGGCTACTGGCAGCCTCTGCAGCGCCGGTTGGTTCCCCGGCCGCCTGTGAGGGTCCCACCAAAAAAAAAAGATCATTTACCTCATTTCTGCATGTTGAAATCCTTTGCATTTTTAAGTTTATTTTACAGAGAATGGTTTTTATCTCTGTTCCACCATAGTAGTTGTGTGTTCTTGCAATGGAACTTTTAATTTTTGGAGGTCTCAGTTGTTTCATCTCTATGATAGGAATTCAGTTAAGATTCAGCAAATAATTTATGTGAATACCTTGTACATATCTAATAAAGTATACAAAGTTGATAGTGAAGTTTTGCTCTTAAACAGCCATTTCTATTTGGAGAAGTTAAAAGCCAAAAGAAACAAAAATAACAAAGCAACAAAATAAACAGGGATAATAATTTGAAATGTTTTAGAGAGGGTTAGGTTTCAGATGCTTTGGAAACTTAAAGTGCAAAGGTAAGAGGAGATGCCCTTCTTCCTGTGAGGTAACACAAAATAATGTTATTTTTATATGTCAGAAGTGACAGACATGGGTCAGAGTTTTTTAGAAGTGTCCCTTTATTTTATGATCAAGATAAGAATTAAATGTTACCTGTACTGTTTATAGACTCCCTGCCAAGATTTTTCTTCATAATTATTGACTTGTTTTAAAGGTTCTGGTAGATGTTTGGTACACCATTGCCTATAGGTCTTGCACAGACAGGGGAAAAACGTGTTTCTTACATAATTAATCATGATCATGACCTGGTTGTCTTATTTTTTTGAGCTGCCTGTTCCCTCTTTTATCCTAAAGTTCTGTTGACACTGATTATATTAAGTTATTTTTTCCTATCTCATTCAGAAATCTGTGATACAGACTTCTTTTATTCTTTAGTAGAGTTAGAACAAAGTAGCAAATGTGCAGAATTTTTTATGACTTTATGCAGGATACAAAAACTAAACATCTTAAGTTGTGGTGTACTTTACTGTTAATACCTAAATTAACTTTTGGGAGAAAATGCTCTATTGTGTACCTTGTACTGTTGAGATAGTTTAAAAGTTCATATGTTGACTGATGAAGGAAGCACTATCATATGATTAAATGGCAAAGAGGGTGATTGTCCATTGTCCAAGAGATTTCCTGGCACTGGAGTCACATTGCTTGTGTCACGTTCTGATTCAAACTCTTCCTAGGTATGCAAAAGTAGGCAGATTCTTTAACTACTTTAAATCTCATGTTTTTTCCATCTGTAAAATTGGAATAATAAATGCATGCCTCTGGCATGGGTTGCTGTAAAGGTTACAGAGTTAGCTTTTAACTATGAGACTATATTGCACTGTATTTAGATATGGAGGACATTAATCTTAAATTTAAAAGGTGAATAAAATTATAATCTGGATAAATGATGAGGTTACTTTCCCGGAAGTAAAGAATTTTCATTAATTGGTGCTTATCAGCACATAGTGCTAGTAGTAGATTAAAACTATTAATGAGAAGGGTCAGAGGATGAGGTCCTTTGGTCAAACTGAGAAATGAGGGTTATAACCAGTGTTTTCTGCTTGTTGTTAAACATATTTCAACAGTTTCGTTTTAGGGACTCCCTGGTGGTGCAGAGGATAAAGTCTCAGTGCTGTCATGCTATCCCCAGCCAGGGAGCTAATCCCACATGGGGCAGCAGACCTTTCCTGTCTTGGCTTGCAGCTCTCCTCAGCAGTGTATTTCAGTACATCCGCCTGCTCTGCTACCCATTCTTTCTCTTCCTCTAGTGAGTTCTCTCACCCGCACTCCTCTGACTTACACTCCAGTTCTTGTATGCATAAATAAATGAAAATAAATCCTTAAAAGAAGTTATGCTTTTTAACATTTTTAGAAAGTACCACCCTGGAAAGGCATCATTATGTTTTCCTAGTTATTGACAAATTTTGATGGCTCTATGAGGCTGCTTATTTGTGAATATTAGCTTTACATTTGTAATTTTGCAAACAGACTAGAAATGAATCTTTTCCAAGAGCAAAATAAATTCTCAAAGTTACTTCTTTGAGTAAGTTCTTAGACAAAGTGAGGTGATAAATGACTCCTTTCTTCTCTCATAAAGGATACAGAGAGAAAATCCAGGTTAATCTGGGCTTTTAAACTTTATTTATTTTTTAAAGATTCATCTATTTTGCATATAAGAACTGGGGTGTAATCCAGAGGTGCTGGAAGTGAGAGGATTCACCAGAAAGTGGGGAGCAGAACAGGCAAAGCTACTGAAATATACTGCTGAGGGGAGCAGTAGGCAAGATAGGAGAGGTCTGCTGTGTCATGTGGGTTGCTCCCTGGTTGGCCAGGGATCTAACTTGTGCTGCAGTGGCTGGTGATGATAGCTTGATAGCGCAGTCATTAACCCCTGAGCCACCAGGGATGCCCATGGTTTGTTTTTTTTAAATGATAGATGTTTGATATTTTGTAAGTGTAAAGGCACCATGGTATAAGAGAGTGAAAACTAGTGTAGGGCCAGAGCCTAGAGTTTTATTTATAACTAGGCCATTAGCTAGCCTGTGTCTTTGAATCATTACTTCTCTGGGCCCCAGCTTCTTCATTGTAAAATTATAAAATTAGTGTTTGTTCCTGATTTCCACGATTCCTATAAATTTTAGTTATGTTGAGATAATAATGAAATCAACTCAGACTCAGGCAATGTGGAGTTTTTCATTTAGAAGTCTTTCATTTTTAAAAACTTAAATGTGGTTATCAGTTGGCTCCTTTTACTTCCTGACCTCCCAACTGGTTATTAGAATAATTTATTCTTTTCCCTACCTGATAAGTGTATAGGCTAAGTATCTTAATATTTAGGTTGCATTTATAGTTTCTGTTACTTGCAATGGATGTGAGTTTGCATCTTTTGTGAGAAAGAAATAGATTAATAAGTGTTTTCTTGTTATTATATTCACTGTGAGTAGTCATTCATTACTTACTGAACATCTACAGGGAACTATACATTGGGGCTATAAAGACATTAAATTAACATGTAGTTCTTGTCTTCCTGAGGTACAGAGGTGGCACATCAAGACTCAGATCTTTATTCCTTCTTCAAACAAATCCTTTCCTAATCCCTTATCACTCCTTTCTCCTTCCCTCTGTCTCTTCCTTCCTTAAATCCTGGGTTGGTCTAAATGCTTTTCCCTTGTGTTTTAGTGGTGTACTGTACCACGGTGGCCATGACTGATTATAGAATTGGTGCTCTGCATCAAGGTGCCTGAGCAAGAGGAAAGGTGGGGCTGAAATTGAGATTTTATTCTCCTTGAAAATGGCTCATTTGCTTTTCCTATCTTTTCCTAATCCCCTGCCCAAAGGAGATCTTTCCCCCCCTAATTCTTATCAGAGAAACTGTATGCTTGCAGATGTACTCTGTATAGTAGTATTCCAGTAAAATCATTTTGTAGTATTTTTTGGTAACCAATTTTTACAGTAGGTATTAAATGCCTTGAGGTAGTATGTTGATGTGAACTTTCTAAAGGTGAATTCTTTTTAAAATTTTATTATATCTTTTTATTAAGGTAACATTGGTTTGCAACACTGATTCACAGGCATAGGATCACACTCCTCAAATGCATGCCTCTATACCATACCCTCCACCAAGACATCCTCAGCCCTCTAATCACAGTCCATGTGTCTTCTCCCCTGTTTGTTTTCCTCTCTCCCTCTCCCCTAATGGTAGCTTCAATTCCAAAGACAGATTTCTAGGGTTTGTTACTGATTTGGTTTTGGCTGAGCCTTTGTTTAATTTCTCTATATTCAACATGTAAGTGAAACTGCCCACCAGTATTTGTTTTTCTCCTGACTCACTTCACTTAGCATTATCTTCTCCAATCCATCCATGGTAAGAATTCATCCTTTTCCTTTTTCTCTGTCTTTCTTTCTGTCTGTCTTTCTTTTAAAAATTTATTTATACAAGCACTGGGTACAGTCAGAAGCACGGGAGGGCGAGAGAATTCACCAGAGCAGGGAACAGAACAGGCAGACTGACGAAGTACACTGCTGAGGGGAGTGGTGGGCGCAGCAGGAGAGGTTTGTCGCACCATGTGGGACCAGTGCCGGGGATCGAGCCGGCGCTGCAGAGGCTGCGGGCAGCTTCGCAGCCCAGTGCTCAACCACTGCGCCACCAGGGGAGGCCCTCCTTTTTCTTTTTAAACAGCTGAGTAGTATTCCATTGTGTTTATATCCCACATTGTGCTAGTCCACTCCTCTGACCTTCGGAGGATGAATGGGAGTACGAATACCCTTAAGAAACGTGAAAGTTAATGAGATAAGAGTAGGATGGCAGAGATGGGAATGCCATACCAGGTGAATACAAAGGGATAGAGTTGTGGTCTAGTGTTACCCATGATTTTCAAAATGTGGTCCCTGAAATAACAAATACAACATTACCTGGGAACTTGTTAGAAATTCTTGTACTCACCCAGGCCTACTGAATCAGAAATTCTGATGATAGAGACCAGCAATTTGTGTTTTAGAAGGTTCTTCAGGTGATTCTGATGAAGGCTGAATTTTGAGAAGCATTACTGTAGCCCACTTCTTTAGGAAGTATTAGTGAGAGTATGCTTGGAGTATGGGTTACCTGAGAAAGAGTGATCAAAATACGGAGATGTAAGCAGTGACTAGAGTACCTGTTATGCAGACTAAAAAGTTTGAACTTTTGGTGACTGTACATTAGAGAATTGAGAACTTTAAAAATACACCATTGGTTGGAATCTACCCTAGACCAGCTGACACTAACTCTGCGTTTCTGATGCACAATGCGGACTGTTAATGATAAACTTGACAGAACTTGGATACTGATTGTAATAGTATACACATTTATGAAAAAGAATAAAATATTTGTCAAATAATGTGATAAAATAACAGTCCTTTTATTGGATATTAGATCCATTTCACAGAGATGGTAAAGAAGTTAAAGTACCTTTTCCAGGTTATTGCGCAGCTAGGAAGTAGTGGTTTGAGTTCAGGTTTTTGAGACTAAAATCTAATCTCGCAAGCAGTTTTTGAAAAACTTGGGGTTCATGAATTTAGATAGGAAAATAATCACATCTTTATTCTCCCTAATCTTTCAGTAAGATTTAACATTTTATTTGATTTTGCATGTAGGAGATAATCACAGCTACGCAATAACTGATTTTTGTCACAAATATTTTCATATTACATTACAGATGTAGATACCTCAAAATATCACTTTATTCTAATCACTACTTCAAATTAGAGTAACTCTTAGGTCCACCTCTAGACCTTTTATTTACTGTTTTAAAGAAGTATGCGTTCTAATTATTATAATACATACTTTTTAATGTTGATAATTTATTTGAATATAATTTTTTTTTAATAGAGGCATGTTTTATTTATTTATTTATTTATTTTATTTGTTTGTTTTGTTTATACATGCACTGGGTACAGTCAGAAGCGTGGGAGGGTGAGAGAATCCACCAGAGCCAGAGCGGGGAGCAGAGCAGGCAGAAGGACAGAGGTACACTGCTGAGGGGAGCAGCGGGCAGCAGGAGAGGTCTGCGCGCCATGTGGGACCCTCCTCCGGTGGCCGGGGAGCAGCCGGGGATCGAACCGGTGCTGCAGAGGCCGCGGGCAGCTTCGCAACCCAGCGCTCAACCGCTGCGCCACCGGGGAGGCCCTATTTGAATATAATTAATAACTAATTTTTCTAAGCATTTGCTAAGAAGGGAGAGTATAGTAGACAGTTTCATGTAGGGTAGACAGGGAATAAAAAATCTCTTTTAAAAAAATTATCTCTTAGAATAGAGATCCTTATTGAAGGGAGACTTTCTCCTTCCCCACACTCCTTTGATTTGTGAGGAAACATGGTGACCACTAACTGTGGAAACAAAGCTTTTTAATTTGACCTCTTAAATAGAACTAAAACCCACGGTTTACATTACATGTCAAAGTTACTAGATTAAAAACTGCACTGAGTTAACAATGCTGTTTTCTAAGCATCTTCTAAAAAAAATTAGAAATAATAGGTATTCTAACAGTCCTATGGTCTGATATAGTGCTGTTCAGTAGAACTTCCTGCAGTGATGGAAATGTTCCATATATATGCTGTCCAGTATGGTAGTGATTAGTCACAGTGATGCCAAGAAACAATTTAATTAACAGCAATATAATAGCACGTAGTAATTGCTAAAGGACTTCTTATGTAACAGGTGCTGTTTTAAGCAAGACTTAAGTAATCCTTGCAACAACCCTACAAAGTGTGGCTGCTATTAAGTCTGTTTACAGATGAGGAGGTTGAGGCACAAAGAAGGTTAAGTGATCTTCCAAAGGTGACAAAGCAAGTAATTAGCAGAACTAGGATTCAAACCCTGGCATCTGTCTTCCTTTTGTCTTCCTTTCATAATATACTCCTCTCTTACTTTCCTCAGACTCCCAAGTGCATATCCAGAATGTTGTCAGAAACATTTTTTATTAAAAGGAATTTAGGATAAATTATTTTAATTATAAACTTGTATTTTGCTCTTTGTTATTAATTTGAGTCTACTCACGGGCTCAGTTTACCTATTTCATTTCCTGTAAGTAAACTTGTATTAGATGTTTTTAGTTATCAACTTAAGATTCTGAAGTTGAATAATTATCTAGTTATTTAGTTTGTTGTAACTAAAAAATAATTCTTAGGTCATTTTTTTTTCCTTTTTTTCCTATTTTTTTCTCCCCTCCCCCCCATTCTTAGGTCATTTTATGGTGAATTGGTTTTGGCTTTCCCTAGTCACCAAATATAAACAACTAATCTATATTTTAGTATATTATGTTCCTGGACACCCAGAGAGGAAAGGTATCTCTTAGGTACATAGTTCCATTTTTACCATATTTAGGGCGAGCTGGTGGTAGAGTAAGTTACAAGAGGGCAAGAAAACTGTCAGTTTTTCGGTTGTCTTTTGTAGTTATATGTTTGGTGCTTTATGTATATAGCCATCGTTTATTAAATATGCTATTTCATTTTTCCAGTGCTTTAGATTCATTACATATGTGTTGTTTAATATTCACACCACCCTTCAGAGCATATAATGATGGCAAAAATATTTTGTAGATGAGGGCATTGTTAGGCTCTTTCTTTCTCTTCAGCTTTCCTCACTTCTACTTTAGGGGGATATGATCTTAAATATAGGTGGGCAATGTGATGCGGTGTTGAGGTTATAATTGAAGCCAACCTTCTAGTAATTAAGGTTCTCAGTTCTGTTTGCTTCTATTTCCTTATAGCTAGATGCTGGAAATAAGGCAGACAAGGTATTTGTCCTCATGTAGTTGATAGTCATTCTGTCAATTACATATTGACAAAATAATATTGTCAATTAATAATAATATTGACAAAATAATATTGACAAAATAATATACATATTGTCAAAATAATCATATTCTCTGTTAAATGCCATAAAAGGCATAAATGAGGTATTGTGGAGGGTAATAATGGGATACAAACCTTGAATAGGGAGAGTCAGAAAAGGCATCTTTGAGGAGTGAAATTAAGCTAAGACATGCACAGAACCTGGGCAAAAATGGTCCATGCACAAGGGAAGAGCAAAGGCAAAATCTATAGCAGGAATGATAATGACAATTTAGGAACTGAGAGAGTGTGGTAAATTAGGACCTCAGGTAATTCTGTGACGGGGAGGAGCAGAATGCAGGAAGAGGGTAGTGGCATCACATGAAGTTATCGAGAAAGGCCAGTCTGGATTATATCAGGTTTGGTTTAATAAGGACTCTCTAAGGAATGTAGATTTTATTATAAATAAACCATTTAGGATAGGAACATTTAAAAATTATCCTCTAAGTTTAGTGCTTCTCAGCTGAAGTGATTTTGCATTGTGGGGGAAATGTTGGCAGACATTTTTGATTCTTACAACTAGGGGTGATGATGTGTGTATATTACTGTCATTAGTGGGTAGAAGCCAGAGGTGCTGCTAAACATTGTGTTACATGCAGGTTAGCTCTTTATAAAGAAACATTTTTGGCCCAAAATGTCACTAGTGCCCAAGTTGAGAATTCCTACTTTGTGAATGCTGTCTTGGGGAAGAGGGGGATGGGCTGGAAGAGGAGAGGGTTAGGTTATTGCAGTGTCCAGGTCACAGGTGATAGTACCTTGGACCATAGTAGGGTAATGGAGATAATAAGGAGAACTGTTCTGATTTTGGAAATAGAGAAATAATGAAGGCAAGGGATGAGTCCAGGATGATGTCCAGGTTTCTGATTTTAATAATTGAGTGAATGGTGGTGCCATCTTAAAATGGAAACATGAAGCTTATAAAGGTGTTTCCTATTTTTAAAGTCTTTTTTAAAAATTAATAGGAGTTGCCATTAATAGAAGACAATACTACTTTGTGTACAGTATAAGAAGAAACATATGCCTAATCTGTCTATAATTGGTCGCACTAGCAACTCATTGGTTTTCAGTCTTCTGTTGCCAGAGTTTTGGTAGTTTTTTCTGCCTTCATTTGCATTCCTTGGCATGTGATAGGCTGTCCTTTTGTGTGTTTGTCAGTAACAAGACATAATACAGCTTCATCTACTTGTGACTTTTCATATCCCATAAACCACCTTACTTTTGCTTTATAAGAAGACAATTGGGATTATTACTAGCAATTATGGGCATTTTATTTGCTAATGCCAATTTTTGTACCTTTGTACATAATAACCACAGTGCAGATTTTATAGAGTAATATTTTAAAAGAAATTTTAAAGGTAGTTAAACTTAATGTGCTTGAAACTAACAATACAAATAACTCAGTTGATGGCAAAGTGAATCGCTCTGACTGAATTCATGGATGAACAATGACAACTTTATTTAATTACTGTCTATATAGCACAATTATAATATGCCACTGACTGTGAGTACATCTTTACCTCAGAGATGTTAAAATAAGGGAAAATGTCCTCATTAAGTTGGATGAAATGGAGAAGATGGTGAGAAGCTTTCTCACTTAACTTACGGGTAGAAATGGATGAATAGTACTACTGATGTTATTAATGTTAATAGTATGAATAACTTCTGTGTTTGGAGGCTTATCTTTAAAAGGCATTCAGTTGCTGGTGGGTGCAAATTTGCATTTGCAGTGAGCTAGTCAGACAGTGACAGCATTTGTTCAAAGACTGGGTAAAGATGACAAAAAGTAAAAAATAGTCTGTAGGCAATATTGTATAGGCTAAGTGATGAAATTAAAGCAAGGAAACATATATGTGTTTTGAAGATGTGTGCCAGTACAAGCAGAACATTTATTACAGAGGAAAGTTAATAGGCAAATATTTTTTAATTTGGACTAGTCAAAAGCCAGCCAATTATTCACATTGTTTCTGTGAAAAAATGCACTGTAAGTTCAGTTTAATTTCCACAGCTTTGGAAAAATTTAATAGTAAACTGGTGCATTATATTAGAAGGACAGTAAATGTTATTTAAGATGCTGGCATTAATTCTCATGTGTACAAAAATGTGTGTGAGTATAATTCTCACATACAAAAATGTATGTGAGTATTAATTCTCATGTGTACGTGTATGTATGTGGGTATAATTTCTTTGGCATAAGTGGTGACTCTAATCACCACAACCCTTCAGCAGGAATGCAGCTGTGACTCTTTAGTTAAAGCCATAGCTAGACATTCCAGAAAGAGCAGATACCCCTGTCAGGTTTGATGGTGATTTATTTTTGGCATAATATCCACCTTTTTTTTTTTTTTTCTAATTTATTCAAATCATCATCTCTTAGATTGCTTTTATGAAGAAAAATAATCACATTAAGTTGTAAATACTTTATTATAACTATTTTACTTATTTGGCATTTCATTATATGCTACTTGTATTGTGATAAATTTTGATGATTCAGGTATAACTCTTTACTATTAACTGTTTTCATGACAGTGACATGTTGCTTCTGTGTGCGCTAAAGCAGCAGAGCTCAGTGCTGGGCAAAATAATAGACACCCAGTAAGTAGTATTTACATTTAAACAAGTTGAATAATTTATATTCCCATGGTAGAGTGAGCTTGATTGTTACCTCAAAGCTTTTTTATTACAGGTTATTTCATTATAGGGTCAAGCATGCTGATAATATAATTTTACTGAAATTAATTCCTTTGTTGTGCTGTTTCTTTCCAATTTTTTTTTAGTTACCCTTTTCCTCTCTACTTTATAACTTTATTTATTACATATTGTTACTGACCAGTATCTTCTAAGGTCGAACTAGATAGAATTTGGAAATAGGAAATAATTTTTTGATTATATGGCTTGACTTTAAGCAAATTAAATGTACATATTAAAAAAACATCTGTTAAAGGGTGACATACTGAAAATGGGTGACTGGTTTACTTACATTCCGATTTTTGGTGGAGGTATCACTGACTGAGAAGTTGGAAGGTTCCTTAATTGATTCAAAATATTACTGGGAAGAATAATATTGGGTTTATATAGTAACACTCAGGAACATATAGATATGCAAATACAGCTTAAACATTTGTCCTTTTCTGTTTGGAACCTTTCTAATTCTCTTCAATAAGGAATTTTGCATTGGTAGGTAGGATCGTTTCATTTTCTAAAATAATGAGAATAAACAGTACTTTAATATAAAAGACTAATTCATGGATTTTTTCATGTTGGATTCTGGTTTTCTTTTTTGAACATAGATATTGCCAGTTTTTTTCCTAATCACATAGCTCTCTCTCCTGTCCAGTGATACCTCTTTTATCCTCCTCTTGCCTTAACTTTCTTATCTAGCTTCAAGCTTTATGTAACTTTTGAAATATATTGAGTTGCTCTGCACTTTTGTTCCCTCATTGCATCTGTCTAACCAATGATCAACCGTAAGTCAGATAATCTTTCTCATTTCTGTGTACCTAACTCTGAGCTACTAAGCACTTATCTGGAGAAAAGCACAACTTTGCACATTGTAGCCACTAAAACATTCATGTTCTTCATTTTTTTTTTTAAATACTGGCAGATTTTCTTTTTATTTTTTGCATAGAAGAACTAGAGTAGACCAGAGACGTGGGGGAGTGAGAGGATTCACCAGAAACAGTGGGGAGCAGAACAGACAGATTTACTGAAATACACTGCTAAGGGGAGCAACAGGCAAGACAGGAGAGGTCTGCTGTGCCACATACGTGGTTTAGTTCCCTGGCCAGGGCTGCAGTAGTGTACCTGATAGTGCTGAGACCTAACCCCTACGTCACCAAAGAGGCCCCAAGTTCTTGAATCTTAATTAGACCCTCAGCAATCCTTTTTTCCTTGTTAATTCTTTCTCATAGTCATTATTTAAAAATACCTACTCTTAGAACTGCTACTTCACCATTTCCCCTCTTGTTTTTCAGTAGATGACCTCATCTATTCATTGAGAAATTTGGTTTTAGTTATTTCATTTCTAGAAGATGTTGAAAACTTTGAAATGAGACTGGCTAGAGACTACCCTAACCTTTGCAATGCTCCACCTTTGGAAGCATACAGCAAACTAAGGTATACATTTTAGAACAAAATTTAAAAAATGTGTTTTTGTGATAATTTTAGTTTACTGTGGACCAATTTTAGTATAAGATCCTTTTTCCAATTATAGTTATGTTCTTGGCATAGTTTTGTGTTTTAAAATGTAAGACTAAAGGAAGTTCTGTGTTTTGCGAAAGGTTCCAATAAATATGCCAACTTTTATTTTTTACTGCAGTAGAACTTATTAATATGCAAAGTATACCAATCATAAACTTGATGAAATTTCCCCTATGTAACCACCTCTCAGATCAAGATCAGTGGCTGCGGATAGCTATGCTCAGGAGATTCTCTGTATTGTCTCTTCTCAGTTGTCTCCCCTTAACCTCCCATACTCCTTTTCCAACTCTGGTTAACATCAGTTAATTTTGTACTTTACTGCTTGATTTCTTTTGCTTGACATGGTATCTGTGAGATGTATCAATTTTGTAGCATGTGTCAGCATTTCTTTTTTCATTGCTATCTAGTATTCTACTGTACGAATATATCAAAATGTGTTAATTCATTCTTTTGTGCATGGCCGTTTGGATTATTTTCAATTTTTGGTTATTATAATAAAGCTGCTGTGAATATCATTATGCAGATTTTTTGATTAACACATGCACTCATTTCTTTGGGATGTGAATACCTAGAATGGAATTGCTGGATAATGGTACACTTTTTATAAGCAATATGAGCACGTATGTAATTTTAATCTTATAAACAATATATTTTCATAAAGAATAAAAAGCATTAGGTTTTCTAACAAGATTTAAAAGAAGAGGATCCTCCCCTGATGGCTCAGGTGGTTGAGCGCAGTGCTGGGCCGCTGTCCACAGCCTCTGCAGCACTGGTTTGATTCCAGCCCGCTAGCGAGAATCCCACATGGCGCAGCAGACCTCTCCGGCCTCTGCTGCTCCCCTCAGCAATGTATTTTGTCAGTCTGCCTGTTCTGTTCCCGGCTCTGTCTCTGGTGAATCCTCTCACCCTCCCGCACATCTGGCATGTACCCTGGTTCTTGTGTGCATGAATAAATAAATCTTTTTTTAAAAAAAAGATTTGAAAGAAGGTACTTACTCTCATTTACATGTTTTTTAAAAAGATTTATTTATGTATACAAGAGCTGGGGTACAGGCCAGAGGTGTGCGGGATGAGAGGACTCACCAGAGACAGAGTGGGAAACAGAACAGGCAGATTGACCCAAGTTCACTGCTGAGGGGAGCAGTGGGCGAATCAGGAGAGGTCTGCTCCGCCATGTGGGTTGCTCCCTGGTGGGCCCAGGGATTGAACTTGTGCTGCAGTGGCTACGGATAGCTTCATAGTTGTGTCTTAACCCCTTGTGCCACCAGGGAGGCCCCTTCATTTACATATAAATTAAAATTCCTCATTTGTTTCCAAATTAACTGCTTAGTTCTGTTTGCACTTATTTCAATATTGTTTGTAAGTCTTTTATTTTCCTCCTTTATTAAAATTCGAGCATTTCTCTTATAGTCTGTCCTGATTTGTATAAGACTATCTTTCTTATTTATTAGAAGGTTTTTCTGACTGGTCATAGATGATAGAATATAATCATTGGTGTTCTTGATAGAAACTTAAGACTTTCTTAGTTTTATTCTGTTGTCCTTTTAGACACTGTAGTGTCTAAAGTAGAAGGAATTACCGAATTTGCCAATCAAAGACCTGAACACTAATCTACTTTTGTCTGTTTACTTAGCAACCTGTTTGTTTATTACTTTTATCTCACTTGTATTGGGAATAAACATGTTTATCCTGTTAGTCTTTGAGGATGTTGGCTAATAAATGAGCTAGTGTTACAGTGCTCTGTAAGCTATGACATATGAATATATGCACTTGCCCTTTTGTGGGGGTCATGGGGCTGGGTATATTTTGTACGTTTGCAGATTATAAGCAGCATTCATCTAGTTTGTTAAATAAAATACAGGTTGCCGTTTCCCAAGGCAGGCAGCATGGCAAAAAGAGTTGCCTCTCGGGAAGGCTTCAATGAGTCAGTTGTTAAAGTGTGGCAGAAACTGATGAACTATGAACCAGACTCTGGTTCTCAGAATTCATATGTTTAGAAGTTCAATTTATTATTTACATCTAGGAAGGGTTTAGCTTTCAGGGGCTTTCATGTCAGGGGTATAAACCTGAATATCAGATTATTAACATTGAGAATTGTAGCCTTCAAATGAAGCGAACCAGCTATGCTCATCAATCATTGTATTTTCCTCCTGTTGAAAGACCTGTATCAGATAGAGATTATATTAATAATTTGAAGATTGACTGGTAAACCTGGGATGAACCCAAAGCCAGTTGGGCCATCTAAGTTGTCAGTATTATTGAGGTGTGATAAACTGATAAATCTACTACAGCAGATCTGGATCAGGACACTATCCAGAAACAGTGTTGGAGATAAACAGCCAAATTTGATTAGTTTGAATGCTCCTTACTATTCAGTTAATTACATTTCAACTTCCATATAGTTATAGGCAGCAACATTAGCTGCTGTCAGTGAACAGGAATCATAGCATTGTAGCCTCACAGGATTTTACTGCTCCAGCTAGAAGAAAATATTAAAACACCTTTTATATGAAATGCAAAAATATAATACTTAATGTTTAAAAACCTAGATTTCTACTAGGTGAATAAGATTACTTGAAACTTTTCAATGAAGCAAGACAAAGCATTCCGTAGAACAGTGGTCAAAATTTACTTCATTAAAAATAACAATTATGGAAAACTTAAAACATGCAGATGAAGACAAAATAGCTCATTGATTCCTATGTAACGTCCAGTTTTAAAATTGTTGTCATGTCTTGTCATGTCTTGTTTCCTTTCTACCCCTATGCACACATCTCTCCCTCATTATTTTGAAGCAAATCCTATATGTTTATTCTGCCATTTTCATATATAAAGTCATTGGTAATTATTTTTCACTAAGAATTAATTTTGAAGAGTAAGCTACAGAAGTAACAATGTAAGCTATCTTTATTTAAAAATGGAAACGTAAAAATAGATTTCCAACTTCAGAAAATTGAAGTGTATATAGGTATATGAAGTATATGAGTAGTGCTTTTTGGTTTCATATATATTTAAAGAAACATTTCCCTTTTTAAGGTCTAACAAATTTTTGAGGGTGTGGAAGCTGGGACTATGTTACCATTTGTTATATTTACATGAGAATGTCTTCAGAATGTGGGGTGAGGTTAGGAGGAATTTACCACTTCATTGGAATACACTTTATAGCTGCTTTCAGGTAATTATTTTTATCATTTGAAATAAAATTCAATTGTTTAAAAATTAAATTCCTAAAATTTTTTTAATAATGTGATTCCCAATTTGAATTATAGATCCACTGGATAATTTTCAGATTTTTTTTTGTTTTGTTTTCTGAAAACACATAATTTTTCTTCTCATTAAATAGCATTGATTCCTTATTAGTACTAAAACTTCTGAAACACCAAGTCAATGATAATGATATGGTAAAAGTAGGCTTTAGAGTTAGTTTTACTACTGATCTATGAATACTTTCTTGAGCCTCAGTCCACATGTGAAATAGAGATATTATAATATCTGATCTTTAGTCACTTACTATTAACCAAAGGGTAAATGAGAAGGTTTAAGTGTGTGCATGTGGACTTTGTTTTGGTGTGTGTGGCGGCGTGGTGGTAGGGGTACAGGTGTAAGTGTTGGGGCAGGCTTAATAATTACTGTGTGGCTTTATGTTCCATGCATTTCCAAAGGAGAGCAAAAAGAAAGGGAGAAAACAGGCAAAGTGCTTTATTACGTGCCTATTACATACAGTTCATTTTGATATAATGTTTACATAAAAACCCACTTACCCCTTAAGACAGTGCAAAAAATGTACATATTATTGTCATTCTAATAATTATTTCTAATTTCACAAATATGAAATAATTTGCTTTTAAGGTATATGTTGTTATCACTTTGTATATGAAGAAACGGGTCTTGCAAAAAGCATGGTAATTTGCAGAAATGTCTCACTACTAGTTAGTGTCAGAATTTGAGCCTCAGGGCAGCTTTAATTTGAGTTTATGCTTCTTTCTACCTTGGGCAGTTTTATACCAGGGAGAGAATGCACAGACGTTTTGGCTGCTTTAGTCAGTTCACTGATTAGAATATTGTAATACAGCTATGTCTGTGGATCTGGTTGGTAATTTATTTAGACTTTACAGAGGAGTAAACTTGTTTTTAGTTACATTTTTGTTATCTTCTTGATTAAGCTGCGTCTGTGTGATAAGTATTCCAGAATACATGGTCAAAGCTATAGGTCACAGCTGTGTTTTCAGAACTTATGTCAACAATTTTGCCCTCTGTGCCTGCCAGTTTTACTGTTTGTTACTCTGTGTTTTTTTAAGTTGTTGCTTTACCTCTAAATTCATTTAGAATGGAAACTGGGATATTACAGTAAATAGGAAACTAATGTCACTTGACAAATGGAAAGTATCAGTAACTTAATAAGTATATTCAAATGTTGGTAATTGTAATTTGTTAAGTTACCAGAATGATTTCATCACCACAGAAACACACTGCTGAATGTTCATTTGCATAACAGTCCATCCTTGTCCCCCAAAATAACCATTACTCTGAATTTTATGGTTACAGTTTTCTTGTTTTTAAAAAATAATTACCTCCTTAGTCTGTGTCCCTAAATGCTGTGGTTTGGCTTTGTCTACTTTTGAGTCATATAGAATCACATTTTTATTTCTTTGTATCAATTTATCTTTGTTATGTGCACCTCTAGTTCCTTTTTATTATTTTAGGATTCATTTGTGTAATTATGTCATAATTTATCCATTTTATAGTTGATACAGGTTTTCAGTTTGTGGCCCTTATAAATAATGCTTCTAAGAGACTCCTGTATATGATGTTGTTGTTTTTTTTAAAGATTTATTTATTCATGCATACAAGAACCGGGGTATAGGCCAGATGTGTGGGAGGGTGAGAGGATTCACCAGAAAGAGAGGGGTGCTCTGCTGTGCCATGTGGGTATCTCCCTGGCCGGCCGGATCGAACCTGGGCTGCAGAGGCTGCGGACAGCTTCGCAGCATGGCGCTTAACGGCCTGTGCCCCAGGGGGAGGCCGGACTCCTGTTGTTTTTAATGTTTTTCATGTTTTTAATTCACAAGTGCAGTCATTTTCCTTGGATTTATCTCTAAGAGGGAAATTTGGTTCTAGGATATGACATGAGTAGAAAATGCAAGGTGTTTTTCCAGAGTGGTTTACCAAACTTGACTTCTGCCAGCAGTATTTGAGAATTCTCTTTCCTTCATATTTTCCCCAGCCCCTATGCCAGTCTTAAAGTTGTAGCCATCTTTAAGGATTTTGATTTGCATTTTCATGGTATGTGAATGAATTTGAGCATTTCATCTTTGACCATTACCATTTTGAAATCTGTTTTGAGAAGTGGTTGTTCTTGTCACTTGTTCACTTTTCTTCTGGATTGTCTGTATTTTGATTCATTGGGACGCTATATATATTGTAAGAATCCTTTGCTAGTTTAAATAGATTTCAAATATCTTCCATTCTGTAATTGTTCAGGGTACCTGTTTAAATGTTATCTTTTGGCACAGAGATGTTCTTACATAATTTATTAGATTTTTTTACTTTGTGCTTAGTACTTTTCATACCCTGTTTAAAATTATCTTTCCTTATTTGGAGGTCATGAATTTACTCTTCTATGTCATCTAGACACTATTTTTCTATCTCATTTAATTATGTTCTTCACCTGGAAGTGATTTTTGTGTTCATGTAAAGTTAGCTCAGATTTTAACTATTTCATATGGCTATCCAGTTGTCCTAGCACCATTTTTTGAACAAACGAAAAATCAAAACCTTTCCCATTGCTCTGTGATTTCATCTTTTTGTAATTCATGTCCAAAATGCATGGTCTGTCTGTGGTCTCCATCCTGTTATTGTTTGTCTTTCCTTGTACTAACATCATTGCCTTAATTAGTGAACCTAATAAGTCTGAATATACTGTAAAGCAGTTCTTCCCACCCTGTTCTTTTTCAAGACTTCCTTCTGCATTGCAAAATACAGTATGGATCTAAATTTGCATGGTGATACTTTTGAGTGTGAGAGAAGAAAATGTTAAGACAGGAACCCTGGTATTGGAGCACGTAGTAGAGTAAAGGAGAAAATACCAGAGATTAGGGGAAATACCACAGAAAAAGGAATGATACAGCAAATTCATAATGGCTTAGTTCTTCAAAAATTGTGAATTTATATTTCAGTATTGCAAGAAAATTGATTTTCAGAAATGAGCATTTTTATAAAAACGTACGTTGGACTTTTTTGTAGGTGAACTTTTCTAGGACTTCAAAACAGAATACCCAGGAAGAAAGGAAAAGGAACAAAAACTAACATAGTTCTGGGAGCACATGGGCCAAAAAATGCTACTTTATGTTTTATGAGTAAATTCTGTGATAATTACATGGAGTTTTCAAATCCTTCTTTGATTAGGGAAAAGTTCACTTAAAATGACAGTAATTACCACATTTCATATATATAATATTACTACAGTATATAAAAGTTTTTTCTGGCTTGTTAATCCATTGGGATTAGTAGGTATAAATATATACATTCTTAATGTAATTGTGAAGCATCACACATTTAGAAGATTCTGTGACTACATTTTCTAGGGGGTGAGAGGTGTGAACTAAGCACCTGACAATAGTATAAATAGCAGTATAGTAAGCAATGAAACTATTTACTTCATATTAGTGTTTGGTAGTTCATGTTGGTTTCCCACCATTAGAATTTACTTTTTAAAAAATTGAGGTGAAATTTACAAAATAGGCAATTAACTAACTTAAAGTGTATAAACTAGTGACATTAGTGAGTGCAGTTGCACTGTGGTACAACTACCATTTCCCTCTAGTTTCAAAATGTTTTCATCATACCAAAAGAAGAACCTATAACCATTAAGTAATCATTCCCCGTTTTTCCCTGTCCCCTGTCAAAAATCAGTCTCCTGGCAACTACTTATCTGCTTCCTTTCCCTCTGGATTTGTTTATTCATTATGTCACATAAACAATCATTTAATATGTGTCTGCCTTCTTTTACTTAGCATATTTTTGAAGTTCTTCCAAGTAGTAGCATGTATCTGTACTTCTTTTTATGACAGTGCTACTCCACAATTTATTTGTTCATTTGATGCATGTATTAACTGATGTCATTAATATTTCCATAAATATTTGTGTACAGATTTTTGGGGCTTACATATGTTTTCATTTCTCTTGGGTATATGCTAGGTTTGGAATTGCTGGATAATCTGGTTAATTCTGTTTTGCTTACTTTAGGAGTCAAGAGCTATTCTTCATAGTGACTGTACCGTTTTACACATCCAACAACAATGTTATTGCTCTGCATCCTCACCAATAGCTGTAATTTTTACTGTTGTTGTTTTGATTAGGGAAAAAATTTTGAGTGCTGTAGCTTTGTAGTACATTTTGAAATTGAGATGTGTGAGGTGCCAACTTTTTCTTTTTCAGTAACGTTTTGACTGCAATTTCATATGAATTTGAGGATTGACTTTCCATTTCCATATAGAGTGGGTGTGAAGTAGTATTTCATTGAGTTTTGACTTGCTTTTTCTTAATGACCGGTGAAGTTGAGTATTTTTTCCATGTGCTTATTGGCCAATTGTATGTCATCTTTGAAAAATGTCTTTTCAAATCCATTGCTCATTTTTAAAAAAATCGTAGGGTTTTTTTTTTTTTTTTGGTGGGGGGGGAGGGCCCTTTGTTATTCAGTTAAAAGAATTATTTATATATTCTGGATAGTAGACCCATATCTGATACAGAATTTGAAAATATTTATCTCATTCTGTAATTTTTCTCCTCACTTGATAGTGTTCTTTGATGCACATTTTAAGTTTGATGAGATACAGTCTACTTTTTTTCTCTTAAATACTTGTGCTTTTGGTGTCATATCTTAGAAACCATTGCCATTCTCAGGTCATAGGCTATCCCTATGTTCCAAATGTTTAATACATTTATTTTGAGATAGTTTTTGTACATAGTGCCGTGTAAGAACCCAATTTCATTCTCTTTCATGGAGATGTAATATTATCCCAGCATCTTTAGTTTTGTTTTTTTAAAAAGATTTATTTATTTATGCACACAAGAACTGGGGTACAGGCCAGAGATGTGTGGGGGGATGAAAAGATTCACCAGAGACAGAGTGGGGAACGCAACAGGCAGATCTACTGAAATACACTGCTGAGGGGAGCAGCAGGCGAGACAGGAGAGGTCTGCTGCGCCATGTGGGTCACCTCCCTGGTCTGGGATTGAAGTCATGATGTGGATAGCTTCATAGTGCTGCGTCTTAACCCCTTTGTGCCACCAGGGAGGCGCTTAACCCCTTGCGCCACCAGGGAGGCCCCACACTGGCTTTTTAAAGTAAATTTTTATCAAGGTAATATTGGTTTAAAATGTGTAATTTTCAGGTGCATGATACTATAATTTTATAATTTGTATGTATCACAATCACCACCAGAAGTCTAATTTCCATCCATCATCATACAGTTGACCTCCTTTACTCATGGCTAACAACCTCCTCCTCCCTCTGTTAAACACCAGTCTATTTTCCGTATCTAAGGACTTTTTTCTTTTGTTTATGTTTGCTTTGTTTCCTTATAGTCCATGTGAATGATACCATACCATATTGGCTTTTTCCCTTTGACTTATTTCACTTAGTATAATACTGTCAATGTTCATTCATCTAGTTGTGTTATAGGGCAGGGAGAGGGCCACTCCAGAACCCCCAAACCTGCCTTCTCTAAATAGGTTCTGCCATCTGCCTCATCAAGACGAAACATATAAGACCTTTAATGGAAAGGAACTTTAATACAATTAGTTTGTAATACAGAAAAGACAAAGTATACTTTTCAAATCAAGCACCCAAAGTTACCTGTCCCTTCGTGGGTGAAAGTCCAGCCAAATAGGATAGGCTCAAAGCAAGGCCTGAAAGCTTGCCTCAAATCTAAAGCACGTTTTGGTGGAGACCCACAGAGAAGGGTCAGAAATAGTCAGACAAGTCTGGGAGGAAAGAATAAAATCAAAATCAAGATAAAAGCTGCCATTGTTGGGGCCTCCTCTCGTGGCGCAGCGGTTGAGTGCTGGGCTGCAAAGCTGCCAGCAGCCTCTGCAGCACCGGTTCAATTCCAGCCAGCGGCCTGCCTGTTCTGTTCCCCGCTCTGGCTCTGGTGAATCCGGGAGGGTGAGAGAATTCACCAGAGCCAGAGCTGGGAGCAGAGCAGGCAGAAGGACCAAAGTACACTGCTGAGGGGAGCAGCAGGCGGCAGAAGAGGTCTGCGCGACATGTGGGACCCTTGCCGGTGGCCTGGGATTAAACCGGTGCTGCAGAGGCTGTGGGCAGCTTCGCAGCCCAGCGCTCAACTGCTGCGCCACCAGGGGAGGCCCAATAAATAAATCTTTCAAAAAAAAAAAAAAAAAAAAAGGCTGCCATTGTTATCCTCCCCATGGGTCTCTCACCCACATCTATTTCAACCAGTCCAGGACCAGGAAGCAAGTGCAGTTTCTTCACTTGTGTCTCTGCTCTATGTGTCTCTTCCAGGTCTCCTTATGGCTCTCCCCTCTGCTTTCCTATCCCACTCTCTCCTCCAGCTTCTTCTTTTCTTTCCCACCTTCTTTGGGTGGGGCACTGGACCTGGTACCTCCCCTTTTCCTGGGGGCCACCCAGTTACAGTTGCAAATAGCAAGACTTCAGTTTTGTTTTGTTTTGTTGTTTTAATTGCTGAGTAGCAATGTAACATCTTTTTTCATCATTTGTTTGTTGATGGACACTTGGGTTGTTTCCATGTCTTGACTATAGCTGCACTAGATGCAGGGATGCAAAAATACATCTTTTCAAATTGGTGGTTTTTTTTTTGTTCTTGGGAAAAATACCCAGAAATATCATAGTTGGATCATGAGGTATTTCTGTTCTAATATTTAGGGCATCTCCATACTGTTTTCCATAATAACTGTACTAATTTACATTCCCAGTTGTGTATGAGGGTTCCCTTTCTCTGTGTCCTTGACGGCACTTGTTTCTTGTCTCTTTTATTAAAGACATTGTTATGAGTGTGAGATGTTACTCTTACGGTTTTTATTTGCATTTCCCTAATAATAGGAGATTACACATCTTTTTATGTTCCTGTTGACCACCTGTATGTCTTCTTTGAAGAAATGTGTATTTAGATCCTCCACTCATTTTTCAGTCTGGTTTCTTGTGGTGTTTTAGATTTTTATGAGTTCTTTAAATGTTTTGGATATTAACTCCTTGTGTGATACATGATTTGCAAATATATTCTCTTATAAAGTTTCTTTTGCTGCACACATGTTTTGTAGTTTCACAGTGTCCCATTTGTTTGCATTTCTTTTATTTCTTTAGCTATTGGATACATATCCTCAAAAGATATCTTTGCATATTCATTTTTGCCCTGTAAATTTAATGTAATACTTATTATTTTGGATCGTTTTTCATGGAGTCATATGAATTTCTTGTGTATATTTTATTTTCACAGTGAGTTGTTTCCAATTGAAATGCCTTTTATTCCTTTTCCTTTTCTGATTACTCTGGTTAGAATTACTACTGTATTCAATAGTAGTGGTGATACTGGGTGTCCTTATTGGGTACGTGATCTTATAGGAAAGGCTTTCAATTTTTCACTGTAAGAGTTTAATGTTACCTGTGGGTTTATCATGTATGGTCTTTATTACATTGAGAAACTTTCTATGTATGCCCATTTTATTTCAGATATCATGAAAAGGTGTTGGGTCTTGTGAAATGCATGTTCTGCATCTATTGAGGTGATTGTATAGTTTTTATTTTTACTGTTGATGTAGTGCATCACATTTATTAATAAGTATACATTGAACCATTCTTGCATCCCTGAAATAGATTTCACTTGATCATGGCGTGGGATGCTTTTAATGTATTGTTGGATTCGATTAGCTAATGTTTTGTTGAGGAATTTTGCATCAGTGTTCATCAGAGATGTTGGGGTATAGCTTTTTTTTTTTTTTAAAGTAATGTCTTTGTTTTGTTCTGGAGTCAGTAATGTTGACCTCATAAACTGAGTTGGGAGGCTTTCCTTCCTTTTCTTGGAAGAGTTTGTGAAGGATGGTATTGGATGTTACCGAAAACTTGCTGGAATTCACCAGTGAAGCTGTCTGGGCCTGTGCTCTTGGCTTTTTTAGAGAGGAGGTTTTGTTTTCTGAAACAGCATTGCAAAACATTTACAATTTTTTTTTAAAATTCTTTGCTGGGAATAGGTATATTTAAATTTTCAGTTTCGTCCTGATTCAGTCTTGGAGGTTGTGTGGTTCTAAGAATTCATCCATTTCTTCTAGTTGTCCGGTTCGTTGCTGTATTAGTTATTAGTAAATTAGTTGACCTGTCATGCTTATAATTCTTTGTATTTTTTTCTTGTTTGTTGTAATTTTTTTTCTTTTTGTTTTTATTTAGTCTTTTTTCCCAGTGTCACTAAAATTTTGGCAGTTTTATCATTTCAAAGAATGAACTGCTGGTTTCATTGATCTGTTTCTTGCCTTTTTTGATCTTTATATCATTATTTCTACTCTGATTTTTATTATTGACTTCTTTCTGTTGCTATTTTGACTTTTTCTTTTTGTAGCTCTTATAGGTGTATGATTTTACTTATTTTGGGGGGGCATTTTCTGGTTTCCTGAGATAGTCTGAATTACTTACTAGATAGTTCTCTCTTAGCAATGCTTTTTCTGTATCCCAAAGATTTTGCTGTGTTGTAATGTCTATTTCTCCTTTGTTTTCTTCATTGACTGGTAAGTTGTTCAGTACAGTGGTGTTTAATCTCCAGATATTTGTTATTTTTCCACGTTTCTTTTTGAGGTTGATGTCTAACTTCATACATTTGGTGTGCAAAGATTCTTGATATGATTTCAGTCTTCTTAGATTTATTGAAATTTGTTTTGTGTTCCAGCAAACATGTGATCTATCCTTGATAGTGTTCCATGTGAACTTTAGAAGAATTTCTATTTTGCTGCTTTGCAGTGGAATGTTTTGTTATTAAGACTGACATTTCCCTGTTGATTTTATGTCTGGAAGATCTATACATGATGTAAGTAGGGGACATTAGAGTCCCTTACTATTACTGTGTTGCTGTCAGTTTCTCTCTTTAGATCTGTTAATATTTGCTTATTTTGGTTCTCTTATGTTGGATTCATGTATCTTTTTGGTTGATTGATCCTCTTTATCAGTATATAATGTCCATCTTTGTTTTTTCCTTAGTCTTTGTTTTAAAATCTGTTTGATATAACTGCTTTAGTTTTTCATTTCCATTTGCATTAGATATCTTTTTCCATCTCTCTTGGTCTATGTGTCCTTACATTGAGTCCTTTCTGTGCAGCATATTAATGAGTTTATTAATTTTTATACTTGTTTAGCCACTTTGTGGAGAATTTAGTTTGTGTATTGTTTTTTAATTTAGGGTGATTATTGATTGGTATGTATTGTCATTGTGCTAATTAGTTTCTTATTTTTATGGTTTCTTTTTGTTCCTTCTCTTTCATTAAGGTTTGTTTCCTTAATGGTATGTTTAGTTTCCTTTTTCTTTTTCTTTTTTGTATTTACTGTAAAAATTTGCTCTGTGATTACTATATTCAGATACAGTTTGCTATGTGTATAATGTTCTGTTTTTAATTAATAGTTATTTAAATTTGAACATATTCCCAAATTTTACATTTTTACCCCCTCCCCCTAATTTTATATTTTTGATATCTCATTTTACATTTTTATATTTTGCGCATCCCTTTACCAATTACTGTAATTTTAGTTATTTTGCTATTGCCTTTTATTTATGTATTTTATATTGTTCATTTTGTACAGTGTTTGATTTCTTCTCTCAAGCGTTGTCCCCATGAAATTCCTACCACCAAGACACCCATGAACCATCACCATAGACTCTTGTGCTCTTCCCTCCCATTTTGATTTCTTTCCCTCCCTTCCCCTGATTAATGTCTCCAATTTATAGGTTGACTGCTAGTTTTATCTTTTCTTTTTTCTTTTCTTTTAACTTCCATGCTTGTTTTATATGTGATTGAACCATTTGTATACCACATAAACTATTGAACTAATAAACTAAGCCTGAGAATAATTTTCTTTTAGGGGAACCTTGATATAGACTTGCATATAATGAATGACAAGCTATAATAGTCATTTTGTTTATTTTATTCCAGTGGTTGCTAATCTAATGATTGAGGTTGTGTTAGTCAAAATTGTGTATGGAGATTTTTTGGAAAGCATTTATCCATTTGTATACCTTTGGTAAAACTATATACATGTAAGGTTAGAGTGAAGAGGAAAATACTATTTGTATTTGGAAAAAGCTACTGAGGTGCTTCTTTTCTTTCTTTCTTTTTTTTTTTAAAAGATATATATATATATATTTATTTATTTATTTATACAAGCACTGGGTACAGTCAGAAGTGCCGGAGGGTAAGAGAATTCACCAGAGCCAGAGCAGGGAGCAGAGCAGGCAGAAGGACCGAAGTACACTGCTGAGGGGAGCAGCGGGCAGCAGGAGAGGTCTGCGCGCCATGTGGGACTCGCCTCTGGTGGCCAGGGAGCAGCTGGGGATCGAACCTGCGCTGCAGAGGCTGCGGGCAGCTTCGTCACCCAGCGCTCAACCGCTGCGCCATCGGGGAGGCCCTGAGGTGCTTCTTCTGCATCACTTCCTATCCATTCCTTCAAAAGGGGTTAAATAATAATAGAGAAAAAAAGAGTGCTGAAATCTTCTGTCAAACACAGGAAAATAATTAAGCAGGAGTCTGGTTGATCCAGAGCTTTAGAATATGGATGACCTTTAAAATGTTTATTTAAAATTGAAATTTATTTATTTATTTGTAATAGAGGCATGTTTTATTTATTTATTTTATTTGTTTGTTTTGTTTATGCATGCACTGGGTACAGTCAGAAGCGCGCGCGGGAGGGTGAGAGAATTCACCAGAGCCAGAGCGGGGAGCAGAGCAGGCAGAAGGACCAAAGTACACTGCTGAGGGGAGCAGCAGGCGGCAGGAGAGGTCTGTGCGCCATGTGGGACCCTCCTCTGGTGGCCGGGGAGCAGCCGGGGATCGAACCGGCGCTGCAGAGGCCACGGGCAGCCTCGCCACCCAGCGCTCAACCGCTGCGCCACCAGGGAGGCCCTAAAATTGAAATTTAGATAGGAGATAAGACATAGAATGATAGGTCCCAGGGGTGTACTTAATCTTCATTCTCTTTAGTGGAAAAAAAAAGATTTCAGAGGTGAATCATATACATATAGATAAAAACAAAATTTGGGTGATAAATGAACTACAAACATTAGAATGAGAATGGCCTTTTTATTTTAAATTCCTATAAATAAAATTTAATTCAGGGAATCGGTGTATACTCCATGACCAACTCTATTCTATATAAGTCACCGAACAAAGAAGGTATAAATCCTTGTCATCCTGGAAGTTACATATAAGTATGGGGAGGGGGGCACATTAGAAATAATAGATAAGCTCAAGTAAATAAATGATAGTGATAAGGACTAAGGAAAAAATCTGAGTGAGGGGATTGAGAGTATTGGGAGGTAAAAGGCTGCAAATTTTATTAGAATGGTAAAAAAACCTACGGAGAATTAGAAACTTGAAGAGTAGATAATCTGATGTAGATATATCTGGTGGGGAGGAAAAATAGGCTTTTAGCTATTTGGTGGAAATGTCATTGTAAGGAGTTGAGTAATACAAACTTAGTTGAGAAAAGGATTGCTGAGTTGAGAAAAGATTGCTAGACTAAGATATAAAATTGAGGCAATGAGACAATTAAGATATGATTTTTAAAGCTATAATACTAGATACAGTCTTTGTAGTGGATGAATATAGAATAGTTTATTTTGTGCTGAGTTATCTACTCCAATCTTAAATGGTTGGGGAGGAATGGAGGATTTAGCAGAGGTGGTGCCAGCTAAAAATGACAGCTAGAAGAGTAAGGTGTTCTGAAGTGAACAGATGTTTACAATTTTGACTAAACTGTTGATTGCTTAAGCTAAGGACCTTCTGTTGACTTTTCAGTTTAGGAAAAAGGAGTTAATGTTGATCTTGATTTGTTTGGCAGCATAGTAGGGGAAAAGCCTTACAGATGTGGGTATAAGAGTATGGGAAAAGAGATGTTAGAAATAGTAAACATAGTCCTTTTGAGGCATTTAGTTGCAAATGGGAATAAAGAGATAGGGTAGTAGTTAAGAGTTAAAAATGGAACCTAAGGAGAGTTTTTAAAAGAAATTGTAAATGTGTAAATGTGTTTCTATGCCAAGATGAGTGTTTAGATAATAAATCAAAGTTGATGTAGAAAAAGCTTGATAAGTTGTCGGAGCTCATCTTAGAAAACATAACTGGAGGAGTGGTAAAGTATGTGAGTTTAGATGCTGGTGAGTGGCAGTGGGTAGAGTGCGGTTTTAAATTTTACATGGCGAGTGGGTAGATGGGGGGGTTTGGTTTGTGAAAGTTTTCTGATGCTTTAGTTTTCTCAGTGAAATGGAAAGCTAAATAAAGATAGGAGATTTGTTATAGGATTGAAGAGAGATTTAATGTGGGTGAAATGGTTTTGTAGGACAGTGAAAAATTAAATGCTCATTATTCATTTTTTCAGAAGTATATAAAATAGAACAAGAATTTCCATTCACTTTAGTATCTGCATTTCTATTTTTTTTTTTAAAGATTTATTTTACTTATGTGTACAAGAACTGGGGTGTAGGCCAAAGGTGTGGGAGGTGGGAGAATTCACCAGAGAGAATGGGGAGCAGAGCAGGCAGATCTACTGAAATACACTCCTGAGGGGCGCAGTGGGCAAGACAGGAGAGGTCTGCTGTGCCTTGTGGGTCTGGGATTGAACTCATGCTGCAGTGGCTGGCAATAGCTTGGTAGCACTGAGACTTAACCTCTGTGTCACCAGGGAGGCCCAGTATCTGCATTTCGTCCTAAGAGATAACTATTGTTAATGGCTGTCTCTATTCTTTCATACCCTAGCTACTTCGTATACTCATGCATATATGCAATTAAAAAAATGTATTTGGGCTGTGTAGGATTGAATAGTGACCCCCAAACAATAGGATCAAGTACTAACCTCCAGAATCTATGAATGTGACTTTTAGATAAAGGATTTTGCATATATAATTAGGAATCTCAAGGTAGGCCATATTGGATTAGAGGTGGGAACTAAGTCCAATGATGTCTTCTTAGAAGAGAATGCACATTGGCCTTTTGAAGATAAAGAAATAGGGAGGTGATGTGAAGATGGAGGTAAAGATGAAAATTAAACAAGCCACAAACCCAGCAATACCTGGAGTCATCAGAAATTGAAAGAAACAAAGAAGAATTCTCCTATCATCTGTAAAGGGAGCAGGACTATGCCAACACCTTGATTTTGGACATCTGGTCTCCAGAACTATGAAGAATAAATTTCTGTTTTAAGCAACCAAATTTATGGTAATTTGTTAGAATAACCCTACGAAATTTATATAATTTCATACCATACATTTTGTTAAAACTTTTCATTTACTTGTATCTATCTATCTATCTATCTATCTATCTATCTATCTATCTATCTATCTGTCTATCTCATTGTTCATTTTTGTACAATGTTTGATTTATCCTCTTAGGTGTAATTCCCATAAAATTCTCGCCACTATGTCACCTGTGCACCATCAACATAGTCTCTTATGCTCTTTCCTCTTCTGTTTTTTTTTTAAAGATTTATTTATTTATTTCTACAAGCACTGGGTACAGTCAGAAGCGCGGGAGGGTGAGAGAACTCAGCAGAGCCAGAGCGGGGAGCAGAGCAGGCAGAAGGACCGAAGTACACTGCTGAGGGGAGCAGCGGGCGGCAGGAGAGGTCTGTGCGCCATGTGGGACCCTCCTCTGGTGGCCGGGGAGCAGCCGGGGATCGAACCGGTGCTGCAGAGGCTGCGGGCAGCTTCGCAACCCAGCGCTCAACCGCTGCGCCACCGGGGAGGCCTTCCTTTTCTGTTTTGAACCATTCTCCTCCCCCTCCTCTGTTGAATGTCTCCGATTTATAGTTTGCCTATTGTTAAAACTTTATTGTGCGCTTCTTTCATGTTACTGCATATTGATAGAGTTTATTTTTTTATAACAGTATTATGAATCTATTTTTCATGGCACATCCATGTGTGGAATAGTATAAACATTAAGTTTATTTCTTATTTCTAGTTCTTCAGTAAAACCATTTGTTTTTAGGTGTTTGTTGCCTAACTTTATTTTCACCTGTTAAATCCCTAGAAGATCTGCCAACTATACTACTTCCTTAAAAAGACTGTTATAATTTGCATTCTCACCATCAGTTTTACTGTTTGCAACACTGAATGTTATGAATCTTTAATTTCACTTACCTGATGGGTGAAAAGTAGTATATTCTCATTTTGTTTTGCCTTGCTCTGATTGCTAGGAAAATTAAATATTTTGTCATGCTTGATCATTTTTAAAGCTTCCTAAAAGTAACTCGTTTGAAAGAATATATAAAAATTTAATAAACTTTATGTACTTTAAGTAGACAAATATAGCTTTCTTCAGCGTTGACAGTTATCTTTTCTTTATCAGCATAATCAAATTTAAGAAGATGCTTACCCTAACATGATATTTGTTAAAAATAAGTACTTTGTAATCTTTGAAGACAGACGTTTGACATGTTGAAATTAAAATGCCAGGTTATCTTGAATAACGTAAAGTTGTTTAACTCAGAAAATTATAGCGTGGTTGGTGACTACTGGAAACCACTTTTGCCATGAGTTTATTTTGCAACTCCTATAAAGACAGTATCTTTCCTTGAGTCCTTTACCTGGATTTCTAATTTTTAAAAAAATTTTAAACTCCACTTGTGTATGTAGATTAAGTGCTTCAGATACCTTTTATCTTCTTAAAGCTATTGTTTTAATAAATAAATAATATAGTCCTTTATTTTTCCTTCAGGAAAATATACTTTGTAGGTGGAAGTGTTACAGGACAGGGAGAAGGGGAGCCCAGACCTGGCAAACCTGCCTGCTCTAAAAAGGTTCTGCCATCCTCCGCATCAACACAAAGCATACGAGTTTTTGATGAAAACGAACTTTAATACAAAACAATACAGGAAAGGCAAAGAATATAGTTTCTAAATCAGGCACCCAAAGTTACCCGTCCCCTTGTGGGTAAAAGTCTACCCAAGCAGGATTGGCCCAGAGCAAGGCCCCAAAGCCTGCCACAAGTCTGAAGCATCTTTCAGTGGGGACCCACAGAAAAGGATCAGAAACAATCAGACAAGTCTGGGAGGAAAAGAGCAAAATCAAAAACAGAACAAAAACCGCAATTATCACCTCCACACAGGTCTCTCACCTACATTTGTATCAACCAGTCCACGACCAAAAGGCAGGCAAAGTTTCTTCACATGTGTCTCTGCTCCATGTGCCTCCTCCAGGTCTCCTGGCTCTCCATGCTGCTTGCTTCCTTCCTCAGTCTCCTCTGTAGCTTCTTCTCCCTGCTCATCTCCACCCACCTTTTGGGTGGGGCAAGTAACCTGGAACCTCCCCCTTTCCTGGGGGCCACCCTATTGCAGAAGTAGGGATGTAAATTGGGACACTGACCTTTCACAGGGTATCTTAGATTATTTTAAGTAAAGATTAATTAAAGAAGAAAAACATTTCTCCTGTAACAAGAGACTTAACAGAAAATATGGCTAGTGAATTGAATTTCCACTTGATCTGTACTCTGAAATTAAATAAATTACTTTTTTAAAGATTTATTTTATTCATGCATACAAGAGCTGGAATGTAGGCCAGAGGTGGGGGTGGGTCGTGAGGGGTTTCACCAGAGACAAAGTGGGGAGCAGAACAGGCAGACTGACTGAAATGCACTGTTGAGGGGAGCAGCAGGTGAGACAGGAGAGGTCTAGTTCCCTGCCCAGGGATTGAACTCGTGCTACAGTGGCTGCTGATAGCCCCACAGTCCGGAGACCTACCTCCCTGTGCCACCAGGGAGGCCCTAAATAAATTCTTAATCAAGAAACTCCTGTGTAAATTGCCCCTTCCAACAGATTCTTCTCATCCCATTACTTTTCCTTTGACATCTTTTTTTTTTTTCTTTTTAAGATTTATTTATTTATATAAGAACTGGGGTACAGGTCAGAGACGCGGGAGGTTAAGACAATTCACCAGAGACAGAGCGGGGTGCAGAACAGACAGACGGACCGAAAGCACTGCTGAGGGGAGCAGCGGGCAAGACAGGAGAGGTCTGCCACGCCATGTGGGATTCTCCCTGGCTGGCCGGGAATCAAATCCGTGCTGCAGAGACTGTGGACAGCTTCACAGTGCTGCGCTCAACCCCTCAACCCGCTGCACCACCGGGGAGGCCCTTGACATCTCTTACTTTACATTAGACTTGGTCTGTTGATTCATATGTCTGTGAAAGATGGCCTAGATTCAGTATGAGCTCTCTGAAGTTAACTATTCTATTGGTAATATGTTCATTTAATTCAGAATACTCAAGTTTTGTTCAAAATATAAGACTTTCGTTTTTTATATATATAATTTTCTTTATCCTTTCTTACTCTTGACCAAAGGAAATAGGGTGAAAAATGACAGATTGTCATACATTTAAGAAAGAATAAGCATACACTTTGTAAATGACATTTAGGAATGAAAGTGAGTGAGAATTAGCCTTTAAATTTCTTTTCTTGTTGGATATGACAGTATGCTGGACACTGAAAAGTAATGAAGGAAGTGAAGTGCATCAGACACAGGTGATGATGAGAAAATGCATTTGGCTCATTCTCTAAGTAGTAACAACTTTTGATTATGTGATAAAATACGAAAAACATTCCTGTGTTTTTCCATTATTCTACCACCTCACTGAACATTTTCTTACTCAATGTCAAGTATTTTCATGATACCTACCAGATATTCTAATCAGAATCTGTCAGATTTTAATCAAATCTGACACTTACCTACCTGGAGTTGACATCAGATTCTATAGCTTAAGGATTCAGTTCACAAAACTGCTACTTCCCATCTTGCATATGTATGTGCATACACAAACGCACATCCTAACTTTAGACACCAGTCAAAGTCTAGGTTGTTTCTTCTTCACCTAACTGGCTAAAAATTGGAGGTTCTTACAAGCCCCTCTTTACTAGAGCCATTCATGAAATTTAGAAAACCAGTTTACTTACTAGATTACAGACTTATTATAAAAGGACACAACACAGGAACAGACAGATGGAAGGAGATGCATGGCACTCTCCCAATAGCTCCCATGTTCACCAACCCCAAAAGCTCGACAAACTCTGCTTTTTGCCTCTTTCCTCTCACTGGAAGTAAGGGGATGGGACTGACAGGTCTAATCCTCTAATAATGTGGTTGGTTCCCCTGGCAACCAGCCTCCATCCTTAGAGACCTTCCAAAAATCATGTCATTTTTACATAAACTCAGGTGTGACTGAAAAGGCTTTTTATGACAAAGCACCTTTACATCTGTTATTAGGAAATTATAAGGGTTTTAGGACTTATGTGTTAAGAAGACCAAATATGTATTTCTTATAAATTACAATATCACAATGGATAAACAATCAGACATAGAATTTTTAAGTATGTGAATAAAGCAGATGTCAGTGAAGACTATCTCTGTATAAAATGAATTAGTCTAGTGAGACAGAGAAAGATTTTTAACAGGTGCGAAAGATGGTTTGATCTCTCAAGTAGTACAACTAGTTAGCAAATCTAAAGGTTGTGAAAACTATAAGCATTAATACACAAAGTATTCTCTAAAGTAGGTAGCTTGGTTCTGTTCAATGTATGTAATGTGAACAGAAAGGAAACATCTTCTTGATTCTTGATTACAAAACAGGTGTGGGTGAATAGTTGTAATTCCTGAGCAAAAGCTCAGGAGTGAATATTTTTTTGCCTAAGAGTCTCCATAGGAACATCATCTCTGCCAGCATGTTATTCTTAAACCTTCTAAAATCCCTCACAACAGGAGATTTTTACAAAGAGGAACCCCCAAACTATAGGAAACTCTGCAGTCCTTGAAACAGTGATTGCCCATGCTTCGTTAGGTTAAAATAACAAGAGAACAAAATAATATGTTCTCCGTATACTTGATTACTATTTTATGATATTAAACAGGATTCCAGGAAGTGAAAAATGCTTCCGTATATAGGGGATTATAAAGGAATTACTTTACAGTTATTGTTAGAAGGAATTAATAGGTCTTAAGGTATGTGTGTTGGGGAAGAGGTGTCAAACACTGGTCTTTAGAATTAACCTAATAAAATAGCATTTGGAAGCGGGGGATATAGGTTTAAGTTTTTTTTGGGTCACTTCATATTTGATTATTTGGGTGAGTCATATAGCTCCTCTTTCAGTCAGTTTCTTGTTCTGTAAATTGGTAATGTACTGTTAATGGGGCTGAGAGAATATATTTGAAAGTGATTAATAAACTTGATAATGGTATATATTATCAGATGATATATATGGGTGTTTTGTTACATTTTGCTTTTCAAGATTGTAAATAAGAGCCAGGGGAAAGAAGGAAATGTTTAAAAGTGGAGTCTTAGAATATTGAAATTTCAAATAAATTTTTTTTTGGTTTTCAAGTTTTACAAAGAGTGTTTAATGTTATTTATAGCAAAAGTTGTCAGTTCACTCAATTTTTAGTCTTCAGTAAATAATTTAAAAATTATGAAACAAGCTCTATGTTATCGGTAAATATGCTAATCTCATAAAATCAATGATATGTTATTATGGATATCTGACTTACACGAAATGTACCTAATGTTTGTTTATTTATACATTGTTGTGTAGCCCAAACGTTATAAATATATGGCCTAACTGTTCTATTAAGAATACACATCCAACGAATGTAATCACAGTGAGGAAATTTTGGCTTTTTCATTTTCTAGTACATTTAGTTACATAAGTCCAGATTTTAAAATGTCTGGGTTGTATCTAATTTCAAAAGGCTCAAGTAGTTGAAGTACATCAGTAATAAAAAAATGACAGTGCATTGTGGTGGTAGGTGGTGATCAGTGTTTGTGATTGGTTACTTTTTTAAACCAGAGATTTTTAGGCTTTTAACATTAGAAATGACTGGAGTACTTGTTAAAAGTCTGACCTCTGATGTCCACTCAAGACTTACTGAATCAAAATTAACCTTGGTTCAAATCGAAATTATCAGGGAAACTTAGAAATTCCCCACCCCCAGAGTATTTGATTTAATTGGTTTGGAGTTGTGGTTAGTGATTTTTTAAACTGTATTGGAATTAGTTGTAGGACTTTTTTTTTTTTTTTAAAAGATTTATTTATTTATTTATACAAGCACTGGGTACAGTCAGAAGCACGGGAAGGTGAGAAAATTCACCAGAGCAGGGAGCAGAACAGGCAGACTGATGACATACATTGCTGAGGGGAGCAGCGGGCGGCAGGAGAGGTCTGTTGCACCATGTGGGACCCTTGCTGGCAGCCGGGGATCGAACTGGTGCTGCAGAGGCTGCAGGCAGCTTCGCAGCCCAGTGCTCAACTGCTGCGCCACCAGGGAGGCGCAGTTGTTGGACTTCTTAAGGTGCAAGTTGTTGGACCCCAACCTGAGAGTTTGTGATTCACTTGGTTTAAGTGGGGCCTGAGATTTTACGTTTCTAGTAGATTCCCAGGTGATGCTGATGCTAGGCACCACCCTTTGAGAACTGTATCCTTACTGAGGTTTTCAACTACCTTTTTAATTATGATATATAATATTAAATGAGGAAACTAAGTCTATAAGGAATATAGGAAGTATAGTTGATTTTTCTAAGTAAAAAGTGTTAAATTTAATTCATACAATACAAGGCATTTTTACTTTATTCATTATATTTGTAAGCGTAAGGTAAGCCTAATTTATAGTTCATTTACAATGAAAAATTGCAGACATCATAAATAATAATTTTTCAGAGGTAGTATCCTTAGAGATATTAAGTAAATGTTTTTTCCTTTCTCTCTTTTCCCAGGTTTATTGAGGTATTATTTATTTTTGGTAAAATTTACTCCAATGAGTTTGACAAATCTATCAGTTGTGTGATATCAACAGAAAAAAAAATACAGAAAAATTCTAGCAGTTCTCTTCTGCCCCTGTGTTGTCAATCTTTTCTCCATCTCCAAATCCTGGCAATTACTGGTCTCTTTGCTCACCTTCCAGGTCTGCCTCTTCCACAGTTTGAGCTGAATGTAATCATCTAATGTATAAAATTTTGATTCTTCAGTAAGTATAATACATTTGAGATTTATTTTGTTGCATTTTTTCCTTTATCCCCCACCCCTGTTTTTGGTAAGAGCAATTTAGATTCACAGCCTCCCTTGCTAGAACAAAATGATGATTGGTTACAAATGGTGAACCCATGCTGTCATGTTATCACCCAGTGTCTGTAGTTTACATTTGGGTTCTTTCTTGCATTATACTTTTTTACCAAAGTATAATGAAGGATAGTTTCCTGGAGTATCATGAAGATATTATGATATGAGGGCCTCCCCGGTGGCGCAGCAGTTGAGCGCTGGGTTGCAAAGCTGCCCGCAAGCCTCCGCAGCGCCGGTTCGATCCCCGGCTGCTCCCCGGCCACTGGAGGAGGGTCCCGCATGGTGTGCAGACCTCTCCTGCCGCCCGCTGCTCCCCTCAGCAGTGTACTTCTGTCCTTCTGCCTGCTCTGCTACCCGCTCTGACTCTGGTGAATTCTCTCACCCTCTCCTGCTTCTGACTGTATCCAGTGCATGTATAAATAAATCAATCTTTAAAAAAAAATTATAGTATGAAAAATAGCTTCACTGCACTAAAAATCTTTGCCTCTTCATCCATCTCACCCTCTTAATAGCTGGCAACCACTGATCTTTTGTTGTCTCCATAGTTTTGCTTTTCCCAGAATGCTGTAGAGTGGAAACCAAATGACATGTAGTGTTTTTCAGATTGACTTCTTCTACTTACTAATATTCATTTAAGCTTTCTCCAAGTCTTTTCATGACTTGATAGGTCATTTCATTTTGTTGCTGAGTAGTAATATACATAGTTAATCCATGGAAGTACTGAAGGGCAATGATTGTTTCCAGTTTTCATCAGTTATGAATAAAGCTGCCATAATAAACATCTAGGTTTTTATGTGAATATAAGTTTTCAGTACAGTGCAATTGCTGGATTATATGGTGAGGGTATGCTTTAATTTTATAAGAAACTGCCAAACCTTCTTCCAAAGTGTTTGTATCATTTTTTTTTTTAAAAGATTTATTTATCTATTTATACAAGCACTGGGTATAGTCAGAAGCGTGGGAGGGTGAGAGAATTCACCAGAGCCAGAGCGGGGAACAGAACAGGCAGATCGACGAAATACACTGCTGAGGGGAGCAGCAAGTGCTGCAGGAGAGGTCTGCGAGCCATGTGGGACCCTCACCGGCGGCCGGGGATCGAACTGGTGCTGCAGAGGCTCTGGGCAGCTTCGCAGCCCAGCGTTCAACCGCTGCACCACCAGCGGAGGCCCAATGTCTGTATCATTGGATTTCCTGCCAGCAGTGAATGAGAAATCCTCTTGTGCTATATCCTTGTCAGCATTTGGTTTTGTCAGTGTCCCATATTTTGGCCATTCTAATAGATAATCTAGTGGTATCTTGTTTTATATAATATTGAATATCTTTTCATATGCTTGTATATGATCTGTGTATCTTCACTGAGGTGTCTGTTCAGATCTTTGCCCATTTTTAAATTGCATAGTTTGGTTTCTTCCTGTTGAGTTTAAGAGTTTTTTTGTTTGTTTTGTTTTTTAAGTTAACAGTCTTTTCACAAGTATTATTTGCAGATGTTTTCTCTCAGTCCATGGCTTTTTTTATTCTTTGACAGTATCTTTTGCAGATGAGTTTTTATTTCAAGGTCCAATTTATCAATTTTTTCCAGAAATTATTATGCCTTTGGTGGTGTCTTAAAAAGTCAAAAACTCAAGATCGTCTACATATTTTTGTTATCTTCTAAGAATTTTAGTATATGCACTGCCAAAGTGAACACATCTCTGAGTTTTTACACTTGTTTTTTACATTTAAGGATTGTGATCTATTTTAAGTTCTTTTTTTGTGAGGATGTAAAATCTATCTTTTTTTTTGGTGTTTGGATGTCCTTTCGTTTGAAAAGTTATTTTTTCACTATTGTATTGAGGCACTTTTGCTCTTTTGTCAAAGATCAGTAGGATATATTTGTGTTTATATCAGTTTATGGGATCTTTGTACTGTTTTATTGATATATTTGTTCTTTTGTGTATATTCAACTGTCTTAGTAATTTGATTTATTGTTAGTATTAAAGTTGAGTAGTGTCCTGACTTGTTCACCTTTAGTATTACATTAATTATTTTCAGACTTTTGCCTCTCTGTGTAAGGTTAAATCCAATTTATGATGTATACTGAATAACTTGCTGGAATTTTGGAAGATTGTGTTGAATTGGTAGATTAAGTTGACAAGAACTGACATCTTGGCGATACTGAGTCTTCTTGTTCAACATTGAAGAGCTCTCATTTAATTCTTGGATTTCATTTATCAGTTTTGCTGTTTTCCTCATAGAGCTCTTGTCCATAGTTTTTTTATTTATCCCTCAAAATTTTTTTTTTAATTAAAAATGTAGTTTTATATTCTGTAAATTGTATTATGCCTTTAATTTCATATTCTACTTGTTTATTACTGATATATAGGAAAGAGAATGCATTTTGTATATTAACCTGCAACATTGTTGTAATTGCTTGTTAGTCTAAGAGTTTTAGGTCTTTTTTCAGATTTTTACACATGGGTAGTCATGTCATGTGTGAATATAGGCAATTTTCTTCCTTCCTCTCAATTTGTCAGCCTTGTATTTCCCTTACTTTTGTATTTGTCAGAAATTCTAATACAGTGTTGAGGAGAGTGATGAGAGGGGATATCCTTGCTTTGAAGTTCCTGATCACAAAAGCTTCTAGTTTCTCATTATAAAATATGTTAGCTGTGTTTTTATTTTTAAAGAAATAGTATTAAAAGGTGTATAATATAAAATTCACTATCTTAATGTTTAAGTGTATATTTCAGTTTTGTGTTTATTTAGTGCTTGTATAATTTTATGCAAAAAGGGTGTCAGAATTCTTTTCATCTTGCAAAACTGAAACTTTGCTCATTTAACAATAACTCCATATTTTTCCATCCTTATAACCTTTGGTAGCTACTATTTTACTTTGTCTCTAAGAATTTCACTAGTTTGGTTTAGATACCCCATATAAGTGGAATCATGCCATATTTTGTCTAAATTTTTAGAGATTGGTGCCGTATTTTGTCTTTTTGAGATTGGCTGATTTTACCTAGCATAATTTCTCAAGGTTCAGCCATGTTGTAGCACATATCAGATTTGCCCTCCTTTTTAAGAATGAATAATAGGGCCTCCCCTGGTGGTGCAGCGGTTGAGCACTGGGCTGCGAAGCTGCCCACAGCCTCTGCAGCACCGGTTTGGTCCCTGTCTGCCGGCGACGGTCCCACATGGTGCAACAGACCTCTCCTATCTCTCCTGCTGCTCCCCTCAGCAGTGTATTTCGTTGGTCTGCCTGTTCTGTTCCCCGCTCTGGCTCTGGTGAATTCTCTCACCCTCCCGGGCTTCTGACTGTACAGTGCTTGTATAAATAAATTAATTTTAAAAAATACAAATTAAAAAAAAGAATGAATAATATTCCTTTATATATATTTATATATACATATATGTATATCTCCTCCCCCCCCCCGTGTGAATATATCTCATATTGTTATTCATCCATCCATGGACACTTGAAATTGCTTCCACATTTTGCTATTTTGAGTAATATTGCTCTGAGGTGGGTTTACAACTATTTATTCAGTACCCTTGGTTTACTTAAAAGTAAACTTGATAGACACTTTATTTCCATGTCTTGGCTGTTGTAAATAATGCTGCTATGAATGCAGAGGTGCAGATAACTGTTTCAAGCTAGCATTTTTGTTTCCTTCAAACAGTGAATAATAGGGCCTCCCCTGGTGGTGCAGCGGTTGAGCACTGGGCTGCGAAGCTGCCCACAGCCTCTGCAGCACCGGTTTGGTCCCTGTCTGCCGGCGACGGTCCCACATGGTGCAACAGACCTCTCCTATCTCTCCTGCTGCTCCCTCAGCAGTGTATTCGTTGGTCTGCCTGTTCTGTTCCCCGCTCTGGCTCTGGTGAATTCTCTCACCCTCCCGGGCTTCTGACTGTACAGTGCTTGTATAAATAAATTAATTTTAAAAAATACAAATTAAAAAAAAGAATGAATAATATTCCTTTATATATATTTATATATACATATATGTATATCTCCTCCCCCCCCCCCGTGTGAATATATCTCATATTGTTATTCATCCATCCATGGACACTTGAAATTGCTTCCACATTTTGCTATTTTGAGTAATATTGCTCTGAGGTGGGTTTACAACTATTTATTCAGTACCCTTGGTTTACTTAAAAGTAAACTTGATAGACACTTACTTTATTTCCATGTCTTGGCTGTTGTAAATAATGCTGCTATGAATGCAGAGGTGCAGATAACTGTTTCAAGCTAGCATTTTTGTTTCCTTCAAACAGATAACCAAAAGTGGAATTACTGGATAACATGATAATTCCCTCCTGTTTTTCCTTGGTTGATGTGACAATTTACATCCCCACCAGTATTATCCTCCATATCCTTGCCAGTGACTGTTATTTCTTTTTGATGATAGCCCTTCTAAATTTTGTGGGATAATACCTCATTTAGTTTTCATTTGTATTTTCCTCATGATCAATGATGTTGAGCATCTTTTCATGTACCTGTTGACCATCTGCATTTCTTCCATGGGAGAATGTCTATTCAGATCCTCTGCCCATTTTTTAATTTTTTTTGATAGTGAGATTTATGAGTTGTTTGTTTATTTTGAACATTAACCCCTTATCCATATATGTGATTTGTAAATATTTTCCCCTATTCTGTAGGTTTTTTTGTTTTTTTTGTTTAAGCTTGATGGAGTCCCATTAAGTTTTGCTTTTTAATGCCTTTGCTTCTGGTATTAAATTCAAAAATTATCTCCAAGATCAGCATCAGAGAGCTAACTGCTTGCTGCTTATGTTTTTCTTCTAGGAGTTTTACGTTTTCAGATTTTACATTCTTGTGTATACTGTAAGATAATGGGCCAGTTTCATTCTTCTGCATGTGGCTGTCCAGTTTTTCTGACGCTGTTTATTGAAGAGACTGTCCTTTCCCCATTGTATTTTTTTTGCCTCCTTTATCATCATTTAATTGACCATCTATATATGGGTTTAATTGGTTCTTACATTGTTTCATTCATCTGTCTCTGATTTCTGCCAGTATTGAACATAGTTTTACTATAGCTCTCTAATATAGTTTGAAATCATGAGGTATGTTACCTCCAATTTTGTTGGTCTTTAAGACTACTTTGGCTATTCAGGATCTTTTGTGTTTCTATGCAAATTTCATGTTTTTTCTATTTCTGTAAAAAATGTCATTGGAAATGGAATAGGATTGCATTAAACCTATATGGATTGCTTTGGGTAATACGGGTTTTAGCAGTTATTCTTTCAATTCATGATGATGGAGTATCTTTCCATTTACTTGTATCTTTGGTTTTTTCATCAATGTCTTACAGTTTTAACTACACAAGTCTTTTTCATCTTCTTGGTATTTCATCTTCTTGCTATTTTGAGTAATATACTCGTAGGTATTTTAATTGTTTTTGATGCATGAATAGGATTGTTTTTTGATACTTATTTCTTACAGGTTAGCTTTACCAAGGAATAGTGTTCGTACATTGTACAAATTTTGACTGTAAGTTTTCAGTTTTGAGAAATGTACACATTTTTTTGTAACTACCATCACAGTCAAGATGAAACCATTTCTAGCATCCAGAATGTTCTTTTCATGTCCCTTACCTGTCAGTTGCCTTCCCATCACTCTGATCTTAGGCAACCACAGTTCTGCTTTGATATTTGTTAGTTTTTAAATTGAATTAGATAAAATCATGCAATGTGTTCTGTTTTGCTTCTGCCTTCATTTGAGGATATGTTTTTAAGTCATGCATGTTGTTGCATGTATCAGAAGTTTATTCTTTTGAATTGGTGCATAGCATTCTATAAAGTAAATATATCCAGTCTATCAGTTCATTTGTTGGACATTTAGCTTGTTATCGATTTTGAGCTATTATGAATAGATTTCTTTTTTAACATTATAGTGTTAATCTAAGTTTTCACTTCCATCAATATGACAGTCTGTATTGCCTCAAAATGTCATTTCTTTATATAACTACTTTACCATTGTTATGTCTAAGAAAAATAACAGTAACTTCTTACTAGAATATATTTGGTTCGTAATTCAGGTTACCAAACTGATTCCAAGTCTTCCATAGTGACTCTCCCCTACTTTGTGTGTGAGGGTAAATGGCCCAGGCCCAGACCCATTGTTGCCGTGTTTTTGTTCTTTTTTAATCTCCCTCTTTCACCTCTAAGAGATTAACATTTTTAGTAGACATGACTGCTTATTTGTAAAATTACAACCTGTGTTTTGATTAAGTCTAATAGTTATCAAGGTGTTTTTTGTTCTTCTATCTTCTGTATTTCTTGTGAACTAAAAATAAGTCTAAAGATTAATTTCTGGCTAAAATTTTTTTGCACTAGTCTGTGATACTGTGTACTTTATATAGCAGCATCTCATGGAAAAAATCACTAAATGATTAGGAATCATTTAGTTAATAAGATGTTAAGATCTTTTTTTCCCTTTGCAATTTTGTGGAGTGATACCTGTTGCCAGAATGTTAAAAAAGAAATTTACTTATAATAGCTCAAAACGATAACAAGCTAAATGTCCAACAAGTGAACTGATAGACTGATTATATCCAGAATGTAAAGATGTAAGAATAGAAAGAATGTAAAGATGTTGGAATCCATGGATGATCCTTACCTGGATGCATTATTTCATTAGGGATTACAAAATGGTAATTTCCTAATTCTGTTATTTCTTCTGTAGTTATTTTGTTGTCATTTTTCAATCAAAATGAATGTTCATTCCCTTTAGAGTTGGGATGAATGATAACTGCCTAAAAATGTAGGAAAAATTCTGAATTCTTTAACTTTTTCCCCCCAAGATAAGGAGTTTAGTGCTATATGCTTTTCTATGGTAGCAAGTAGATTTCTTTTTTTAGTCTCCTTGTGGATTCATGGTTTTTACTTTTTAAAAAAAAAAAAAAAAGATTTTATTTATTTATTTATGCAAGCACTGGGTACAATCAGAAGTGCGGGAGGGTGAGAGAATTCACCAGAGCCAGAGTGGGGAACAGAACAGGCAGACTGAGGAAATATACTGCTGAGGGGAGCAACGGGTGGCAGGAGAGGTCTGTGTGCCATATGGAACCCTCGCCTGGTGGCCCGGGATCAAACTGGCACTGCAGAGGCTGCGGGCAGCTTCACAACCCAATGCTCAACCACTGCGCCACCGGGGAGGCCCGATTTTTACATTTTTTTGTAATCAATTACAGTTATTCTTTCTGATGTGAAAATTGTTTAGGAAAATATTCTCTTTTTCTTTTTAGATATTGGTTGATAATAGTTGAAATATTGAAGTGATATATAACATACAGTAGTAGATTTTTTGGGCCCAGTTATATTACTATTTTCTAATCTTTTGATCTAGTAATCATTTTTGATGAGCTAAATTCACCTTTGCTTAGCTTTCAACTCCTTTTAGATCTCACTGTTTATGTTTTCTACTTCCATTATAATTAGTGCCCTTTTCCCCCTCCAGAATAAAATAAGGGATGAAGTAAATAATGCTTTATTTTTTGTTCAGGACATAATCAACTTTATCAGAGGATGAAGAGATTTTATCTAGTTGTAACTTAGAATTGTCAAATGCAGTCATTTAATATGTTTTAAAGCTAATACTAGGTGTCTCTTTATTGCATAACCCTTTGTTACCTTACTAATTCTTAAAATTGTCTTCCACATTGACAAACCCATTGTGCAAGTTTAACTGATTTAAATCCAACATTGCTAGTTCTAGAAACTTAAAAGTAAACAGCTTTATCCTCTGTTGTTACAGTCACCTTCTATTTTGTTATCACCCTTATTCTCCTTTCCGTTTTGGTAGAAAATACCATGTCTTGAATATACCATCTGTTATGATCATATTCAAAGTACAATGACTTTGGGAAAATCACTTTTAACTTTCAAATAACAGTAAGTTTTGATTATAGAAATCATGTTTTTCCATCTTTTGTACTGGTGAACTTGACTATTTTACATTGGTATGCTTGTGTAGTCCATAATTTTTTCTTCGATCTGAATTACCAGTTTAGATTGCTCTTCACTCTGTCCTTTGTCTAACAGTATTCTTGTATTTCAAAAATTGAAATTTTCCATCTGCTGTATTGTTTCTCTTTGTATTTTCTTTATTTGTGTGTGTGCGTGTTTTGTGGTTGGAGTAGAGTGGTTGGTACGTTTGCTTATTAATATTGACCTTCCAAGTTCTCTTGTTGTTGAGTTTTGTGTCTCAGTTACAGTGCCTTGCTAATTGCATGTTTAATGGAAATGTGTGTATGTCAAAAATACATTTCGTCATGATTATTTTTCCTTGAATTTCTCTGAAATGAATTAACAAATGTTCATCCAGTATAGTATATATGTGCTTGTTTCTGTTGTAATGCCTCTAGAAAGATGGAAACAAAATCGGTTATGTTGTTTGTCCAGTTGCCACTGGGGTCTGGGGTTGTAGAAGTCTTATTTTTCCCTGTGTTTCCTTAATTTACCTTTTAAATCTCACTCCCTAAATTTAAAGTCTTCTGTTGCTATATATATATATATATATATATATATCTGTGTGGCCCACATAGTCCTTAAAAAATGCTACGTCCATATTAATTGATGCATTTAGCAGGAGCAATTTTTGGTTTCCAGCTTTTATTTTTGTGGTTTTATCTGAATTTTTGTGACATTTCTGTTCTAGTTAGGTGCATGTGTGTTGGCTAGACTGTCAATAACAAATGAAGAAATTCTTGCTTTGTAAATAGTAACAAAAAATAAAGAAGTGTTCTGGATATTTATTTGAGAGTAATTGTCAAAATGTGTTTTTGTTTATAAAGGTGATAGGTTGTGTGAGTTAGCTCAATGTTTCAACTGCTGGACTTACTATCATTTCTTAAATCACTGAAGATGAGAATATTAATTTTTTTATTATTTTTTAAAATATTTATTTATTTATTTATACAAGCTCTGGGTACAGTCAGAAGCGTGGGAGGGTGATGGAATTCACCAGAGCCAGAGTGGGGCGCAGAGCAGGCAGAATGATGAAGTACACTGCTGAGGGGAGCAGGCAGGAGAGGTCTGCGCACCATGTGGGACCCTCACCGGTGGCCGGGTATCGAACCAGAGCTGCAGAGGCTGCGGGCAGCTTCTCAACCGAGTGCTCAACCGAGTGCTCAACCGCTGCGCCACTGTGGAGGCCCGAGAATATTAATTTTTAATCTTATTTTTTTGGTTCTGCATTAATCATTGATCTCGTCATTTCAGTATGTTAATTTCTCATTAAAATATTTCAGGAGCTCTTCTATTTTTTTATCGTCATCTTTTTCTTAATGCTATCAAATTAGTATATATGTAGAGATCTGTTTGGCTCAGATGTTAGTGTTCAGCCTTTATTTCCTATCCATCTGCATTTATGAAAATAGTAAGTGGGCTGTTTTGGTAATCACATAGAACATGAGACTAGTACCTGCCGTATGAATATAAAGCATCAGGAAAAGAAAAAAAACATGACCACTATGGTATATACACGTTTTTTAGAGAGAAAAATAATTGAGTCTCTTAATTTTTGTGTTGTTTCTGGCATAGTTTTTATAGCTTACCAATCAAAATCTCTCAAGAGCTGGAAAATTCACCCATTATTGAAATTCCTTGTGCTGATTAACATTTATCGTAACATGTACAGTGCACATGATTTTTCTTGAATATAATAATTAAGATAAAAGGGAAATGAGTTTTTGAGCTCTTTTTTTTTTTTTTAAAGTGAATGCTCTTTAATTCTGGTAAACTGAGATCCTGGTGGAATTCATGAGTTCTGTGGAGCATTACCAGTGTAATTTAAAAATGACTTAATTATGAATCAGTGTTTTTCCCTGGCATTGCCACTTACTTGCTTGGTGACCTTGGCCTCATACATCAAACTCTGAATTTATTAAATGAGACTACTGGAAAGTTTCATTGCTATAGTTTGGAAAAATGAAGAGAATAGTAGTAAGCAATTAACATGCTTTTTACCAGACATTGCTGCTTAATAATGAATATTTCTATAAAGGTGAATTGATTTGAATGTAAATAGTTGCTGGCATTTATACATTGAAATCATTGAAAAATTCCTGAAAATTATGTGCTCGTTTAGTTATTTGTGTGCTATTAGTGCCATGATTTCATTAGTTGAAATGTAAAGATGTTACATGGAATAATTAAAAGCATATATTGTGTCTTAACTGGTAGAGTGCCCTTTGTAAATGATTTTTTTTTACTAGTTAATAGGGAACTAAATAATTTTCTGTAGTAATATATCATTTTGTCAGCCTAGTTTTTTCTTTCACAAAGTTTTGAGTTTGCTTTTCTTCATCACCAAAAGTGAATTGTAGAAACTATAGAAAGTAAAAATAAGCAAAAAGAAAAATCATTATGGTCTCTACACTCTACAAACTCTACTAGTTAGATAACACTGTTAACATTTTGATGTCTATTGTAATCTTTATGTTGCACGCGCATGTTTACACAGAAACAGAAAGTTAAGGACAATGTTTTACTTTTTCCAGTTGCAGTTACTTTTTATGACAGGTGGTTTTTGAAGTTTTAGCATTGTAGACCATTGTTCAAACTGATGTTAGGAAGAAATGCCATAAAAAAAAAAAACACATAAAAATGGAGCTGCTCTGGTTGAGAATGGAATGGAAATACAAAGCTTCACTGTTTAGGGTTCTTCACTATCCTGAACAGCCTGCCTTGGAGGTACCTCCAAAGAACTCTAAGACTTTCTGTAGGAAGCACAGCTGAAAATTACTGCTCTCTAAAATTTTTAATGATTGCAGAGTATTCCCTTATATGGCATCTGTGATAGCTCTCTGGGCATTCTGCTTAGATCTTCTTTGAAAGAAATCTGCCTTGAGGAATGTTGTTATCTGACAGTCTCCAGCTGCAGAGCCTTTGGGATTTGCTGCAGCATAGAGCCTTTGCAAGGCTGAGCCAGCTCTCTCTCAGTAACTAAGCACAGCAGGATACTAAGGTCTAGCTAGTATTCCCAGTATGGGACTGCTCTTGCACCTGATCACCAATTTGGAATGGCATACTAGAACTACACCGGTCTGAAGCTCACAAAGTTGACAGATAGGCATTGAATCCTGAAGGGTTTCTGTGCTTACTCAACTTCTACACTTTCTCAACTTATACTCCTCCTCCCTTTCGTTCTTCTCCCCTTCATTCTTCATAAACTTGTCTCATGATGAACGTATTACACTTCTGACTCTATCTTGGATGTGCTTCCTGGAGATCCTGACTGGACACATGTCCAGGTGTTTGCCTGTTTTTTTTCTTTTTTTAAATATTTTTAAGTTCTAGGTAGAATACATGTCTGTGGCTTTTAAAATACATGTCTGTGCCTTTCAAGGCATATGCAAAAGGAAAAAATAATCACCCCTTCTTAAAATCTTCAGAAAGAAAACAATCTTACATGTTCATTTTTAAACCTGTCATAGTCTCAGTTGTATCATTATTTCTTGACTTACCAGAAACTTTAGATAATATCTGTTACCTTAGTGTTCTGAAAGAAAAGTATCAAATATTCCTTTTATTATTCTCCCCCATCTTTTGAGTTTTGTTAGCTAGTAATATTTTTATCTTGTCAGGGCTTTGTTTATACCTAATCATAGAGCTATAATTTAAACTATGATTTCACTATAAAATTAATTTTAAAAAATGAAAATCATCAATGACATTTGCTGTATTACAGTTACATAAATAGAATTTAGTTCTGAATTACTTGTTTTGGTTGATACTGGAGAGGAGACATGCAATTCTTTGTGTATTAACTTTGTCAAATATGTCTTCAAATTTCTTCTAGATGCTCATCTGTTTCTCTTGTTCATATTGTCTTGTACAGTGGTTAGGAGCACAAGCCTCACTACTTGAGTTTCAATTCCAGCATCAGCACTTACCTTACTGGTCATGTGATCTTGAGCAAGTTACTTAAGCACTCTGTGCCTGAGTTATCTGATCTGCAAATTGATGTAATAGTTCTTATATTAATTTTCTATTGTCATTGTAACAAATTACCACAGATTTAGCACCTAAAAGTTTCCATGGATTAGAAATTCAGTGGACTAGTGTAGAGTCTGGCAAATCCATAATCTGTTTGCAGAGCTGGTTCCTTTCTGTAGGCTGTAGGGGAAGAAAAAACATTTCCTTGATCATTAAGATTGTTGGCAGAATTAATTTGCAAGCATTTGCCGGTCTCAAGTCCCATTTCTTTGCTGGCTGTTGACTTGGGGGTGGGTAGTCATTCTCAGCTTCAAGATGCCACATACATTCCTTGTTTTATGGCCCCCTTTATCTCAGAACTAGCAGTGAAGGGTTGAGTCTGCTTAATCTTCCTTTCTCCTGCCTCTCTTGCTGATTATTGATTGACTCCACTGCCTTCTACTTTTAAGATCCCATGCGATTACATTTGGAACATTATATATATATATATATATATATATATATATATATATATATATATATATACACACACACACACAACATACGCTAACCTCCCTATTTTCAAGTTTGTAACTCTTGCCACATAGTGGACACAGGAGTAATAGGCAGGGAGTGAAGATCATGGGCAGAGGTGGTGGTAGCAGTCCTGCCTGTCACTTTCTGGCCTCTTGATCTGTGTCCATCCCTACATCCTAAGGTCCCCAAGAAGTCTCATCCTGTAACAGCATCAATTCGAAGTTCAACAATCTGATTAGCTCAGTAGTCCCAAATCTCCGCTAAGTCATCTAAATCTAGTACAGGGGAAAGCCTTTTATCTGTGAACCTGTGAATTAAATAAATAAGTTATTTCCTCCAAAAATACAATGGTGGGACAGCCACAGGATGACAAGTATAGAAATTTTAATTCAAAAGGGAGAAAATAGAAAAGTGAAATAGGAGTCATAAGTAATTTCAAAAGGCGGCCAGGGAAACAACAATAGATTTCAAGGCATGGGAGTAAATTCTCTATAGTTTACAGCTATACCTACCCTCTGGTCTTGCATCTCTGCCCTTTTTCTTTGGTTATTTTGTTGTTTGCTTTTCATCTTTTATTTTTCTACATACTTGGTAATAATTGCTTGTTATCCATAGTCATGAAAGAAAGATTAATTTGGTCAGGAGGAGGAGAAATCTAATAGTAGGGTAAATCATATGGAATGTAGTTCTTTAACTGCTGATTTACTAATTTATGTTCTTGATGATATCCCACCCTTACCTACTGTTGTTTTTTGTCCTTTAAGATTGGAACCTCTTTTGGCTTCATTGGGAAGATCCAAACTGCTATCTGGGTTGCAGTTTCCTTTGCTTGTTTTTCCTTAACCTGATCTCATTTGTTTTATGTTTTCCACACATCATCCCAAATTCTGATCTGGTGATGGAATGTTTTCCCCCCATGCATTTAAATGATTTGATTAATTTTTTTCCTGAGTTTGTTAAAAAATAAAACAAATTTCTGTTATTACCTGAAGACCACATTTGTGAGCTCACATTTGTGAGCTCATTCTGCCATCTTAAATTGGAAATCCTATAGTCTAAGAGTCCTCAAGTGTTAGATTTGACAGTGGTTTTTGAATTCCTGTGCTGCCACTTGCTAACTGTGTGCCGTTGGGTAAGTTACTTCATATGTCTGTATCTGTTTACTTATTCCAAAGAGGGAATAGTGGTATCTACTATATGTAGTTGTGAGAATTAAATGTCAGAGTATATAAAATTCTTAGAATGGTACCTCGTATGTCATAAGCATTTAATAGTTCTTACTTGTTTTGACCATCATAGTAATCATACTCGTCTATCCATCCTTTGCTTAAAAAGAAAGAAACCTTATATATTTTATTCTTTTGAGCCAATTCTTTTTAAAACAAATTCACTTGACTTGATTTTTACTTTAAAATACAATTCTTTTTTGCTGTGCTGGAATTATGAAACTGGGGACATGGAATAGCTAAGAATCAGTTAGCTAAACTAAGGAGAGAAAGGGTTAGAGGTGATTAGAGAAACATCAGTTTGTGAGGATGAAGGATTAGAAATTGCAAACCATATCTGTCTACATAGATTTTAGGGATAATAGTGAAGGGTAAAGGATGTAGAGTTAGACTTTCTGGATTAGAATATTTATTACACAACTTACAAGCTTTGTGACTTTTGGTAAGCAACTTTTCTGGACCTCATTTCACCTTCTGTTAAATGAGATAAAAGGGATATTAGGAAGCTCTCACAAATTAATGTATACAAATGGCTTACAAGTTTTTAGCTTTTAGTATTAGTATTCTGTTTGGGTTTTGAGTTAAGTGTTTGAACATGTTCAGTTTGTGCAAATGTAAGGAATATAAAATTGAAATAAAGGGTGGGATTTTTATATTGAAAGGAGTAATGTTCCATTATTTAGGGGTAGAATAACAATTTGAACAAAGAAATTACCTAGATTAATCAATATTTCATTAATACATTACTACTTCAATCATTTGGCCCTCGAGTTGTTCTGAGGTGTTTGGGCCACATCATGTTGGTGTGGCAACATGTTCCTCTTTCTCTCACTTAGTAGCCATTAAAACAGTTTCTCTCTTTCATCCTGATTGCACCTTATTTTCAGAATTTCTACTTTAGTAGCTAATGGTAATTAGACCCCGGTTTTTTTTTTAAATTCATCCTTTGAAGTTGTAGAAAGTTTGAAGTTAAAATACATGTGAAACAGAATTGTTTGTCATATTTATAGTTTCTTTTTAGAATATGCTATTCAATTATTTTTCCTTCCGGTTTTTGAATATTATAATTATTAGCTACTTCAGTATCTTTAATTAATTACCCTATTTATTGCAATTTTTCCATATAAAAAACTGAGTAATACTTATTTTGTATTTTTTACATGAATTAAATGGTTGTATATACTTTTGTTTGTCAAATATTCATTTTGAAGAACTGGAGTTTAGATCAAAGATGCAAGGGATGAGGGGATTCACAAGAGACAGTGGGAGCAGAACAGGCAGATTTACTAAAATACACTGCTAAGGGGAGCAGCTCACAGGTGAGACAGGAAGGTTTACTACCCCATATGTGGGGCAGCTCCCTGACTGGGGATTGAACTCAGGCCATAGTGATGATAGCACTGAGACTTAACCCCTCGGCCACCAGGGAACCCCCTTCCCTGCCATTGCTGTGTATACTTTTGAGATCTTTTTTCAAGACATGTCTTATTTATTATATTTCCTTTAATCATAGACATTCATGATCAGTTTTGAAGTTATCTTGAAGATGAAGTGATTGCAGACTATTCATATGACTTTCTTAGTTAACTCTGACTTGTGCATCTCTTTATGATAAGTAATTTCTCCAAGATAATCTTTAAATAGAATCTATCTGATGAATTGCCAAAAGAATGATTTTTCCTGAAAACAATAAATGCCTTTTGTATTCACTGTTTGCTACACCTCTTTTCATTATCTATGAAGGTGGGGGTGCATGACACATACACTTGTCTTTATTTGTGCTGAGAAATGTTTTAGTCTGCCACCTTTAAGGCCAACTTGTTCTTTAGCAAAATTACTCTAAAATTTGGCAGTTTGTTACAACGTATGTTCTTTTATAACCTTGATGGTCCATTGCTAAATGTAGACCTGATTATTGTTTTTTACATGATCAGTTTTGTGCATTACTAAACATGGTATACAGCTATTCTGTGTTATTAATTATAGGCTTGCTTTTGAAATTTATAAACCATAATGACATTTTGATTCAAGAATATAAAATGTTACTCTTGTTATAAAGCAATGCCTACCTGCTAAGATAGTTGAGTTTTTTGTTTTATTTGGGTAATGTGCTATTTTGAGCTTTGGTTGTTAATTGATAGATGTGGTATCCTCTCTGTGAAAGCTTTTAAAATGCATAACACGTATTTCGGAAAGCAGCTGTTGCTATGGCAACTCTTGGGTCACTTGCAGCTCAGCTTACATGATTGGCTGTTAATGGAGTCTAATATGCTTGAGAAGAGAATTGAGCAAATGAAAGAGGGTTTTGAAGGAATCCTCTTAAACCTCTTAAAGTTTAACAGAATGGCACACAAAAATTTAACACTTACATCACTGATATATTTTTCTAGAAGTTTTGCAAATAATGAAAGTGAGACAGGGCAAATTTTTGGAAAAATTCATTTTTTGAACCTTTTTAAGAATGTTGGAAACTTGTATTGTCATTCTTCTTCATTTTATTCCTGTGTAAAAAATCACTGTCATATAGCTATTGGGTTTTTTTGTTTTTTTCTATGTTCTACCCTTTGTAGCATCTACCGCAAAGGAGTTAATTAGATGTAGGCATGGGGAGGTCATTAATTTTGCAGGATAAGAAAGAATGGTAAAACCAGGAGTATTAATGTCTAAATTTACTCTGGTTTCATGAGTTAGTCTTCTTTCGAATCTGCCGCTCTTCAGGGTTACTTGTGAATTGGTGTGAAAGGGGGAGGTGGTGGTGTGCATTATAGCTTTTGAGGCACGTGAAGTGAATAAAATCATCTGACTAAGAACTTACATAATAAAAATAAAGTTATAAAAAATGACAATAACTGTCTTGTTAAAAGATAGTTTTCATGAATATATACCTTTTGTAAAAATAAGAGCAATTTTACTAATTTTGGCAGTTATATAATAGGTGCAATTAAAATATAATTACGGAATATAAAATTCAGGTAAAATGTGTTAAAAGAATAAATTACTATCACCTTAGCAGTGATTTTATTTTGTAAAACAAACTTAAAGCTGGTTAGTTCAGCAAGTATAGGAAATGGGACTAGGCATGTAGCTTATTTTAAGTATCTGTTGTTTCTGCTTTATGTTAGGGTTTAAAAGAAATGATTGATCATGGTGCTTTCCTGAAATGGACACACTAAATAAATGACATCTATTTTGGTATATGTTGTTATGCTGAATTTTCTGATCTTGCTAACACAACTGGTAATAAAAAATTAGTTAGCACTTACCAGTACCCCAAATTACCTTTGATGTGTTCTTTCTTTCATTAAAGGAATACTTTGGGATATTAAAGAAAAAAATTTCTTGAAAGACCCATAGAAATGTAGGATACCCATACTACTTTTGTGACTTCAGAAGTTCAGTACATTTCCTCTGAACATTTAAAATCTGCAAGTCTGTCATCACTATAACCTTTGGAATTAAACAAACTATTTTGTTTTTAAAAGATAGTGTTCATGTCACCTGGTGACTATAGATCTTGGTCTGCTTGTGGTAACTTTGGTAATACTGTTTTATGCTGTTACCTAATATAATTATTAATTCTGCTCCCATTTTACTTTTAATTCTAAGAAATTAAAAGAAAAGCACAAAAAGTCACATGTAAATACATAAGTTATAGATAGCCACTATTAACATTTTGGTACATTTCATTTTTTTGTGATTTTTCTGCACATGAGTGTTTATTAAACATGTATAGTAGAGCTCATTATTTTCATTCTATATTATACCATGAATATTTCATGTTTCATTTTTCATGAAAATTGTTTTTAATGTTATATAAAATTTCTCCCTTTGTAAGGCATTAGCTGGGTGTTTGTTTAGCTATTATAATAATTCAGGATAGGTGAATATCTTTCATGTACATATATTTACATTTATTTTATTTGGGGACATATAGAATAGGGATTGCTGAATCAAAGGCTACTGATTTTAAAGGTCTTGTTGTGTCTTAATTGCTTTTTCTAAAAGGCCTTTTTTGTTTTAAAATTATTTTTATTTTTTTTTTTTTTTTTTTTAGATTTATTTGTTTATTTATTTATTTATGCAAGCACTGGGTACAGTCAGAAGCGCAGGAGGGTGAGAGAATTCACCAGAGCCAGAGCAGGGAGCAGAGCAGGCAGAAGGACCGAAGTACACTGCTGAGGGGAGCAGCGGGCGGCAGGAGAGGTCTGCGCGCCATGTGGGACCCTCCTCTGGTGGCCGGGGAGCAGCCGGGGATCGAACCGGCGCCACAGAGGCCGCGGGCAGCTTCGCAACCCAGCGCTCAACCGCTGCGCCACCGGGGAGACCCTTTAAAATTATTTTTAAATTTACTTTTTGAACCATCAAGTACATATATGATTGAATAAATCATCAATTCATGGCACACAGTAATTATTAACTCATTCAAGGTCTTGCTTGCATTTTATTTAAATGCTCGATATATACAACTTTTTTTGTGTGCATTTTATAAAATACGTTGTCTTGTTTAAATATATTTCAAGTCACAACTAATGTAGACTTGGAATTGTTTTGTTCTTTTTTTTTCTTTCACTCAGTGTTGTGCTTTAAAGATCTTTTCATGTTGCTCTATGCCTGTTTTATCCACTGACAAATGACTTCTTAGTAGTCTATAATGTGCATCTACCATTTTTCACTTGTGTCCCATTTCCCCAGTGATAGACACCATGATTACTCCTACTTCCTGATACTACAAACTGCTGAAAGGAACATCTTCATGTATCCCTTTATGGATATATACTTAAATGTGAGTTAGATTTCTGATTTGTATTTGCACAGTTTCACTAAATAATGCTAGATTACTCTTCTGGATAGTTGTACCAGTATGTACTCCCACTCTTGGGTACAAGAGATTCCTGTATTTCCACTTTAGATAAATCTGAATAATGGTGTGGTATCAAAATTGGTAAGAAAAGTAGAATTTTTTTTTTTCATCCAACTGACTATCTCCAGGTTGTAAGGGTATAATTTTCTTTTCTTTCTTTCTTTCTTTTTTTTTTTTTTAAAGATTTATTTATTTATTTATACAAGAACTGGGGTACAGTCTGAAGCGCGGGAGGGTGAGAGAATTCACCAGAGTGGGGAATAGAACAGACAGACCGACGAAATACATTGCTGAGGGGAGCAGCGGGCGCGGCAGGAGAGGTCTGCCGCACCATGTGGGACCCTCGCTGGCGCCGAGGATTGAAGCGGCGCTACAGAGGCTGCGGGCAGCTTCCCAGCCCAGTGCTCAACCACTGCGCCACCAGGGGAGGCCCGGTATAATTTTCTTTTTAAAAGGTTTATTTATTGGGCCTTCCCTGGTGGCACAGCAGTTGGCGAGGGTCCTATGTGGCATGCAGACCTCTCCTGCCGTGCCCACTGCTCCCCTCAGCAGTGTATTTCGTCACTCTGCCTGGCTCTGGTGAATTCTCTCACCCTCCCATGCTTCTGACTGTACCCAGTGCTGGTATAAATAAATAAATATATCTTTAAAAAATCTATCAAAAATAACTATGTTAAAAAAAAGATTTATTTATTTATGCATTGAAGAACTGGGGTATAGGCCAGAGGTGTGGGGTATGATAGAATTCACCAGAGTGGGGAGCAGAACAGGTGGAGTTACAGGCTGAAAAACACTGCTGAGGGGAGCAGTAGGTCAGGCAGGAGAGGTCTAATGTGCATATGTGATTAGCTTCCAGGCCAGGGATTCAACTTTGGCCATGTGGTGATAGCACTGATACTCAACTCCTAGGCCACCAGGGAGGCCCCAAGAATATAATTGTTTCCCATGTGCTTCTCTCTTCAGTCATCCCAAAGTGGTATATTTGCTCTGTTTTGCAAGGCAGGGTAGTAAAGTGCTTAAAAGCATGTACTCTGGGTTCCAATCACCTTTGGTTTGAATTCTGATTCTGTCATTTATTAGTTGTATGACCCTGAACTTTCGTATAACTACTAGATACTTCTGTTTTATAATTTGCAAAATATAAGAGAAGTTTCTTGCCTATGTTTTTAAGTCAATGAATATGTGTATTGTGTGTATAGTGATTGCTACATAGTAAATGACATATACATGTTGTTAATTAAAAATAGTTCCCTAACATTAAGTAACACAAGAAATCTAGGAGTGTATCACTGTCATTTTATCTGGCCGTTGTGTATTACCACTTAAAATATATTCTTGAGAAAGAATGCTTAACTTTACTATTCATCAAAGAAATTTAATGTAAGGCAATAAGAAAATGATGTGTATTTCACTAGTGATAGACATCGATAATTTTTCTACAAGTTCACTAGCCATTTTCCTCACATAACCAGTTTTTTTCAGTATTTTTTTCATGTTACAACTTTTTCAAATTTTAATATTAAACCTTTGACTGTTATTGGTGGTAGTTTCCTTAGTTAGTTTGTTTTGATGTACAGAATTTTAGTATTAATGAAGACCTACTTATTTTATTCCTTGGTAAGGCTTTTTATTGTTTTTATGCAGAGGAAGACCCATAATTTCCTGAAATTTTCTTTTGAGACTTTCTTGTGATCTTTCCACTCTGTATTTTTCTGGTTAAACGACCTTTCTTATCAGTTATTTTTCCTTTGTTCTGAATTACTTACCTTATTTCTTCCTGAAGTGCTATAATTTAAGATGATGATAAATAATTATTCACTCTGTTTAACTCCCCTTTTCCTAAGCTTTCTATAGAATTCAGGATATCATTGGTGGCCTCTCAGGGAACACTGAAGATGTGACAATGTGTTTGGGTTTGATAATTGGGCGACATTACAGATTTCCTACTCACATTAAGTTAGGTTTAGCTCTTTTATGTTGTGGTCTGCACGTGTTTATCTCAGTTTTAGGGATCTGCATAAGATTATTAATAGTTGTATAAAGGTCCTTCAGCCATAAAGAGAAGAATCAGAGCTTGAGAAATATACTGCTCTAGCAGGAGAAATCAGAGTTCACTTGTATCAGGTCCAAGTTAGTATCAGAGCCAAGATGAAAGCCTGTGTTTCCTGAATCCAATTTTCCTCTACATGATAGGGAGCTATTTGAAAGATACTAAACAGGGATTTGGTGTGATTAATATTTCATATAAACTTGTATGACTGTAGGGTGGAGGATTGAATTGAGGTGAGCAAGAAAACTAGGAGACTGTAGATGTTCATGGCAATAGTGTGTGCCTCTCATGGCGGTATGAATAGTAGTAGAGAAATGCATGTAAGGTACATTTTATTTGTAAAATGGGCAAGATTTTAAGGGGAAGTTAAGGATGACCTCAGGATTTTGACTTTCTGGCTTTAGCAACAAGATGATTGCATTAGAATCATTTGGAGGAGAAACAATTTTTAAATTTAATTTTGTTAAATTTCTTTTTTGAAAGACAAGGAGATATGGGATACAATTGAGAAGAGGAACTCAGTTTATGGAATGTCATAACTAAAGTCAATGTTGCAGCTCAGAATATATAAGGAATAGTAAAATCAGATCTGAAATAAATATTTTAGAGTTATTAGCTACTTGGGAAATTAGCACTAACAACCTTTTCTTACTGCCTGTCACATCCCTTAAACTGTGTTAGTGCTGCATGACAGAATATTTAGAGCGGTTATGGGAGGGGAATACTCCTCTAACCAACTGACTCATTGAATTCTGTGGTGGTTAAAAACCAAGCTATAGTTCAAAGGGATACTGTAGTGTAGAGATGTTAAATTGTTAAATTTTTATTATGGAAAATTTCAAACATATGCAAAAGTAAACAGAATTGTATAGTAAGTCCTTGTGTTACTGTTACCCAGCTCAACAGTTTTAAACCCATGACTAATTGTTTTTCATTTGTACATATCCAATCCTATGTTCATTTAAAATAAATCCCTGATGTGTCATATCATCATCTGTAAATATTTTTATAGGTAGAAGCAGTGAATATAAACTCCCTTTCTGGAAAGGAAAGCAGGGAATGTGGTACTTAGAAAGGTTAGGGAGCCATGGTCTTTGTTTTAAGTGAAAAGGGGACACTTGAGTGTTTTGTAGGCTTAGAAAGTGATAGTGGAAAATGAAATTTTTACATAAAGTAAGAACACAAAAATGGATAACTTATTTTCTGAGATAATAATGAAGGACAAAGAGTGTATGAGGCAAAAAAAAAAAATTAGTAGATAGTTAATAACTTAATGATCTCAGTTGTTTTTTTTTTTTTTTTAAGAATTATTTATTTTATTTATGCATGTACTGGGTATAGTTAGAAGCGCGGGAGGATGAGAGAATTCACCAGAGCCAGAGAGGAGAACAGAACAAGCAGACTGATGAAGTACACTGCTGAGGGGAGCAGTGGGCACGGCAGGAGAGGTCTGCCCGCCATGTGAGACCCTTGCAGGCGGCCGGGGATTGAACTGGCGCTGCAGAGGCTGCAGGCAGCTTTGCAGCCCAGTGCTCAACTGCTGCACCACCAGGGGAGGCCCAATGATCTCAGTTTTTAATGAACTTCATAGCATGGAGGTTGGGCCCTTGAAAAGGTTTTAAGATTAGTGAGTATTTGGAAGAGATAGTCCATTATGAAGCAATACAGATTGCTTTAGTGGGATTAAGAGTCCACCAGAAATTGAAAACCAAAATTTAGAGTGGTATTAATTTTCATGTTTCAATGATTCTTTTTCCAATATTGCTTATTAACTTGAATGTTTAAAAGAAGATATTCATGGAATTATTTTAGATTTATACTTCCTATAAAAGGACCGCTGTTAAAAAGTGCTAGTTAGGAAAAAGTTTAGGGGGTCATTCATGTGTAGACTAAGTAAGGAAAGAAGATTGTAAAGGCACAGGTAGACAGTGTAAGGACAAAGTGCTAAGCTGGGTGTATGAAATTGAGGAGCAGATACATGCATAGTGTATACATTGGAAAGTTGTGAATACTGGAAGATTGGGTCAGATTTTTAAGTATTAGGCTGTGAAAGGTGACAGACCAAAGACTGTATGTGAATGTCTTAGGAATTTAAAAAGTTCAACAATCTTGAGACGTGGATTTTAGATAGATAATTGTGCATGCTGGTATGACATACGGGAGGGGAGACATCTGACCAGCATGCCAGCATCGTCAAGGAATGTGAAGAGCAGGGTTAGGTGATTAGGAAGTGAATATTGTGGAGGAAGATTAGAAGCGGGCAAGAGCAACAGTGGTATTGGGTAGCCAAGAAATTTTCCTTAAAATAAAGCTCAAAATATGGGCCTCCCTGGTGGCCTAGGAGTTCAGTCTTAGTGATATCACTGTCACTGCTGTGGCTTGAGTTATCAACCGCTGCAGCCTGAGTTCCATCCCCACATAGAGTGCAGCAGATCTCTTGTTTTGCTTACTGCTCCCCTTAGCAGTGTATTTCAGTAAATCCACCTCTTCTGTTCCCTGCTTTGTCTCTGGTGAATTCTCTCACCCCTTGTACCTCTGGTCTACATCCCAGTTCTTCTATGCATAAATAAATAAATAAATCATAAAAAATATAAAGCTCCAAGTAGTCATATAAATGTAAAGCAAGGCTTTATAAATAGATGCTAGAAACAGTATAGACAGTAATTTTCTAGTAAAATCAAGGGAGACTTTACACTTTAGGTGGCTATTTAGTATACTTGCTTTGGAACTTAGTATAAAACATCAGTCTTAGTATAAAACATCAGTCTCAGACACATGCTGAATCATTCTACTGTACAGATCTACCTAGTAGAGAGGTTTTACTGTAGTCTCTAGAGTACCTACTGTTTAATTAAGTGTACATGACAGAAATACCGCATATTTGCAATGACATAAAAATTAGTAAGATAGTAATTAAATATTATAGCTTGCACTGAACCGTATCATTGTTAACCTAAAAACAATGGTAATGTCCTAGAATTTTGTGCTTAGTAAATAGCTTTTGCACTTTCACGAATTCCCTGATTCATTACCATTGAAGGTACTGAATTTGACAATGGGGACTCTAGAGAAATAAAGAGAAACCTCATCAGAAGCATCCCAAGAGTATTTTTAATCAAGATGATTGCCTGGGGCCACTGGTAGGTATGGTGCTCTAGTGAAAAATGATGAAAGGGTATGGTTATGATTGTTCCAAGACTTTTTTTTTATGTATACTTCACCTGACTTTCTGCTCCACTCTCATTTCACAGTCAGTGAGATTCTGAAAAGCCTTCTAGTAGGGGAACATTCTAGTCTGTTTTTACACCTCCTCTGAAGTTTTTGAACCCCCTCAAGTTAATTTTCTCCTAATTGTGGAGCATAATGTTTACTTAATGGTAAATGTGCAATAGTATAATATTCATTACAATTTCACATTATAGTAACACATGTTGGTTTACCATACACCTTACTGTTAATATCTTTTGTCATATATGGTTTGTGGTTAGCAAAAATTGTGATTGTGGGCTCTACAGATTTGAATTACCAAATTGTAATACCATAATATACAAGTTTAAGTGTCCCACTTTTTGTTCCGCAAGATTTGCTAGAAGACAGAAGTAAAAAAAATTCTTTAAGAATCACGTATTTTCAAAGTTGCTATGCCAAGTACTTTGTAAACTGCATATTGCTGTTTATGGTCATTTATTTACGTAAACAAGTATCTTCCCTCATTTGTCAACAGTAGTCACTGCTCTAGCCTACTTTGGTCATTACACTTATGCATCTTTCAAATATTATCCCTTAGAAAGTCTAAGGCCCTCCTTTTAAAATAATTTATTACCATATAAATACATATTGTTATATTATTACTCATATCAAGTTTTACCATTCCCAAATTCTCATGCTTATCTTTATTATTTGATTTTTTGAACTAAAAGCACCAGCTTTTAAAAGACAGATGTTTCATTAATTCATTTAACAGTCTTCAGCATTTACTTACAATGTTGCATAGCACATAGGAATTGCAGTAAATATTTCTTAAAATGGATAAGTAAATTCTTTTTTTTTTTAAGATTTATTTTATTTATACAAGAACTGGGGTACAGGCCAGAGGCAAGGGAGGGTGAGAAGATTCACCAGAGACAGAGTGGGAGCAGATCAGGCAGACGGACCCAAAACACTGCTGAGGGGATTAGTGGGCGAGGCAGGAGGGGTCTGCTGCACCATGTGGGTATCTCCCTGACTGGCCAGGAAATCGAACCCAGGCTTCAGAGGCTGCGGACAGCTTCACAGTGCTGCGTTCAACCCACTGCACCCCTGGGGGTGCAGAATTTTTATGGGAAAACATCCCCATAGAGGGATGTTGTGGGCTATTTTGTGTATCCCCAAAAGATATATTGAAGTTTTAAACCCTGTACCCGTGAATATAACTTTATTTGGAAATATGGTCTTTGCAGATGTAATGAACATGAGGTCATACTCAATCTGAAATGTCTGATGCCTTTATAAGAAGTTGGAGACACAGGGAGGAGAGGGACATTTGCAGGTACAGAGATACATGGACACAGGGTAGAAAGCTATATGAAGATGAATACAGAGATTGGAGTTACAATGCAACAAATCAAGGAATGCCTGAAACTATCACAAGATGAAGAGGTGATGAAGGACACTCCACTAGAGACTTTGGAAGGGAACATGATCCTGCCAAGATCTTAAGTTTGAACTTCTAGCCTCCAGCTGAGAGAATAAATTTCTTTAGTCTCAAGTCATCCAGTTTACAGTATTTTGTTATGTAGTAGCCCATGAAAACTAATACAAGGGAAGAACCTTGGAAATGCAAAACATAAACATAAAGGATAAAAGAAGAACTTAATCCCATTGTTGTGGTCTCTAACTTCTGAGATTTTTTGTTTAGTAATTTTCTTAGTGGGATTACATAATGAGGCATAAAATCATAAAAATATTGTTGATTTTGTCAGGTGTGTTTTCCCCCTGCAAAGATTTATTAAAATACCATTTGTTGCCAAGTACAGTCCCATGGTAATCTATGGGATATGCAAATAGTTTTGTTTTAGCACAGTTTGATTATAATGAGTTAGGATAGTTACCATAGTCTCAGTCTTCAAGAGATAAAGACTATATTAGGTTTAGACAGAAGGGAGTAGGAACCTACATAGAACCAATGCACAGCTTTTATAATTACTAAAATAAGATAGTATTTTTCAACCCTGAGGATAAATATGCCCTTCCCCCCCCCCGCCCCGCCCCAATGTTCTTGGATCTTTTAAGGAGTTGTATTTTAGTTTATATTTTTCTCCTTTCCTTTAGAAGTAATTTCAGTTTTTAATAGTTTCAAAAGCACTACAGAAATTTTACTTCTTTCTCTTTACCTAGCTTCCCCAATTGCCAGTATCTTATCTAACCACTGTACAATTAATCAAAACCAGAAAATTCACTGATAATGATACTATCAACTAATAAGCAGACTTTATTAAAATTTAAACAGTTTTTCCGCCAATGTCTGTTTTCTGGTCCAGGATTCAATGTCAGATCATACACTGCATGTAATTGTCTTATATCTTCTCTAAAGTGGCATATTTCCTTAACCTTAATTTTTTCATAATCATTGACACTGTTGAAGAATGCTTACCAGTATTTTTGTAGGTCTCTCAATTTGAGTTTATGCAATTACCCTTGTGATTAAATTCAGGTTTTCCCTTTTTTGGCAAGAACACCACAGAACTGAAGTTCTACTCTTCATCTTAGAGAGACCTTGTTGCTATCTAATTACTAATGGTGCTAACAATGTATGATTCCTTGGTTAAGGAGAGTCTGCCCAGTTTCTCCACTGTAATACTACTATTTTTTCTCTTTGTAGCTGAATTAGTATCTTGTGGGGGGGAGATACTTTGAGTCTGTATAAAAGTTTCTTGCTAACTCTTTCTCCCATTAGTTTTCATATCCATTAATGATTCATGCATGAAAAAGTTATAATGGTCATTAAATGGTGATTTTTATATTTCTGTCATTTCTTCGACATTTATTTTACTACAAAGGAAAACCTTCTTTCCTCCATTTGCTTTTTCAGTCAGTTTTTTAATGATATTATTTATATTATTATGGACTCCTGTTTATAGGCTATAATCCACTGTGGTAAGTTTTTGTAATTACACAGTGTATCCCAGAAATGAAGGATTTAAGATGAATTGTTATCTGAAGTGAAACAGTAGATTTAAGTAGAATTTGCATATAACTCACTTAGGATTTAATGTCACAAAACAAAATTAGATAATCTTATTATTCAATAAATGGTATTTGTTCTGAATTTCCAGTTTTAAAAGAACTTTTCCTAAACCAGACATCAGAAAAATGAACCATTGCAACTTTATGTCTTTTATCTGATTTGGACTTCATTAAGTTCACTTAATTATAAGGATCTATTAAGAATCACTTTCTTACTGATAATGGTCCCACAGAATTTGTCTTTTCACTGCTTCATCAGAATTAACATGCTTCCCTCAAGAAATTTACAGTTTACCTATCTATGTATATTTTTTCCTGTCTTACTGAATTTTAAATTATTTAAGAACAGGCACTTTAAGCATTTTTGTATAGCACCATTGTCTAGCATTTTAAATATCAGTGGGAGCATGGAATGGAGGGGGCCAGAGGGAGATGATCTTTAACCTTTTCAAATTTGTGAAATTTTTCCCCCCTGTGAAACTAAGCATATAGAAAGCAGTTGTACAATAGTCACTGGCGGCTATGGATTCACCCCTAGGCTAGAAGTTAAAAGTGTGCATATGTTACCAGGCATGGTGAGGGGCATCCAGGACCCCCAAACCTGCCTGCTCTAAATAGGTTATGCCATTTGTCTCATCAAGACAAAATGTACTGTAGTGCTTAAGATTTTTAATGGAAAGGAATTTTTATACAATTAGTGTGCAATAGAGAAGAAAAGAGTAGATAAAATAGTTTCCACACGAAACATCCAATTACCCATCTCCTCATGGGTAAATACGCAGCTAAATAGGATTGGCCCAAAGCAAGCAGCCCAAAAGCTTGCTAGAAATCTAAGGTACCTCCTGCTGGGGACCCATAGGAAAGGGGCAGAAATGGCCAGACAAGTCTGGAAGGAAAAGAGCAAAATCAAAATCAAGATAAAAACTGCCATTGTTAACCTCCCCATGGTCTCTGACCCATATCTGTTTCAAGTATTTCCTTCCATGTTCCCCAAGTCCCTAGTACCAGTCCAAGAACAAGAGCTTTTTCACATGCAGCTTCTTCACATGTCTCCCTATGATATGTGCCTCCTCCAGGTCTTCCCCCTTTGTGCTGCTTCCAGTCTTCTCTCCAGTTCTCCTCCCTGCTCAGCTCCACCCTTCCTTGAGTGGGTCAGAGGACCTGGAACCTCCCCTTTCCCTGGGGACCACCCTGTTACACATACTGTTGTGAGAGAGTTTTGTGTCATTCTTTTTTTTTTTTTTTTAAGATTTATTTATGTATTTATACAAGCACTGGGTACAGTCAGAAGCGCGGGAGGGTGAGAGAATTCACCAGAGACAGAGCGGGGAGCAGAACAGGCAAACTGACGAAGAAATACACTGCTGAGCGGAGCAGTGGGCATGGCAGGAGAAGTCTGTCGTGCCATGTGGGACCCTCGCCATTGGCCGGGGATCAAACCAGAGCTGCAGAGGCTGTGGGCAGCTTCACAGCCCAGTGCTCAACCGCTGTGCCACCAGGGGATTTTGTGTTATTCTTGTTTCAAAATTAAAATTAGTACTATGGCACTGGGCTTGCAATTTAATATTGTACAAATTTAATGAAATATGGAAATAGTAATAATAGGAAAGAGTTAATTGATTAGCTAATGCTTTAAACTTGAGCTACAAATTATGGGTGAAGTTTTAAATTTTGTTTATGGAAAACTAGTAGGATTAGCATACATATTTGAAGGGCAAATTGAAAAGAATGATTAGCCTTTAGTGATGTTATTTTCCCACAGATTAAGAAAAAAATTTTGGGCCTCCACAGGTGGCGCAGCGATTGAGCACTGGGCTGCGAAGCTGCCCGCAGCCTCTGTAGCGCCCATTCAATCCCTGGCCACCAGCAAGGGTCCCACATGGTATGACAGACCTCTCCTGCCACGCTCCCTGCTCTCCTCAGCAGTGTATTTCATCAGTCTGCCTGTTCTGTTCCCTGCTCTGTCTCTGGTGAATCCTCTCATCCTCCCGGGCTTCTGACTGTACCCAGTGCTTGTATAAATAAATAAATCTTTAAAAAAAGAAAGAAATTCCTAGGATTTAGGACTAAGGTAAGGTGATGGCTGCTGTCATAATTTTTATATGAAAAATTATGTGATATTATATGAAAATTATGGGTTATATACTATTTTGTTTTTTCTTTTCAGAAGACATTTCCCCATAAGTATTTGTTTTCTCAGAAACTTTTTAGTATATGTGCTGCCGAAGCAAACACTTCTCAGAAACTTTTTAAAAAATTATGTATTTATTAATACAAGAACTGGGGTACAGGCCAGATGCACAGGAGGGTGAGAGGATTCACCAGAGACAGACTGGGGAACAGAACAGGCACACTGACGAAATACACTACTGAAGGGAGCAGCGGGCACGACAGGAGAGGTCTGCTGTGCCATGTGGGACCCTCACCGGCCGGCCTGGATTGAACCCGCGCTGCAGAGGCTGCGGACAGCTTCACAGCGCAGCGCTCAACCGCCTGCGCCACCAGGGGAGGCCCTTCTCAGAAACTTTTTAATAATAGGTGTTTATTTTTTTTAGCCAGAGGGACATATATGGATTAGTTCTAATTGTTCCTCAAATACAGTCATTGAACTGGTGATACATTTTTTTTAATGAAGCTGTTAGTTGTCAGACTCTCTTGTTTATATGAGTAGATTTATCTATTAGGGAGATATTTTAAAAGATGCAAGTTTTAGCTAGGGAGAAGTTAAGTGAATTGTTATTTGAATCTGAGAAAACTTTATTTTTAAAAATAAATGTAGTTTTCATAAAAAGCACCTGGAGGGGGCCCCCTTGGTGGCCTGGAATTTGTAGTCCTTGGTGTCTTGGATCTCTTTGGTGTGGGATGGGGGCGGAGTCCATAAAGCCTATGTTTATGGAGTTTGTTGAGGACTTCCTTTCTCCCCAGCACACCTGTTAAGTCCTTGTAGTCCTGAACTTTCTTTGTTTCCCACCCGATTTGGTCTTCATGTAATAACACTTTATATTCAGTTCTTTTTGCTTGCTTCTATTTCATGTTTATAATTTTGCTTCTATTTCTCTTGCTTCTATTTCATGTTTATAATTTTATTTGTGTTGGTAGATTGGTTATTTTGTTCCTGACTTCTGATTCTGATCACTCAACAAAGCTAGTTTGGGTCTGTGCAGTTGATGTTCTAAAGTTTTTTTTTTGCCCCCCCCCCCCCCCCATACTATACCCACCCTGCTTGCACTTAAGTAATCTGGTTCATTACCAGGAGGTATTGTTCTTTAAGAAAAGGAAACAGGGTGGAGTTTTTTGACTTCCCTTTTTAATTACAGTGTTTTATACATTTCTGGAAATTAGTTATTTCAGTTAAAAGGTAAATTATTTAATAGCTATGTAGTTTGAATTTATAATGGGAAAAAGATCCCATGCATACTAGCATTATAAACTTTACGGATGCTATAGTGACACTGTATATCTTTATTTTTATGTTTTCTAATAAGCCCCTTTTCTGGCTCTTAGTTATTAGAAAATTCCCTAGAAACAGAAAGAGAACACAGTTCTATGTAAAAGATCATATTAGTCTCTTAAAGAGTTAGAAATGCAACTGAATCATTAAAAATAGGGGCAAGTTGCTGTGAACTTCAAAGTGCTCTAAGAAACAAAGATCGGGCCTCTCCGGTGACGCAACGTGTTAAGCACTGTACCGTGAAGCAATCTGCAGTGTCTGCAGCAGAAGTTCGATCCCCAGCCTGCCAGGGAACTACTCACTTGGTGCAGCAGATCTCACCTGGCTCGCCTGCTGCTCCCCTGACTGTATTTCAGTCAGTCTTTCTGTTCTGTTCCTCACTCTGTCTCTGGTGAATCCTCTCACCCTACAACCCGCCACCCCCGCTGCTTTGTCCTGTAGCCCAGTTCTGTGCATAAATAAATAAATCTTTAAAAAATAAACCAAAAACAAAGATCATTAATTTAGAAAGAACAAAATAAAATGGAATGATAACAGAAAGGAATGGATTGAGATTTGTAATAGTATTTACAATATAAAAATACATGTATTCGCATACAATATGTGGCCAGAAGTGCTCTGAGTGGTGTGTATGTGGTGGTTATGAGTCACTGTTACTGAGAATGCAAACTTTACCTGTTTTTTTTTTCTTTGAAAGAAAAAGCTGTTAACTTTGCTTCCCTTGTTAACTCCGAGAGTTCTCATCTTCAATTTTGCATCCTCTGCTTTAAAACTACATATGTATGTAAGTATGAATATATATATATATTTATGTACACACTGACATCTGTAAACTCAACAAATATTTACTAGGATTCAGACATTAAGAATATAGCTAAGAACAAAAAGGACAAAAAAATGCTTGCCCTTACAGAGCTGCCTTTCTTTCTGTTTTCTTTTAATGCACTCCTTTCCTCCTGTAATTAGGACTTAATATTTATGAAGCAGTTACAAGCATTCTTCCAATTAATCTTCTCAAAGTATGGCTTCTTTTATTATTCGTCTTTGAGTGATGGGGCCGCTGCGTGAGTTACAGAATACATATCAGCTCTAAGACCCCAGACAGTCTGGCTCCAGAGATCAAACTCTTAAAATTCTCTGCTATATTTCTTTTTGAGTTTAAGTATGTTACCCAAAAATGCTAACACTATATACTATGTTATTATGTATTATTAGGAGAGAAAGAATAGAATAACAACCCAACTTACTGTTGCCAGTGAACTTTTAATCTCTGTCCCATTGAGAATGTAATTCAGATTTGGCTTTAATTACCTTCTGTCTCTTTAATATTTGAGATTTTCTAGATTAATGTTTTCAAAAGTTCACTTTCTGTGTTTTAATGGTGCCTATCCGTTTTTTGGGCCATGTTGTAGTGTGTGTTGCTACATAACTTATGGGATCTAATTCAATTTTGGCATTCTTTATATTCACTAAAAGAAGTAGACAATCTCATAGGCCAAATTTTTCTTGGGATAGGGATTAGAACTTTGTTTTCTTGATTGAATACTAACATTCTTTGTAATATGAAGTGCATTTTCATGTATGTTGTATTGGACAAAAATTTTTGTCTTCATATCCTTAATTTTGTATCATAAACATAGGTAACAGTAATATTTTAGTAAAAATAGTAAATGAGTGCATTATTTCTATGCTACTGAGTAGTATTTATATCTAAATAGGTTTCACTGTGCCCCGTGTATCTAGGTTTTTATTACATTTTCTCAGGTTAGTTTTACAGTATTACATTTTGTCCTTGGGTCAGTATCCATTTTGAGTTAATTTTTGTGACAGATTCAAGATCTTTGTCTGTTTTTATTTATTGCATGTTATGTCCACTTGTTCCAGCACCATTTGTTGAAGAGGTTATTTTTCTCCATTTTATTCTTGACAAAGATTAGTTGACTATATTTTGTGGATTTCTGGACTATTCTGTTTAGCTTCATTGATATATTTATCTTATACTATTTCTTACTGTCCCCCTTTTTTTCTTTGTAGTAAGTCCTAAAGTTGGGTAGTGTCAGTCTTCAAACTTTATTCTTCTCTTTTAATATAGTGTTGGCTATTTTAGGTCTTAAAAACCTCAACATCAGTTTTTGCTGGGATTTTGTTTTGTTTTGTTTTTAAGCTAATATTAACTTTGTTTAATCATAGGATTATTAAAGTTTTCTATTTCTCTTTGGTGTAGTTTTGTTAATATTTTTTAAAATTTTGCCATTTCATCTTAGGCTTTTAAATGTGGGGGCTTATTATGTTAATATTAAGTTTATACAATACTTAGAATTACTTCTCCCTTTTTTTGTGCAGTATACTAATACCTTTTTCCCCTCCACCTGTTTTGTCATTGTTGATTGATCTTAACAGAGCTTTATATATATAATAATGTTGGTGGGGGGGCTTTTTTTTTTTGCTTTTTTCCCCATCACCATTCCTCGTACCCTTTTGACTGTTTCTCATTACCCTCTTAATCTCAAAAAATGCACTGTTTATTGTAATTTTCAGAAGAATTTTGCCTTGTCCAATTGTCCATTATGTAACTGTCCAATACTTGTCATTCTGACTTGCTTTGCTATGTAGAATTCCCTTGAACTTCTTCCATTTTGCTGAATATGGTAACATTCTTTCCTTATGAATGAATGCTACCACATTGTGTGGATGTACTACATTTTCTTGATCAATTCTCTTATTGTGGGGTGTTTGTTCACATGTCTCTTTTTGTAAATAATACTGCAATAAACATTGTAGATATATTTATTTTTTAGTTGATGGCATGATGATGTTCTTGGGAGAGATGCCCAAGTGTGGAATTGCTGGATCAAATAGCATTTCCATTTTTAGTTTTTATGGTAAGTCCGCATCACTTTCCAAAACAGCCTCACCAGTTTACATTTCCACCAACAACGTAGTAGAGTTCTTTATCCTCTGCAGAATTGGTGGATTTTCTTTTTTGTTTTGTTTTGTTTTGTTTAGTAGTTGAACCAGGTAAGGCTTTATTAAAGACTCACGCGTGAGGGAACCAGTGCCAGAAAGGAGAATTTAGCCTGGTTCCTCCAGTACTTGCTGTAGTTTTCCTTGTCTTCTGACAGAGGTGTGGGTGGTGGTGAAAGGATTCACCAGATAGAGTGGGGAACAGAACAGGCAGATTGACTGAAATACACTGCTGCAGGAGCAGCAGGCAACACAGGTGAGGTCTGCTTTGCCATGTGGGTCACTTCCCTGGCTGGGGATCGAACTTATGCTGCAGTGGCTGTGGATAGCTTCATAGTGCTGACACTTAACTCCTTGTGCCACCAGGGAGGCCCACCAGGGCACTTCTTAACAGTGTTTTTTTGTGAGTAACCTTCAAGATTTTGCTCTGCTGGAGCATTTCTTGAGTGATGGATGTCCAGGGGCCTATCCTCAGAATCAACCACACCATGAATGAAATTTAGATACTCTTATCAACTCATTACAGCTTTGTATGATAAACACCTGGTGGACATAGTTTGATCTTCTTTCCCTTTTTGTTCTCAAAAAGGTCAAAGGGAGCCCAACGTTTAATAACTGGCAATACCAACTGACCTTCTACAAGAAATGCTTAACTGTCAAATGGTCTTCCCAGTTATTGATTAATCACTTATAGGACTCTCCACATTCCACCTGAGTGATGTCATCAGGTTTTTTTGTTCCAAATGGGCTTTTTCAGGTTTTCATGATCAGTATATTTCCCCTTAATCTTGGCTTGCTTTTCACTCTCCTGGCATCCTCCTCCTCATTCATCTGAGCTGACGTCTTCGATTTTGGTCTTTTTCCTCTTTACCTTCTTTTTTACCTTTCTTTTCTCTTTATCAATGATTTCTTCTCCTTGTTCCTTCTCCAAATAAGGGGTGATGGGATAACCCAAGCCCTCAGAATGCTTCTTGAGCAGTTGTTTCGCTTACCTCTCTGCTAGGTTCTCATTTGGTCTTTCTTAAGGTGGAGGATAACTTTGGTACTCCAGCCAGTGGGCTTACCATGATCTGCACATAAAGTGAAGGGGCCCTCAGGAAAATATTTGCAAGCATACTGCTCATCATCATGCTTTATGATTACAACCACTTTCTCTGCCACCAGGTATACAGAATAAAGGCCAACAGCAAATAGCCCAATCATGGATATGTCTGCATCAACCTGAAGAGCTGCCAAAAAATGCTTTAGTACCAGACTTGGCAGTAGTTCCCAAATTATTTATGAGATCAGCATTAGTCATGCTAATGTCCACCAGAGTCAGGGTGTGTTTCTGATGATTGGGGATGTTGTCAATTTTCAGCTGTATACCACTGTGCATCTTAGAAGGGTCTTTCAGGCTTTGATAGCAAATATTGTCCAAGGCATCAGAAGCATTGCTCTCCTGAAGAAAATTTCCTTGTAGTAGACAGTGTTGATGATAAGTGACATAAGTTGGGGCAATTTCTGTTTGGAAGACAAAAGTCTCCACCTCCTCTCCATTGTGCCTTTCCTCAGGCATCTTAAAGGAGAAATGTTGCAAACACTAGAGAGCAGGGTAGGTAGGGACTGTGTCTGGCTCACATGCTGCCAACAAGGTTGCACAGAGGTAATGCAAGAGGTCTCAGTTCTCATTCTTTGTATTAATGTTTTGTCTCTTCTTTGTTAGCCTAGCTGGGAGTTTGTTGATAGTGTTTACCTTCTTGATTAACTTTTTATTTCATTGATCTTTGTAAGTTGTTTTTCATTTCTGTTTCATATTTCTACTCTTATTAAGTTGCATATTGGGGATTTTTCTTGCTTCTTAATGTGGGCCTGTATTGCACTTACCTTCCTTCTCAATACTGCTTTTGCTGAATCATATAAACTGTGATATCTTTAATTGATGTTTTCATTAATATAGAGGTATTTTTTGGATTCTGTTTGTTTTCTCCTTAAACCAGTAACTGTTAAACAACATACCTTTTAATCTCCATGTATTCATTGTATTTTCTGGTTTTTGTTTGTTTGTTTGTATTTGTTTTTAAAAATACAGTTGATTTTTAGCTTTCTGATATTATGGTCAGAAAGACTACTTGGTTTTTACACCTGAATTGTCTTGCATGCTATCATGTCTTGTCTCGAAAATGTTCCATGTGCACTTGGGAAAAATGTATAGGCAGCAGTTTTAGTATATTCTGTTGATGTCTTCTAACGCTATTTGATCTACCTCATCATTCAAGGCTATTGTTCACTTTTTCATTCTCTGCCTTGTTGATTTGTCCATAGTTGTTAATGGAGTATTGAAATCCCTGGTAATATTGTATTGTTGTAAACATCTTTTTTTTTTTTTTTTTTTTGAGATTTTATTTTTTTATGCATATAATACAGGGGTGTAGGCCACAGGTGTGTGTGGGCGGGGCAGTGAGAGGATTCACCATACACAGAGTGGGGAGCAGAACAGGCATATCTACTGAAATACACTGCGGAGGGGAGCAGCAAGCATCAGGAGAGGTCTGCTGCACCATTGTGGGTCACCTCCTTGGCCAAGGATCAGACTTGTGCAGCAGTGGCTGGCGATAGCTTGATAGTACTGACTTTTACCCCTGCACCATCAGGGAGGTCCCAACATCTTTCTTTAGTTCTAATAATTGTCATATATTTTGGTGCATGTATAAGTGTTATTTGGTGCATATATGTTGCTATATATGGTGCCTATGTATAAATTTGGTGTGTATAAATTTATTACTTTTTGTTGCTTTAGGCCCTTCATCATTATGTAATAGCCATCTCCCTTACTACCTTTCAAAGTCAGGAATCTATTTCATTTTATATAAGTAGTTGTTCTTAACTTGTTTGGATTACCATTTGTGGGATGTCTTACAGCTTCTAAGAGTGTGCTTGTTCTTGTTGGTAAGATGGGTTTTCTGTAAACAACAGAAGGTTAAACTTGAAATCCACTCAGCCACTTTATAACTGAATTGGTGAATTGAAGCCATTTACATTAAAGATTTATTTATTTATGCATACAAGAACTGGGGTGCAGGCCAGAGGTCGGGGCGGGGGGATGAGAGGATTCATCAGAGACAGAATGAGGAATAGAACAGACGGATTGGCTGAAATACACTACTGAGGGGAGTAGTGGGCAAGTCAGGAGAGGTCTGCTGCACCATGTGGGTCACCCCCCTTGCCTGGGATTGGACTCGTACTATAGTGTCTGCAGATAGCTTCATAGTGCTGCGTCTTTTGTGACTATTCTTACACTTCTGTTTTGAATGATAATCTTGCAGGGTAAAGAATTTCAAGGGGATATCTTTGTCTTGAATACTTTAAATATCTCCTGCCATTCAATTGTTGCCTGCAAAGTTTCTGCTGATAAGTTCTTGGTTAGTCTCACAGATGTTCTTTTTTTTCCTCACTGTTAAAATTCTGTGCTTGTCACTAATTTTCAACCTTTTTAGTGTGTCTTGGCACACTACCTAGTATTTGTTTGGAATTCTTGGGGTTTCTTAGATCAGGACATCTGGTGGTTCTCAGCAATTATGTCTTAAAAAATATTCTTTGCCTTTTTATTTCTCCTCTCCCATAATGCCTGTTATTTCTTTTTTGATCATCCCAAAGGGCTCTTAACACTGTTTTCATGTTTTAAAAATGTTTTTGTTGTTCTGCTTGTGTATTCTCTGCCACTCTGCTTTCAGGTTCATCAGTTTTCTTCATTTCTTATATTTGTCTGTTATTATATGCTCTTTATTGCATTTAATTCAGTTATAATGTCTTAAAATACATTCTAGTTGTAACAGTCTCATATATTCTTGAGCTTTATTGTGCTTCTCTTTTACATTATTAGCTGCTTAATTCAACAATGATGGTTATAACTGTTACTTTAAATTCCTCTTCAGGCCAAGTATTCCTCAGTTTTGCTTTTTTAAGACTTCTGTTGGAGTTTTTTGTGTTTTGTTTTTTGCTCCAACTTTTGTGATATCTGCTCCTGTCTTTGCATTTTTTTAGTTTCCTTCATTTTTGGTTTTTTGGTTAGTAAGTTGATTTTATACCCTCCCACACAAAGCTAGGTATAATCCTACCTTTTTACACAGATTTTTAGTTATTTCTTTTAATAATTATTTAAAAATTTTTTTTGCATCATTGTTCATTTTTAAACAATATTTGCTTTCCCCCACACCCTCAGGTGTAGTCCCCATAGAATTTCCTTCACCAATGCACCCATGTACCATCACCTCAGTCCCCTGATCTCCTCCCTCCCTCCCTCCCTCCCTCCCTCCCTCCCTCCCTCCAATCCCTTTCCCTCCTCCTCCCCTGCAGGATGTCTCTGATTTATAATTGTCTGTTTTTGCTTTGTTGTGTTTTGTACTGCTGTTATTATTTTGCACTGATGTCTTATTTGTTTCCCCTATGTTCCTCCTATAAGTGAAACCATCCATTATTTTTCTTTTTCCTTCTGGCTTATTTCACTAAGCATAGAAACAACCCAGATGCCCAAAAGTAGATGACTGGATCAGAAAGATGTGGTATATACACAATGGACTATTACTCAGCGATCAAAAAAAGATAAACTTATGCCATTCGCAGCAACATGGATGCAGCTAGTCATTTATTTCTAACTGTTGCCTTTGCTCCTGTTCATACTGCTAGGGCTCTGGTGCTGGGGAGGGATAATACATAGGAAGGAACTTGGTTTAAGGCACCAAAAGGTCACCGTCACTGAATATAAAGGCCTCAAGCTTTCTAGAGTGCAATGGGGAGCCACTATGATCCCCCTTCCCCCCTGCCTACTACTCCAACAAGTTACTTCATAGAGTCTAGCACAAAATAGAGTGCTGGGTTTGAGTACTATAATTGAAACAGACCCACAAGCCAGCAATTGTTCTCTTCACTTTTCAAGTATAGAGCCTTATCTTGGAGTACTTGCTCCTGTTATTGAGATCCAGTTGTATTAAGCTCTCATTAGTGAGAGCATTCAGTTGTCTTGGTTTTGACCTTGGGCAGAGGTAACTCTGGTGTTTGAATTATCACAGCTTTAGCCTGCATATAGTAGCACAGAGGTAGCTGATCTGATTTGATTTTACTGACCAATTCGAGCTCCAACTGCTCTAGATTGTGAGACCCAGGCTAAAAGCAGTAATCATCACTTTGCACTCCTAGTAGTTTCCAGTAGTGCACCTTCTATCCTGCACACCAGCTTTGCGTACCTCTTCTCCAGTACGGTGCTGGGTCTCCAAGCACTCCAAGTGAGAATGTGAGTTGACAGTAACAAAAGCAGCTACTTTTCCCTTTTCTGGGTTATAGTAGTTCAGGTATTACTGCAAACACAGTCTAATTAGTTTTTCCTACTTCTTTTTGCCACATTGTTGCTCTTGGTGTATGCAGTAGTCCCCTCTTTATTTTTCAGGATATGTTGACCTAGTTTTGTGGTAATTTGGTGTGTATATGTGGAGGAGGTGAGTCTGTTGACTTCACTCTGCTGCCATTTTGCCAGGACTCCAACTTACTGGGAATTTGTTTGGGAGTTTGTTCCATCTATAAATCAAGTTGGTAAGAACTGACATCTTGACAAGGCTGAGTCTTTATATTCACATGAACATGAATTTTTTTTTTTTTTTAAGTTCTTCAATGCGTCTTGTCAGAGTTTTATAGTTTTACTTATTAGAGCTTTTGTGTGTGTGTGTTTGTGTGTGTGTGTGTGTTTAACTCATTAATGGGTTTGGATTTTGTCAAATGCTTTTCCTGCACCTGTTACTATGACCATGTGATTTTTTTAAGTTTACCTTCTTGTAATTGGTTGCATTACTTAATTTTCAGATGTTAACCAGCTTTGCATATCTGGCTGTATAGTCCTTTAAATATATTTTAAAATTTGATTTGCTAACATTTTGTTGAGGATTTTTACATCTGTGTTTGTTCATGAGATATATTGATATGTATGTAGTGTTCTTGAAATGTGTTTTTCTGATTTTGGTATTAGGGCAAATGATAGAATGAGTTAGGGGAGAATTTTCTTTATGTCTTATTCCAGGATGATATTGTAGTGAATTGGCATAACTTGTGTAAATATTTTGTGGAATTCACTAGTGAATCCATCTGAGTTTGCTGCTTTCTGTCTTGAAAGGTTATTGATTATTTGACTGTTTATTTTTTGTGTGAGTTTCGACAGGTGTGTCCTTGAAGACATTGGTCCATTTTATCTTGATTATTAAATTTGTTGGCATAGTTCATTGTATGCCTTTATTATCCTTTTAATCTCATGGGATTCTGTACATGTATTTTTTCTTTAATTTCTAATATTAATAATTTGTGTCTTTTCTCTTTTTCTTAGCTAGCTTGGCTAGAGTTTTATTGTTTTCATTGAACTTCCAAACAGCTTGTGGTTTTAGTCACTTTTATGATTTTCTGTATTCAGTTTTCTTAATTTCTGCTGTAATCATTTTTCTTCTAACTTTTGACTTAATTTACTCCTCTTTATTCTAGTTTCCTAAGATGGAAGCATAGGTGATTAATTTTTAGCTTGTTTCCTGTCATATGCATTAACTGCTAGAAATTTCTATGTACTTCTTTTGCTCTTTTAAATTTTGATATGTTGCATTTAGTTCAAAGTATTTGAAATTTTTTTCTTGAGATTTGTTTTTTGACTTAAAGTATTTAGAAAGGTGTTGTTTAATCTACAAGTGTCTGGGAATTTTTCCAACTATTTGTTGATGATTTCCAGTTTAATTCCATAATTGATAGGTATTTTTTTATTTTTTTAAATATATTTTATGATCCAACATATGATCTATCTTGATTACATGTTGTCAGTGACCTTAAGAATGCAACCTGAGATACTTGAATAAGTTTGTCTATCAATGTCAGTTATATCCAAATAATTGATGAGTTTGTTGAGATCACATATATATTCTTATTTTCTGCCTATTTACAAGGTTTGAAAATTTAAATGAGGCAATCACTCTGCGTAAGAACTAACTGGAGGGCCTCCCTGGTGGTGCAGCAGGTTGAGCGCTGCACTGTGAAGCTGTCCGCAGCCTCCACTGTGCTGGTTGGATTCCCTGCTGGCCAGGGAGAATCCCACATGGCGCAGCAGACCTCTCCTGTTTTGCCCGCTGCTCCCTTCAGTAGTGCCTTCGGTCAGTCTGCCTGTTCTGCTCCCTGCTCTGTCTCTGGTGAATCCTTTCACCCTCCCGCGACTCTGGCCTGTACCCCACCTCTTGTATAAATAAAAATAAATCTTTAAAAAAAACCTAACTAGAGATAAGAAAGAGTCAGGAACCCTGAGAAGTGTGTCAGATCATCTTCAGAGGTGACATAGGTGAGCATAAGAAATGTGTTTTGGATAGAAGAATTTTCAGAGAACAAGAGAGACATTCTTTTAGACCATTTTTAAAACCAGACAGCTTGGAAATAATAAGGTCTTCATTCTTTAAAATGAAGAGTAGCAGAATGAGTAGATGAAGTTAGCAATCATTATATATTTATCTAATAAGTATTTTTAATTTAAAAATAAAGAAAAGTGGGCTTCCCTGGTAGTCCAGAAGTTAAGTCTCAGAGCTGTCATCACAGATGGAGTTAGATCCCTGGCCAGGGAGCTAACCCACATGATGCAGCAGATCCCTCCTGTCTCTCTGCTGCTCCCCCTAGCAGTGTATTTCAGTAAATCAGCTTGTTTTGCTCCCCACTTTGTCCCTGGTGAGTCCTCTCTCCCTCCACAACTCTGGTCTACACCCCAGTTCATCTTCACAAAAATAAAACAAAAATTAAAAAAATAAATTAAAAAAGTGGTTATGGGACAAAACACATTTAAGGAACGATACCATAAAAATGGAACAGATGTGTATGTGACCAAGAATGAATTTAATATTGCTAGGACTATAGGAATAATGTTACTTGGTTTTATAAAAAAATAGACTGAGTACAAATAATGCTTTTAAAACCATGGTTCGCCAAAAATACAGATTAAGGGATAGTATAATGTTAAATGAAAGATGGTGGTACCGTAACTCATTCTTTGTTTATATTTTTTCCACCAAGGTAAATATTTTTAAGTTTTTAGAGGGAACGTAGAACAAAAGGGATATTTGAGACATAGTTGGATATGTTTAATAAATAAGAGACTCAGAATGATGAGTAGGGAATGAGAAAGCACCAGGGATTTTCTTTAAGTATAATATCCATGAATTGAGATTCTCAGAATTTTCTAAATGTCTTGAAGCCATTATTATACAAACTGTTTTTGTTTTTTAAAGATTTATTTATTTATTTATACAAGCACTGGGCACAGTCAGAAGCTCGGGAGGTTGAGAGAATTCACCAGAGCCAGAGTGGGGAACAGAACAGGCAGACTGACAAAATACACTGCTGAGGGGAGCAGCGGGCGAGACAGGAGAGGTCTGTCGCACCATGTGGGACCCTCCTGGCGGCCGGGGATCTAACCGGCACTGCAGCTGCTGCGGGCAGTTTCACAGCCCAGCACTCAACCGCTGCGCCACCAGGGGAGGCCAACAGCCTGATTTATGTTCCAAAAGTGTGGTAGTGGATTTTATTTTCAAAGCGAGAAGATTAGAGACTAGAACGGGCATGGTGAACTGGTGTAAAATTAATTCTACACTGGTTTAAATAAGTTCAAGTATGTAATAAGTATATATTTATATTTAATAAAGCATTAAAATAATATAATTTGGTATAGTAATTTTTTTTAAAGATTTATTTATTTGTTTGTTTATACATACAAGCACCGGGTACAGTCAGAAGCGTGGGAAGGTGAGAGAATTCACCAGGGCCAGAGCAGGGAGCAGAGCAGGCAGAAGGACCGAAGTACACTGCTGAGGGGAGCAGCGGGCGGCAGGAGAGGTCTGCGCGCCATGCGGGACCCTCCTCTGGTGGCCGGGGAGCAGCTGGGGATTGAACCAACTGCAGAGGCTGCGGGCAGCTTCGCAACCCAGCTGCACCACCAGAGAGGCCCTGGTATAGTAATTATTTTGAGGGATGTTTGGTGGTAGCAAGTTGGAAAGAATGTTTCGTGAGTGTCCTTTTTAGGAGTCTGCCCAGTAAATATATTTTACAATCGAGGTTCATGACAACATTGGTCATAATGGGAAAAAGAATGGAGACAGGCTAAGTTTTCATGAAGGAATGGTTGAGATTATATATATACACATAAGTATTAAGGGAAAATAATTAAAACAAATGAATTAGGATAATTATGACACATGGTGAGTAAAAAATGTAAATTGCATATGAATATGTAAAACATTGGGGTTTTTGCAATTATTAAATGGAATTATACAATATGTGTGTAGTTTGTGTACTTGTTGTTTATCAATATTGTGCCATGTATCAATTGTCCATGCTTTTTATTTATTGAGTAATATTCCAATATATAGGTGTACCATAGTAAGTTTATCCAGTTATATGGGAGATTATAGGATTTTCAGTCCCACTAGCCATGTTTGACATTTCCAGTTGCTAATGACTCCTCACCAACACTTGAAATAGTCTGTTTTTTAAAGTTCAGGTATTCCTGAATGAGATGATAGTATCTCATTGTGGTTTTAATTTCCGATTCTTGATGGTAAAGAGCATCTATTGGAATATATGTCACTCATTTATCTTTGGTGAAGTGTCTGTTCACATCTTTCATCCATTAAAAATAGATGAATTGTTTTTTAAAATTTTGAGATAAGAAAAGTCTTTATATGTCATTGTACTTTTATTCTCTAATCTTTTTCAGGGAAAAAAGATATAAGTGAAATTCTTTTATGGGGCAGGGTTCTTATATGAATGGTACTTTTGTTGTCATGCATAAGAATGTTTTACCTAGCCCAAGGTGAAAAAGATATTTTCACATTTGTTACCTTTCATTTTTGTGAGTATAGCCGTTCTGTTGGGTATAAAGTGATAGCACTTGCTGGTTTTGATTTGTATTTCTCTAATGACTAATGACCTTGGGCATATTTTTATTGCTTGTTGGTCAATTATATATCTTCTTTGAGCCAAACCCAGTGATAGCTATAACCACTTTCCACTATTATATAAGGCTTAAGATAACCATGCTATTCTTTGTGTGTGTGACCCTCGCTGGCGGCCGGGGAATGAACCAGTGCTGCGCAGGCTGCAGGCAGCCTCGCAGCCCAGCGCTCAACCCCTGCACCACCAGGGGAGGCCCAACTATGCTATTCTTAAATTATGCAATTTTCATAGGTGTTTTTACCAGATAATTTCAGAAATTCTTATAACTGGAGACTAGTCTGAAAATACTGTGTTGTAAAAAGGTGCTTTTTGTATTCATCTGTATTCATTAGAAAGTTAAGATATATTACCTTCCACTATGTTTGTTGCAAGTAGTTTTTTCCATTGTTACTGCTAAAAGTTGCTATTTTAAATCTTCTGTATACTAATTTCAGATAGCTATGCTAGATTAAGTTGCTTCGTACTAGTTTATTTAGCGGGTTTCATTTTCACACAATATAAATTACGTATTTCTTACATATTTATTTCACTCATTAGTTCATCTAATTTTGAAGGTTACTTACTGTCATCTTGATCAGTCAGCTATCTTCATAACAAGGTTGGTTGAAAAGTCTTGGAATTTATTCAAGAACTTCATTAATTGCAGTTACTTTTCCTGATAGAAAATAGAGTACTCTAGCAGCTTTCACACTACACAAAGCATCAAACTCAAATTATTAGTTCAGTTTTCCCCCACCTTTAGGCAAACTACAATAAACAACATCTCCCAGAGCTTCTTTGCTAAATTGCTGGTTTCCTCTGTTCCAGTACTGTTTTCTTTTGTTATCCATTCATGTTTGTCTGTGAATTTATGCACCCAGAGCATAGTTGAGTTCATGCAGGAGTTATGGCTCGCCCAGTTCTAGGGTTGTGGCAGCAGGTTAGTCCATCAGTGAGTCCATCAGTGAGTCCATCACCACTTGCAACTCCATTCCTGGGATAAATCTCAGTTGCTTGTGTTATATATTATACTTACTAAGTAGTTGATTTCTGTGTTTGGTGGTTTTTTTTTTTTTTTAGATTTTTGCTTGTATATTATAAGGGTATTACATATTAGTTTTCTTGTATCTTTAGGTTTTGTGTAAAAGAGATACTGGCTTTACAAATTGAATTAGGAATTTTTTTTTTTAAAAGAATTGAGATAGATTTGTATTTATTTCTGTTAATTCACCAGTAAAGTAATCTGATTCTGTACTTTTGGTGGGGGTGGGGGGGGAGATTTTGATAACCGATTCAGTCTCCCTGAAGGTCAGTTTAGATTTTCCGAGCCAGTTTTGGCAATTTGTGCATATCCAGGAATTTTTCCAATTAATGTAAAGTATTTAATTTAATGGCACACAATTTTCCATTCTGTTTGTTGTACGCTTGATGTTAATATTATTGCTTTCATTTATGCTGTAGATAGTTGCTTTTTTTGTTGTTGTTGCTGTTAAGTTTCATTTGATCTTTTGGTTCCTTGAGGTGTAGAGTTGGGTTATTGAATTGAGATCTCTCTCTTTAATGGATGGAGACATTTTCAGATATATTTTCCTTGTACACTACTTTGGTTGCATCTCATAAATTTTGGCATGTAGTATTTGCTTGTTTTTATTTGTCTCAAAGTACTCTGAATTTTTTGGTGAATTGATTTCTACGTGCTTTTCATTATGTTCAAAGATACTGTCTATGATTTTAGTCTCAAAATTTTGAGATTATTTTGTGACCTAACTAGCTATCTGGGGGAATGTTATATGTCACTTGAAAAGAATGTATATCACTTGAAAAGAATGTGTTTAATGTCTGTTAGGTCTAATTTATTAATAGTGTGTGTTCAAGTCTCTCTTTTTTTTTTAAAGTTCTTCTGTCTAGATGTTCTATGTTTTATTGACGTGGTGTATTGAAATTGCCAATTATTATAGTACTGTCTGTTTCTCTCTAATTCTGTCATTGTTTCATATTTTGGGGTTCTGCTACTAGGTATGTATGTATCTTTATGATGAATTGACCATTTTTACCAAATATTTTATTGCTTTTTATCTCTCATGATTTTTTTTTATAATTTATTTTTATTTGTTTTGTTTATACAAGCACTGGGTACAGTCAGAAGTGCGGGAGGGGTGAGAGAATTCACCAGAGCCAGAGCGGGGAGCAGAGCAGGCAGAAGGACCGAAGTACACCGCTGAGGGGAGCAGCGGGCGGCAGGAGAGGTCTGCGCGCCATGTGGGACCCTCCTCTGGTGGCTGGGGAGCAGCCGGGGATCGAACCGGCGCCGCAGAGGCTGCGGGCAGCTTTGCAACCCAGCACTCAACCACTGCGCCACCGGGGAGGCCCCTCTCATGATGTTTTAACTGAAAATTTATTTTATCTGGTTTTAAAATAGTCACAGCAGATTTCTTTGGTTACTCATTGCATAGAATAACTTTTGTGTGTTCTTGCTTTGAAACTATTTGTGGATTTAAATCTAAAATGAATCTCTTTTAAGAATATAAAAGTTGGGCCTCCCCGGTGGCGCTGCTGTTGAGCACTGGGTTGCGAAGCTGCCCACAGCCTCTGCAGTGCCGGTTCAATCCCTGGCCACTGGCGAGGGTCCCAAATGGCGTGACAGACCTCTCCTGCCACTCCCCCTGCTCCCCGCAGCAGTGTGTTTCGTCAGTCTGCCTGTTCTGTTCCCCTCTCTGTCTCTGGTGAATTCTCTCACCCTCCCGGGCTTCTGACTGTACCCAATGCTTGTATAAATAAATAAATAAATCTTAAAAAAAAAGAATAAAAGTTAATTTTTAAAGAAATAAAATGTGCCAGTCTATCTTTTGACTGTTATGTTTAATATATTTACATTTAAGGTGACTACTATATAAAAGGACTTTTGCCGTTCGTTACAGTATTTTTCTTAATATGCCTTATGTTTTTCATTGCCAATTCCTTAACACTGTCTTCTTTTATGTTTGATCTTTTTCTGGTGTATCCCTTTTGTTTCCTGTATATTTTTAAGTTTATTAGTAATTAATTCTCTGATCAGTTTGTATCCTGAAATTATGCTACTCTAGTTTGCATTGATGGTAACTTAGTTTTAATAATTTATACAGTTCTTCTATATCTACCTCCATCTCTCTCCCTTATGTTATTGGTATAAATTAGATCTTATACTTTGTGCATTCATTAACATTGAGATATATGCTTATTATATATTTGTCTTTTGAATCATATAGGGAACAAAAACAATAATAAACCAAAAATACAACAATACTGATTTCTTTATTTACCTGTGTACTTTTGCCAGTGTTCTTCATTCTTCATATGATTTAATGTTACTGTATGTTGTCCTTTTCATATCTGCACAAATGACTTCTTGCATTTCTTGTGGGGCAGGTCTAGTGACATGTTTTCTCAGCCTTTCTTTTTGTAGGTATGTCTTCATTTTTCTGCCTTTTTTTTTTTTTTTTTTTTTTAACTATCATTTGCTGGCCATAGAATTTTTGTCCCACCATTTTGTTGCAGCACTTTTAGATATGTCATCCTTTAGCCTTCTGGCATCTGTCCATGGTTCTGGATGAGAAATTTGCTCTTAATCTTAATAATCATTTCTTGTATTTGACAAGTCATTTATTATTTCTTTAAGTTTCTCATTGTCTTTTGTCTTTAGTTTCAGTTGGAGTTTGTCTGTGTATGAATCTCTTTGAATTTATCCTATCTGGAGTTCATTTGTATGTGTAGATTTCTGCTTGGAAAGTTTTCCATTATGTCATCAGATACTTTTTCAGTCCTTTTCTATTTTCTTCTGGAAGTCTAAATCCAATGCCTGGGCTTATTCAGAGATTATTTCTGTTAGTTTTTTTTCGCCCCTCTTAATGAGCTATACTTTGCCTTGTGATTTTGTTGTTCTTAAAAAACGGACATTTTGAATATTATAAATTACTTCTGGAAACCAGGTTCTACCCTCCTTTCCGGAGTTTACTGTTGTTGCCTCTTGAGGACTGTAGTAATCTGTTGAATGACGTTTGTAAACTCTCTTTTAGCAAAGACTGATTTACTTGTGTTCTGTGTTCACTGAAATTTTTTTATTCCTTCAGTAAATGACATTACAGATTTCATGACCCAGAAGAGCTGAAATGAAAAAGAAGTAATTTTTTGATGTTTACATGTTTTTTTTTTAAGATAAGATATTCCTTCAGAGGTTAAGTAGGCTGCCTATAGTCTACCTTAGTCTTCACCTTTTGCTTGCACAAAACCCAAAGCTCAATTCGAGTTTTAAACCTATGTTTATCCCAGGTCTTCTCTGAGTGTATATCCAGTCCTCGGCATGCGTGTAACTCTTTGGATTTCCTGGTATAATTAATAGTCCTTTAAAACTCTTGTTCCCCAAAATATCTTCTTCCTTGAGGTATCTTATTTGAGGTATTCCTTCAATACCTTCCTTGAGGTATTTTTCTTATTTTGAGGTATCTTTTATTTTTTCAGCAATTGAAAGATGTTATTCATTTGCCATTTAACTTACATAGTTCCCAACAGAAAGGCCGATGTAATTCTCTTATTTGTTTTTCTGTTTCTTTAATTTCCTTTTAAATTTTTCTTCTGAACTTCAGATTTTAGCAATTTCTATATTTTAGAGAATTTATTATGCCTGGGGATTTCAGATTTTGCATATATGCATTAATATCTTAAAATTTTTGGAACTTTCTTTTTTCTCTCTTCGATACATAACTTTATCATGTACTTTCTCCTGGAATTTCAGTAATACCTATGTTATTTAATTCACTATCGTATTAAGCTTGTTTTGGGTGCATTACTTTGTCCTACTTCTGCTACTCTTTACCCTTGTTATACACTCATTTTTGAAAATATATTTTAGGTTCACAACAGAATTGTGTAGAAGGTAGAACAATTTCCCTATAAGCCCTTTTCCTACGTATTTACAGTCTCCCCTACTATTTATTTCATACCACAGTGGAACATCTGTTACTTTCCATAAGTGTATGTTGTTCATGAAACTATCACCCACAGTGCACAGTTTACATTAAGGTTCATTCTTGGTGTTGCACTATCTATGGAATTTGGTAGGTGGATAGTTACATGTAACTACCATTAGAGTAGCATACAAAATGGTTTCACTACCCTAAAAATTATGTGTTCCGGGGCCTCCCCGGTGGCGCAGCGGTTGAGCGCTGGGTTGCAAACCTGCCCGCAGCCTCTGCGGTGCCGGTTCGATCCCCGGCTGCTCCCCAGCCACCGGAGGAGGGTCCCACATGGCCCGCAGACCTCTCCTGCGGCCCACTGCTCCCCTCAGCAGTGTACTTCGGTCCTTCTGCCTGCTCTGCTCCCCGCTCTGGCTCTGGTGAATTCTCTCACCCTCCCGCGCTTCTGACTGTACCCAGTGCATGTATAAACAAAAACCAAACAAACAAGCAAATAAATAAATAAATAAACATGCCTAAAAAAATAAAAAGAAAAAGAAAAAAAATTATGTGTTTCACCTAACCACTGGATAACCATTGATCCTTCTATTTTCTCATTGTTTTGCCTTTTCTAGTATGCACATATTGAAATCACATAAAATACAGTGACTTCAGTATGGCTCTTTCAGTTGTTTATATTCATTAAAACTTCATGTCTTTTCATGGTTTGATAGCGCCTTCCTTTTTAGTGCTGAATAATATGTTTGTTTGCATGTACAACAATTTATCCATTTGTCTCCTGAAGCACACCTTGATTGTTTTTTGCTTTGGCAATTTTGAATAAAGTTGCTTTAATTGTACAGAGATTTTTATATAGATAAGTTTTCAGCTCCTTTGGGTAAATACCAAAGAGTGTTATTGTTGGCAGTACTGATTGAAGTGTATATATTCTGACATTTATTTTACTTTAAATAAGTTTTCTAAAGTGACTTAAAAGACATTTTTTCAGAGAATACTAACAAATGACCAAGCTGAGAAAGCACTCAACGTTAGTAATCACCAGGGACATGTAAATCAAAACCACATTGAGTTAGTATCTCATACCTGTTGGGGTGTCTTTAATTTTTGTTTTTTTTTTAAAACACATGCTTTTTTTTTTTAAAGATTTATTTATGCATACAATAGCTGGGGTGCAGGCCAGAGGTGCTGGGGGTGAGAAGATTCATCAGAGACGGAGTGGGGAGCAGAACAGGCAGATCTACTAAAATACACTGCTGAGGGGAGCAGTGGGCGAGAGGAGAGGTCTGCTGCACCATGGGGGTCACCTCCCTGGCCGGGGATCAAATTCATGCTGCAGTAACTGCGAATATTTTCATAGTGCTGCGTCTTAACCCCTTGCACCACCAGGGAGGTCCCTCTTATTCTGTTATCAAAAAGATAAGAGATAAATGCTGGTGAGAGTGTGAATAAAAGGGAACTCTTATATACTGTTGGTGGGAATGTGAAATTGGTATAGCCTTGATGAAAACTCTCTATGAAGGTTCTTCAGATAATTACAAATAAGACTACCATGTGGTCCAATAGTTCCACTTCTTGGATACAGAGGCAAAAGAAATTAAACGATTATATCAACGACATACCTGTTTTCAATGTTCATAGCATTGTTACTCACTGTAGCCAATGTATGAAAACACCCTAAATATCTAGTGACATGTATGAATGAAGAAAATACGGTATTGAGTGTGTGTGTGTGTATTTTATATATACACACCTGTGCATACACACAATGGTTAAAATGTTCAGCTTTTATAAATTTTTGATACATTTCACACTTGTATCAATTTGAAAGGCATAAGTCAGACAAGCACAACATGTGGCAACATTTATATGTGCAATTAAAAAAAGTCAAGTTCATGGAGATAGAATAGATTAAGTGTTGCTGGGAAAATAGCTAGATGTTGGAGGGGCAGGCCTTTATAATGTTGGTGTGTATCAGTTTACATTATACACTTTAAATATTTTACAGTTTCAGCTATTATAACTCAAAACTGGAAAAAAAGTAAATTTTTTTTTTTTTTTTATTAACAGGATTGCCTTTGAGGTTATTTTAAAAGTTTTGAATTACACAGCACTTGATGCTATTGCTCCATTGTGGAAAGACCTCTCCAGCAATGATTACTTCAGAGATACCAGTGTTACAGTAAGTACAACAGTTTTCTTTCATTTTTGAAAAACATAACTTTTTTTTTTTAATCCAAATATTCTCTTTAATGAGACAAATCAAATATGTTCTCTGATATTTGGGCAGTGTGTTTCAAATCAAGAACTCTTAGACTATATCATTACCATATTCATCCATGGCCCTTGTTATTACACTGTCAATACATTCTGTTATTCAACAAAAAAATATTAAGTTATTATGTCAGGGGTTCAGGGGTTAGCAAACTATCACCCATAGTCTGAATCTAGCATGCTTTGATTTTGCAAATAACGTTTTATTGGAATAAGCCTTTATTGATTGTTTATAACAGCTTCATGTCACAAGTTGTGATAGTGAATGAATTGCCTGCAAAACAATTTTTTTTTTTTTGCCATTTGTGGAAAAAGACCCCTATCCTATATTATAGCATTTCTCTAACATCATTTTGTTGCGTTAACACCAACCCCCCAATCCCTCCACCTCCCCTCGATCCTCTAATTCTTTTCACTGATATTGAACTCATTGAACTATTTCAATTGCCAAAATTAATATGAAGGGCATACTGGTGGTATTTCATTATATTTGTTGGAGTCATAGGACTGATCTAGTTTTAATTGGGTCTTATGGATTGTTTGGAGAATGTGATTCGTGTAATGGCAAATACTTTTCCTTTTGTGGGTTTCTTCAAGATGCAAATTAGGAATCTGCATACTATAATACATCTATAGCAAATGTTTAGAGATAATGAAAGTGATCAATAGACTATACAGTTACTTTTGCGCTTTTGCTGTCTCTTTTCGTTAATATACCTCTTTTCCAAGAGACCATATTTGCCTTCCAGTTGGTCTCCTGGTCTCCTGTTTTTCTTCCAGAACTTTGAGATGGAAAAGCTATCCAAATAACCTTACCTGCCTGAAAAAACTTCAGTATCATTCCCCCAAATATGAGATGCAGTTTATGCTCTTTCTAGTTATTTGCCTTAAGCTTTTTATTATTCATTAGCTTGAACCACTGAGTTTGATACCATATTTGTAGGTGTCCACATAGTATTTTCTTTCTACCTTTGTTTATTTTCATCTTTCCTGCAATGCCAGCATACCTCTGCTCTTCCTAGCCAACTTAAAAAGTACTTTGGGTTTTAACTGAGGTATCATGACTCTAGTTCTTCTTACTCCTCACAGTTGGGACAGGTTCTCTTCTTGTGCTGCTATAATGGTCTTCACTTTTTTTTAATTACCATACTTTCTTAGTGTTTCTATTGTTTTAAACTGTACACTCTTGTGCCTTATTTTTGTATGGACTAATCCTAGTACATTGCTGGGGGTCAGGCCCTACAACAGCTTTTTTATTAAATATGAAACAGGTTTATTTAAATAGACTTTGTATTTAAAGATGTTTGTATTGACATGATAGTGCTTAACATCACGTATCTTCTGAGTAACTGATTTTTTCCCCATAAAAATGTAAGCTATAATATGACTGTTATTAGTGGATAGTGATGATTTAGGAGCTGGGTAGATAAACTTTGCATAAACTTTGAATGAAGGTGGTACTTTTGGTCAAGTTGAAATCTGTTAATAAGAAGCATGTATTGGGGACATACAATTCTGTGAGGATATTGATAGATGTACTAGTGACATATATTATCTTGCTTAATTCTTCCATCCAGCAATACTGTGCTTTGGAGAGGAAAGGAAATGTGGTGTGTCTCAATATTTGTAAACTTCAGTTTAAATATTTTGAAGTGAAGATCATATATTAAAAACTGATCTCTAAGTTTCCCTAAAAATGTCTTTTATTCAGCAATTCTTAATGTTTTAGGGTTTGTAGGGAAGTGACCTTATTATTGGATCACTTAGATATTATAATCACAAATGGGTTTATAATCTTAGTGCTATTTACTGTTAAGCATTGTTAAATGTTATAAATTATTACATATTTCTATATTCTGCTACATATTCTAGTACTAAGAAGTATGCTAGACTCTCGGGGAAAAACAGCATGTAGAAGACTCAGTCCTTGTTGCCATGAAGGTTATGCAGGTAGCTATTAATCAAATAATCATAATACATAGATCTAAATTGCCACTGGTGATATGAAGGAAAATTGGAGCTTTTTTTGAGAATGTCAGCACGTGCTTGATTTATTCTACTATTTTAAGATAGGCTAGTTGAAGGGAGTGTTTGAGGGAAGAAGCTGGGAATAGGGTGCTAATTCCATACTGAAGGAATGGCTTTTGCGAGGACCCTGAGATAGGAAGGATTATGATATGTTTGAGGAATGGAAATGAAGTTTTTCCTTCCAACCCCCACAGTTGGGCATGTAGATTGACTTGATATAAGACTTGTGAGTGGGATGGTACTGTATTACATAGGGACCTGCTAAACCATGTTAAAAGTTTTGAGTATTTTTTCTTAGTAGTGTTAGAATCTGTTGTAGGGTTTTAAGCATAGGAGAGAAGTAATAAGATACATGTTTAGAACAGAACTCTTATTCTAGTGTAGTGATTACTTTGGAAGGGATGAAAGTAAAAGTAAGGATACTTTCTAGGAGGAGAATATTGTAGCATCTAGCCCAGAGATGACAGCTTAACCTAAAATGATTGCAATGGAAATGGAGAGAGGTTGATAGAATTTAGAGAGTTTTACAGGACAAAAAAAATCATTTTTATGTGACTTGATCTGATTCTTCTTTTAGGCGTGTATGCAGTGATCTTATAAATGGGAATATTTACCATTTGCGGGGTTTTTATAGAGCAGTTGTATCTTAAAGAAAGATACTGATGTGTATTACTAGTTATTGTACAAGAACAGTTATTTCAACTCTGTAAAAATCCAGAACTAGAAACAATCTAATTGTTCATTTAAGGGGAAGTAGTTAACTAAATTTCATGCATATCATGGAGTACCATTCAGGAATCCTAAGTGTTTGTATGGGAAATTTCTGTTTAGAAGTTGAAATACAGAAGTTGATTTATATTTTGAAATCTGTTATCTGTTTATGCTAAAGCATAAAGGTTTGCAATAATATATTGATGAAATTATTAACAACATTCTGCAGACAGGGTTTGGTGAAGTGAATACTATTCCTTGTATTCTTTTCTATTGCTTGATATTAATTCTGTTTTACATATTTTACTAAACATGCATACACAAACTGGAGTGTTTTAGTTATTTGTTGGAAATAGCTGTCACCTTTTGAGCTGAGTGCAGTTGACAGAATTAGAAAACAAATTGTACTTTTCTGTTCTGTTGGTAAACTGTATTGCTCAAGGATATGTTGATTTCATTAATGGGTCAAACAAATCCTATATTCTGCAACAGACCTGCTCCTGTAGTTGCCTGGAGATATCTATAAGCATCAAAAGCACTACTGGATTCTGTCTACACAAGAGAAATATGAAAGCATAATATTTGCATTCTAGCATCTTTACTTGGAAATAGAGAATTCAAGTTTACCTTGAGATCTCCGCCATTTACTAGGTTTGTGCCTGTAGGACTGGATCATCAAGTTTTCAGGGCTTTCATTTCCTCATCTGTAAAATCGGGACAGTAATGTTTCCTTACCAGGCTTTTATGCATATTTATTTTAGAATATATATATCCTGTCACACAGTATGTGTTAAACACAGTTTGTTTGGAATATAGTGAGGAGTATAAGCAGTATGATTTATTGTTTTTTAGTAAAGAGTAATAATATCAACTAGATCAGGAATTGACAGACAAAACAATGGTAGTGACTCAGAATTCCCTTTTTGTAAATAAAATATTATTGGACCTAAGCCATGCACATTTATTTTCACATTGTCTTTGGCTACATTCATGCTACTATGACAGTGTTAAGTAATAAATATAGGGACCTTATTATGCCAAACCTTAAATATTTTAGTATTTAGCACTTTAAGAAAATGTTTGTTGACCCCTGTACTAGATCACTGTTACTTACAATTTTAAATATACTAAATAACCTTTGAAGATTTGCAAGCAAGAAAGTAACTATCGATAAGAATGTTGCTGGCAGTAGTGTCTAGAATGTCTTGGACAGGGTAATAGTAGAAGCAGGCAGATAAGATTATATCATGGAATGGGGATTATGGTAATAATCTTGGAAAAAATGAAAGTTATATACTGAGGACAACTCAGGAGGTACTTATTAGCAGACAGTATAAGAAAATTGATGTGATTTTAAGAATTTGAGTAAGACAGGGTAATGGGGACAATAAATTTGTGTAACAACTTAAAGCACACTTGTTCATTAACATAGTAAATCAGATGATTAATGGTATCAACATGAGCAGAAAGCTAGATAAGTCAGTATTGGATTAGATTTTATATGTATATGGTGAATTTGGGGAATTCAGAGAAGCATATTCCATTCAGTTTAAAATCTTAGATCAACAATTTGAAATACAGTTAGAGCCACTGATAACATATTGAAGTCATTTGCATGGAAGTTAATGTGTCAAATGTATGAGATCTCCGAGAGTGTAATTCAAAGGGAGAATAGGCACTAAAAAGGGGAATGGAACTAAGAGTATTCAGTGAAGCAGATTAAGAAATTATCTTGTGAATTGGGCTTATTTGCTTTGTGCCCTTCCTGTTACTGCCATTTTATGCCGATTCTTTATAGCACTAGTAGTGTAGAAAGAATTTAGTAACAAAGTTCTTTCTTGTTCATATTATCTATACCTTTTAAGTACTATGCTGGAACCAGCCTGTACTGATGTGAGGTCAGATATTAAAGTTCAGGAATTTTATGACCCAATTAAATATAACATGGTCACTATAAAATTTAAATTATACAAACTTCAAATAATATGTGTTCCAGATTCATCACTTCTTAATTAATTTACATATTGCTGTTATTTACATGTTCCGTGCTTTTGAGGTTTTTAATTACACCTATTATATATGTATGGTGGAAATATTTTACTGGTGTTTTGCTATTGTTCATTACGTCCCAACTCTGTTTTGGGTGGTAACACTTTGATAATGTGAAATTGACTGTAGGAGTGTTTACACCATTAATATTAGCAAACACTGCAGATCAGGACTCAGTTTGTTTTTCAGTTATCTGTAAGTTTAATAAATGATGAGGAAATTGTTAACAATACATAGTGAACTCTTAAAGATACCAAGTCTATAACTACAACATTATGATAGCTGAAAGAAATGAGGAAATACCCTTCTAGTACTTGAAAACTCATTTAATTCAGTAAAGTTGTTGTTCACACTATAGAAGTGTGAAGTTCCAACAGATGTCTTTGTCATTGCACTTGTGTCCTATACATTAAAGTGATCTTGCCTCAGCTGTTTTTTTTCATGTCAGAAACCTATTTGTTCATCAGTCATAGGTTAGCCATGGATATGAGAGTTTGGTAAAATTGTCAACATCATTTTATGTGAATCAATTAGCTTGTGTATTTTGTTATTATCATAAATCAAGTTAACAGTATTTTATAGCATCACTAAAGAACCAATTCAAAATTTATATTTTACTGTTGTTATAAATTGTATGCCACATATCCTTTATCAGTAGTAACATTTCTATTAACTTACTTCTAACTCCCCACTATCTGGTGAATCTTCTCACCCCCTCACGACTGGCCTGTACCCCACTTCTTAAAAAAAATTATTTTGATGAGCCACTTGTTAAACATTTACCACCACAATACTGCTTTTCTTGCTTTTATAAAATGAACAAAATTCCTCCCAAGATTTTATCTTTTTATATTAAATACTCTTGAAATTGTTGTTTGATTTATATTTTGTCTGGCACTGCTATTTCTATAGTACTTTCCTCCGCTTTGATTCTCTAGTTGGTGCAATCATTTTACTCATTGTTATGTGATATTAGGCAGGGAGGGTGACATTTTTGATTTACTGAATATTTTTTCTGCAACTGGAAGCATAAGCCATTTCTAATCAGTCATGTAGCAAGAATTAAGGAGAGCAGTGGAACAGAACTATGTTGTATTGCTGAATTTTTTGTACACTAAAATTATATACCATTTTCTAGGGATTCAACTAATGAAGCTACTGCCCATTCAGATGCTGGGAGTGAACTTGAAGAAACAGAGGTCAAAGGCAAAAGAAAAAGGGGTCGTCCTGGTCGGCCTCCAGTATGTATCATGTTGTTGTCTTTGTTCCTATGATGGTTATTGGATTGATTTGAACTGTTTGTTAATTCTAATACTGCTAATACTTTTAAATATTTCAGTGATACATCAGAGATTCTTGGAAACTTTGCTTTTTAAATTGGCTTAACAGAATTCAGAAAAAGGAAATTGATTAGTATTTTATGAGTTTGAGTAGTATCTTTTTTGCCTTCTGTGCTTTTCTTGTTAAAAAAAAAAAAGGTGGTCCATACGAAGACACGCAGAAGATGATTTAACATGGAATTGAGGTATCTTTAGTTGGAACTTCCCTGGTTTTTAAGATGTGAATATGATTTCTTGTGAGTTCCTAAGTGTACATTTTGGTAACATTAGGTGAGGATTTGGGATCAGTGTCAGAATATATTCTCATTGATACATGATGAGAAGTTTAGAAGAGCTCTAGGTACCATTGCTTTGAGGATATCCTTATGTATTCTGAGCATATCAGTCATCATTTTATTTAAAGTGTGCTGTAAGCTCTCAATGACAATAGTATAATTGTGTCAAAGGGCTGAGGCTTGTGCTATTCTACACTCACTTTTATGATGTTATTTACTACTAGCGTTTTGTTTTTTTTTTTCCCCCTGTTCTTTGGATGTTATTGTGGGAAAAATCAGCTTCCTTTTATAAAAGGCGTAACAGTATAAAGAGTTTCCTATGTAACCATTACTTAGCATCATTAGTTATGAAGTCATGGGCAGTGTTATTTTATTTCACTTCTCCTTCTTTCCTTCCGTTTTTACATTGAAGGTCATCCTAGACATAATTCCATCTGTAAATATTTTAGAATATATTTTTAAACAAGGGCTAACCCTTCCTTTTTAAAGTCTCATCCAACCACAGTATATTATCATACTCCATGTTAACAATATTTTATTGACATCAACAAATAACCAATTTGAAGTTTATAATCATTTCATGTTATTTTTTTTAAAGGATTTATTTATTTATACATACAAAAACTGGGGTATAGGCCAGAGGTGTGGGGGGTGAGAGGATTCACCAGAGACAGAGTTGGGAGCAGAACAGGCAGATCTACTGAAATACATTGCTGAGGGGAGCAGTGGGCGAGTCGGGAGAGGTCTGCTGCTCCACGAGGGTTGCTCCCTGGCTGGCCGGGGATCAAACTCATGCTTCAGTGGCTGGCGATAGCTTCATATGTTACGTCTTAACACCTTGTGCTACCAGGGAGGCCCTCATGTTACTTTTTAAATGTAGTTTGTTGGCTTGAGTGATGATGCAAATAAGGCTTACCTGGTTATGTTACTTAATGAATTACACACTCACACACACATGTCTGTTGAGGTGACTTAAAACTTACTTTAAATTGGTGTTCCTTCAGTATTTATCTATTTGCCACAATTTTTAATTAGCATCAATACCCTTTACTTTTTTTGGACAATCTTAAAAAGTTTAGAAGGATGATTTCTCACATTTTCTCTACACTTGTTTTATGCTCCCTTATTTAAAGGTGAAAATGTGTTGGAGAAAGCATGGATTATAATCACTGTTTATGCTATTTTCTCAATTTCATAGAAGTGTTTGGTTGTTCAACATTCCTTACGAAAATATTTTGGCAAAATGAGAGTCTTGCACCCAGAGTTGGCGCCTGTTATAGTCCCCCTTATTACTATATGATTTTCTAAAACTGTAAACAAGTTCATTCCTTTTTCTAGGATATGTGGGTTATAGGTGCAAAAATGGAAACTAGAATAACTTATATGAAAGTAGGAGAATGAACTATCTACACGATTGCTTGCTTGAATTTGTTTCCACTCTTCCCCCTCCCGCCAATTAAAATTCTTCACTTACAAGATTTAGGTTAAGTGCTAACTTTATCTTCAATAAAGCCTTTACTCTTTTTAACTATGAATGAATATTAATCACCTCTTCTGAGGGCTAATGTAATATTCTTTAGAGTCTTTAATTTTGATGTGTCTGTAGTTGTTTCCCTGTATTCCATATATACCTGAAAAGGTGTCTGTCTCTTTTGTGGTTGGAAATATTTGATTTTTAGTGACATTGCTACTATACAATCTAATAGGTAAATAATACATGTTCGCCATATATTTACTGAATTGAAAAAATGTTGAGCAGGATTATTCAGTGCCATTCTAAAGACATATCCGATTCTAGTCCATATTATCAACCTCATTAATTCACATGACTGTCTACATGTCCACCTAACTCAGTCAGGCCCATTTCTTCATCTTGGAAACACCACAATCTTCTGAGTTTCTGCCCTAGCTTTTTACTGAGTTGATGATACTTTTATAATCCTCACATTAAAACAATGAAAATAGGTCTTATACAGTGAAAAAGAAAATTACAAAGTGTTAATGTGTCTAAGATCACATACAACAAGTAAGTGGTAAGCTAAGATTTGAATTCATACCCTAGCATCCAAATTTATTCTTTCAAGAATAGCAAAATTATCAAACTGCTAATTTATATTGAGAGGTATAATTGTCAGTATGATCAGATTTGAGTAATACTGTAGGTATCTGTTCTGAAAATTGAGTGGATATTTTCAATCAATTGGCTCCATTTTGAACAGTTCCAAAGTTTGAGACATTCTGTTTAGCAGTGGTAATGCTGTTCATATGTTTTGAAATTACTTCATGGATCTCTTATTTTATTCACTTACTGTTAAAACAGCACTCTTTTTATTGTTAGTATTTAAATTCTTTTTATTTTGAAATAATTTTTGACACAGAGGATTTCCAAGAATTCTACAAGGAATATATTCATTCAGATTATCCAGATGTTGGTTTTTTACTATTTTTACTTTATATTTTTTTTTCGTTCGAGACACACATATATATCTTCTATGTATATACAGAATCTATATTATATGCATATGATTATTTTTTAACTGTTTGAAGGTAAGTTGAAAACATAATGCTACTTTACACCTAAAATACAGTATGAATTTAGAATGGATTTCCTTAAATCAGGGATGTTCTCCTACACGAGCACAGTACAGTTAAGAAAATAGCATTGACATGATATTTACCCTACATACTTCATTCATATTTTTTCAGTGACCTAAGAATGCCTTAGGCAAAAGGAAAAAAAGTTTTTCTTGGTTCAGGAGCCAGTCCAGGATTTGTATTGCTTTTAGTTGTGCACATAAACACATCTGTAGCTTAACCTGTCTTAGCTAATATTTTATTAGGATTTTGTTCTCTGGTTTGATTTATTAGGATTTTGTTCTTTTTAAGGAAGAACTAGCTTTTCTGTCCTCAAGATTTTTTAACCTGTAGTACCCTTTCTGAGCATGAGAGCTGAGTAAAAAGATATTAAATTTTTACTTTTATGTCTGTATTTTCAGAGATATTGAAAGAATATAGACTGCACAACCAAATATTAGTATCAGGAGAATAGGTTAATAAGTGAACTTATTCATAAAAATTGGATCTTTTAAATTACTTGGTACTCTCAGAATATCATTTAATTATTTTACATTATTTTACAAGTCTCCATAGTATTCTTTACCAACATTTATTATTCCCCTATTTTTAAATATTTATGTTAAAAATTCTTTGTAAGCTGTCACTCAAATTTTGCTCTAGAGCCATACTTTTTATCGTAAATTCTTAAATGTGTTGTTCCAAAGGCATGCCATATATTTTGGAAGGTATGTATTATTAGTTTGCCTTTCACACAGCAAAATATATGCAACTGGCCATCTTACTTGTACTAACGATAATTGTTTAGTCTTTGCTTTTAAAGTACTATAAAATTTCATTATATGTTGTGAAATGTGGTTATTTGTATTTTTCTCTGAAATGCATGTTTATCATTTTCAATACTTGCTATTTTTCTGAAACAAAAATATGATAAAATAATTTTTGTAGCTAGTACCTACATACTTTTATGACTACCTTGGGAAATGTATTTATCACTTGGACTTACCTCTTCAAATGAGTTTGTCTTGTTAATTTTTCACTTTGAATTTCTCTTGTGGACTAGTTCTGACTTCCTTAATTTTGTTACAATATACCATAACTCTTCCACAAACTTAGAATTAAAATGTGGATCACCATTAAATTTCCTCATGCCAAGCTTCTTTCTCTCTCTCCTGTATCTGATGAGATTCCACATCGGGTGAATTTTTGTTTCACAGTAACATCAATGTTTGTCCCAAGTTCCTTTCATAAGGCCTTTCTTTGTCGGTACCTGAACTGCTATCTTCCTTCCTGTAGTCTTTTCCTTTTATAGTCCATCATTTTTAATACTGCTAGGTGATATATTCAGAGAACAAGAGTTACACTTTCAACTTGGGGTATGTTCTTCTAATCTACCTTAAAACACAATATTTTTTGTGTTTCCAATACCTTTCATTAAGTCAGATATACCTTATTGTCCTTCTGTTTATGGCTTGTGCTTTCCCACAGTTGTTTTGGATGCTAGGTATTATTGGTGACTTAATGACTTTCTGAAATTTTTTCCCTAATGTCTAAGTCCATTAAATCTCACTTGCAGCTCATCTCTTCTGTGAAACTTTCCCTAGTTACCAATCACTGGAAATAAGCTTGCTTTTCAGGGCATCCAGTCTATCAGTTTAAACCAAAGTTCTATGAAAAGTACTTTTTTGGTGAGCAGTACTTTTTATACACTATAATTCATTATATTGTGGTTATTTGTATTTCTGGTTTTCTTTTCATTATGTGTGTAAATATTTTGCCTTAAACTGTCCCAAGTATGTTTATCTACATTATAAATGCTAAGGGGTATTTCACTTTCATACCTTATGAATAAACCCAAGTAAACTATTTTAAGTAAAAGCTAGCATGCTACCAGGAAAAATTAACTATTCAAAATTACTCTAGCCCAAAAGCTATATAGACGATGTCACAATCTAAATTAACAGACATGAGATTTGTTGGGAGGAGTTAGCATATAGAGTCCAGCTAAATAGGATGAATGTGTGAAATAATCGTATTTTCAGACAGCTTTAAATTGCTTAGTATGCAGGATTGTAGAGTGTAAAGTGGGAGCTGGTATGGCAGATGACTGAACAGATTAATCATGGACAGCCTTACAGTGTTTAGAAATAAGAGATTACATAAACAAGGGAGAGATGGGATTAGGTTTGCTGTATAAGGATTATGTGGTTATAGCATTAAAATAGTGGCAACTGGGGCCTCCCCGGTGGCGCAGCGGTTGAGCGCTGGGTTGCGAAGCTGCCCGCGGCCTCTGCGGCGCCGGTTCGATCCCCGGCTGCTCCCCGGCCACTGGAGGAGGGTCCCACATGGTGCGCAGACCTCTCCTGCCGCCCGCTGCTCCCCTCAGCAGTGTACTTCGGTCCTTCTGCCTGCTCTGCTCCCCGCTCTGGCTCTGGTGAATTCTCTCACCCTCCCGCGCTTCTGACTGTACCCAGTGCATGTATAAACAAACAAACAAACAAATAAATAAATAAACATGCCTCTAAAAAAAAAAAAAAATAGTGGCAACCGAAATAGGACCAAATCCGCATCCACATTGCAATATTTTCTAATAAGTTATGAGAAATTGGTGAACTTAATTTTGATAATATAATTTACTTAATACATCTAAAACTGTGATTTTTATCATACAATCAAGTAAAATTATTGAGATATTGTATATACCATTTTCCATACTAAATCCTTACAATGTTTAGGATGTTTTATACTTTACTATATATCTCAATTTTAACTAGCCATATTTTAAGTGCTCAATAAACTACATAAGACTGTAGCTATCCATATCGAATAGTGCAAAGATAGAGAATTAGACATGATCTAACGAGGCTGCCAGGACGCTGACCAGTCATTTGAACATAAATGTTCAATTTGTAGAACTAATCATTAATAAAAAGTCCCTACTTATTTGTCATTCAGGAATTGCAAATTAAGAAAACAATGAGATACTGCTACATTTCTGTTAGAATCACTTGAAATCCAAAACCCTGACAATACCAATTTCCTGGCAAGGATGTGAAGCAAAAAAGAAAAGAAAAACGTGCTTTGCTCATGGGAATACAAATGGTACCCATTAGAACACAGTCTGGCAGTTCTGTGTAAAGCTAAATACAGTTTTACATTATCATGTAGTAATGTCCTCCTAGGTGTGGATTTGAAATGACTTGAAAGTGGTATTCATATAAAACCTTGCATGTGTATACTTACAGCAGCTTTATTTCTAATATCCCCAAAATGGTGAACAGAACGCCTATCATATGTAAATGAATGACAAATTATGGTATAAGCATACAGAGATATGAATGAATTTTAAATGTATATTGTTTGCGGAAAAGATGTTGGTCTAAAAAGACTGCATACTGTATGAGTTCAGTTATATGACTATATATGTCAAAGACAAAACTAGTAATAAATTTCAGTGTTTGCTAAGGGGTAAGGGGAAGGATTGAATGGGTAAGGGAAATACAGGGATTTTTTTAAGGTGGTGAAACTCTTCTATGATACCATAACTGTATATATGAGACACTATACAGTTGTATAAGCCTATTGAACTTTACAAAAATGAATTTTATGAATATGTATTTTCAAAAAACATTTAAGAGGTTGGGAGAATACCAGAATGGAATGTAGACAATAACAGAACAAACAAACTCTAAGGCAAATGTTTCAAACAATGTCACTGAAGGAAGTAGAGTTAGAAAGTTGCTGACTTAAGTAACTTTGGAAATGAATCTGTAAAAAAAACTGTACATAATGCATGCAAGCAATGTAATCTTTGTTCATAAAATTCCTCCCCATGGGGGAATGGTTTTTACAACTCTAATACTACTCTACATGTAAGGGAGCCATGTTTCTTATTGTTGGACTGGGAATTTATTGATAGCATAGGGAAGATTCATCCATGTGGTAATAGATTAGAGTTGGAGATGCTTGTATGAATTTATGTTTAGCTTAATACAGATAACAGATGGTTGCATACAGAAATATTATAATTGTGTGTGTATATGGAATGTATGTATTTGTTTTGTCTTCCTAAGGACCTAGAAGGAAGGAAACCTTAGTATCAAGAAACAAAACCTGGTGTCACACTTTAATCTTTAATATTCTCCAGTTAAACAGTCAGGGCCCCTTGGAATATTGGCTGATTCTGAAATTGGGAAAGGGAATAAACAATGAATCTGGAGTATATTGTCCCAGATTGTAACCAGGTGCTAAAAAAATAAAGACACACAATGATGGGACTATGTTAGATGGACACTGGAGCCAATTACAAAATCTCCCAGTGATTAAAGGTGAAACAAGTTGAACAACAAAATAAATCAACAGATCTTTGAATATGTCATTTTGCTTGACGTTTCATTATAATGTTGAGAGTGAAAAAAATTATTTCCAGCTGGGACCACTGTCTGTAGAGTTTGCGTGTTCTCTTGTGTCTACATGTGTTTTCTTTTCTGGGACCCATCCCAAAGATATTCATGTTAAATTGATATGTCTCATTTTTCTAGCAGGAGTGAATATGGGTTTGTGTGGAGATGGAATCCTATACAGGATTGGTTCCCACCTAGTATACTGAACTGCTGAGATTTACTGTGACTACCCACATCTATGAGCTAAGTGGCTGGAAAGTGAATGAATACAAATTACTGTTTAATATTTGAAGTGTTTGGGTTTCCATTTAGTTTGATGTTGCTTTTGTCACCAGGAATATGCATTAGGAACTATTGTTTATGTCAAATAGCCTATGGTAAAATTGGTTTCTTTTACATCATTTTGCTCTAAGTTGCATTTTCAGGAAGCTGTCAGTGACCTTAGCTGAGAACTGACTTGCTGTAGTATTGAATTATAATCGAATGTTAGTGAGTTCATATCATAAATGATTGAATAAATGAATATAGACAAACTCCTATATTGAAGAATTCCAAATAATATGTATCAATATTCTCCTCTTAAGGATGAACACAACTGTGCATCTCTTAAAGGTGAAGGCATGCAGTGACTTTCTTCCAAAGGGTACAATAAGGAAAGGGTAGAAAAGTTAACTTTACAGTGGAGAGAAAACTCATAAATACCACTTCAACTAGCTGATTATGGTGATAAATCATGTTGATAATGGTATGTACCCTTTATATGAGGTGATAAAAAAGACACTTTAGCTCTCCCATTTTCCCCTCCTACAACCCTAATTTCAGTTTAACCATGAAAAAAACCTCAGAGAAATCCCAGTTGAGAAATATTGCAGAAAATACTTGAACAGTATTCCTCAAAACTATCAAGGTCACCAAATCCCAGGAATGTCTAAAACTGTAACAAGAGGAGCTTGGAAGACAATGTGGTATTATGGGTAGCGTCATAGAAAAGTAAAAGGTCAGTAGGCAAAAAAATAAGAATATCTGAATCAAATATGGACTTTGGTTAATGTTAAATCACAAGACACCAACCTCCAAATGTTCAGTCACCATCTACCACCAACCACCTGGACCCTTCTAACTATTCCAGCCCCTCTTTTCCTCTCAGAGTCTAAGGGTTATTGTTGTAGTTTTGTTTGTTCATTTGCCTTGTTTCTTTTTGTCTTTGAATTTTTTTTCTTCAGTTAAGATAGCAGAAGGGATGATTTATTGCACGTTATATTCAGCCACACCTGAGAACAGAACTAGTCCAGAATGTCACAGGTCCAGGGCAAAGAAACAAAAGGGGCTGGTTTTCTTTTTTCCTTTTTTTTTTTTTTTAAATTTAATTTTCATATTGCCCATACAATTGCAACTGCCTTATTTTGACCCCAATCCCTCCGCCCCCCCTCCCCATAGTGTGTCTCTGGTTTATAGTTGTTTGTTGATTTTGATTTTTTTCTTTCTTATAGTTATTCTTTTTCCTGGTCCCTTATTTAGGTTTTCTGGATTCCTGCTATGAGTGAGACCATCTGGTATTTTTCTTTTTCTTTCTGGCTTATTTTGCTGAACATGATCCCTTCCAGCTCCATCCATGTTGCTGCAGATTGCTTGTGTTTATCTTTTTTGATTGCTGAGTAATATTCCATTGTGTATATATACCACATCTTGATCTAGTCATCTATTTTTGGGCATTTGGGTTGTTTCCAAAGCTTAGCTGTTGTAAATAGTGCTGCTATAAACGTAGGGGTGCAGGTGCTCTTTGGAATTGATGTTTCTGTGTCCTTGGGATAAATACCTAGGAGTGGAATTGCTGGATCATATGGAAGCTCTATCTTTAGTAGGTTAGGAATCTCCACACAGCTTTCCATAGTGATTGGACCAGTTTGCACTCCCACCAGCAGTGCAGGAGAGTTCCTTTTTCTCCACAACCTCGCCAACATTTGTTGTTGCTAGTTTTTTTAATATGTGCCATTCTCACTGGTGTCACATGGTATCTCATTGTAGTTTTGATTTGCATTTCCCTGATTGCAAATGATGTTGAACATTTTTTCATATGCCTGTTGGCCATTTGCATTTCCTCTTCAGAGAAGTTTCTTTTTAGCTCTTCTGCCCATTTTTTGACAGGATTATTTTCTTTGTTGTTGTTGAGTCTCATCAGCTCTTTGCAGATTTTTGTGATCAGTCCTTTATCATTAGTGTTGTGTGCAAAAATGTTCTCCCAGTCAGTGGGGTTTCTCTTTGTTTTTGTTATTGTCTCTTTTGCTGTGCAGAAGCTCTTTAATTTGATGGAGTCCCAGCTGTTTATCTTTGCCTTCACTATCACTGCTTTGGGTGATGTGTCTGTAAAGATGTCTTTGAGGTGCATGTCATGTAGTGTTTTGCCTTTATTTCCTTCTATGTATTTTATGGTTTCAGGTCTTATGTCTAATTCTTTAATCCACTTTGAGTTGGTTTTTGTGCATGGTGTGAGGTATTCAAGTTTCATTCTTTTGCACGTAGCGACCCAGTTTTCCCAGCACCATTTATTGAACAAACTTTCTTTGCTCCAGTGCATATTCTTTGCTCTTTTGTCAAATGATAATATACATAGAGAACCCCAGAAACTCCACAGAAAAACTAATTAAACTAATCAATCAGTTTAGTAATGTGGCAGGATACAAAATCAACGCACAAAAATCAGTAGCCTTCCTATACACAATAAATCTGAAGAAGAAATCAAGAAAACCATTCCTTTTATTATTGAAACAAAAAAATCAAATACTTGGTAATAAACCTAACAAAAGAAATAAAGGACCTATACAAAGAAAACTAGAAAACACTGTTAAAAGAAATAGAAGTAGACACAAAGAAATGGAAAGACATCCCCTGCTCATGGATTGGAAGAATTAACATTATCAAAATGGCCATCCTACCAAAAGCAATCTACAGATTCAGTGCTATTCCAATTAAAATTTCAATGTCATTCTTCAAAGAAATAGAAAAATATTGATGAAATTCATATGGAGCCACCAAAAACCCCGAATAAAAAAACCTCCTGAAAAAAAAAAAGGGGGAATGGAGGCATCACTCTCCCAGATTTCAAACTATACTACAAAGCCATAATAATCAAAAGTACATGGTATTGGAACTAGAACAGACGCACGGACCAATGGAACCGAAAAGAAAATCCAGAAATAAGTCCACAGATTTATGCTCAAATAATCTTTGACAGAGAAGCAAAGAAAAGGGACTGGTTTTCTACAAGCAAAGTGGGTTTCTCAAAGGTGGTAGCAGCTGTCTGATGGTGATGGATGTTCTAGATTCATTGAGATACATACTAGAGAGTAGCATGCAGTCCAGTAACTTATACCAATGTCTCTGGCCTCTTGACTGCTTGTTTCTGCTCCTGTGGCTTCCATGGGTGCTATCAGTTTATTTGGATTTTTGCCTCAACTTTCTTTTACACTTCAGTCTTCACATTCGCTTTTCCCTCCACTTGACACTCATGCGTGGCAGCTTCAAAGAAGGTGATACTTCCGGGCCTCTCCTGGTGGTGCAGCGGTTGAGCGCTGGCTTGCCAAGCTGCCCGCAGCGCCGGTTCAATCCCCGGCTGCTCCCCAGCCACTGGAGGAGGGTCCCACATGGTGCACAGACCTCTCCTGCTGCCCGCTGCTCCCCTCAGCAGTATACTTGGGTCCTTCTGCCTGCTCTGCTCCCCTCTCTGGCTCTGGTGAATTCTCTCACCCTCCCACACTTCTGACTGTACCCAGTGTTTGTATAAATAAATCTTTAAAAAAAAAAGTATTAAAAAATAAAAAAGGTGATGCTTCCTTGTTTCTTTATGTCCTACATATGAGAAAAATCATGTATCAATATTTCTCTTTCTCCTTCTGATTAATTTCACTTAGTGTAATCCCCTCACATAAATTTTTCATATCCTTTGTGTAAATATATACAAGTAGAATTACTTGGTCATCTTATTTTTAATTTTTGAGAAACTTCCATACTATTTTCTATAGTGAATACACCAGTTTACGGTTCCCACCACATCCTCATAAACACTTACTGTTTCTTGCTCTTTTGATAATAGCCATTATGCTAGTATGAAGTGAAAATCTCAGTGTGATTTTTTTTGCGCTTCCCTAGTGGTAAGCAACATCAAACATCTTTTCATGTGTGTTGACCATTTGTATGTCTTTGGCGAAATGCCTATTTAGATCATCAATCCAATTTTAAGTAGGATTATACAGAATGTTTTATTGTTGAATTGTATGACATGTATTTTGAGTGTATGGTTTGATATATTGTTTGCAAATATCATCTCTTATTCCATAGGCTACCTTTTCATTTTACTAATCGTTTCTGTCACTGTGCAGAAACCTTTTTAGTTTGATGTAGTTCCATTTGTTTATATTCTTTCGTTTCTCTTGCTATTGGAGTTGAATTCAGAGGCTGGTGTCAAAGAATTTATCACCTACATTTTGTCTTATGATACTTTATTGTTTCATGTCTTATATTCAGGTCTCTCATCCATTTTGAGTTCATGTTATTACATTTTTGAAGATTTATTTATTTATTTTATGCAAAATAGAGCTGGGGCACAGGCCGAAGATGTTGGCAGGGGGTTGTGAGAGGATCCACCAGAGACAAAATAGGGAACAGAACAGGCAGACTGAAATACACTGCTGAGGGGAGTAGAGGGCGAGACAGGAGAGGTCTGTTTTGCCATGTGGGATTCTCTCTGGCCGGCCGGGGATCTAACTTGTGTGCAGAGGCTGCGGATTGCTTCGTAGTGCCGTGCTTAACCCCTTACGCCACCATGGAGGCCCAATTTTGAGTTCATTTTAACACATAGTGTAAGATAGTGATCTAATTTCATCCTTTTGCTTCTGACTGTCCAGTTTTCCTAGCGCTGTTTATTGAAAAGACTGTTCCATTGCTCTTGGCTCCTTTGCAAGAAATTTGTTGTCCATATATATGTAATTACATTTCTTGGTTCTTGATTTTATTTCATTCAACCGTGTGCCTGATTTTGTTCTAATACCATACTGTTTTTATTATTGTAGCTTGCAATCAGGGTGCATGATGCCTCTGTTTTTGTTCTTTTTTCTCAGGAATATTTTGGCAACTAGAGTTGTTTTATGGTTCCACACAAATTTTAGGATTTTTTTGGTTCTGTTTCTGTGAAGAATGCCAGTGACATCATAATAGGGTTTACATGGACTATCTTCCCATTTCTTTGTGTATTCTTCAGTTTCCCTAAACAGCATCTTGTAAATTTTAGTGTGCAGATCCTTGATGCCTTGTTAAAATTTATTTCCAGGTATTTTATTCTCTTTGATGTGAAGCAAGTTTTCATCACTTCTCTTTTTGCTAGTTCATTATTTGTGTGTGGAAAAACAACAATTTTTGTATATTGCTTTTGTACCCTAAATCTTTAATGGATTTATCTGTTATTTTTAACGTTTTTTTATTATTTGGATGTGGACTCTTTTGGGTTTTCTATGTATAATATCATGTCCTCTGCATATAGTTACAGTTAAATTTATTCATGTCCAATCTGGGTACCTTTTATTTCCTTTTTATCTCTAATTGCTCTGGTGATGCCTTCCAAAACTATGTTTAAATATAAATAATAGTGGTTAGAGTGAGCATTCTTGTCTTGTTGCTGTTCTTCAAGGAAAAGCTTCCATTTTTTTCCCATTGAGTATGATAACTATATAGACATATATAGACTTTTAATATCTTTATATATGTTCCTTCTTTGCCCATATTACTTATCAATGCTTTTTATGCATTTGTTGAGATGATCTTAGGATTTTTATCTTTAATCTTGTTGATTTGCTTTATCACATTGATGGATCTGTTATGTTGAATCATCTTGCATCCCTAGAATACAACTTGATCATGGTGTATGATCTTTTATATGTATTGTTGAATGTGATTTACCAATATTTGCAGGTTGAGGGGGATATTTGCATCTCTTCATCAGATATGTGGTTTGTAATTTTCTTTTTTGGTCTTGTCCTTATCTGGTTTTGATATCAGTGTTTTGTTGGCCTTATAGGAGTTGGGAAAATTCCTTTTGATATTTTTGAAACAGTTTGACAAGAATAGCAAGAGAGCTTAGAATATTTGGTACAATTTTCCAGTAAAGCCATCTGGTCCTGTCTTTTGTTTTTTGGGAGGTTTCTGATTATAGTTTTAATTTCTTTACTGTGCTCTGTCTATTTTGATCTTGTGTTTCTTCTTTCACTTTTGGGAGGTTTTCTGATTTAAGAAATTTATCCATTTCTTCTGAGTTGTCTAACATTTCGGTATACAGATGTTCATAATAGTGTTTTATGATCCTTTCCACTTTTGTGGTATTCGTTGGAATGTCGTCTTTCATTTTTGATTTTATTTGAGCCTTTTCTCTTTTTTTTTAATGAGTCCAGCCAATGGTTTATCAATTTTGTTGACTTTGTTTCCTTGACCTAATGTTATTTATTTAATTTTTGCTTGTCTCCAGATATATATATATATATATATATATATATATATATATATATTTATTTATTTATTTCTCTAGTGTCCCACTAGTTGTTGAGTAGCATGTTGTTTAATCTCCACATTTTAGTGTTTTTTCCAGTGTTCTCTTTTTGTTTGATTTCTAACTTCATAACTTTGTGGCTTGGAAAAAACTTTGATATGATTCAGATCTTCTTAGATTTATTGAAATTTGTTTTGTGTCCCAACATGTAATCTGTTCTTGAGACTGCTGTTTGTACTTGAGTTGAATGTGTATTTTGCTGCTTTTGGATGTAATGTTTTGTGTTTATTATGTCTACTTGGTCTAATGTATCATTTAAGACCATTGTCTTCTTTCTGATTTTCTGTTGGAATATCTATCAGTTGATGATATTGGTTATTAAAATTGCCCACTGTCTTTGTGTTTCTGTCAGTTTCTCCCTTTAGGACTTTTAATATTTGTTTTGCATATTTTGGTGCTATGATATGTGCATTTTAGGTGATCATTATATTTTCTTGATGAATTGACCCTTTCTCATTACATAATGTCCATCTTTTTTTTTTTTTTATTGTCCTCTTTGTTTTAAAACCTGTTCTTTATGAGTATAGCAGAACCGATTTTCTTTTTTTTTTCTTTTCTTTTTTTTTTTTAAAGATTTATTTATTCATACAAGAGCTGGGGTACAGGCCAGAGGTGCCGGGGGGTGGGGTGAGAGGATTCACCAGAGACAGAGACGGGAACAGAATAGGCGGATTGAATGAAATACACTGCTGAGGGGAGCAGAGGGCGAGGCAGGAGAGGTGTGCTGCGCCATATGCATAGGTTGCTCCCTGGCTGTCCGGGAATCGACTCGTGCTGCAGTGGCTGCAGATTGCTTCATAGGTTGTGTCTTAACCCTTGTGCCACCAGGGAGGCCCCAGATTTCTTTTTAATTCTATTTTCATGCAATATTACTTTTCATCCCTTTCAGTCCGTGAGTTTCCTTATTTCTATAGTGAGTCTCTAATAGGCAGCATAAAGTTGGGTCTTGCTTTTTAATGCATTCATTCATTCTTTGTCTTCTGATTGAAAAATTTAGTGTGTTTACATTTCAGGTTTTAGTTGTTAAATGCATTTTCATTGCCATTTTGCTAGTTGATTTCTGAGGGCTTTTGTAGTTCTTTTCTGATCGTTTGAGGTTTGATGATTTTTGTTAGCAGTGTGTTTAGGTTCTTTTTCATCTTCTGTGTTTTTAACATAGGCTTTTATTTTGTGGCTGCCACATAAAATGATTATGTATTAATCAACACACAAAAGTGTTAACTACTAAGAGGACGAAAAAGTGCTATAAAGAATAGAGGGATAGAAAATACAGGAACTATAATAACAAAGAGAACCCCTCAATACTATACTTTGAAATGTACTCCCAGGTCTCTGTTGTTAAAAAGCCTAATATTGTAGCAGAAGGCAAAAGAGAAATGTTTACAGGATCTAGCTCTAGATTCAATAAATCGGACAAATAAGGGTGAATTTAGAGATAAACATTGATAAGAGAAATAAACTATCATCAGTAAATTAAATCAGTCAAAATAAGAGTTTGAAGTTTGAGAAGATATGCTAAGGAGAGACCTACTATAATACTAACAGGCAGGATATAAAGGGGAGAAAAGGAAGAAATCAATACAGCATGTCTCATGAAGTGTCTATTAAATATAGCAACATTGACTTAATTGGTAGGTTTTATGAAGTAGTAAACATAGTTTATATGTGAATGAAATTTATGGCAATAAATATTGTGAATGCAAGCAATTCAGTTCAATTACCCTTGGCTTTAAAGGTGAGATTTAAAGTTTGCAGATATTGTTGATTTTTTGGGGAAAGATTTATTTTTATTTACTTATGCATACAAGAACTTGGGTGTAGGCTAGAGGTGTGGGGGGTGAGAGGATTCACTAATGACAGAATGGGGAGCAGAATAGATGGATCTACTGAAACACTCTGCTCAGGGAAGCAGTGGGCAAGACTGGAGAGGTCTGCTGTGCAGTGTGAGTTAGCTTCTTCACTGGGAATTGAACTCATGTTGCAGTGGCTGGCAGTAGCTTGATAGTGCTGAGATGTTGAACCCTGAGCCACCAGGGAGGCCCCTAGTTTGATTTTGGGCACATGGAATGGAATCTTACTTTTTTTTTAACTTTTTAAAAATTTTATTTATATATTTTATATCATTGTTCATTTTTGTACAATATTTGCTTTCTCCTTTCATGTATAGTCCCTGTAAACTTCCCACCACCAAGTCACCTGTGCACCATCACTATAGTCCCTTGTGCTGTTCCTTCCCCTCTTTTGATTCCTCTCCCTCTCCCTCCTCTGTAGAATGTCTGTGATTTGTAGTTGCCAGCTAATTTTTTAAATTTATTATTATTGTTTTCCTGATCCTTTATTTGTTCCCCTATATTCCTCCTATAAATGAAACCATTTGATATTTTTTTTTCCCTTCTGAGTTATTTTACTGAGCATAATCCCTTCTGACTCCATCCATGTTGCTGCAAATGGCATGAGTTTATCTTTTTTGATTGCTGAATAGTATTCCATTATATATATATGCCACATCTTGATGCAGTCTTGATCCAGTCATCTATTTTGGGGCACTTTGGTGGTTTCCATATGTTAACTATTGTCAGTATTGTCAATAGCACTTCAATAAATATGGGGTTGAGGTATCTTTTTGAATTAATGTTTTTGTGTCCTTTGGGTAGATTCCTAGGAGTGGTATTGTTGGGTCATGTGGTAACTCCATTTTCAGTAGTTTGAGGAACCTCCACACAGTTTTCCATAGTGGTTAGACCAGTTTGCATTCCCACCAGCAGTGTAGGAGAGTTCCTTTTTTCCCACATGGGATAGACTCTTAATTGAAGACTGTAAACTCCATCAAGAGAGGCATGTTTGTTTTGCTTATTGCCTTATTTCTAGTACCAAGAATAATTTCAGATATCTTCAATATATATTTGTTGGATTACTGGATACGAAATTATTTTACTATTATTTTTTAAGATTTTACTTATTTATACAAGAACCGGGGTACAGGTCAGAGGCACAGGAGGGTGAGAGAATTCACCAGAGAGAGCGGGTAGCAGAACAGGCAGAGGGGCGGAAGACATTGCTGAGGGGAGCAGCAGGTGAGACAGGGGAGGTCTGCTACGCCATGTGGGTTTCTCCCTGGCCAGCTGGGAATCGAGCCAGCGCTGCAAAGGCTGTGGACAGCTTCACAGCACGGTGCTCAACCCGCTGCGCCACTGGGGAGGCCCCTGGATAAGAGCAACAGTTGAGTACAACGATTGAGGGAGAAGCTGAATATGCAGCACTTCCAAGTAATGTTTTATTGAACAATGTTTTTGAGGAAGTAGGAGAGTGCTGAGGAAGAGGCAGAAGGGATTTTCAAGAAGAGGGCATGGTTAAAATATTCAGCATTGGCAATATTGTACCAAATACTTGCTTTCATCCCTTGTATACATTAATGTATGTATTGTAATTTGTACTTTTTCTTTTTAAAAAAGATTTGTTTTATACAAGAACCTGGGTACAGGCCAGATACGCGGGGGATGGGGGTGGGGGTGTGAGAGGATTCACCAGAGACAGCAGGGAACAGAACAGGCAGACTGATGAAATACACTGCTGAGGGAAGCAGTGGGTGAGATAGGAGAGGTCTGCCATGCCATGTTGGAACCCTTGCCAGCTGGCCGGGATCAAACAGGTGCTGCAGAGGCTGTGGACAGCTTGACAGTGCATTACTCAACCACCTGCGCCACCAGAGGAGGCCCCGCAATTTGTACTTTAATTTCTATCACTACAACAAATTGTAAAGATTCCTTTGGTCAAGAATTAATGTCTTTAATCTGTAATAGTGCTAACTACCTCTCACAGAATCCAATAAGATTTCATATCATTCTGCTTAAAAGAGAGTATACCACTATTTAATTTTTTCTTGATTTTTCTATTCAGTCTACGAATAAGAAACCTCGAAAGTCTCCAGGAGAGAAGAGTAGAATTGAAGCTGGAGTCAGAGGAACTGGCCGTGGAAGAGCTAATGGACACCCTCAACAGAATGGTGAAGGGGAACCTGTCACATTATTTGAAGTGGTGAAACTGGGGAAAAGTGCAATGCAGGTAAATTTTTAGTGTTTTAATTTTTTAAATAATTAAAAAATTTATAACAGTGCAACCAATACACCTAGGTGGAACTTATGTGCATTAATATTTTATCTATACTTGTTGATGTTGCATAATCAAGATGCTTATTACCCTTAAAGGTTTTTCTTTGTTTGCTTGTTTTGTAGAGTATCAGGAAAGACAGTTTGTTTGATTATAAGATACACTTTAGAGGATATTGTGCTGAGTAAAATGATTTACATATTGTAGGACTTGACTAAGAATTTGTTTTGTTTAATAAAATTTTATACAAGTAACATGTATTGAGGAATATTTGAAAGTATTCAAAAATTTTTTTTAAAGATCTATTTATGCATACAAGAACTGGAGTACAGGCCAGAGGTGCGGGGGTGGGGTTGAGAGGATTCACCAGCGACAGAGGGGAACAGAACAGGAAGATTGACTGAAATACACTGCTGAGGGAGGGGAGCAGCGGACGAGACAGGAGAGGTCTGCTGCACCATGTGGGTAGCTCCCTGGCCGGCTGGTGATCAAACTCATGTTGTAGAGGCTGCAGCTAGCTTCACAGTGCTGTGCTTAACCCCTTGCACCACCAGGGAGGTCCATTATTCAAAATATTTTTAACTATAAGAATAAAATAGCATTCTTGATTAGTGAATCCAGAATAACCACTTTTAATGTTATGGTAATTTTGCATATGCTCTTTTATAACCTTCTTACTATTATTTCTCTCTGCTCATTCACTCAATGTATATTAAATATTCTTCAGGAGGACTTATTACTGACTTATTAATTCATTTTAAGAATAACCTGGAATTATTTACTAACCCTTTAGTTATGCCCTTACGTTTCTTTCACTATTATAATATTTTTTATTATCTTTGCATCTCTGTATTTTTTTTTCATTTAAAAATACTAGAGGTAAGATCATTTGGCTAAAGGGTATTTTTTAACTGTGATGCATATATAAGGCATTATTTTCCAAAATATTGTACTGGTTTATCTTTCACCTGTATAGGTAGTAATGGATATTTTATATTTAATAATTACTTGATAACATAGATGAAAATGATAATTCATTAGTATTTTTTGTATTTCTTTGATCACTAATGACTTGTATGTATGTTATCATTTATTCATTATTTCCTAAATTTAACTTTTTTTATTATTATTTTATTATTTCCTAGATTTACTTTTACAATAAAAGTAGGCAACCCATTAATATGCTTTTTTTAAACCCATATTTCCTTTTGAATTCTTTATGGAGTGTTAGTGTTTACTGCTTTTTTTAATATGTGTTACAACATTGATTTGTTCGGGGGGTCAGGGTTTGTTTGAGGAGTGATTGAGGTGGATTAGCGGGATGATATTTAATGGTAAAAGAAACAGTGACTCCCCTGTTACCAAAAGCAGTGGACAACTTGTCAATTATGTAAGTATAATTTAAAAATAGATTGACTGTTGGCCAATAAGATTTACAGTTTTTTCATTACACTTTAATAGAATTAACAAGCTACAAAAATACTAATTTTCAGATCAACTTTATTGATTTTTAGGTGAACCAAACAGAAAAATAGAAGCAAGTTTATTGTTATGTAAACAATTTTAATTACATATCATTTATTTGCTTTCATTTTTTCATATAAAACTATAAGGTATTTGTATGTGTAAAGATAACTAAGGATTATTGCTTTAAAACTCAACTTTAACACCAATGAAATCCTTAATATTAGGTATTTAACATGAGCAACATCTAGTTATCTATATTTGAAACAAAATAGTGACTAATTTGATTGGACAAACTTTTTGTCTAGTTCAGCTATATTCTTCATCTAAATTACTCTGGACCTGTTCTGAGTACAATGCAGATAATATTAAAGTACACATAAGATCTCCTTCTAAATTACAGTAGACTGGCAAAGGTAAAAAGGCATTTTTAAATAATTCATACATTAAACAGGAAATATGCAGAGCTAAAATGTGAATGTTAGTGAAAGTCATATTAGTAAAGAGTTAGGCCCAGCTAAAGTACTACTTGGATAAATATTCTTGAATTTATCAACACTGGTGAAAGCATTAGAAAGCTAGAAAAAGAAAACAGGAAACCTAAAGTAATTAGAAAGAAAAGAATAATAAAAGCAGACATGAAAATTAAGTAGAATATAATGGTAGAAAAGATCAGCTAAATAAAAATATTACCAATTTGAGTTGAATAATTTGAGGTATATTAGTTGTAGAATATGATTCACTACTTGTTTATATTGTGAAATGATTACCACAATATATCTAGTTAACACCAGTCTACTGGATAATCACACATTATTTTTCTTGTAATGTAAACGGTAGTCACCAATGCTCTAAATTATATCCTCATGATCTAATTATTTTATAAATAAAAGTTTGTATCTTTTGACCCCCCTTTACCTATTTAGCCTATCCTCCTCACCCCCCTTTTCTGGTAAACACCAATTTGTATTTATCTATTTGTGAGCTGATTTTTGCCTGGCTGGTGGTGTTGTTTTTTTTTTTTTTTTTTTTTTTTTTTTTCAATAATCTTTTAAGACCAGAAGTTTTTTAATCTTAGGAATTCAAGGATAGTTTCATATTGGAAGGTCTTTTGCTATAATATATCAAATAATCATGTTATCAGGAAAAAGAGTCTTATTTTATGTAAAATATTTAGAAAAATTATTTGATAAAATATACCTGATATTCATGGTGAACAGTAACTCTTGCCAGATAAAAAGGAAATTCTTTAGTAAAAGTAATCTCTCCATAATCCATAACTCACATCATTTTTAAACTTTGAAATTTAGGTGTATTCCCAGGACCAAGTAGTAGAGTGTTGACTACTATTCATTATACATTATGCTGTAACCCTTCCCAGCACTGAAAAACCTTCCCTCATAGATTGAAGATAAAAACTAAGATAGATTTTAGCAATTAAAAATTATTCATACTTGCTGAATATATAGCTATCTAATGTATAAATTTCAAGAGAAGCTAGAGGCTCTAAGAGCTAATGAAAAAGTGTTCAGCAAAATTTCTGGAGAAAATTAATATTTAAAAAAATTAGTTTTCTGTGTAGTAATATTACAAATTTGAACATGTAATAGGTATCAAGGGACTATTCAATAAAGTACAATGGAAAATGAAAGTTTTGGGTGCAACAGAATAAAATGCTGTTGATATTTGAGCACCATGAAAATTGGTGGAAGATAGTAAAAGTTAGGTTGTAGGTTGTAATCTTTTATACATTTCGAGTTGGCTTTGTGCATGGTGTGAGGACTGTTTGCATGTAGCAGTCCAGTTTTCCCAGCACCATTTATTGAACAAAGTATCCTTGTTCCATTGCATATTCTTTGCTCCTTTGTCAAAGATTAGTTGTCCATAAATATGTGGGCTTATTTCTGGGTTTTCTATTCGATTCCATTGGTCTGTGTGTCTGTATTTGTTCCAGTACCATACTCTTTTAATTATTATTACTTTGTAGTATAGTTTGAAATTTGGGCGTGTGATAGCTACATTCTCCTTTTTAGTCAGAAGAGCTTTGGCTATTCAAGGGTTTTTTTGGCTCCATATGCCATTTCATCAATATGAATTTTGATGAAATATGAATTTCATCAATATTTGTTCTATTTCTTAGAAGAATGTCCTTGAAATTTTTATTGCAGTAGTGCTGAATCTGTAAATTGTTTTCAGTAATGGCTATTTTAATAATGTTAACTTTTCCATTCCATGAGCAGGGGATGTCTTTTCATATCTTTGTGTCTTCTATTTCTTTCAACAATAATTTTGTTAAATATTTTTGTAATTTTCTTCGTGTAGGTCACTTATTTCCTTGGTTAAGTTTATCCCCAGGTATTTGATTTTTTTGTTTCATTGTTAGTGAGATGGTTTTCTTAATTTTTTCTTCTTCTTCAGATTGATTGTTTGCATATAGGAAGGCTACTGATATTTGCGTGTTGATTTTGTATCCTGCTACTTTACTAAACTGGCTTATTATTTTGATTAGTTTTTTGTGGAGTTTTTAGGGTTCTCTATGTATATTCTCATATCCTTTGCAAATAGTGATAGTTTTACTTCTTCTTTCCCTATTTGAATTCCTTGTATGTCTTTCTCTTGTCTTATTATAGCTTTGGTTAGGACTTCCAGTATTATATTGTAAAGTAGTGGTGAGAGTGGACATCATTGTCTTATTTCAGATCTTAAGGAAAGGCTTTCAGCCTTTCACCCCTGAGAATGTTATTGGCTATGGGCTTGTCATATATGGCCTTTATTATGTTAAGATATGTTCTTTATATCCTGAGAATTTCGAGGGCCTTCATCATAAATGGATGTTGGACTTTGTCAGATGCTTTGTTGCCATCTATTGATATAATCATATGATTTTTCTTTATTTATTTAGGGCCTCCCCGGTGGCGCAGCGGCTGAGCGCTGGATTGCGAAGCTGCCCGTAGCCTCTGCAGCACCAGTTCGATCCCCTGCTGCCTCCCCGGCCACCGGAGGAGGGTCCCACATGGCACACAGACCTCTCCTGCTGCCCACTACTCCCCTCAGCAGTGTACTTCGGACCTTCTGCCTACTCTGCTCCCAGCTCTGGCTCTGGTGAATTTGCTCACCCTCCCACACTTCTGACTGTACCCAGTGCTTGCATGTATGTATGTATGCATGTATAAATAAATAAATAAATCTTTAAAAAAAGGAAAAAGATTTATTTATTTATACAAGCACTGGGTACAGTCAGAAGCGTGGGAGGGTGAGCGAATTCACCAGAGCCAGATCAGGGAGCAGAACAGGCAGACTGACGAAACACACTGCTGAGGGGAGCAGCAGGCGCGGCAGGAAAGGTCTCTTGCACCATGTGGGACCCTCTTGGCAGCCAGAAATTCAACCAGCGCTGCAGAGGCTGCGGGCAGCTTTGCAGGCCAGCGCTCAACCGCTGCGCCACCAGGGGAGGCTCTGAATTATCTTTTTGATGCATTGTTGGATTTTGTTGGTTAGGATTTTATTGAGAATTTTTGTATCACTGTTCATTAGATTGGCCTGTTGTTTTTGTTTTTTGTGTTGTCCTTGTTCGGTTTTGATATTAGTGTAATGTTGGATTCATAAAACGTATTTGGTAATATTCCTTCCCTCTCACTTTTTTTAAAGAGTTTGTGTAGGATAGGCACTAGTTCATTTCTGAACGTTTGGTAAAATTGATTTGTGAAGCCTTCTGGTCATGGACTTTTGTTTTGGGGAAGGATTTTCATTACTGTGTCAGTTTTACTGATAGTAATTGGTTTGTTTAGGTGTTCTATTTCTTCTTTATCTAGCTTTGAATGATTGTATCCTTCTAGGAATTTCTCCATCTCTTCTAGATTGCTGAACTTGTTTGCATATAATTGTTCATAGTAATCTCTGATTATTCTTTTGATTTCTGCTGTCTATTGTAATTTCTCCTCTTTATTTAATATATCCTCTTTATTTGTGTTTTCTCCTGTTTTCTGTTTGTGAGCCTGGCTAGAGCTTTGTCTGTTTTATTTTTTCAAAGAACCAACTTTTGGATTTTTTTTAAACTTCTATTTCATTTATTTCTGCTTTGATTTTTATTATTGCCTTTTTTGTAGTGGCTTTGGGGTTTTTTTGTTGTTGTTCTTTTTCCAGTTCTTTAAGGTAGGAGATTAGGTTGTTTCTTTGAGGTCTTTCTCGTTTCTTGATGTGAGCCTGTATTGCTGTATATTTTGCGCATATAACTGTGTGCCATACGTTGTGTCCTCATTGTCATTCATCTGAAGGTATTTTTAAATTTCTTCTTTGATCTCCTCATTGATCCAGTGGTCTTCCAGTAGTGTGGGTTTCAATCTCCATGAGGTAGGAGGTTTCCTTGCTTTTTTTCATGGTTTATTTCTAGCTCAATGACTTTATGGTCAGAGAAGATAGTGGGTATGATTTTGATCTTAGTATACCTGTTGATGTATACCTGTATCTTAGTATACCTGTCTTGTGTCCCAGTATGTGATTAATCCTGGAGAATAATCCACGTTTACTTGAGGAAAATGTGTACTTAGATTTTTGGTGGTGTAGTATCTTATAGATGTCTGGTAAGCCCATGAGGTCTGTGTCCTTATTTCGAGCCCTACTGTCCTTGTTATTTGTCTCGTTGATCTGTCCATTGGTGAGAGTGGTGTGTTGAAGTCTCCTACTACATGTGTATTTTCTCTAATGTCTTTTTTTAGGGATGATAATAATTGTCTGATGTATTTTGGTGCTCCTTTCTTTGTTGTGTATATGTTGATGAGTGTTATGTCTTTCTGATGTGTTGTCCCCTTAATTATAATTAGTGACCATCTATATCTCTTTTTACTTTTTTTGGTTTGAAGTCTATTTTATCTGATGTAAGTATAGCTGTGCCTGCCTTCCTTTTTTGGTCCATTTGCTTGTAGGATTGCTGTCCAACCTTTTACTTCCAATCTGTGTTTATCTTTTGTAGTTAAATGTGTTTTCGTATAGGCATTACAAGGTTGGGTTCTGTTTTTTATTTTTATTTATTTATTTATTTATTTATTTTTTCAAAGATTTATTTATTTATTTATTTATTTATGCAAGCACTGGGTACAGTCAGAAGCGCAGCAGGGTGAGAGAATTCACCAGAGCCAGAGAGGGGAGCAGAGCAGGCAGAAGGACCGAAGTACACTGCTGAGGGGAGCAGCGGGCGGCAGGAGAGGTCTGCGCGCCATGTGGGACCCTCCTCCAGTGGCCGGGGAGCAGCCTGGGATCGAACCGGCGCTGCAGAGGCTGTGGGCAGCTTTGCAACCTAGCATTCAACCACTGCACCACTAGGGAGGCCCTTGGGTTCTGTTTTTTAATCCTGTTACTCTGTGTCTTTTTTTTTGATGAGTTTAGTCCATTTACATTTAGAGTTAATATTGATATATTAGCATCCGTATTAGCCATACCGTTTGCCTTTTTTGTGACTCTGTTCCTTACTTTATTCTGTTCTTCCTATTCATTCCTTTATTGGTTATGGCTTAAGGGTTTCTTGTAATATTTTTTGGAGTATGAGGTTAGTAGTAATGAATTTCTGGAGATTTTGTTTCTCTGATAAGGTTTTTATTTTTCCTTCATAAGGAAGGAGAACTTTTCAGGGTAGATTATTCTTGGTTGGAATTTGTTGACTTGGAGTTTGTTAAATATGTCACTCCATTCCCTTCTTGCCCATAGTGTATCTTCAGAGAAGTCTGATGTTAGGCTAATTGGTTTTTCTTTATAGAGCATCTGTTTCTTCTCCCTTGTTAGTTTCATTATTTTTTGCTTGTCTTGGATCTTTGTAAACTTCACTATTATGTGTCTTGCCATAGTTTTCCTTTCATTGTGGTAATTTAGTGTTCTTCTCAATTCCTGTATGTCTATTTTCATTTCCTTCTTCATGCTTAGGAAGTTCTCTTCAATTATTTCCTTGAATAGCTTCTCAGTTCTTTTGTCTCTTTCCTCACATTTTGTGATTCCTATGACTCTTATATTTCCTTTCCTTATGGTATCAGATAGTTCTCAAAGTGTTTCTTCATTCTTTTTTATTTGTGTTTCTTTCTTTAACTTTTTTGTTTCTTTTTATGTCTGTATCTTCGAGTGTACTGATTTGTTCTTCCATTTTTTCCATTTTGTTTTCATGACTTTACCCTGAATTCTTGAGCGCCTCTTCTAATCTCTGGATATCCTCCAGTTACACTACTTTCTTCCTCAGTTCATTGACTATATTCTTTTTTTAAAGATTTATTTATTTATGCATACAAGAACTGGGGTATAGGCCAGAAGTGTGGGTGGTGAGAGGATTCACCAGAGACAGAGTGGGAAACAGAACAGGAATGTTGACTGAAATACACACTGCTTCAGGGAGCAGTGGGCGAGACAGGAGAGATCTGCTGCACCATGTGGGTAGCTCTCTGTCTGGTCGGGGATCTAACTTGTACTGCAGATGCTGTGGATTGCTTCATAGTGCTGTGCTTAACCCCTTGTGCCACCAGGGAGGCCCTGATTATATTCTTATCTCTTTCTGCATTTTCTCTTAACTCCTTAATTGTTTCATTATGGCCTTTTTGAATTCTTTGTTAGGTGGAGATTCTCTTTTGTGTCCATATTATCGGGTTCTGGAGGTTGACTTTCTGTGGTGTATTTTTTCCAGAAGGGCCTGCTTGATCATTTGTAATTTTTTTTCTTCCCATTGTTAGCCTTCGGCTTTGTTCTGTTCATAGCGTCCCTGTTCCGCTGTGCTGGTGGGCATGACTTCTGGTTTCTCTTGCTCAGGTATGGATTTGTCTGCCTACCGTCTGAGCTGCTGTGGCTGAATACCTAGTCAGACACTCTTCTGTTATGGTAGGTGTTGTTCTGAGCTATGCTTTGCACCAGGAGCCCCTGCTTTTCCGGTCCTCACAGCGTAGGATGGGATCCGATGTCTCAGCCTGTGGTAATCAAATTTTGTGTGGTTATTGCATCCCCAGACCCACGCAGAGGTCAAGTCCACTGGGAGGTTCCTGTAGTCTGGTTGGGATGTATTTCTCTTTTGAACTGCTAGGTCCTTCTAGGTGTGTCTCAGAAGAATTTCTAGGATCAGAAGAGAATAAGTAGAGAAAGAGGGATGAGAGGATAAAGGAGGATGATATAGAAATGTAGAAGGAACACAGGTGAGTGAAGAAGCAGCTAGATAGGTGGGAGAGGAAAGAGGAAAAGGAGGGAATGTAGCAGAAGGAGAAGAGAAAGTAGTGATGGTAATGTTGAAGGGGTGAAAGAAGGATAGAAGAATCAGAAAGTAGAAATAATAGAAAGGGTAAGGAATGACAACCAACTGACTGATAAACACATAAACGGGGGTGGGGGCGTGGAAAGGGAATTGCTACACAGGACTCTGATGATTTCCAATGAGCTAGTCGCTGCTGTTTTAGTCTGGTCCACTGGGGACCACCATAGGGCTGAGTAGGATAGTCTTCCTAGGGAGGGTAGATACAGAGGAGGAAAAAAAGGGGGGGGGAGAGAAAACAAGCACAAAAGGGCAGGGAATGAATTGTAGTTGTGGGTGTGGGAGGATCGGCACACCGTCTGGGCCCTTGAGGTAGTTGGGTGGGTGATGGGGCTCCTGCAGCCTCCCTCTCCTGAGGGCATCACGTACCTCGAGGCCCCCCATGTAGGGACCAACCCTATTAGGCTCTCCCTGATGTCCTCCCAACTTGAATGCAACTCACTAGTTAAATGGTTCCACCAGTCTCCAAGAGTTGGAAGAGAGAGAGGCACCACTATAAAGGGACCCGCTCCCAGCACTTTATGTCTGTGGGGAGGCCCTGTTTCTCCACCTTTTGTTGTCCAGACCTCTCAGATGTCTTAGGATTCTCCTGGCATCTGGTCTTCAAGCTTTTCCTCCCTTACTTGTAGGTGCAGTGGGCCGACTTTGTGGTTGGCGTGGGGAGAAGGATTTTGATGATTTTTCTCTTCCCTTCTTCCGTCTTTCCAAATTCCCTCAGCAGTCTGAACGAATCACAGGTGCCGCTAAGTTTGTGTAACACTTCTGAGTCCTTCCTACCAGGATCTCGCCTATTAGAATTTTAAAGACTGAGTTTCACTAGTTTAAAGTACTTGTACTAATAAAAGCAGATCTAAGAGAAAGGGTGGATTCTGAACATTAAATGTTTTGACTTAAAAATCAGTGGCACTTTTGACAGTTGACTTTATCACATTAGCATTTATAGCAATGTATTTCTGATTAGATGATGATTTAATGATATAGGGCTGGAATCACACAAATTAGGAGGCTATTTTACCAGTGTAATTGGAGACTAAATGAAAGTTTGGATTTATAGGGTCAGTGAAGATGAGGAAGAGAGCAACTCTACAAATACTAAGGCAGTGAAATGACCTTGGAAGATAAGAGAATAGAATGTAATGTAATTTCTAGTTGTTTGACTATTAGATTAAAATAAATTTTTGCAAGAGTTTAAGTTTTGGAGGATGGGTATTGGAAATAGTTTGGTTTGGACACTTTGACTTTTAGCTGTGTGACACTTAATATATGTTGAATTTTGGAACATTCAAGCTACTTATTTAACTTTTTTGTGTTAATAGTTATAAATTAATAAACGAAGGAATTTCTACAATCCATTTGACATTTGCATTTTTGTCCCCAGATATGACGAGAAAAGTTGGACTCTAGTTTTTTTTTTTAAGGGTTTGTCTACTATACTAAAAAAAAAACCCCACAAAATAAAAAAGGGTCAATGAACATATGTGTTAGAAGTCTCTCCAAAAGTCCCTGTACTCAGTAACTAAGAAGGCTTTTTTGCTCAGCTTGCAGTTCATTCAAGGACTATTGGAGGTGACTTGTGCTCTAGTTCTTAAAACCAGACTTGTTTCTTGAATCCACTATCCTGAATTACCCAAATTGCAGGAACATGCTGTCTCCCATCAGATCAACAGTTTTAATTGCTGACTCAATCATCTCAAATTCTAAAATACATACTTCATCAGTGGTGTTAGAAATTTCAGATATCACATTTTTATACTTTGCCATACTTTTCACATTCTTACTTGATTTCAACTTGTAAATCTTCATCTACCTTTCCTGCCTGCACCAACCATGTTCTTTAGTAGGACCACTTCAGTAGAACACTATAAAGTATTTTAATTAATGGATTTGTATCTCACTTCTCAGATCTTTCTCACATCTTTCTCTGTGTTGTCACCCACAATAGTCTTGTCTCCTTGCTTGCTTATCTTTTCCACCAACAACATTGTGCTCTCAGCCCTTGCGTGTGCTTCCCAAGACCTTCCTAGAAGCCCTACTTCTGCATTATTTTGTATGCAGCTGTGCCACCCATATTGGCAAGATAGAAGTTACTGGACTAGGGGGACATCTGTATCTGTTTTTGTATACAGGAATAGAGATACCAATATTGGAAGATTGTGAGTGAGGTCTTGAATCCTCTTCATAAGGAGACTCTTGGGGTAATTCTTTCTCTTTCTTTACAAGAAAAGAAGGTACAGTGGCAGCTCCACCCATATTTCTTTTCCTCTTCTGTTGCTCATAATCTTCATCAGAATGTGGATTTGCTTGCCTTGAAAACCTACTAGTTTCATGTCTGTCTTTACCCTTCTTTTCTCCTGTTTCTTTTAGTCTTTTTATTTATTTATTCATTCATTCATTCATTCATTCATTTATTTATTTATTTATTTATTTATTTATTTAAGATTTATTTATTTATACAATCCTGGGTACAGTCAGAAGCGCGGGAGGGTGAGAGAATCCACCAGAGCCAGAGAAGGGAGCAGAACAGGCAGAAGGACCGAAGTACACTGTTGAGGGGAGCAGCAGGTGCGGCAGGAGAGGTCTGCACGCCATATGGGACCCTCGCCAGGGGCCGGCGATCGAACCGGTGCTGCAGAGGCTGCGGGCAGCTTCACAGCCCAGCGCTCAACCGCTGCGCCATCGGGGAGGCCCTCTTTTAGTCTTTTTAGCTCCCGCTATTTCTGTTGTACCTTTCTTTAGCATTTTGCTAGTTTCTCATATCATTAGGAAACAAGATTTTTATTTTTCAGCTAATGGAATCAAAACTTCTGCATAAAGTTCACTGGAAAAAGAATCTTTGAGTCTAGCTGTTACTTATGGGATGGTGTTCACAATTCTGCTGGTTGTCTAAAGTTCTGCCTTATTTTAGGCTGATTACTGGGGCAATTACTGTGCTTTGTTTTGTCCTCGGACTCTGCCTGAGTGAGAGCTGACTTTACATAGAGCTGAGATTACAAAAGTTTGAAGTTTTTAGACCAGCCCTCTCTGTTTGAATCATTGGTCTCCATTACCGAGTCGTTGCACAGGGACATCTTTACAATTTAATGCAGTCCACCCAGCCATTTCTCCCCATGGGCCATCTCCGTATTCCTGGGTTTCAGTAAAGGGAGCACTTGGTGTACCCCTGATGACCAGTGCTAACCCCTGAGCTCCAGGCTGCATTTTTATTCATTCAAAAAATAGTTTATGGAGAGCTGATTATTTTGGGCATTAGGTTAAGTGCCAGAGATAAAATATGAACTAAAATTGCCTGACTCTAACCTCATAGACTTACATAGAAGGGAAAGGAAATTCTTCATACTATTCAAACGATCTGTTAATGTATTATTACAAATTGTTCATTAATGCTAAGAAAACTCCCTTTGGCCATAGTATAGTGCTAATAATAGCTTAATATGAATAAGAAACTGAAATTAGCTTATACGTGAAGTATACTTAATGACACAATTTGGCCTGCTGTTTGTTATTGACAGGTGACTGAAGGTAAAACTTATTTCAGTTATTTAAATGCGATTGGAAAGACACGGGTATCTTAGGTGATAATTTGTCATCATTTGCTCTCTCTCCTTAAAGAGAAGCATTGTTCAGATGTTAAAGAAAACAAAGTTTTTGGAACATTATTTTTATCTAGTCCCTCACTTATCAGTGGGTTTGATGAAAGTTCAACATACTAAAAGCAGAGAAATTCCTTCAAGATACAGTTGTTTATGAATGAGTTTTACACCAAGGAAAGTGGGGAAGGCCAACCACCACCTGTGAGTTTATTAAAATCTCCCTTCTAGTGTTTGAACTGGCAATTACATAGTTTACTGTACATGTATTTCAGAGTCATTGAATAGAATGATAACTGTAAATAAAATTTTTGAATTTCTGAATGTTCATTGCAAAGCTTTAAAGTATCAAGAACTACTAAAGTGGCTGAGGAATGTCTAAGAAATATGGATAATTATAAAAGAAATGCTAATGAGATATTAAAGGGGAGAACAAATATCCTACTTAGTGAAATGAAATTCTACAGCAAAGATAACCAGAGATTGTTGCAAAAAGTACTATAATGAAAATGAGGAGTAAAGCGCTATAGTACCGAGCAAATATAAATACTTGAATAGAACTAATCAATTTATGAATGCAATATAAGAAATACATATTTATAACTGCAGTTACTACATTGCAAGTTAGTGAGTACAGGATATAACATTATAAAATATTAAAACATTTAGGTAAAGATAAAAGTAGAAACTGAAAATAATTGTTCAAAATTAGTTGTTCAAAGATAGAAGTTTATTTCTGTGGTATGTGAAAGATCACAGATGTGCTCTTTTCCGTGACAGCAGGTAGGTTGTCAAGTAATTGAAATTGTACAATAATATTTAGTAATCATTAAAGTATAAATAATCAACTGTCAGCTATACATTTTGATGTTTTCAACATCACAGGGTACTACTCCAAGCCAGATGAATATATTTCTTTCTTGTCCTTTGCTCATTCCTTTGTTGTGTCCCTGGTTGGGAATCTGGGCTCAATGTTCCTACTGTGATAGTGACAGCAAGTCATATCATATTTTTCTTGTCCCATGTGTAAGTTGATGTTACAGGTGAAGGGGTGGATGTGCTCTTGGTGCCAGACACTGAGTTCTTGAGGTAATCCATTCCATTCTAGACCTCTTAGTTAACTACAGATCAAGGCAAGCATGAGTCTACATAAGAGTGGCCGGACCCGTGAGGCCTAGCAAGCATACCTGTGTGTACATTGTTTGCCAGTACAACCCCGGCTTTGAATGAAATGATGTTTGTAGGACAACTAGTGCAACCAAATATTATTGTGCTGGTGGCTGAACCTGGTGGGCAACTATAATTTGGAAAAGGAAGACCTGAGCCTACAACAGGATACCTTTGTTGAAAAGCATCACTGCAAGGAGTCCTGTACCTTTCTTTAAACTCAGACTGTGGAAGCTGGGTTACAGTGGCTTTTTCATGACTGCTACTGACTGTATCTCAAGTACCTAGTGGGTATGCAGCCCATAATCTGTGTCAAGCATCAGCAAAACACCTCAGATGGCCTTTTATGTGGTGGGCATTACTGGTTCTGCCTAACTTGAGAGGAGGACTAGGGATGAAATACTCTTCTGCAGCATAGCGGTATCAATATGCACCTCTGTGGAGGTCGTCTGCAAGGAATCTTTGCATGGGCAAGAAATTTACCCTTATCCACCCGTAAAACATTGGCCAGCTGGCCCCAATTTTGTCACTGTGGTAATCTTGCCAGCATTGCAATCCTGGTATTACCACCAGAAAGAAGTTGGGAAAGTTACAAGAAGGTAGGATCAAGGACTGGGCAGCTGAATATATAACTCAGCATAGGTCTGTGTAGTGGAGAGGGTAAGAGGATAGGATTCAGGACCACTTTGGTGTGACATTTGATTCTTTTTTTTTTTTTTTTTTAAATTTATTTATTTTTTTTTTTTTAGAGGCATGTTTTATTTATTTATTTATTTGTTTGTTTGTTTTTGTTTTTTTGTTTATACATGCACTGGGTACAGTCAGAAGCGCGGGAGGGTGAGAGAATTCACCAGAGCCAGAGTGGGGAGCAGAGCAGGCAGAAGGACCGAAGTACACTGCTGAGGGGAGCAGCGGGCGGCAGGAGAGGTCTGCGCGCCATGTGGGACCCTCCTCCAGTGGCCGGGAGCAGCCGGGGATCGAACCGGCGCCGCAGAGGCCGCGGGCAGCTTCGCAACCCAGCGCTCAACCGCTGCGCCACCGGGGAGGCCCTGACATTTGATTCTTGGCCCAAGGTGTATACTTCCTCTACCGCCATCCCTTCCTTTCCTCGCTCCCCTTTCATTCTAGTAATTCTGGTAATTCTGGTCCCAGAGCTACTCCTCTTTCTTGGCTTTATGTCTCACCCCCTCTTGAAGAACCGTTTCTAATATTCCTTCTTCCTCTTAGTCCAGAGGCAAGAAATTTGACTCTGGAATTAAGGAAAGGCAGATGTTGGAGATCTTCATTGAATAATACATTTGATTATATTTAAAATTAAAAAATGACATTCCAGGATTATTTGAAAGTGATGGAATACCTTTTGAAGGCTTAAATGACTTTAGGTGAAGAACAGTGCTTTCTTTGTTGAATTTAAGTTATTTTGATTGTATTAAGTGAAAGATTAGCATCTTTTTACATAATACTGATTTATAGTGGTCTTCTTGATGAGAAGAAAGTTTTATTTGGACTTAGCTAACAGTCATATTACTTTCTGTCATACCACCAACACCATTCATGCTTACTTGAAAGGGAATCATATTTTAGTTGCCCAAACACATTTTTTTTGAGAGGACACTCTTGTCAGAAACTGTCTCTTTATACCTTCATTCATCCTTCTTACCACTGACTTATTAGTAATCTTTTTTTTTTAAATATTTATTTATTTATGCATACAGGAACTAGGATACAGGCCAGAGGTGTGTGTGGGGTGGGTGAGAGGATTCACTAGAGACAAAGTGGGGAACAGAACAGGCAGAGTGACTGAAATACACTGCTGAGGGGAGCAGCGGGCTAGTCTGGAGAGGTCTGCTGCACCATGTAGGTAGCTCCCCAGATGGGGATTGAACTTGTGCTGCAGTGGCTACAGATAGCTTCATAGGTTGTGTCTTAACCCCTTGCACCACCAGGGAGGCCCCAGTAATGTCTTATATGTAAAAAAAAGTTTGTAGGGCCTCCCTGGTGGCACAGTGGGTTGAGCGCTGTGCTGTGAAGCTATCCACAGCCTCCGCGGCACCAGTTCGATTCCCGGCAGGCCAGGGAGAATCCCACATGGTGAGGCAGACCTCTCCTGTCTCACCCCCTGCTCCCCTCAGCAGTGCTTTCACTCCATCTGCCTGTTCTGCTCCCCGCTCAGTCTCTGATGAATCCTCTCACCCTCCTGCGACTCTGGCCTGCACCCCAGGTCTTGTATAAATTAAAAAATAATAATAATAATAGAGTTCAAATAAATAATTTTTTAAAAAGTTTGTACATAATTTTTCATTGGAAATTTTTGTGTCTTAACATAACACATTTAATAAGACATGACATGGTCACATTATACCCAAAGGAAAAAAACAACCGTTTTATTTTTTTTAACCTGGAAAGAGGTTGTACATAAAAGACCAATGAAATAAATGGAACTTCATAAATACTAATTCAGAAAATTAAATAGTTACATCAGTCAGGGTATTATCAAGTTAGAGTGTGTATCTGAAAATCATAGTATCTTAATTTGATCTTCAGAGATATTCAGATCTTATTAAAGCTCATTGTTTTCCCCACAATTAAGTTTTATACAGTAATCATTGTTGACTCTTTTTAGAGGTTAAAAACTATATAGTTTAAACTCCAAAGTCACATTTCATCATCCTGTCCATATTTTAAACTGACAGTTGGATTGGTCCAGTATATTTCACATTGAATTTAATGCCTTTAAATTCCTCTTTCTTACAGGAGTAAGAAAGTTGTAAACATAAACTATATTTCTTTGAGTTTCGTGTGTGCATGTTTAGTTATATAGTATTTGAATTAACTTGTGTGTCTTACAAATATGTGTATTTTCATATGTATCTACTGATTACAACCCCTTGTAGAAAAAGGAGCAAATGGAGAGAGAATTGTGTTTTGCTATTATTTATCAAACAATAATGTTAATGAGAAAATGTTTGATGTCAACATAAGGCTGATTTGGTGAAACAAATACATTGGATGGCTACATTTCTGATTTGCTTTTGTTAAGAATATCTTTAACTCTTGCTTAAACCTAATAACGTGTGGTTAATTATAGGATAATATTATTTTAAAACATGTTCTGATTTCCTCTACTTTCTTAGAATGAAAAGCAATATATAGAATATGTAGAATGTTTTAAGGTAGAAGATTAAATTGCTTATTTTCTTTCTTAGTTACTTGAAAATCCTCAAATGATAGGTTAATATTTACTTAACAGTGAGCTTTTGTTGTTTTTTTTTTGTTGTTGTTGTTGTTTTACATAATTAGAATGTTTCTCTGAAATTAACTTTGTGGATATAGTAGCCTTTCCCAAACAATTCTAGCAGCTGCCTATGTTAGACTAATACCACATACTATGAAAAAAATAAATCTCAATTGCTAGTATTTGTGTAATCATTCAATATCCAAATAAGTGGTACACATCTTTCCTTCATATGATGATGAGGAGTCCATGCTTCTTCCATTTTCTGGCTCTTTTTCCCATAGAACCTCAATGTTGTTTGCATTCAATGAATAGAAGAAGAGAGAGAATGGAATAGTGCCTAGGTCTTCAAAGGTTTTGTCTCCTCTGTTTATATTCCACTGATGACAATTTATCACATACTAAAGTGAAATAAGTAATATAGTCCATGGCTGGGTACTCGATTTACGCTTCAGTATATACTATGGAAGGGAGAAGACAAATTTGCCATACTACAGTTACTATTACAGGGAAGTAAATGTAGTATTTATTGTTGTTTAATTATGATTTTTGTTTAATTTCTCCAGAACACAGTAGATTATAAAAGTTACTGATTAGTGCTGGATAACAACATTAACTGCCTATAAATTATTAAAAACGAAAGTCCTAAAGAAGTCACAGACTCAATTTTTACACCCTCTATTCACTTACATTCAAAGGTGGTAGTTATTTTACATGTTTAGCTTTAGTAAATATATCACTGCTATTATTTTTGTTACTTGCTGACTAGTACTGACTTGTGGCTTTAAATAAACTTGGGAGCTTTGGATATTGTTAATTTCCTTCATGATATTCCCTAAATGATTTTCTAAAGGTATCAGCCATAGATATTTCACATTTTATACATATGCTCTAGGGTAGATAAAGCAGTAAGTAATGATATAACTGTTGATGTGTTTGTGATTATGATAATCAAATACATATATAGAGAATTACGTATACATTCATCATGGTTTTATCTGCTAATATTAGGGAGAACATAGCTTTCTGTACATTATGTATTAATATTATATATAGAGGTTAAAATATATGATATACAGTTCTTTCTCCTGGTTTTATTTTAAAAGAGGAACCCTAACTTATTTTAATGCTTCTGGTCATAATACCTTGCTTACACTTCCAGTAAGAGCTGAAAAACAAAAACTGTTACATGAATAAAGGTATATCTAGATATAAATGCAATTTTTTAGAATTCTTCCTTTGTCCACCCAGGTAAATTTGAATTGAGTGTGCTTGTGCAGAATCTTACTCTATACACTGACTTTAATCTTATATATAAGCAGAATTCTTCCAAATAGTAAATACACAGTTTGTTTTCAAACTGAAAATTATATGTGTGTATGTTGAAAAATTTAACTCATTCTTTGTTAAGGTTTCATCCTTTGAAATAAGAGAGAAAAGAGATTTGTTTCCTCCTAGTGAGTTGAGAACCTTTGACCCGGTAGAGGATTTCTAACCTGGCTAGAATTTTTGACTGGTATGAACATGGATGAAGGAGAGTGCTAAAAGAAAAATTGAAATTAATTTTTTAAAAAGTAAGTGAAGAGAAAAGAAAAGACTGATAAGGGAGATTTTAAAAGAGTGTTAATGGTATTGAAGACTAAATATGTATACCTCTTCAAATAATTGTTTGATTTTCCTCATGCAGCTTTGTAACCAAATATTAAGAATGTTAATTTACTGTTCAGTGAAAAGAACAAAAGTGTGGGTTGTGATTGGTGAAAAGAACCTTTTCAGTAGTTATGGTTTGTAAGTTCAGAATTACTTGAAACAAGACTGATTTAGCATTTATAGTCTTACAAAGTGTTTTTAGATGTACTGTTTGCAGCATATTTGGGCTAAAATAAAATGTGAATGTCTGAATTGATTGCAGAAACCCCCACCTGAATACACATACTCAAAAAATTAAGAGCTCTATATTCCCAGCCTTTTCCATCACTCCCAGAGTTACTTGCTTTGGAATGTTCCCTGCTAGATTCTCTTGTGAACTGTCCTCTTGATCTGACGAACACTAATATTACTACTAAGATCCTATGTTTCAGTTAAAAGAATATGAGTAACAAGACTGGACAGGGTTGTTCTGGGTGATATAATAGAAAATCATTTATCTGTGATAACTATAACCTACTATTTATGAATATACCAGTATGCCATAATTTATATATCTTGATCTCAGAAGATATGATAAAGGCAAATATTCAGTGCTTTGATAATAACAGTAAGAGAAGTGTTTTATTTTTACTATACTTGTCAATCTTAATAATCCATGCCATCACATGTCCACCCATATGTCTTGGATTTATCTGCTATGATATTACTTCTTGATTTTTCAGTCTTCCATTTCACATCTTTTCCCATGCTACATACAATAGCACAATGTTTCTCAGTTATTAAACACTGCAGGATTAAGAAAAAAAAGATGTTTCTTAAAAAATTCTTTTACAACTGTTTGGTTTGTAAGTGTTTCTTATATTTGGTTTCTTCATAAATTCAGGAAAGAATTAGTCAATCCTTGAGAGTAAAATAGAGGAAAAATGACTAGGATAATTCTAACTTTAGTTTTCTGCTACCTGAGCAGAAATTCCAGAATAATAACCTTCTACTAGTGATTGAAGCCACCCTTAATACAAGACAGTTGAGAGTACTGGAAAGAGGTGAAAATGAGCTGTTGTAGGTTTAAGAGAGATATTTTTCTATCATAATTATTAATATCACCCTCTTTTACCATGTATGTGCCCCAGTTTGATTGATAAATTATAATGACACCCCAAGAAGAGTTAAATGAAATCTATAAAGAGAGTGTAGAGAACTCAAGTTCTTGATGAGGCTCAAAAGACATAGGCACTTACAGGGTTTTGTGCTAAATGGATAGGGTCTGGCGATCCAACGAGGTAATATGGAAAAAAACCAGGATAACTCTGTTTTTAATGATTCTGCATGATACAGATTTCAGAGCCATCTTTATAGATTTACTGCCATTGTTCAGGTTTTAGAATAAATTTGACTTAAATTTTTTTGAACATTCCATGTAGATTTCTCCAAATATTTTTAGTTTTGACTGACCTATAATTAACCGGCCATTATTGTATAGTGAGAGAAATACACTATGTGGGAAAGATATAATTATCATTATTTAGCGGGCAAATCGCTAAGTATCTTTCAACCATAGTTATCTTACTAGTAAAGGATATTCTGCCCAGTGAGTTTCTTGTGAGAATCAAATAAGGCTGATTTATGTCAGTGTATTACAAACTTTAGTGATACAAACTTTTAGACTGTATTTTGTATTTATCGATATTATATTGTGTTCTAGAATATTTTATTAAAATTTAGGTTAAAGCTGGAAAAAAGTTTTAAGGAAAAAGATTCTGAGGAGTTCTTACTAAGTGTATATATAATGTCCCTTATCCAAAATTAATGTCAGTTTATTTTTTTTAAAAAGATTTTTACTCTTGCACAGGAGAACATTGGGCAAAATAGGAGAGGTACACTGCGCCATATGGGTTAGCGCCTTGACAGGGGATCAAGGTCAGGCTGCCTGTCCCAGTGGGCCTTCATGGTATAGCGCTGAGACTTAACCCCTGGCCACCAGGGAGGTCCATGTTTTTGTTTTTGATCATTGTTCATTTTAAAACAATATTTACTTCCCCCCACCCCCTCAGGTGTAGTCCCCATAGAATTTCCTTCACCAGTGCACCTGAGCACCGTCACCACAGTCCCCTTTACTCCTCCCTCTCATCCTTCTCCCTCCTCCTACCCTGTAGTATGTCTCTGGTTTATAATTGGCTTTTTTTTGCTTTGTTGTGTTTTTTTTTTTATATTTTACTTATTTATATAAGAACTGTGGTACAGTCAGAGGCGCGGGAGGGAGGGTGAGAGAATTCACCAGAGACAGAGCGGGGAGCAGAACAGGCAGATGGACCAAAGGCATTGCTGAGAGGAGCAGCGGGCAAGGCAGGAGAGGTCTGCCTCGACATGTGGGTTTCTCCCTGGCCGGCCGGGAATTGAACCCATGCTGCAGAGGCTGCTGACAGCTTCACAGTGCGGCGCTCAACCCACTGTGCCACTGGGGAGGCCCGCTTTGTTGTGTTTTGCACTGTTACTATTTTTGTACACTTTTGTCTTATTTGGTTCCCCTGTATTCCTGCTATAAGTGAAACCATCCGATATTTTTCTTTTGCCTTCTGGCTTATTTCATAATTATTACATAATTCCTTCTAGCTCCATCCACATTGTTGCAAATGGCATGAGTTTATCTTTTTTGATTGCTGAATAATATTCCATTTTTGTATATATACCATATCTTCTTGATCCAGTCATCTATTCTTGGTAATGTCAGTTTTAAATGTGTTTAAGAGAATTTACCTTAAAAAATGCTGCTTAGAATAAAATGCTCTGGCTTGTCAAAATAAATATTTTGGACATTTTTAGTTGGTTTCTTTCTCTTGTAACAAGGAAGTGATGTGGCTAATCATAGTCATTCAGAATGATTCTGCAAAATTTTTGACACTATAAATGCAAAAGAGAAAAAGAGAAGCAGGTTATGCATCTCTTCTTATCTTGTTTGTTTCTATTTTTCCTGTTTGTTTCTACTGTTTGTTTCTGTTAAATTAATGGCAATCCTCTGCTTAACTCTTATATTTTGAGATTTGCTGATTCATGAAATGCAGACATCTTGAGCTACTAATTTATATAATCTGAATGCAAATTCTGATATGCCATTAGCACCTAGCAGTGGACATTTTGTCTTAAGTTTGCCATTATCGGCGCTTACTGATGGTTTGCTGAGAAGCAGTGGTCAGAGTTAACTGTTAATTAAAAAGCATCTGTTCACTGTGAGGGAAACGAAGTATGGTGACCATCTTCCAATTAAGATTAGTACACTGACTTCTCTCATACCAGCTACTGGCTATATACTTATATTTGTGTCCTTCCCAACCTCCTCTGAAACCCGCAAACCCCCAAGATTACATATTTTGGGTTATTAGAAACTATGGAAAACACTGTATATATGCTATGGTAAAATGGGTATACTAATCACTTAGTAGTTAGTAGTTGGCATAATTTTTTTGAATGTTTATTGTCAATTTTATTTTTGGTTTTAGTTCATATAAACTTGTCATAAGTTAGAAAAAATTATGGGGAAAAGTATCAATCATAATTTTTAATATTTTGGTATATTTCAGTTTGATGTTTGTTCTAGACTTATATTCAGTTTATACCTGTTTGAGAAAAGTTCAATGATGAACTTTTTCCATTGTTGGTATTCCTTCAGTAATGACTTTTAAAATGCATAGCATTTCATAATAGGGTTTCCATTTGTTTATAATTTCATTATCATAAATAAAATTAAAATTCAGCAAATCTTGATACCCATATTATTTTTATAGAATTGAGTCATATTGGGCCTCCCTGATGGTGCAAGGGGTTAAATCTCAGCACTATGAAGCTATCCGCAGCTACTGTAGTGCATATTCGATCCCCAGCCAGGTTGCTAACACACATGGCACAGTAAACCTCTTCTGTCTCGCCCGCTGCTCCCCTCAGCAGTATATTTAAGTAGATCTTCCTGTTCTGCTCCCCACTCTGTTTCTGGTGAATCATCTCAGCCCCCACGCACCTCTGGTTTGTACCCCAGTTCTTGTATGCATAAATGAATCTTTTAAAAAAAAAAAAAGAATTGAGGGCCTCCCCTGGTGGCGCAGCGGTTGAGCACTGGGCTGTGAAGCTGCCCACAGCCTCTGCAGCGCTGGTTCCATCCCCGGCCACTGGCGAGGGTCCCACATAGTGCGACAGACCTCTCCTGCCGCCCGCTGCTCCCCTCAGCAGTGTGCTTCCGTCCTTCTGCCTGCTCTACTCCCTGCTCTGGCTCTGGTGAATTCTCACCCTCCTGCACTTCTGACTGTACCCAGTGCTTGTATAAATAAATAATAAATAAATAAATCTTAAAAAAAATAATACCGTCATTTTGGAATACAAAAATTAGGATATTTGAATACTCTAGAATTTGTTTCTTTGATTAGTAGTCAGCTTAAATTTTTTCTGAAATTTTATTTATTTACTTAAACCTTTTAAACTCCATTTGTGTACATAATACACCACCAGTCAAATTCTTAGCTGTAGTTTTTTTGAAATTGCAGGCATGATTGAGAAGAATAAAATACACTTAAGTGAACTAGAAAATTTTGAAGATTAAAAGTAATGACTCTTTGTCAGTTAGCAGACAGCATCGTAAAACAGAAAATTCAGTTCAATGACCAGCAGATTAAACAGTTGACCACACAGCTGACCCAACTTATCTAATAATTTTATTAATGTTAAAAAAATGTCCTTTAGCCTATTCCTTCCTCTTTATAACTGACAATTAACAATTTGAAAAGCAAATTTTTGCCTCATACACCAGTCTAGATGAAGTAGATAATTAATTATAAGCAGTAACATAATAAACAGTTGGAAAAAAGTTTAGGTAAGCAATTTCTGTATTTGAAAAATACGAAACTACAAAAACAGACTTAAAGCAAATGTTAAATACCTTTTATAAACTTTCACCATTGTATAGTATCTGTTTCCCGCTTAGTTGTTTTAATTTTCATTGCCAATTTGATGTTCATACTGCAATTTCAACATTTTTTGTTTATTCTTAGTATTTCTTCATATCTTTTCTTTTTAAAATTGATTTAAAAATATCAAGTGGCCAAGTCCTCTGTTGTTTTCCACCCATCTAAGTTCTGCTCCTTAGAGTAGTGTTTCCATTTCTTTTAGCTTTTTCTCTGCATAATTATTTTCTGTTATTTTGATAACATGCTTGTTGGATGGACCAAAAGTAGCAAATACTTCCAAAGCCTTAGAAAAACGTGCAAAATATGGGTTGATAAATAACCCTTTTAAAAATTCAGTGATATCTGATCATTGCAGAGATCTGAGTATTTAGGCATTTAGTAGTCTGGATCAAGTCATTAGAATAGTGAACTAGTGTGATGTTTTGTGAAATAAAGATGATCAAAATATATGTAGGTTCTCGTGGTAGACCGATTTGAAGTGTGGCCTCCCATCTCCTGGTGTTCATCTATTTTGAGTATTTTGAGAACTGTTACTTGCTTCTAACCACTAACTATAGCAGAGTTTATTACATTATAAGGTGCTGACTTGCTGGGGTATTTCCTATTGACTTGACAGAGTAATTGGCCATGTGTGGAAGCCTATGTGTCAAGGACTGTGAGCAACTTCTTGACCTAAAAGTTGTCTCCAGCCAACAGCCAGTAGGAGGTCAGGAACCTCAGTTCTGCATCCAGCCACAAGGAAATAAATTCTTCCACCAATATAAGTGAGCTTGGAAATAGTCTCCCCTTTTTCAGCTTCCAAATTAGACCTTAGCACACATCAAGCACCTTGACTGCAGACATAGTAACCCTAAACAGAAGATTCAACTGATCTGTATAAACTCCTAACTCATAGAAATTGTTAGATAATACATAACCAATATAGCTGTATTATGGCAGAGAGCAGGAAACTTAACATCTTGGTAAAGCACTACTGTGTGACAGTGTACTTTACCCATTTCAGGTAAAAAACAGATATGACTTTGAATGGTACTTATTAATTGTAAAAAGGCATTAGGTTAGTAACTGCTTATCAAGTGCCAGGGGCTGCAACTACAATGAAAGTCACCACATTGTCAAGTTTATGATAATTTATAGTTGTTTTTAGAATCTCTCTGATGTATGTGTAGGCTGTACTGGTGAGTATAATATAATAGGTTATACCTCTGCTTCTTTCCAATTTTTAATTAAACTCTACAGTACCCCCAGGGATGGGGCATTGACTGTAGCACTGGAAAGGGTCAAAGTTGTCTGTTTCATATAGAACCAACCAGTTGTCTCTGTTCCATGTTTGAGGATCCCTTTCTTTCCTGATCAAGGTCTCAGTTTTGTCTTTTTAAATTGAATATATGGATACCCCATCAGGTATTGTCGCTCTGGCGCACCCATCACCAAATCACCCATGGTCTACAACCATAGTCCGCTGTGCTTCCTTCGCTCTTTATTCTTACCACTTACCCACTCCTACCTGTTCTGGAATGGTCAGTTCTATAGTCAGCTTTCCAAGGTTAGTTTTTAAGCTGTTTTATCTGACCCTTAGTTTAGTTATTTTATATTCCACATATTAGTAACATAGAGTATTTATCTTTCTCCTTTTGTCTTATATTGCCTAACATTATCCCTTCCATTTCTGTCCATTATGCTGAAAACAACATGAGTGTTTGAAGCATGAACTTATCTTTTTTGATCCCTAAGTAGTAATATCTATTGTGTAAAAATATCACATCTTCTTGGTCTACTCATCTTTTTTGGACACTTAGCTTGTTTGCATAGTTTGGCTATAGTAAGTAGTTCTGCAATAAATATGGGAGAGCAAGTTTCCTTTCAAATTAGTGTTTTTGAATTTTGGGGGTAGATGCCTAGATGTAGAATAACTGTGCTGTATGGCAGATCCCTTTTCAGTGTAAGATGCCTCCATATTGCTTCCCATAAAGGCTGGATCAGTCTGCATTTCCCCCCAGCAGTGAAGAAGGGTTTTTCCCATATGGACTATTCTCACAGGTGTAAAATGGTATCTCATTGTGGTTTTGATTTGTATTTACCTAATGATAAATGATGAACATTTTTTCATGTGCCTGTTTGCAGTCTGTATCTCTTCTTTGGAGAAGTGTATGTTCAGTTTTTCCGTCCATTTTTAAATTGGATTATGTGTTATTGTTGAGTTGTATGAGTACTTCATAGCTCTTCGATACCATTCCCTTGTCACATATATGGTTTGCAAATATTTCCTCCTATTTAGGAGGGTATCTTTTCACTTTACAGTTATTTTCACTGTGTAGAGGCTTATTAGTTAGATGTAGTCTCAGTTGTTTATATTCTTTTCCTTGCTGCTGGGGACAAATCCCTAAAGACATTAGTAAAGCATATGTTCTGAAATGTTTTACTTATGTTTTCTTCTATGTATTTTAAGGTTTCAGGTCAGTGGGGTATAAAATCAACACACAAAATTTAGTTGCCTTCCTGTATACAAACAGTGAGATAGAAGAGAAAGAAATTAAGAAAGTGATCCATATTACAATCACACTGAAAATATTAAATAATTAGAAGTAAATCTAACAAAGGAGAGATCTATACAAAGAAAAGTAGCAAGACATCATTAAAATAACTAGAAGAAGACAAAAAGAAATGGAAAAATATTGGGCGTCCCTGGTGGCACAAGGGGTTAAGATACAACCTACGAAGCTATCCGCAGCCACTGCAGCATGAGTTCGATCCCCAGCTGGGGAGCTACCCACATGGTGCAGCAGACCTCTCCTCACTCGCCCGTTGCTCCCTTCATTAGTGTATTTCAGTCCATCTGCCTGTTCTGTTCCCTACTCTGTCTCTGGTAAATCCTCTCACCCCCATACCTCTGCCCTGTACCCCAGTTCCTTGTATGCATAAATAAATAAATCTTTTTAAAAAAAAAGAAATGGAAAAATATTCTGCTCATGGATTAGAAAAATCAACATTGTCAAAATAGCCATCCTACCCAAAGCAATATAGAGATTCATTGCAATCCCAGTAAAAATTCTGATGCATTTTTGAAAGAGCTGGAACAAACACTACTGAAATTCATATGGAATCACAAAAGACCCCGGATAGCAAAAGCAATCCTGACAAAAAAGAGGATGGATATATTACATTTGCAGACCTCAGATTGTATTCTAAAGCCTTAATAATTAAAGCAGCCTGATAACTCGAGCAAAAACAGACATACAGACCCCAAAATAGAATTCAGAGTCCAGAAATAAACCCATGCCTATTTGGACAGTCAATCTATGACAAAGGAGCCCAGAACATATATTGGAATAAGAATAGCTTCTTCAATAAATGGTATTGGAAAAACTGGACTTCATGGAAAAGAATGAAACTAGACTACTATCTCACACCATACACAAATATCAATTCAGAAGGTCCTAATTTTCAAGTGAGAAGCTATGGAATTTAGCAACTTACACAATTTAATTTTGGTTTGATTTTCGGTAAAATTGGCCCCACATTTACAAGAGAAAAGACATATTCTAGAAAAATCATAGAAGCTCTTTGGTTTTCACACTGTGACTTGCACTGAGAGTTAATGTAGTTGAGTTTGTCATTTTTCATCTCAGTGATCAAGTATACACATAAAGGATCTGTCCTACACTACTGTCCATATAGTCATCATTACTGCCTTGATGACAAAGCAGCCTGGTAGGTCTCCAAGGCATGTGATTGAGTTGACACTTCCATCATGATGAACCACAGGTGATAGCTTAATTTTCTGAAATTACTGCATTATTTATTTTGCAGAAGGTCTTATCAGTAGAATTTTGTCAAATAACAGCCTGAAGATGCATTCTGAAAAAATTCAGTTAGGTACAAAACTATGAGACAAGCAGGATAGCAAAATCAAAGGGGCCCAGCAAAGGTTTTGGGTTCTGCAGGGGTTGTTGGATAAACAGCACAGCAATGGATGGATAATGGCCAAAAACAAAGAATAAAGCCTAGAAAAACTAGTACTACTTTTTGCATAAAAATAAACAAAACAGAGCCCAAAAGCTCTGATATATGTGATTGATTCTAGGAGATCCTGTGGTAATTTTTGGTCTCAGAATAACCGCATGAAATCACTAAGATAAGTTGAGTTGCCTCCTAATCCTGATGCTGGGAGCATACTATCCAATTAACAAAATTGCTGATTAGCTGATATTCACAGGATTGGGGACAAAGGCAACACCCATTACAGGAGAATTTATGCTAATGGAGGGATCCTAATAAATAATGCAAATGTAAAGATATCTTCAAGATTGGAGAAAAATATTACAAAATCTTGATGTTAAAAGGATTGATATTTAAAATACTTTTCTGTATTATTTAAGACATTGTTATTACAGTAGTTAGCTTTAAACCTAGACAGGTTACCAGGTTATTACTGGTACAATACTAGGAAAAGTACACTTTCTGATGATGACTTTCTAGTTTAAAAGCGGAGTAATATAAAAGAAAATCAAAACTGAGTATCAAGTGAATGTGTGAAATATACTGTGCATAAGACATTATATTTAGTTCACTGAAAAATGTCATTGAAATTATATGCAATCTGTGATTCCATTCTTAACTTCGGGATGAAATCTGGCCTGTCATGTGAGGAGTCACACTATCTACCCTTAAAAACAAATACCTCTGAATTTAGGCAATGTAATTGTATAAAAGGACAGTGCTTTGATCACACTGGTCAGAAACTAGTTATTAACTCCAGTTCATACAGAAATAGGAATGAAAGAAATAGCATTTGTAGCTATAGAATTAATTAGTTTTTCTCCACAAAGCCTTTGTGAAGAGTCAAAACAAAGAAATTCAGCAGCTAAAGAAAAAATCAGGTTTGGGGAAGTTCTGAAAATCCAGACTATTTTAGCTTATACTTGAGTTCAGATTAACAGTCTTATGGAGTGATAACTTCCAACCTACCTGTAATATTCACATTTGCACTTATAGAAAATACATGATTATACATATGCACGTATGATATAGTTAAAAATGCTGAAAAAAATTATCTAAATATTAATTTAGCCTTCTGCCCATGGATGCTGCCAAGTAAGCATTATGACATTGTGCCTAAGTCAGAGTCTCCCAAGGAGCCACAAGAACTGTACAAGCTCTACTTTGGAGGTTTAAGCTTTGAAACAACCAATTTGACACTGAAAAGCCATTTTGAACAATGGATAATGCTCACAGAATGTGTGATAAGGAGACATCCAAGCACCAGTGCTCCAGAGGCTTTGGGTTTGTCAGTTATGCCCTATTGGAGGAGGCATGTACAGCCATGAATTCAGGGCCACACAAGGTAGATGGAAGAGTTGTGGAACCAGAGAGAGTTGTAGCAGAAGATTGGTGCCCATTTAACTGTGAAAAGATTTTTATTGGTGGCATTAAAGAAGACAATGAAGAACATCACTTAAGAGATTATTTTGAGCAGTATGGGAAAATTGAAATGATTGAAATCATGACTGATTGAGTCAGTGGCAAGAAGAGAGCCTTTGTTTTGTAACCTTTGATGATGATTAGTTTGTAAACAAGTCAATCATTCAGAAATAACATATTGTGAATGGCCACAGCTGTGAAGTAAGGAAAGCCCTATTTAAGTAAGAGATGGCCAGTGCTTCCTCAAGCCAAGGAAGTTGAAGTGGTTGTGAAAACTTTGGTGGTGGTCATAGCAGTGGATTTCGTGGGAATGACAACTTTGTGGAGGAAATTTCAGTGGTCTAAGTGGCTTTGGTGGCAGTCATGGTGGTAGTGGAGATGGCTATACTGGATTTGGTAATGATCGGAGCTATTTTGGAGATGGTGGAAGCTACAGTGATTTTGGCAGTTACAACTATCAGTCTTCACATTTTATATTCATAAAAGGAAGAAACTTTGAAGGCAGAAGCTCTGGCCTCTTTGGTAGTGGAGGCTAATGGTTTGCCAAACTACAAAACCAAGGTGGCTATAGTGGTTTCAGCACCAACATTAGCTATGACAGTGACAGAATGTTTTAATTAACTGCCAGGAAACAAAGCTTAGCAAAAGAGGAAAGCCAGAGAAGTGACAGGGAGCTACAGTTAGAACAGATTTGTAAAGTCAGCCACGCATGTTGGTGGCTGGACCAAGCTAATACAAAGAATTAGAAGGACCAAGCTAAATGCAAAGACATGTTTTAGACAATACAGAGGTGTATGGGCCAAAAACTCAAGGACTGTGTGACTAATTGTGTAACAGGTTATTTTAGTTTGTGTTCTGTGGAAAGTGTAAAGCATTCTAACAACAGGTTTCAATGTTTTGTTTTGTTTTTTTTTTGGGGGGGGGACACCCATGATCATGATGCTGATTTAATGTGATTTTTAAAATTTATTTAACATTCCTAGTTAGGGTCTTCCATTACAAAGTAATGTGTTATCTTTGCCATCTGCTTATGTTTCTCCAAAGCAAATTATTTTTAAGCTACAGTATAGAATACTAATTCTCTATGTCCTTGTCTGCTTAGCCAAGGTCCTATCAAATAACCTGCTAGAAGATGTTTATCTAATAGAGTTTGAAAAATATGCACTCAGGGTACTGTGTAGATAACCAGATTGAACTGATAGCTCTTTCTATTAGGTTTAGTTTATAACAAACTTAGCAACAGATTTAAATCTCATTTTTAAATGTGATGTAGACTGTTTCACAATTTGTAGTTACTCTTTGTAGTCTTGACACTTTTATTTTCTCGTTAGTTTTTCTTTCTCAGTTATTATAATGTGGGCCTTTTTTTCCTAACTACATCAAACTCCTAACACTGTCCTCTGTATACAAGATCATAAAATCATTATTATAACAAATGTCATATTTATAATTTGAGTATAACCTGTGATTTAGATGTTGTTTATTATGGTTTTCTCATTTGGGTCTGTGACTCAGATCTCAATTTTTCTTTGCATTAAGGCTTTCTTTATTGAACAGTGCATTATAACATGTTTCAGGTGTGTATCATTGAAAAATCGACGTGGGTATATGCTACATTATATTCATTACTAAAAGTCAATTCTATCCTTTACCATGCAATTGTTGCCTTTGTCCCGATTTACTCACCTCACTTCCCTCTTTTCTTCTAGTAGCCACTAATTAATAGATCTTATTGTCTAAAAACTTGCTTTTAATTTATTTAGTACCACATAAGAATGAAGTTATGTTTGTGTTTTTCCATCTCACCTATTTCATTAAGCATAATAAACTCTAGGCTCCTCCGTGTTGTTGCAAATGGCAGGATTTCATCTTTCTCTAATGGTTAAATGGTATATCATTTGTGTGTGTGTGTGTGAGATGTCTTGCCAGTTAATGGACACCTAAGCTGTTTCCACCTCTTGGTTATTGTATACAATGCTGTAATAAAGACGGGAATGCATGTATCTCCTAAAATTAGTACAGGAATGCATGTATCTCCTAAAATTAGTGGTTTTGTATCTTTGTGTAAACACCCAACAGTAGGATAAATGGAATATACGGAATTTCCATTTCAGATTTTTTTGAGGAATCCTCATACTGATATGCATAATGACTCCATCCATTTACATTCCCACCAAAAATGTAAAAGCACTCCTTTTTTCCTACAACATCTTCCAACACTTGTTTCTTTTCTTTTGGACAATAGCCATTTTTAGAGGTGTGAGGTGATACCTCATTGTTGTTTTGATTTACATTTCCCTAGTTAGAAGAGATGATCAACATAGTTTCATATACCTGACGGTCACCTGTTTGTCTTCCTTGGAGATGTGTCTCAGATTCTCAGCCCATTTTTAAATTAGGTGGTTCTTCTAAAGTTGAGTTTCATGATTTGTTTATTTTGAAATGTATATTGTGCAACTATCTTCTCCCATTCAATAAGATGTTTTTAATTTTGATTCAAGTTTCTTTAACTGTGTAGAAGGTTTTTAGCTTGATGTAGTCCCATTTGTTTATTTTTGCTTCCCTGCTTGGAGTTAAGTCTCAACACACATCTCTAAGTCCAGTGTCAAGGAGCATATCAGCCGTTTTCTTCTATGTATTTTATGGCTTCAGGTCTTGTACTCAGATTTGAATAAATCCAATTTGAGTTAATTTGTGAATATAATGTTAGATAGTAGTCTAGTTTCATTCTTTGGTATTTGGCTGTCCAGTTTGCCCCGTGCCATTTACTGAAGGTACTTCCCTTTTTTCATTATAAGTTTTGGACTCCCTTGTAAGTTAGTTGTCCCTGTATGTTTGGTTTTATTTTGGAGCTGTCAATTCTGTTTCATTGATGTATGTGTGTTTTTACCCCAATACCATGCTGTTTTGATTACTTTCACTTAAATAGTACAATTCGAAGTTGGAAGGTATGATATCGCCGTTTTTATCATTTAATCTCATTGTTTTTGTTATTTGGGGTGTTTTGTAGTTCCAAATAAATTACCTAACTTTTGAGTTCTGTTCTATGAAGAATGAGTTGAGGTTTTGATAAGAATTAAATATGCGTGTTGCTTTAGGTAATTTATTTTATCAATGTTAATTCTTCATGAACTCAGAATATCTTGCACTTTGTCACTTGGTGTTGTCTTTTATTAATAGTTTGTTCAACAGTGACATAAAATTTGGGAGTTACCTGTCTTCAATGTCTTTGGTTAAATTTATTTAAAAATATAATTCTTGGGCTTCCCCCTGGTGGCACAGGCAGGTGAGCACCACGCTGTGAAGCTGTCCACAGCCTCTGCAGCCCCAGTTCCATCTCTGCTGGCCAGTGAGGGTTCCACAGGGCATGGCAGACCTCTCCTGTCTTGCCCGCTGCTCCCCTCAGCAGTGTATTTCACCCATCTGCCTATTCTGTTCCCTGCTCTGTCTCTGGTGAATCCTCTCATCCTCCCGTGCATCTGGCCTGTACCCCGGTTCTTGTATAAACAAACAAACAAACAAATAAATAAATCTTAAAAAAAAAAATCTATGGGTACTTTTTAAAAAAAAATTAAAAAAATAAAAAATATAATTTTTCCCCCTTACATTTTATTTTCTATATAGAAAATAAACATATTTAATTTTCTATGTAGTCTTGGTTACATCTTATTCAAAGATTATTTTTCATGGATATTGTTGAACATATTTATGGAGTCTCTCATTTCTGTGAAATTTTGAGATGCTGAAGTTAACATTCTGCTTTCAGTCCAACCTCACAAGATGTGAAGAAATTACAAGTAACCATTTTTATGAAGTATTCCTGGCATAAATGGGATAACATAACTGAAACTTGCAGTTCTTAAAAATTATTTTGCTTAATGTTATGAATACTCATGTATTTTTGCCTATTTTATAACTGAATTCTTCTACAAAGATTGGAATAATCATATAACCTAATCATCGTCATCATTAATACTACTATTTCTACTCTTACTAATATTAGTATAATAATAATGTTACTGTTATTCATATTTTTATAAAAATTTGCTAGCACAAATATAAGTGAACTTCCTAAAACTTATAAATAACATATTCTCATCATTTGTGTTGTCAGTCTTTTCCTCTATCAAGCCATTTGAAAAATACTTAATTTTTTCATAAAATTAATAATGTTGACCACCACCACTAATTATTTTACTGTTATAAAATGTGCATTTATATTTCCATCCACTGATAACATTTTAGAATTAAAATACTTAGTAAAATTTTTCTTTCAAAAATACTTGCCAATGCTTGATAGCAATTTTATATATTAACAATAAATCTGAAGTTCATACTTCCTTGAATTACTCTGTTTTCTTTTATTTATAGATGTTTTACATCATTGTTCATTTTAAAAAATATAATTATTTTTTAAATTATTATTTTATATATTTTTTACATCATTTTTCACTTTTGTACAATGTATGCATTTTCATCTCAGTTATAGTCCCTGTGAAATTCCCACCACCCATTCACTTGTGAACTATCACCATGGTCCCTTGTGTTCTGCCCACCCCTGTTTTAATCCTATTCCCTTTCCTTCCCCCTACAGAATGTCTCTGGTTTATAGTTGCCTGTTGATTTTGATTTTTTCACTTTATTATAGTTACCTCCCCCCCCCCATTCCTTATTTGCATCCTCTACATTCCTCCTATGAGACCGTCCAATATTTTTATTTTTCTTTCTATACTGCTGGTGGGAGTGCAAACTGGTGCAACCACTATGGAAAGCTGTGTGGAGGTTCCACAGTATGCCAAAAATTGAGCTTACATTTGATCCAGCAATTCCACTTTCAAAGAACACAAAAACATTCATTTAAAAGGACACCTGCACCCCTAAGTTTATTAAAAATATAATTCTTTCTAATGTAACTGTAAATGGGATTGTTTTTCTAAGTTCCCTTCACTGGTAGCTCATTATTTGTGTACAGAAATGCAACAATTTTTAATATATTAATTTCATAACCTGCCTACTGTATTGTTTCTAATAGCTTTTTATCTAGTTCTTAGGACTTTTCTATATGTATTATGCCATCTGCAAATTGTTTAATTTTACTTTTTCCATTCCAATTTGGATGTCCTTCTATCTTTTTCCCCCACTGATAGCAGTTAAAACACTAAGTTCAATTGTAATAGTGAAAGTGGATATCTTTGTCTTGTTCCTGATATTGATAGTGGATTTGCCATATACCTTTATTATGTTGAAGTACATTCTTCCTATACCCATTTGTTGTTGTTTTTTGTTGTTTTAGTTGTTTTTAATCAGAAACAGATGTCACATCTTGTCAAATGTTTTTTCTTGGCATGGTCACAGGATTTTTAGCTTTCATTCTGTTAATGTGTAGTATATAATAGTTGTTGATTTGCATATGTTGGATCATTTTTTCTGTAGTCCATTGTTGATTCTTTCGATTCTGAATTTATTTGTAACGTCTCTCTCTTTTTTGTGGGTCTGCAAAAGATTTGTCCATTTTTTTAATCATTTCAAAGAACCAGCTCATAGTTTCATTGATCTTTGGGATTACTTCTTGATTTCTATTTTGTTAATTTCTACTTTGATTTTTATTATGTCCATCTATCTAACTGATTTAGCTTTACCTTTTTCTAGTTTCATTAGAAATGAATTTAGATTATTTAGTTTGTTATTTTTCTTGATTCCTGAGATTGGCCTGCATTGCTGTACACGTCACTCTTGGCACTGCCTTTGCTGCATCCCATAGGTTCTAATCGGTCCTATCTTCATTTTCATTCATTTCCAGGTATATTTTTAATTAATTTTTTTTTTTAATTTTTATTTTTTATAGAGGCATGTTTTTATTTATTTATTTGTTTGTTTGTTTGTTTTGTTTATACATGCACTGGGTACAGTCAGAAGCACGGGAGGGTGAGAGAATTCACCAGAGCCAGAGCAGGGAGCAGAGCAGGCAGAAGGACTGAAGTACACTGCTGAGGGGAGCAGCGGGCGGCAGGAGAGGTCTGCGCGCCATGTGGGACCCTCCTCCGGTGGCCGGGGAGCAGCCGGGGATTGAACCGGCGGCGCAGAGGCCGCGGGCAGCTTCACAACCCAGCGCTGAACCGCTGCACCACCGGGGAGGCCCCTATTTTTAATTAATTTTTGATTTCTTCTTTGACATAATAATTGTTGAGTAGCATTTTGCTTATTTTCCATGAATATGTGATTTCTTCTCTTTGTTATTCTGGTTGCTTTCTAGTTTCTTATCACTGTGACCTGAAGGATGCTTGATACAGTTTCATTCTTAATAAATTTATTGAAACTAGTTTTATGCAACATATGGTCTACCTTGAAAATGTTTCATAAGCACTTGAAAAAATATATTCTTAAATTGTGGGGAGGAATTCTCTGTAACTATTAAGTCCCTGTTAATTTGTCATTTAGGGCTATTGTTTTCTTAGTGATTTTTCTGTCTGGATTAACTGTCCATTGCTGTAAGTGAAGTTTTAAATTCCCCTACAATTATTGTGTTGTTATAAATATCTCTCTTTTGGTCTGTTAGTATTTGCTAGTATTTGTTATGGTCTGTTAATATTTGTTATGTCTTCCTGTCATAGAGACCTCCTTATCATTATGTAATGTCCAATTTGTCTCTTGCTATCTTTCTTGAGTGGAACCTTATTTTTATCTAATATAAGTATTAGTGACTCCTGCCTTTTAAAATTTTCCATTGATTTGGAGTCCCAGTTTCCATCATTTCACTCGAAGTCCATATTTGTTTTCATAACTTAAATGCATCTCTTGTAAGCAAGATATAGTTGGGATATATATATTTTGTCCATCCAGAAACCTGTGTCTTTTGATTGGTGAGTTCATTGTATTTACATTAAGGGTGTTTATTGACATATGTGGGCTAGCTAGTACCATTTTGCCTTTAGTTTTCCACTTCTGTTTATAAATTTCCTTAATCTTTTTGTTAATTTTTTTTCAGATTTATTTTATTTATATATGCATACAAGAACTGGGGTATAGGCCAGATATCCAGGGGATGAAAGGATTCAGCAGAGACAGAGTGGGGAGCAGAACAGGTGGTTCTACTGAAATACACTGTGCTGAGGGGAGCAGCGGCCGAGACAGGAGAGGTCTGCTGCTTCATGTGCATTAGCTCCCTGACACTGCAGTGGCTGACTGTAGCTTGCTAGTGCTGAGACTTAACCCTTTGCCCCACCAGGGAGGCCCTTTTCGTTTAGATACAAGGCCTTCTTTCAATATTTCTTGTAAGGGGTGCAAGTGTTGGGAAACTTGCTCAGCTTTTGTATGCCTGGGAATGCTTTTTTATCTCCCTCATATCTGGAAGAGAGTCTTGATGAAAATAATATTTTTGGTGGGCAGTTTTTATCTTCTAGTATTTTGCTCGTGCCGTTCCATTTTTTCCTGGTTTATAGGGTTTCTGCTGAGAAGTCGGATGAAAATCCAATTGGAGTACCTTTATAAATTATTGGCTTTTCCTCCCTAAACACATTCAGTATTCTTTCTATGTCTTGAATTCTTAAGTTTCACTACAATATATGTTGTTGTTGATCCTTTAGCATTTAGCTAATGAACTGTTCTGTTATCTTTATGGACTTGTACATTAGTTCCTTCTATTGCCTTGAGAGGTTTTCCTCTAATTTATTTAAACAGGCTCACCCTGTTGGGTACATATTATGCTTTTGTTGCCTTTCCTAATAGAATCAGATACTGTGGCTTAGCTTTTAAAATATCTTATTTATCACTTTTGTGGATCATTTATAAATTACTGCCTTTGAGCTCACCGATTATTCACCCATTTGGTCTATTTCACTTTCATAGTTTTCTCCTGCTCTCTTTTTCACTTGAGCTTTTCACATCCTGGATTTGTCTTATTTTATTTAAAGCTTTAATTCTTGCCATTTCTTTGTAATTTTTTTTTCTTACACTGTTCATTTTTGTACAATATTTGATTTCTCCCCTCAGGTGTAGTCCCCATAATTCTCCTACCACCACAGCACCCATGAACCATCACCATAGTCCCTTGTGCTCTTCCCTCCTGTTTGTTTGTTTTTTTTTTTTTAAAGATTCATTTATTTATGTATATAAGAACTAGGGTATAAGCCAGGGGTGTGGGGCTGTGGGTGAGAGGATTCACCAGAGAGAGTGGGGAGCAGAACAGATAGATCTAGTGAAATACACTGCTGAGGGGACCAGCTGGCAAGACAGGAGAGGTCTGCTGCGCCATGTGGGTTGCTTCCTGGCTGGCAGGGGATTGAACTAGTGCTGCAGTGGCTGACAATAGCTTGATAGTGCTGTCTTTAACTCCTGGGCCAACAGGGAGGTCCCCCTCCCCTGTTTTCACCCCTCTTCCTCCCCCTCCCCTGCTGTATGCCTTAGATCTATGTGGTTTTGATTTGTATTTCCCTGACTGTAAGTGATGTTGAATAATTTTTTAATATACTTGTTGGCCATTGGCATTTCTTCTGTGGAGAAGTGTCTTTTTAGCTCTTTTGCCTGTTTTATAGCTGGGTTGTTTCCTTTGTTGAGTTGTATAAGTTCTTTGTAGATCTTTGGTTATCAGTCCCTTATCAATTGTATGGTATACAAATATTTTCTCCCATTCAGTAAGGTGTCTCTTCATTTTGGTTACTGTCTCTTGCTGTACAGAAGGTTTTTAGTTTGATTTAGTCCCAGCTGTTATCTTTTCCTTCATTTTCTTTGCTTTTAGAAATGAGCCCTCAAAGATGTGGTGCTGTGCTGTGGGGGTGCCATTGCAGGCCAAAGGACCATTCTGAATAGAGGACAGGTCATTGTCTAGTTTTTACCTGCATGCACAATTGCAAGACCACTCTTTCTAAAAAACAGCAACAATGGGGTTTATTTAACCAACAGGGGAAACAGTTTTTTTGTTTTTTTTTTTGGACAGGTTTATTTATTTATTTATACAAGCACTGGGTACAGTCAGAAGCACAGGAGAGTGAGAGCCAGAGCAGGGAGCAGAACAGACAGACTGACGAAATACACTGCTGAGGGGAGCAGTGGGTGGCAGGAAGGGTCTGCGTGCCATGTGGGACCCTGGCTTGCGGTCGGGGATTGAACCAGCACTGCAGAGGCTGTGGGCAGCTTCGTAACCCAGTGCTCAACCGCTGCACCACCAGGGAGGCCCCAGGGGAAACACTTTCTAAGGCACAAGCGGTCAGCTATCTCACCCCAGATAAGTGTCCATAGTGTCCAGATTTCTCAAACAAAAGGGTGCTCACCTAAGATGGCACTGTCTCACCAATGGGGATCTGGACCTTATAGCATGCTGGCAAGCAATGGGCCGGGGTCCAACCCATGGTGGCAGCTGGAAGTGCTCATAGTTGGGGGTCACTGAGATGGCACCACAGCTGCCCACCGATGCTATCTGAAGGTTGGAATGGATAGCACTGGACAGTGAACCAGAGAGCAGTGGAGGTAGCCCACTGGGACATGGTGCTGGATGATCAGAAGCGGTTAACGGCTCTTAAAAGTGACCCAGACATAAAGAGCTCTCTTCTTCCTTTGGAGGTCGATTGCTAGAAGGTGCTTCTTTCTTCAGAGGTTGCCTACTGATACTTCTTTCTTCATCAGAGGCCAGGATTAGAGTCCTTCATTTTTCTTTGATGGGTAGGAACAGAGTCTTCTTTCTTCAGAGGCCAGGAACAGAGTTGCTAAGGCTGGCCTATCCTTTTTCAGGGTTCCCAACCCTACCTGCCTGACCATTTTAGGACCAGTTAGCTTGTCGGTGCTGAAAAATTAACAAATGAGCTGATGAACATTTTTAGTTCATTTTGCTTGCACCTCACCGTTCCATCTAAGATCCAGGCACAAAATGTTAAAAGGAAAACTTTTTGCCCTGTAACTTGCATACTGGGGGTCCCCATTTTCACTGGAAGTAGTAGTTTATGTAATATAGCTGAGGTATGTGATAGGCTGTATACCATATAGGTTTGATAAGGACAATTTATGACAGTTACACAGTAAAGTTAATTAAGGACATGTATCCCTATATTAAGCAATGTGTTACTCTGTAAGTGATAGATGTTACTTGTCTTTTTCTGTCTGACTTAGCACAGTGCTATCAAAACTTACCCAATTTATCACAAATGGCACTATTTTATTTCATCAATGGACACTTAGGTTTCCTATTTTGGCAATTATATACAGTGATGCAATGAACGTGGGACTGTAGATATCTCTACAAGATCATGAGTTCACTTCCTTTTGATAAATACCCAGAAGTGGGATTTCTGGATCATAATGTAATATTTTTAATTCTTTTGAGGAATCTGTGTACTGATTTCAGTCATGGTTGTATCAGTTGACACTCCCACCAACAGTGCAGAAGGGTACCCTTTTTGCCTTTCCTTTGCCACCACTACCTATCTTTTTTTTTTTTTAAGATTTTATTATTTATTTATACAAGAACCAGGGGCACAGGCCAGATGTGCGGGAGGGTGAGAGGATTCACCAGAGACAGAGCAGGGAACAGAACAGGCAGATAGACGAAATACACTACTGAGGGGAGCAGTGGGCAAGACAGGAGAGGTCAGCCGTGCCATGTGTGTTGCTCTGCAGCTGGCGGGGATCGAACTGGCACCACAGAGGCTGAGGACAGATTCACAGCCCTGCGCTCAACTGTTTGCGCCACCAGGGAGGTCCACTACTTATCTTTTTGATGATAGTCATTATCTCTTTGTTGTTTAGATTCACATTTCCCTGATGCTTACTATTGTTGACCATCTTTTCATAGATTTGTTGGCTTTTTGTTTTCTGTGGAAAACTGTCTATTCAGTTCACAGCCCCATTTTTAAAATCACATTGGTTTGTTGCTATTTACTAATAGTTATTTAATATAAAAATGCAATTTTATTTATTATAAAGCACAACTATCTGTGTGTATTGTCAAGACTTAGGCTCTCAGCCACCAATTGAAAGCTAAACATGACAGAGGCAAGAGCTGGGGTTACGAAACCAAAACTTATTTAGAAAATTTGTATTTCTGGGAGATAGTAGACTCATGCCCTAGAAAAACCATCTCCCTCTTGGCATTTGGGGTCGGGTTTTTATAAGGGTATCTTAAAAAATAAAAACTGAGTTTTAGCAGGCTCCCATTGATTCAGGCTCCAATTGCAATTCAGGTGAATCTCCCTGGTAAATCTCCATGATTGATTTGTCAACGAAGAAACTCAGGGGGAATGGTGATTTGCTTAAGACCTTTTAGGGGTGTTAATTTGTTAATAATCTAAGGGTACTCTAGATAGGATCTGGAGCAGAGATCCTTTCCTCTGCAGTTTATTTTTGCATTTTCATGTTGATTTTGTATCCTATAATTTTACAGAATTCATTGATTAGTCTAGCAGAGTTTTAGTGGCGTCTGTAAGAAAATACTATGATCAGAACAATTGCAAATACAGAGTTTTACTTCTTCCTTTACTCTTTGGATTCCTTTTATTGCAGTCTATAAGAAAATAATATGATCAGAACAACTGAAAACACAGAGTTTTACTCCTTCATTTACACTTTGGACTGCCCTTTTTTCCCCATTTCTGATTACTCTGGCTAGAACTTTCGAAATTATTTTGAAAAGGAGTGATGAGAGTGGTCACCCTAGTGTTGTTCCATATTTATTTATTAATTAATTTATTTATTTTAAAGTCCTCTGTTAACTTTTTTTTAATTTTATATATTTTTACATCATTTTTCATTTTTGCACAATGTATGCATTTTCATCTTGGTTACAGTCCCCATCAATTCCCACCCCCCTTATTTTGACAGTAATCCCTCCACCACCATCCAATAGTGTGTCTCTGGTTTACAGTTCCTTGTTTATTTTGATTTTTACATTATTACAATTAGTCTTTTCCCTGGTACCTAATTTAGGTTTTCTAAATTCCTGCTATGAGTGAGACCATATTTTTCTTCTTCTTTCTGGCTTATTTTGCTGAGCATGATTCCATCTAGCTCCATCCATGTTGCTGCAGATTGCATGAGTTTATCTTTTTTGATTGCTGAGTAATATTCCATTGTGTGTATGTACCACATCTTCTTGATCCAGTCATCTTTTTTGGGCATTTGGGTTGTTTCCAAAGCTTCATTATTGTAAATAGTGCTGTTATAAACATAGGGGTGCAGGTGCCCTTTGGAATTAATGTTTCTGTGTCCTTGGGGTAAAAACCTAGGAGTGGAATTGGTGGATCATGTGGAAACTCATCTTTAGCAGGTTGAGGAATCTCCACACAGCTTTCCATAGTGGTTGGACCAGTTTGCACTCCCACCAGCAGTGCAGGAGAGTTCCTTTTTCTCCGCATCCTCGCCAACATTCGTTGTTGCTAGCTTTTTTTAATATGTGCCATTCTCACTGGTGTAAGACGGTATCTCATTGTAGTTTTGATTTGCATTGCCCTGATTACAAGAGAAGCTGAACATTTTTTCATATGCCTGTTGGCCACTCAACATTTCCTCTTTGGAGAAGTTCCTTTTTAGCTCTTCTGCCCATTTTTTGACTTGATTGTTTACTTTGTTTTTTTGAGACTCTTCAGCTCTTTGTAGATTTTTGAGATCAGTCCTCTTTCATTAGTGTGGTGTACAAAAATTTTCTCCCAGTTGGTGGGGTGTTTGTCTGTTTCTGTTACTGCCTCTTTTCCTGTACAGAAGCTCTTTAATTTGATGTAGTCCCAGCTATTTATCTTTGCCTTCGCTATCACTGCTTTGGGTGATGAGTCTTTAAAGATGTTAACTGAGGTTTATGTCATGTAGTGTTTCACCTTTATTTCCTTCTATATATTTTATGGTTTCAGGTCTTAGGTCTAGTTCTTTAATCCATTTTGAGTTGATTTTTGTACATGGTGTGAGGCAGTAGTCAAGCTTCATTCTTTTGTATGTAGCAACCCAGTTTTCCCAGCACCTTTTTTAGAACAAACTTTCTTTGCTCCATTACATATTCTTTGCTCCTTTGTCAGAGATTACTTGACTATAAATCTGTGGGTTTATTTCTGGATTTTCTACTCAGTTTCATTGATCCAGGTGTCTGTTCTTTTTCCAATACCATGTAGTTTTGATTATTACGGCTTTGTAGTAAAGTTTGAAATCTGGGAGTGTGATGCCTCCATTCCCTTTCCTTTTTTTCAGGAGAGCTATGGTTATGTGAGGTTTTTGGTGGCTCCATATGAATTTCATCAATATTTGTTCTATTTCTTTGAAGAATGTCATTGAAATTTTTATTGGAATAGCATTGAATCTGTGAATTGCCTTTGGTCGGATGGCCATTTTGATAATGTTAATTCTTCCAATCCATGAGCAGGGGATGTCTTTCCATTTCTTTGTGTCTTCTTCTATTTCTTTTAACAGTGTTTTATAGTTTTCTTTGTATAGGTCCTTTACCTCTTTTGTTAGATTTATTCCCAAGTATTTGATTTTTTTTGTTTGTGTATAGGAAGGCTACTGACTTTTGCGTGTTTTTAATTTTGTATCCTGCCACTTTACTAAACTGATTAGTTAAATTAGTTTTTCTGTGAAGTTTTTGAGGTTCTCTACGTATACTATCATATCATCTGCAAATAGTGATAGTTTGACTTCTTTTCCTATTTGGATTCCTTGTATGTCTTTCTCTTGTCTTATTGCTCTGGCTAGGACTTCCAGTATTATATTGAAAAACAGTGGTGAGAGTGGACATCCTTGTCTTGTTCCAGACCTTATTGGAAATGCTTTCAACTTTTCACCATTGAGAATGATATTGGCTATGGGCTTGTCATAGATGGCCTTTATGATGTTGAGGTATGTTCCTTGTATCCTGAGAATTTCAAGGGCCTTCATCATAAATGGGTGTTGTACTTTGTCAAAAGCTTTCTCAGTCTCTATTGATATTGTCACATGGTTTTTATTTTTCTTTTTGTTGATGTGTGGGATTACATTGATTTTCTGATGTTGAACCATCCTTGTGTAACTGGAATAAATCCAGTTGAATGATCTTACTAATACATTGTTGGATTCTCATAGCTAAAATTTTATTGAGGATTTTGGCACCCGTGTTCATTAGAGATTGGCTGGTAGGTTTGTTTTTTTTTTTTGGTGTGTTGTCCTTGTTCGGTTTTGGTATTAGTGTAATGTTGGCTTCATAGAACATGTTTGGTATTATCCCCTCCTCAATTTTTTGAAAGAGTTTATGAAGGATAGGCACTAATTCATTTCTGAATGTTTCGTAGAACTCATTCGTAAATCCATCTGGTCCTGGGCTTTTGTTTTTGGGGAGAGTTTGATTACCACTTCAATTTCATTGCTTGTAATTCGTCTATTTGGGTGTTCTATTTCTTTATCTAGCTATGGGTGGTTGTAAAGTTGTAGGAATTTGTCCATCTCTTCTAGATTGTTGAGCTTGTTTGCATATAACTGTTCATAGTAGTTTCTGATTATTCTTTTGATTTCTGCAGTGTCTGTTGTGATTTGCCCTCTTTCATTTGTTATCCTATTTATTTGTGCTTCTTCCCGTTTTTCCTTTGTGAGCCTGGCTAGGGGTTTGCTATTTTATTTATTTTTTCAAAGAACCAACTTTTGGTTTTGTCGAGCTTTTGGAATTTTTTTTCAGTTTCTATTTCATTTATTTTTGCTTTGATTTTTATTATTTCCTTTCTTCTGCTGGTTTTAGGGTTTTTTTTGTTGTTGTTGCTCTTTTTCTAGTTCTTGGAGATATGAGATTAGGTTGTTTCTATGAGTTTTTTCTTGTTTCTTGATCTGAGCCTGAATTGCTATATATTTTCCTCTTATTACTTCTTTTGCTGCATCCCTTACATTTAGGTAATTGGTGTCCTCCTTGTCATTCAACTCAAAGTATTTTTTATTTTCTTCTTTGATTTCCTCATTAATCCAGTGGTCTTCTAGTAGAGTGGGTTTCAATCTCCATGAAGTAGGAGGGTTCCTTGCCTTCTTTTTATGGTTTATTTCTAGTTTGATGCCTTCATGGTCAGAGAAGATGGTTGGTCTGATTTCAATCTCGGTGTATCTGTTGATGTTTGTCTTGTGTCCCAGTATGTGATCAATCCTGGAGAATGATCCATGTGCGCTTCAGAAAAATGTGTATTCAGATTTTTTTGGGTTTAGTATTCTATAAATGTCTATAGAACACTAAATGTCTATAGAACACTAGTGTCTATAAATGCCCATGAGGTATAGATCCTTATTTAGAGCTTAAATGTCCTTATTTATTTTTTGTCTCATTGATCTATCCATTGTTGATAGTGGTGTGTTTAAGTCTCCTACTACATATGTGTTTGATGTCTGTTTTCAGAGATGATAATAGTTGCCTGATATATTTTGCTGCTCCTTCATTTGGTGAGTATATGTTAATGAGTGTTATTTCTTCTTGAAGTATTGTCCCCTTGATCATAATGTAGTGACCATCTGGGTCTCTTTTTACCTTTTTGGGTTTGAAATATGTTTTATCTGATGTAAGTATAGCTGTTCCTGCCTTCTTTTTTTGCTCCGTTAGCTTGTAGGATTGTTTTCCATCCTTTTACTTTCAGTCTATTTTTATCTTTTGTAGTTAAGTGAGTTTCCTGGAGACAGCAAAAGGTTGGATTTTGTTTCTTAATCCAGCCTGCATCTCTTTGTCTTTTTATTGAAGAGTTTAGTCCATTTAGAGTTAATATTGATATTTTGCGTTTGTATTTGCCATTTTGTTTGACTTTTCTCTGGGTTCATTTATTTATTTATTTTAAAAAGTTTTTTTGTCTTGTTTCATTCTTATTCATCCCTCTGTTGGTTCTGGCTTTAGGACTCCTTGTAGTATTTTTTGGAGTGGGGGTTTAGTCATAATGAAATTCCAGAGTTTCTGTTTGTCAGGGAAGGTCCTTATTCTTTTTTTCATAGAGGAAGGAAAGCTTTGCAGGATAGAGTATTCTTGTTTGGCATTTGTTGTCTTAGAGTCTGTTGACTATGTCCCTCCACTCTCTCCTTGCCCGTAGTATTTCTTCGGAAAGTCTGATGTCAGCCTGATTGGTTTTCCTTTGTATGTTATCCGTTTCTTCCCTCTTGTCAGCTTCATTATTTTTTCCTTTTCTTGGATTCTTGGGAGCTTTACTATTATGTGTCTTGCTGTATTTTTCCCTTCATCATGGAAGTTTGGTGTTCTTCTTGCTTCTTGTATATCTATTTCAGCTCCTTCATATTTGGGAAGTTATCTTCAGTTATTTGCTTGAATATTTTCTCTGTTCCTGTGTCTCCGTCCTCTCTTTCTGGGATTCTTATAACTCTTATATTTCCTTTCCTCATGGAGTCAGATAGTTTTTTATCATGAAAGGATGTTCAATTTTGTCAAAGACTTTTTTTCTGCACCTTTGTAGATAAGATTTTTGAAATTAATTCTATTAATGTCATGTATCACATTTGTTGATTCACTAAGTTAAACCATGCTTGTATCTCAGAGATAAATCCCACTTGATCATGTTGAATGATCACCTTAATGTGCTTCTGAGAATATTTATTGTTGAGAATTTTTCATTTCTATTCATCAGGATTTTGGTCTGCATATTTCTAATAATGACCTTATCTGGCTTTGAGATCAAGATAATGTTGGCCTTAGAAAGAGTTTGAAATGGTTCCCTCTTTAATTTTTTTTTTTTGGAGGTTGGTAGAATGAACCAGTGAAACCACTTAGTCTTGTGCTTCTCTGTTGGGAGAGACTTTGTTTGTTTTTAAGATTCATTTATCCATACAAGAACTGGGATGCAGGCCAGAGGTGAGGGAGTGAGAGGATTCACCAGAGACAAGAGTGGGGAACAAAACAGGCGAATCTACTGAAATACATGGCTGAGGGGAGCCGGGCAAGACAGAAGAGTTCTGGTGCACCATGTGTGTTAGTTCCCTGGCCCGAGATTGAATTTGTGCTCGGTGGCTGGCAATAGCTTGATAGCACTTAATCCCTGTACTACCAAGGAGGCCTCCTGTTGTGAGAAGTTTTTTATTACTGGTTCAATCTCCTTTGTTATTATTGGCCAATTCAGATTTTCTGTTTCTTCATGATTCGGTCTTACTAGATTTTATTTCTAATATTAGTCTATTTCTTCTAGGTTATTCACTTTCCTGGTATATAATTATTCATAGTAGCATCTCATGATCTTTGAATCTCTGTAATATCAATTGTAATGTCTCTCATTTTTAAATTTGAATCTCTTTTTCTGATTTAGCAATTCTAATGGTATATCACCTATTCTTTAACTTTGAAAAAAATAGCTGTTTTCACTGATCTTTGCTTCTTTGGTTTTTCATTTATTTCTGCTTAAATCTTTATTTCCTTCCTTTCGGTAGTTTTGGACATAGTCTGTTCTTTGTCCTGTTCTTTGAGATATATTGTGAGGTTCTTTATTTGAGATGATTCTTGTTTCTTAGTGTAGGCATTTTTTGCTGTAAAAATTTCTTTTCAGAACTGATTTTGCAGCATACCATATGTTTTGATATATTGACTTCCATTTTCATTAGTCAAGATATTTTAAATTGATTTTTTTCCTCCTTAGTTACTCTTTTGCTTCCTTTTGGACACCTTTGTTGTTCAGGATCATGTTGAATCTCTACGTATTTGCGAATTTTCCATTTTTACTTGGGTTATTGATTTCCAGTTTTATGCTGTTGTGGTTGGAAGAGATATTTAGTTTAATTTCAGTTTTCTTAAAGTTGTTATAATTCATACTGTGACCTGGTATATGATTTCTCCTGGAAAATGTTTATGTGTACGTGACAGTACTGTATATTCTGTTGCTGTTGGATACAATATTCTGTATGTATCTATCAGTTTCACTTAGTCTTAAGTATGTTTCAAGCCCACCATTTCCTTGTTGTTTTTCTTTGGATAATCTATCTCTTCAAAAGTGAGGATTAAATTACCCTCTATTTTTGTATAATTGTGTCTTTTGGTTAATTTTACTTTTATGTTTATGTGCTACAATGGTGTGCGCAGATGTGCTTATGATTGTTACATCTTCTTGATATTTAGCTCTCTTATCATTATATAGTGATTATCTGTCTCTTTTTTACTTACTTGGCTTAAATCCTATCTTGTCTGTCATTAAAATAACTACCACTCCTTTCTTCTGGTTTCCACCTGCAATAATTTTAGTCATCTCTAAACTTTAAACTTCTGTGTGTACTTGAAATGTATGTGAGTCTCTAGAAATGAAGATACATCTGGACTTTTTTTTTTTTTTAACTCTTCCAGCTACTTTGTGCCTTTTTTTTTTTTTAAAGATTATTACTCTTTTTTTTTTCTTTTTTAAAGATTTATTTATTTATTTATACAAGCACTGGATATAGTCAGAAGCATGGGAGGGTGAGAGACTTCACCAGAGTCAGAGCGGAGAGCAGAGCAGGCAGACTGATGAAGTACACTGCTGAGGGGAGCAGCGGGCAGCAGGAGAGATCTGCACACCATGTGGGACCCTCACCCAGTAGCCGGGTATCGAACTGGCGCTGGAGAGACTACAGGCAGCTTCGCAGCCCAGCGCTCAACTGCTGCGCCACCTGGGAGGCCCTACTTTGTGCCTTTTCATTGAGAATCAAATAAATTGGAGAATAACTAAAATGTTAGTTCATTAACATTTATTGTAATGATTGCTAGGTAGACTTTTTAATGCCATCTCTTTGTTTTCTAACTGTTTTAAAGTTACTATTTTTCTTCCTTTCTTGCTGCCTTCCTTTGTAATTGTTGACTCTTAGTGGTTTACTTTGATTCCCTTCTCTCTCTCTTTTTTTTTTTTAAAGATTATTTATTTGTACAAGCACTGGGTACATTCAGAAGCACGGGAGGGTGAGAGAATTCACCAGAGCCAGAGCTGGGAACAGAACAGGCAGAGTAAGGAAATACACTGCTGAGGGGAGTAGCGGGCGCCGCAGGAGAGGTCTGTCATATCATATGGGACCCTTGCCGGAGGCCAGGGATCAAACCGGCCCTGCAGAGGCTGTGGGCAGCTTCGCAGCCCAGCACTCAACTGCTGCCCCACCAGGGGAGACCCTGATTCCCTTTTCTTTACTTTTTGGCTATGCTACAGAATTTTCTTTTTTGGTTTCCTGTGAGTTTTATATTAAACTTCTTATTACTTGATAACAGTGTTTCATGCTGAAAGTAATTTTGCATACAAAAACTATCATATTAGTCTTCCCATTTATTATTATCTTTGTTTGTTTTTGATGTCAGTATTTACATCTTTTTCTGTGGTGGACCATCATCAAATTTAAAGTTATATCTATTTTTAATGCTTTTGTCCTTTAACCTTTATAGTGAGCATATAATAATAGTAGTAGTTGTGACTCTTACTATATGCATACCTTTACAGTGTATTGTATACATTCATGTTTTCATGTTACTAATTAGTGTCTTTTTGTTTCAACTTTAATAACTTGGTAGTTTTAGTGTTTTGGTTTTTTTTTTTAAAGATTGATTTATTTCTGCATAGAACTGGGGTGTAGGCCAGTGGTGGGGGCAGGGGGTAGAGAATTCACCAGAGACGGAGTAGGGAGCAGAACAGGCAGATCTACACTGTTAAGGGGAGTAGTAGGTGAAACAGGAGAGGTCTGTTGTGCCATATTGGTTAGCTCCCTGACTAGGGATTGAACTCAGCCCCTTGAGGTGGACTGTCATGGTGGTAGCACTGAGACCTAACCCTTCGGCCACCACAGAGGCCCTGAGGAGTTTTTGAAAGGCAGGTTTAGTGGTAATAGATCCCCTCAGCTTTTGTTCTTTAGAGAAAGTCTTTCTTTTCTTTTCTTTTTTTTTTTTAAATAATAAATTTTATTTTTATATTCCCCATACAATTGCAACCCCCCCATTCTGACCCCAATCCCTCCCCTCCCGTCCCCCACCCCCCAAAAAGTGTCTCTGGTTCATAGTTTTTTGTTGATTTTGATTTTTCACTGAGAAAGTCTTTCTTTGACTTTGACTTACAAACAACATCTTTGCTAGGTAATGTTTTCTTGGTTGGCTGTTTCTTTCTTTTGAAGTTTGTTGGCATTCCATTTTTTCCTGGCCTGTGAGATCTGTGCTGAGGGGCTCGTTGATGGCCTTTCATGGTTCCCTTTTAGAACATTACTATTTTTTTCTTGTTGACTTATATTCTATTTGTTTTGTTTTTATACAGTTTTATTCTTATGTTTGTTGGAGAAGAATGTTTAAGATTGAAACTTTGGAGTGACCTATGAGCTTCAGGAACTTTAATGTCCAAATCTCCTCAAAAGTTTAGAGATCTTAGTATTATTTCTTTAAATAATTTTTCTGCTTCTTTTTGCCTCTCTTTCCTCCTGGAATTCCAGCTGTATGTATTTTAGTTCTTTTGATGGTATCCCATAGCTCCTGTAATCTTTCTAAATTGCTATTCATTTTTTTTCTTTTTGTACCTCTCATTGTGTAACTTAAGTTTATCTGTGTTCTAGCTCACTGATTTTCTTTAACTTGTTCAAGTCTCCTGTTAAAATGCTCTGTTGAGCTTTTTGGTACATTCATTGTGTTCTTCAGCTCCAGAATTTCTACTTGGTGTTAATAACATTTGTTCTCTCTGTTAAGTTTGCTTGTGGTTATATGTACAACCCTATACTAACTCATACACACACTGACACATACACACACAAATTACAGAAAAAGGATGTTTAGGCCCATCAAAAGATGTTTAAATAACATATATTCTATACAGTTTTTATTTATGACATCCTTATAATAAAAACAGCATACATATCTATCTGTTGAGAAATGGGTAATAAGTAGTCATATATTAATACAGTGAAATACTAACCAGTGATGCAAAAATAAGATTTCTGATATACATAACAATATGGCTGAATCTCATTGCTAAAAATTGGAAAGAAATCAGACACAAAATATGATAATATTTATATGAATTCCATAAACATGCCAACTATTTCAAAATAGTGATACCATTTGTGCCTGGATGGTAATTAATTGGAAAGGAATATAAAGAGCTTATTTTAGTTCTGGAAATACTTTGTATTTTCATCTTGAAAAATGTGTGTGTGAGTATATATTTATAAAATTTTATCAAGATATAACTTAAGATTTGTGCATTTTACTGCATATAATTACACCTCAGTACAAAAATTTTTTAAATGTTTTTTAATTTAAAATTTTTTCTACGCTCTTGTCCCCTACCACATCAAAGAAAACTCCAAATAATGATGCACACTAAGATGCTAACTTGAATCACATTAAATTTACCTATTAATTAGGAAATACTGTTGATACAACCGTAATCTTTTATATAGTACTTGGATAGCTTTCTGTGTCCTATAAGTTTTATATTTCCTTGTTAACTTTTATACCTTTCTTGAATATAGTCATATATTTTTGGTTTCAGTCAAGCTTGATTTATGGTCTAAAACATTACCAACACTAAAAAATAGCCTGTACATTTATCTTTTACAAGCTGTCTTGTTGAATTTTTCTATTAATCTTTTTAATCACTGTAGTAGAGACTCTTAGGTTTTCTTATAAATTGTAGGAAAGAATTGTCTTTACTAATATTTACTAATTTTTTCAACTTACTAAAAACTCTGACATGCAAAACTTGTGTTGAATGGCTAGAAATGCATTCTTATCTTTTGAGTTAAAATGTCTTAAGTATTTCAATAACAAATCTGTTTTTGGCTTTGGTTTTATATTGTTTTTTTTACATACATTTCATCAAACCCTAGTTTTCCTAGAATTTTTTATTTGTCTTCAAAATTTTATCAGAAATGTTCTTGGAATCTAGTAATACAATAATTTTATTTCGTTTTCTCCATTGTTGATGATTTGACTTTATTGGCTTCCTTTATTTTTTTGCGTACTCAGAACAAATGCAGTTCTAAATATGTACTGTTAACTCTGCACTGCTAGTGAAGTAGGTATTTTTACACTGAGAATATTTATATCTATTTTTAAGTGAAGTTTAAGTTTTTGTATTATTTTCAGTGTGTTGAATATTAGTATCAGTAGTTGGTTAGACATACGGGATTGATAAATTTCGGTTTGTGTCCTGTCTTTTGTAGAAAAACTTTGAAATAAGTAACTCACCTTTTAATTGCCTTTAAATGTGAGGGAATCTATTTTTATTTGACTGCAAAGAAATAATTTTAGGTAAGTATTTTTTTTTCCAAAAAGCACAACATTTTTGGAAAATTTATTTGCTGTAATATCAAATTTTTGTGAAGTTTTCAACTTTATATATTTTTTTTTCTACAGTCCGTGGTTGATGACTGGATTGAATCATATAAACAAGACAGGGACATCGCACTTCTGGATTTAATCAACTTTTTTATCCAGTGTTCAGGATGTCGAGGTACAGAATGTTGGAATAAATGATATTCATTGAGCCTGTCAGTCCAGCAATGTCATGTTTATTTCACCTTTCCTTAGTCATATATCATTCTTGGTAAAATTATCTGTTAATCTTTTCCTGATAAGGAAAATTGTTATTTAAGGATATTTCATTTGTTCTCAGTTTTGCTTTTATGAAATAACAGATGCTGAATATTTTGCAGCTTTGAAGGAAATCTTACATGCACTAAGTAAATCTATGAATTTACTTTTTAGATCATAAACTTTTATAATTAATACTGATATTATTTGCACTTATGCTCTAGATTAGGATTGCTGGTAGTTCCTGATATTCATTGTTTTGTAACCTTATCAGTATTTTGTTCTTCATTTTATAAATGAAGTACTTGAGACTCACGTGGTTTCTTAAAATAACACAAATGCCAGAATATTTATAGGCAGTATAATTTAAGATGAAAATTTATTTTTGTCATATTAATAACTGATCAATCTTTTTCTCCCTGTAATGTCATATTATACTACATAGGGTAGTTGGTAAATCACCATCCTTTGCTTTCTAATAGAGCAAAGAGAGCGTTCTTTTATTGATCACTAATCTAGTTAATTTCTTGAAGTCTTATTTGTCAAGTTATCACTCACAATATTGACATAAGTAGTATATCAAATATTTTCAAAGCTCTTACTTATACCAAACATTATTAAAGAATATGCAGTGATTATTAAGACAGCCTGTGCCCCAGTATTAGACTATGAGTAATTTTTAAAGGTGGCTTTACTTCAAAGAACACAGAGGGAAATATACCAATAGTTCATTAAAGTGCTGTGCCTTGATAAGAATAATTAAACTGGTTACTATTTAATGACTCTAGTATGTGTCAGGCTGTGTGCTGTTGATAATACTGGTTAAGAATCCTATAGACCCTTTATTTTATATATCAAGAAACTGTGGATAAAGGACCTTGGCTGAGTTTTTGGACATTATACAGTTTATAAGTTCTAAATACTGTTCAGTCAGACTTGTCTCATTTTGCAGTCTTTAGTGCCTGACTACAGGACATTATGATAATAACAAGGAAGGACTTCTGATCTACCTCTGGTTGCATGTCTCTGTTTGTGTGAATGTGGGAATATTTGTATGAAAATGTATCCCAGAGGAAGCAAACTCTACAGTGAGACTGAGGTTAAATAAAACAAAAGTTAAGGGAGAAAGACCAAACTTAACAGAACAGGGCAGTCTAGGCCATCATTAGAGTTTGTGGCATGGAGTCTGGTGAAGCATGGCAAGAGATTAGACTGAAGAAAAATAGTTTGGTGATTTACAGCTTTAAAGTGATGAAGGCAAGCATATGCTTTATTTTGAGTGATGAGATTTATTATCTCATTTAATCTAAGTTTCCTGTTGGATTAGGTTTTGATTTTAAAAGACCTGGGATTTTTAAGGTTTTTGTTTTTCCATTTGTAGTGGTACAAAATACAAACAAAACATTTTTAACTTATAAAATAAAAAGATTTCCTATTTTCCATCTACCTCCACAGAATTAACATATTCCCTAGTTTGCTTCCATATCCATCTGTCTTTTATCCCTTTCCCGCCCATCCTCCTTATCGCCTCTCATCTCCTGTCCTCACAAAAGACACTAGTGTATAGTTTTCTCACTGTCTTTTTCCTTTTAATACAGCAATATAGCATTCCTTTGTGTGTATATACAATAATTTATTTAACTAGTCTTATGTTAACAGAACACTGCGTTGCTTGTAATTTTTGTTCTTGCAGAGTATTTTTGCATATATTTATTTGTTCTTTGTGAAAGAATGTAGGTAAATATATTTATTTGTGATTTAATATTGACTAATTTCCTGCTATAAAATTTTTTTGGGTCCTGTCAGTAATGTATGAAAATACTTGTTTTCTTCTCAGTCTTACCAACAGGCTGTTTTTATCATATTATTGGATTGGCTTTATGAATGATTTTAAGATACGTCAGTGTGATTTTTAGAAATTTAGATGAAATTCATTTAACACACAATTAACCATTTTTAAGTGTACATTTCATTTAACATCTAATATGTAACATTTCATGTACAACCACCTTTCTCTAGTATCTAAAACTTTTACATCATCCAGAAGAGTACCTCATATGCTATGTAATTATTTCTCATTTCCCTTTCCTCCCAAATTGTTTAGACAACCATTGGTCTGTTCCCATGGATTTGCCTGTTCTAGTATTTTATATAGAGTTGTAAAATAAGGGATCTTTCTTGTCTGCTTTTTTTTTTTTCCCACTGAGCACACTGTCTTCAAGATTTCTCCAAGTAGCAGCATGTAGCATTAATTATTCCTTTTTATGACTGAATAACATTCCTTTATATGTATAGAGGTTGTGTATTTTGTGTATATATACATACCACAATTTCTTTATACATTTACCTTTTGATGTCCATTTGGGTGTTTCTACCTTTTTGTTACTGTGAATGTTGCTACCATGAATATTCAGAAGCAGAAAGTTGTTTGAGTACTTGCTTTTTAATTCTTTGGGGATTAAATACCCAGAATTGGAATTGCTACATCATTAGGTAATTCTGTGTTAAGTTTTTTGAGATGTCTCCAAACTGTTCTCCACAATGTCTGCACAGTTTTTCATTCCTACCAAAAATTTATGAGGATTCTTATTTTTCCCCAACCTTGTGCACACTTACTTTCAGTTTTTTAATTTTAACTGTCCTACTGGGTATGATATGGTATCTCATTGTTTTGATTTGTGTTTCCTTATCAACAAATGAACATCTTTTCCTTTACTTTTTGGAAATTTGTATATCTTCTTTGAAGAAATGTGTGTTTAAGTTCTGTGCACATTTTAAAATTAGATTTCTTTCTTCTTTGTTTTTTCCAGTGAATTCTCTGCCCTCTGTTCTCTATTCCTTGCCCATTTTCCTTTTGACTATCTCCGTAGTTCCTGAAAAGGCATTTGACAAAATTTATTTTAAAACATTCTGATAAAAAAAGACAGATGCATATTTTCTTAATTGACCCAAGTATCTTTGAAACTTTATTAAGCAGATCTTTTAAGCCATGAAAGAAGAGAACTGCGAATTATAATTACACTGAGGTACTAGGTTTTTACCTCTCAAATTGATGAAAATTAAAAATTATAACAGTACTCTGTTGGTTAGGCTGTGAGAATACATACACCATTAATTGTTAGTTGGAATACAAATTGGTACATAGCTCATGAAAAGGGATTTGGTAATATCTACCAATTTTTGATCCACCATCCTACTTCTGGGATTTTGGTATGAAGAATACTGTGAAAATAAGTGCACAGCATTATTCAGTACAATATTGTTTGTAATTGCAAAAGATTGGAAGCAATCTAAATGCTCATATGTAGGACAGTAATTGAACAAATTGTGGTATAGCCACAGAGTAGAGTTTTGTGGTACTGTAAAAAAGAATGAGGTGTATTGCTGGACTGATGGAGTGAGATTTTCAAGATGCATTTTCAGGGCAAAGTGCAAGAAATACACAAAGTGTGCAATTTTTTTTTAAAGAAAAAAGGGGAATTGATGGAATGGTGTGCATGTATTTGCTCATTTGATCATCAGAAAGAAACACAGGAGAGATAACCAGAGAATGATGAGATTGGTTACATGTGGTGTGTGTGCAAATGAGGTGAAAAGTTTAGAGGGAATTTTGATGAAGGAATGATACTTGATCTGAATATAAGTTATAAGTAATCCTTTTGGAGTTAATGTTTCACATACCTCGCAAAAGAAAAATAACAAAGATGGAAAGATAATTCTAAATTGATGCAAACAGAACAAAATGAAACTTACCATGCATTAACATAACCACACAGAACTGTGTAAAAAGTACTAACATTTTAAATCAGTGCTCCAGGTGTATAAAACTATTTCATTTAAGAACACAGTATTTATCTAGTCTCAAAATTATTTCCTTAAAGATATTTATCATTTACAATGTAACTTTATCATGTGCAAACTTGGTAGGGCATCAGTCTAACCAAATATTAAAAGCAAACTGCCAATTTTAGAACCAGTCTATAACATGTGCATTCTTGTATGCATTTAGAACTCTTCCTCACTTTTGTATGAATTTTGCCAAAAGTTGTTGTTGTGAGGACTTTTTAAAACTGCAGTCAATTAATGTCACATAATTCTGATGACTTAAAATATTTGCTCATACATCTATCAGTCTTTTAGGTTTTGTTCTTTGTGTGGGTTTGCAAGATCACATTGGCGTTTTATGTCCTCAGTTACTACTGAGATTGAGAACTATTGCACATATCCTTTGGATTTTGTCTTACATGAACTACTTAAAGGCATCTTTTAATCTATTGAGATGTCAGTTTTGCTCTGATTTGCATGAGGGTTTTTGAAAAAGTATTAATGTTGTCTTTGTTGGTTGTATATGTTGCAAATATCTTCTTCCATCTTGCAGCTTGTCTTCCCCTTTCTTTATATTACCTCTTGATAAATTTATCCCTTGAGGTCAGTGGTTTTGTCTATTTTATTCTCTACTGTATCCCCACCACCTGTAAGTATTGTTGAATGACCAAAAGGATTATAAGTTCATAATTCAAATGCAGTGTTAATCTTTTCCTTTATTTCACTTTTAATGTTACAAGAAATTATTTGTACCATGGTCATGAAGATAACAGTGTTTCCTAATAAAAGCTCTAATAGTTTAGGTATTTATCATTGATCCATGCAAATTTATGTCTTTACTTTCTCTGAAATTGAATATTATAAATTGGAACATCCTTTATTTCATCACTTTATACAGTGACACCAGTGGCAATAAGTTTTAGTTTATGGGAGAGTTTTTCTAGGCCCTACATATTTGATATTTAGTCTTTTAAAGAGTCTGTTCAGTAGTAATATTTTTACCTTTTGTACTTTAATATGTTTTTATATTATCCAGTTTCATGAAAATGCTCGTTGGAGTTTTGAATGGAATGATATTAAATTTGTATATAAATGTTTCTTAGCCTAGGTACTATTGACATTTTTGCCTGTTTAGTTGTTACAGGAAGCTTTCCTATCTTAAATAATATTTAGGACAGTTCTCTACCCTCTGCCTACTAAATGCCAGTAGTAACCCACCCCTACCTTTATTGTTTATATATGTAGGCATGAAGGGGAATGGCAATGGTTGCTATAGATGAGTACTGCTATACATCAGTGGTGGGTGAATGTGCATCTTTATAAATTTTAGTTTTTCTATTCATGATCATTGTATATATTTTTCCATTTATTTTGGTGTATTTTCTTTTTATATTTTAGAGGTTATTGTCATGTATGAGTGAAAAGGTCATATCTGTTATTAAATTTTTTTTTTTACGATTTATTTATGCATACAAGAGCTGGGGTACAGGCCAGAGATGTGGGGGGTGAGAGGATTCACCAGAGACAGAGTGTGGAACAGAACAGGAGGAATGACTGAAATACACTGCTGAGGGGAGCAGTAGGCGAGTCAGGAGAGGTCTGCTGCGCCATGTGTGTTGCTCCCTGGCCGGCTAGGGATTGAACTTGTGCTGCAGAGGCTGCGGACATCTTCATAGGTTGCATCTTAACTCCTTGCACTACCATGGAGGCCCTGTTATTAAAATTTTTAATTTGGACTTTAGGCATTTAAAATTTCATAAGCAGTATAATTTTGAATGGACTTTTTTTTAGAGGCTTTTTTTGTTTAAGATTTATTTATTTATGCATACAAGAACTCAGGTACAAGCCAGAGGTGTAGAGGGTGAGAGAGGATTCACCAGAGACAGAGTGGGGAACAGAACAGGCAGATTGACTGAAATACACTGAGAGGGGAGCAGTGGGCCAGTTAGGAGAGGTCTGTTGTGCCATCTGGGTAGCTCCCTAACCTGGGATCAAACTCATCCTGCAGTGGCTGTAGGTAGCTTCATAGGTTGCATCTTAACCCCTTGCGCTACCAGGGACGTCCTTTTTTAGAGGCATTTTAGGTCGACAAGATATTAAGATGAGTTCCCATATCTCTCCTCTCCATATTTCCTCTATTGTTAACATATGCTTTGTTATGGTATGTTTGTTACAATTGATGAGCCAAATAGCCAAATATTATTATTTATTACATTAGGTCTCACTCTTTGTGCTGAAACTTTCTCAGGGTTTTGACAAATGCGTGTTATATATGTCCACCATTATAGTATCAATAGCAAAATAACTTAAGTGTCATAACCCTCACCCTTTTCTCTGATTCATTGCCCCACCATCTCTCCACTTTCATCTCAAGCTACCACTGATCTTTTAATTTTAAATGTAATGTGTATTCCTGAAAGGATTTTCACCTGGGTCATTATTATTTTTAAAAACTACTGCTAGCCTTGGTTTACCAACATCTTATTTAGGATTTTTAAAACATTTTATTTCTGAGTGAAATTTGCCCGCAATTTTTCCTTTATATTCTTTCCATTTCAGGTTTTATTATCAAGGCTTTGTTAACACCAGAAAGTGAATTGTGAAGAACTTTTTCTGTTTTCTGGAGGATTTTATTTAATTGGAATTATATCCTTCTAGAACATTTGTTCCTTGTGGATATTTTCCATTTTTACACATTTCCCTGTGTACTTTTTTTAATATGGTAAATTTATTTCTTTTACAAACTAGCTGAAATTCTAGTGTTTTTAGAGTAGGTCTGTTTCTGTTGTTTTTGCTTTGTTTTTTGCTCAGTATTGCTATGACCTTTCTTTTTTGGTATGTTTAGTTACATTTTATTCATAAGCTCCATATTTTCTCATATGTCCAATTTATTTGAAGCCCAGTATATAGGTACATTCCTGTAGAATGGATTTAGAGCCTAGGGATGCTACCAACCTAGGACCATTTGCTGTAACTAATTATATAGTTTGAAATTCTCTGTGACAGATTATGTGAATTTAGGATATTTGTGAGAACAGGCACCAGTTTTGATCACTATTTCTCAGGTATTTTAATCCCCTTAAGAATAGTGCCTATAAAAAACTCACTTTGTTTCCCCAGACAATGGATATTAAGACTTACTGCTGATTTAACCTTAACCTAGAGATAAAACCCTTTGAGCCCCCTCTTTGTGAAAGTTACTTCCTAGACCCTTTACCTCAGAACATAGACAATAATGTGTTCTAAGCTTAACATTAGCAAGTGTTACCAGAGAAGTGATTTTATTTTGGTATGTTTGTATTTTGGGTTTTGTCTTTCAGTTAGTTTTTATATAGTATGTTCTCACTGCTTTATAAAGTTTCATGTGATTTTCAAAATGTTTTTTATATTTTAGCTAGAATTTCAGGAAGAGGATTTATATATATAATATTTTTTACAGGTTTTTTTTTTAACATTTTATTTATTTTTATACAACAACTGGGGTACACTTCAGAGTGGGAGGGTGATAGGATTCAACAGAGATAGAGCGGGGAGCAGAACAGGCAGATGGACGGAAATACACTTCTGAGGGGAGCAGCAGGCAAGACAGGTGAGGTCTGGGCATGCCATGTGGGTATCTCCCTGGCCTGCTGGAAATCAAACTTGCGGACAGCTTCACAGCGCTGTGCTTAACCTGCTGCGCCAACGGGGAGGCCCAATTTTTAAAAGTTTTGTCATAATCAGAACTGGTGTATTAATTTAAAGTTATTTCCCCCTTGAACAACAAGATGTATAATTGTAACTCATAATTTTGAAACTTCCATACTTTAGACATATTTTATGTGTTTACCTTATTTATTGAAATGCAGTTTCTACTTTCATGGGCTTTGAATTAATTAGAAGACCTATTTTGTATTATTCTCATGTTTTTGGAAAAGCTTTCGAATGTAGACGTGTACAGGTACAGTGCAGTGAAAACCGTTGATAATCCCAATGGTTGTATTATTTAGGAATAACAGTTGAATGTTTGGAGAACAGGATTAATTTACTAAAATAAGAATGAAAGACATTTTATCTTTTTTCCAGTGGTTTCCTGAAGAATTGCATAACTATCCGAGCTTTGTAACTTAAATTATTCTTTTAAAATATTACAGGAGCCACACTAATAAATTCAATTGTTTTTTTTAAAAGATTTTAATTTTATTTATGCATACAAGAACTGGGATGTAGGCCAAAGGTGTGGGGTTGAGAGGATTCACCAGAGGCACAGTGGGGAGCAGAACAGGTGAATCTACTGAAATACACTGCTGAGGGGAGCAGTGGGCAAGACAGAAGAGGTCTGCTGTGCCATGTGGGCTAGCTCCCTGGCCAGAGATTGAACTCATGCCGCAGTGGCAGGTGGTGTCTTGATAACATTGACTTTAACCCCTGCACCACCAGGGAGGCCCTGATTTTTTTTTTTTCAAATAAATCTAGAAAGGCTAATAAATGGTAAAACAAGTCAACAAATGGTATTAGAACAATTGGATGTCATATGGAAAAAATGAACTTAAAAACAGATCTTTCTCCTTTTACAAAATTTAACACAAAATAGATCATGTAAAATGCAAAGCTATAAACACCTAAAATAGACATGGGATAAGTTAAATGACTTTGTGTTTAATAATGAGATTTTTAGGAATGTGAACCATGAAAGAAAATGACAAGCCTGGACTTTTTAAAAATTAAATATTTCTGGGCCTTCCAGGTGGCGCAGCGGGTTGAGTTCTGCTCTATGAAGCTGTCTGCAGCCTCTGTAGCACCAGTTTGATTTCTGGCCCGGAGAAACACACATTGTGTGGCAGACCTCTCCTGCCTAGCCCGCTGCTCCCCTCCGCAGTGTCTTCAGTCCATCTGCCTGTTCTGTTGCCCGCTCTGTCTCTGGTGAATCCTCTTACCTTCCGCACATCTGGCCTGTACCCTAGTTCTAGTAAAAATAAATAAATCTTTTAAAAAAAATTAGATATTTCTGACTATTACAGGGCAAACCCAGTGTGAAAGGGGTTGTCCTGACTGTGGCTCCTCACCAGTGCTCTTACAAGGGACTTATACTGAGACTCAACTGCAGGCATGCACAAAAGTTTAAAGGGTTTATTTGCAAAAAGAGGAAATGAAGAAATGAGTAACTCTGGTAGAGGGAGATAAATAGGTAACTGCTTCCTACCAGTTCTGCCTAGCTGGAACCCCACTAGCATGCTGAAAGCCAGTGAAAAACCAAGGCCTCCCAAGATCCACATGCCTGGTTTTATACCAAGGCTGGCTGTTTAACTCCACTATCAGTTCCCAGGACTCCTCCCTTTGGCGGTAATGACATTATGGGATTTGTAGTCCTTGGTGTCTTGGATCTCTTTGGTATGGGGTGGGGTCCATAAATCGTATTTGTGGAGTTTGCTCAGGACATCCTTTCCCCCCTAGTATAACCTGCAAGGAGTACTGTTAAGAAAATGAAAAGACGAGTCACAGACCAGAAGAAATATTTGTAAAACACTTCTATAATAAAGACTTGTATCCAAAATATACAAAGAACTCTAAAAATTCACCCATTAGAAAATAAACAGTTCAATTATTAGAGACACACTACGGGGCTGTGTGAGGGGGGAGAGAGGGGAAAAGAGAGTGGGAGCAAAACAAGGGGGTTGGGAATTGTATGGGGTCTATAACCAAGATGAAAATGCATGCATTGTGCAAAAATGAAAAAGGATGTAAAAAATATGTAAAATAAAATTTAAAAAAGATAAAACACAAGTAAAATTTAAAAAAAAAGTGGCCAAAGATCTGAACAGCCATTCCACCAAAGATTTACAGATTATACATAAGCATATGAAAGATGGTCAACATCTTTTGTCATTAGGAAATTAAAATTAAAACAGTAAGATCTCACTACATATTTATTAGAATGACTAAGCCTTAAAAAGTGAAGACAATTACTGTCAAGAATGTGAAACAATAGGAATGGTTGTTGGTTGGGATACAAAGTGGTATAACCATGTTGGAAGACAATCTGATAGTTTCTCACAAAATTAAACATGGGGAGCCTCCCTGGTGGCCTAGGGGTTACATCTTATCACCACTGTGACCTGAGTTCAGTCTCCAGCCAGGAAGTTAATCCACAAGACCTCTCTTGTCTTGCCCACTGCTCCTCTTAGCAGTGTATTTCAGTAAATCTGGCTGTTCTGCTCCCCACTCTGTCTCTGGTGAATCTTCTCACCCCGCCACACCACTGGCCTATACCCCAGTAATTCTACGCAAAAAATTTAAAAAAAGTTTTAAGAAGCTAAATATAAACTTACTATAAAAAAACAGCAGTCATGTTCCTTATATATTTACCTAACTGATTTGCAATTTAAGTATTCACAAAAACCTGCTTTTGAATGTTTTTAGTAATTATATTCTTAAATGCCAAAAACTACAAGCATCCAAGATTTCCATCAGTAGATGAAATGAATAAACTGTGGTATCCATATAATTTGGTGATAAGATATTAGATAACAAAATCCAACAGTTAATTTTAAAGATTTAATAATTGGTGTTAATTAAGATTCGTGAATTAGGCATCATCCCATCTAGCAGATATAAAGGCACTGCAAAAACTTGCACAAAATATTGGAGTCATAAGTTCTTTCTGGGTGGGTGAAATTATTAGTAAAAGAAAAGAAAGACTATTTCAGGCAAAGTCACCTTTCCATTGGGGAAGGCTGAAACTTCTCATCATACTGATTGCTTTACTGGTACTGACCAGGAAACTTAATTGCTTAATTAAAATTTCCATTTGTGGTAGAGGTTGAAACTGCAGTTGTGTTAAGTATTAATTCTGGGTGGGTTTAGCATGAATGTCTCCATTCTGGGTCTGTTGTTAGTCCCCCCCCCCCCCAAAGGAATGTTCTCTCAAACTATACAAAACCATAGATGAATCTTAAATGGGTATTGATGAGTTGAAAAAGGGTGTTGAAGAGTTGAAAAAGCCAGTTTGAAATAGCTACAGTTTGTAGCAAATTCTGGGAAAGACAAAAGTATAGAGTTGGTGAACAGATCAGTGTTTTTGTCAGGATTTGTGGGAAAGTATTAAAGGTTGATTAGGTAAATCACAGAAGATTAAGGTGGTGGAACTATTCTATGTGATATTTTAATGATATGTATGTGATACTGAGCATTTCTCAAAACCATGGAACATTATAGTACCTAGAATAGGTATCAGTACATATAAGGTGTTTTGTTTTTTTAAAATCACTTATAAGATCAGCACATCCCAGGGCCTCCCTAGTGGCACATGGGGTTAAGATGCAACCTATGAAGCTATCCACAGCCACTTCAGCACAGTTTGATCCATGGCCAGGGAGGTGACCCATATGGCGCAGGAGACCTCTCCTGACTCCCCTGCTGCTCCCCTCAGTAGTGTGTTTCAGTCAGTCTGCTCCCCACTCTGTCTCTGGAGAATCCTCTCACCCCCCACGTCTGGCCTGAACCCCAGTTTTCGTATGCATAAATAAAGAAATCTTTAAAAAAAAAAAAAAAAGATCACATCTCAGATGAATGCAACCATGACCAAAAAAATCTATTAAAAATACATGAATTAACTTTGTTATTGGGCAGACTTAAGTGTTCCCTGGGACCCCCAAACCTGCACACTAAAGCTGTTCTGGCATCTGCCACATAAAGACAAAGCATACTCTTAGTGTGAAAGAACTTTAATAGGATAGTGTACATAGAAAAGAGAAGAAAACATAATAGTTTTCCAATAAAATAGCAAAAGTTACCCATCCCCTCATAGGTAAATGCCCAGCCAAACAGGCTGCTGAGGCCTGAAAACTTGCTACAAGGTACTTTCTGGCAGGGCATCATAGGAAAGGGGCAGAAAGGGCCAGGCAGATCTGGAGGGAAAGGAGCAAATTCAACAAATCAAGGTAATAGCCATTGTCAGCTCCCCATGGGTCTCTTACCCCTATCTTTTCCAGGTATCTCTACATGCCTGTCCTCCAAGTTCACCAAGTCCCTGGTGCAAGCCCAAAGCCAAGAAGCACACACATCCTCTTTTATATGTCTGTTCCATGCATCTCCTCCAAGTCTTCTCTAGCTTCCCCTCACTGTTCAGCTCCACTGTTCTTTGATGGGACAGGGAACATGAAGCCCCTTTTATGGAAATTACACTAATAACTTCACTGATTGGATTTGGGGAAAAGGTGCTATTCTTAATAAAACTAAAGAAACAGGAGTCAGTCACATATACACAGTTTGGTAAGAAACTAACAAAAAGTTATAAACTCAAATATCTAAATACTAAATTATTGTACATTGTTGGGTAATGAGTCAAATATGTAATGTTGGCCATAATCTGAAATTGTCAGATTCTTTTAACAATGTACTGAATATGTGGCTTTTCTCCATTAAAATATTATCAACTTAGGGACTCCCTGGTGGCGCAAGGGGTTAAGCACAACACTATGAAGCAATCCACAGCCTCTGCAGCACAAATTTGATCCTCAGCTGGCCAGGGAGCAACCCACATGACATAGCAGACCTCTCCTGTCTCACCTGCTGCTCCCCTCAACAATGTATTTCAGTAGGTCCACCTGTCCTGCTCCCCATTCTGTGTCTGGTGAATCCTTTCATCCCCCCGTATCTCTTACCTACATCCCAGTTTTTGTATGCATAAATAAATAAAAATATATCTTTTAAAATTACTTAAAACAGGTATCAATGTAATTTCTTTTGAGCATTTAGTTTGATGTTTCACTTTTGTGTTTGTGGAGGAAATATACTAACTTCTTATGAATAATGTTGCAAAGTGCAGACTGCCATCTAGAGACACACTGGTCACTGGAGATAGAATCATAACAATTCCTATGTTTAAGGAATTCTAAAAGATTGACACATTTCCAAAGTGTGTCTTTACTTGCAACAACACCTGAAGTAATTTTTTCCATGTACTACTTGGAAAAACTGCATACATCCCAGAGTAATTATAATTAACCTTAAAATGTTCATTAAAAGGCAGCCAAGATTATTGTTTCTCTACCTTTACTCCACACTGCCTCCTCAAATTTTCAGAAACTCTTACAGAAAATCTCTGAATTCCTAGGTAACATCTAAGTTCTACATTTCTGGTATGCAGATGTTTCTTTCATGAATGCTTGTTTTAGTAGCTACAACATTTCTTCTTTCTTAACTCAAATTTTCTCTTTCAATTTATTCATATTTCCACTTTCTCAATTTTATTTTGCTTTGCAACTTGCTATCTTACCAGTCTTGCTTGGTAAAGTAAAAACAAAACAAAAAATGAGACTACAAAAAATGAGCATATTCATGGATTATCTGTGCTTTACTCCTAGATTCGATTTTATTATCACCCTATATATAATCCATTCTTTAAAAGGAAAGCTTTAAAATAAAAAGCTAGTTTACATATGGCACTATTAAGAAAGTACCTACTGTTTGGAAGGTTCTCTGCTAAGTACTTTTGGTATTCTAGCTGAATTAATATATGTCTTTTTTAGCATTTTGAAAAGGACAGGTTTATTAGGAAAAGGAAAGGAGAAGAGGCTTGCACAGACACAAGTGGGCAGAAAGAACTGCATTTTAAAGGGACACGTTTGTTAAAAGATAGACCTATATAGATATAGGTGGGCAGTCTTCGGATGAAAGCTGCCAGTATTTGTGTATTCAAATCACACCCAGATTATGTTACTTTGAGTGAGCCAGAATGTTACTGTGTCATAAAAGCTATAATCTAAAAGGGCCTACTATTGTATTTGGATAAATTGTTTTACTGCTAAGTAAAGTTCTGTTTGCCTTCAGTCTTCCTTTTTACCTACTTCTGTACATAGAAGGATGTAAAGAAAGTTAAGTTCCTACTCTGGCTGTTACCACAGAAGAGAGGAAAGAGGTAGAATTGAAAAGGAGGATAAAATGGGATGGTGGCCATGTTGGTACACACACACACACACACACACACACGTGCACGCAAGCATGAATAAGACTGTTAATTCCTGCTTGACTTATCTGACAATGACTTCTTCATTCTCCTAACTCATCCTTATAGTGGGTTCTAGGCATTTTGGACAAATATGTTTGGTACTGTAGTTTCTGGTGGTATTTACTCTGTAGGTTTGAGTGGTGGGAAAACTGCTGAAATAATTTTCACTGGTTATGGGATAAAAGAGATGAACACTGTTCTCATTCTTCAAACATTAACCTGACAACATGCATAAGTAGTAGTCTGGTTTCCAGAACAGCTCCACTAAGGAATTGCAGCTTTAAACTTCCCTCCAAAATGGGCAAGTTAACCTATCAAAAAATTGATGGTTCAAGTAGGAATGCCAAAACTGATTGAACATCTTTTATGCTACTGGTACAGTACAAAAAAACTTCCCATTGTTATTTAGTTTTCATATCATCTCTAGTTTGTTACACAAACATTTTTTTATCCCATGTGCTAAAACCTATTTTAGGTGTTTGGAATTACAATATTGAACAAAACAACATACCTGTTCTGGAGTGGTATTATCACTAAAGATTAGAAATCTGAGTTTTATAGAGAACAGTTTACTTTTCCTGTGGCATAACCTTACTAACTGTTGGCGCTGAGATTTAAATTCTACTGTATCTGATTCAAAATACTAAACCACTCTAGGATGCCATATCAGTCATGGAAATAGAGTTGAACATTATTTACACTGGACATATTTTCAAATTACATTATTATTGAAATAGTGTAATTTGTGTCCTTTTTCTTGAAATTTTTGAAAAGTCATCACCAATGTATAATTTTCATCCATAAAATTAATACATTTTAAAGATATAGATTGATGACTTTTGATAAATATATGTAACTGTGGCAATACTCCAATCAAACTGTAAAATGTTCTTCACCCACAAACAGCTAATTCTTCCCATGTAACTTCAAAATCTAGTTTTACTTTTTTCTTCTTTGTTTAGTAGTTATAAATGTTATCTTATTTACTATAAAACAACCCCTGAAATTGTTTGCTTTTTATCTATGGGATTTTATTTCAGATTTGCACATAGTTTATGACCTTAACAGTGTTAAATAGTTAAACAATTTTGTTTGAGTAATTTTAAGATTGTCTAACAGAAAGTTTCTTTTAGCTTGCAATAACTTGAAATTAGCAATTTAATGCATTTCCTTTATTAAATTTTTTTACAGATCCTCTGAAAATAAAAGCTACATTGTACATTGTAAACAACCTGTATTCATTAATGTTGAATATTGCCGACACTACTGGTTTTTGGTGTAAAATAACAAAATCACAATACAAAAGTTTCCAAGTTTATTTTGGAAATTGCATGTTGGGGAAGAACTCTTTAAAAATATTTTTCCTTTTCACCTACCGTGCTATGTAGACTTTCTCATTTCTACTTTGAGATATAGGGAATGCCTGTTGGTGGTACTTAATGAATTCAGTCTTGAAAAATGACCGAGAGAACTATATGTCAAGTAATTAAAGCTTGCTTTTAAATGGTTCTTACCAAAGATAACACTTTTCTTACTATACAGATTAGCAAAAATTAAGTCAAATTAAATTTAACCTACCAAATATGCCATTGTTTTTTTTAGTTGGGACGCTAAAGTAAAGCTATACTTTGATAACTTTTATGGGTTCTTTTACTATTACATACTATTTCCTGTCAGAGTATGACTACATTTCAGAGATTTCTCTCTCTTACATTCCTAAATATGATTTGAATTGAAGGTGCTATTTATTCATTTGCAACGAAGAGGTTATACAATGATTATTTTCATGCTGTTTTATTGAGTCTTAATTTCCTGATTTTTAACTTGAACATTTTATATTTATGCAGTTATAACTGAACTTCATTACTGGCTAGGATTTTATATCCGCATTGTTAATTTTGAAACTTACTTTAGATTCTTCAAATTACATTAATTTTAAACAAAGGTTTTAAATATAAACCACTCTTAATGTAAGATTGATGATATTTATTTAACCATATTTGAGATAAATATGAAGTGACTTAGAAGGAGTGTGAAAGAATGAGATTAGAAAGGGGTTAACTTTTTTTTGATGTTTGATACATAAATCCAATTAAGTGCACAACTTTTCATATTAAAAGAACAGATTGAGGGGGAGGTGTAGAGAGGGAAAGAGCAAAGAGGGAAGGAAGCACAATAGTCTATAGTGGTAGAATATGGTTGAGTTGGTGGTGGGTGCACTATGGTATAACACCTGATGGGACTACCCCAATTTACCTCAGTTAAAAATAAATTAATTTTGAAAAGAAAACAGATTGAAATGTGTTTACTAGATTAAGGGACATTTAGCTTCAATTTTTAGGTGAGTATTCAAATGATAAAGAATATCAAAGAGCCATAAAGGGAACTAACTGTGTAGTTGGATGCTTTCAGATAAAAGTAGCCAGCTATAGGTTAAGGTAGCATCAGTCTATATTTAAGTCCTCCCTAAAATATAAATTCATTGTTTTATTTCTTTGTCTTTTCTTTCCTAACATCCTCTCAGTGTACTTTATACTTACATAATTCACAGGATATTTAGGTTTTAAAAATTGTCTAAAGAACTTTGAAGTTCTTAAAAGATTCCTTTAAATAGGAATTCGGAGGCAGAAAAAAGAATGGAAGAACTTTTATATAATACTTTTTAGATAGTGGTAAAATTAATGTTTAGCATGGACTAGAAAAAGATTAACTGTAAAATCTGTTATTCCACAGGTACTGTGAGAATAGAGATGTTTCGAAATATGCAGAATGCAGAAATCATCAGAAAAATGACTGAAGAGTTTGATGAGGTATAACATTTCAATATTTATAACTTACCTACTTAAACTTTTAAATGGCGAATATGTTGCTTATTTTTGGTTTCCATTTTGTGTTTACTACAAGAAAAGAGAACACTTTTTTCTCATTTATATGATAATCTATTACTAATTTAAAAATAAAGATCTTTGGAGTTTGGTTACATTGCATAAAAATAGTACAGGATAATGATAAGAAAGTGCTGGTATGAGGTTGAATGTTCACCTCAAATGCCCAGATTTGTAAATGTATTTATAAATGTGTCTGCAATAGTTTCATGCTCTGTGAAATGCCAGTCCCATTAAATGCTTTCCCAAAAAAATGAATTCGGATGACAAAAAAGTGAGAAGACTGATATTTCCACCTGTCTTAGAGATCATCAAAGTCCATTTTCTTAGTTTAAGGTTCTTAGAAATACTAATAGAAAAAAATCTGCTTAATTATATTTAATCCAAAATTCCCAAAATTTCATGGATGCTCAGATCTCTTTGGGGTATGTATAAAACTTGAGCGTCTATTTGGAATACTCTGCTTGAGAAGAGTTTGATTTTCATTTAGAGTACATGCTTTTTTTGCTAGTTTTAACAAATTAATCATGCAGAAATCATTTTTTCTGCATGATTTTCCATTTTCACCAAAATATCCATTCAAGCAGTTTCTTACACTTACTGAAAATGTTGAAACTCTTCCACACTTTATTTCTGTAATATATTTATGGTGAACTCAGTTCATGTCATGATTTAGGCCACCAGTAATTTCAGTTTTAGCATTCATTCTGCCTTTCGATTTAGATAAGATTTCTTTTTCTGGTAGATTTTTTTTCCCTTGCCTTTTATTTATTCTTTTCCTTGACTTTTAATACTACAAAGAGACTGATTTTCTTCTAGGTCTTCTATTTTTGGTGGGGTGACTTCAACTTTTTTACAAATAGTAGCATTTCTTTTTAATTGAAAAATTACTGTAAATACTTTGTTTTTGAAAAACACAAGTTGTACAATATATGTTTTTCTCATCAGGTATTCACCTTTAGCAGCATGCACTGAAACATTTTGTGTGCATCTCAAGAATATTCTTTGTTGTCTTTCAGACTATTTAGTCATATTCCATGGGAGGTAGGAGGTACTATACATTGTGACCTATGTATATATAGGTCCACATTTACTTATCTTTATTTCTGTATCTAAGAAGCTGTGCAATTTAATTGGTGGAAAGCCTGGCCTTCAACTAACATGAACTTGTTTATGATTTTTTCTAATCCTAGTCAGTGTGACTATGTATATATTAATGTTTTTGATTACAGAGGCTGCCCATATTCTGTGAGATGTGATGGAATATAAGGTGTAGGCACTCTGTTAACCTGAAATTTAAAAATCTTTGGATTCTGAAACATTTCTATGATACTACTTTTCACTTAAAAATAATTTTTGTTACTTTTTTTCTCACCTAAGTGTTTTTATTTTTTATTTTTTAATTTTTAAAATTTTATATTTATCAATGCAACTTTTTTCTTTCAATACAGTATAGGATCCATGAAATATTTTATATATATGTATATTACATCATCCTTCATTTTTCTGCAATGTATGATTTCCCATGAAATTCCCACCAGTTCACCTGTGTACCATCACTATAGTCCCTTGTGCTCTTCCCACCCCTGCACTGATTGTTGTTAATGCTTGTGTTTATATATAGTAAATAGGAGATAACAAAGCCAGATTAAGGTGCAACTGGTAGGTTTACTTACCAACTGCTATATTAACTACTGTGCCAGTATTGCAATACAGGTTGTTAGGATCAAAGATTACAAATATTATGTACCTTGGACCTTCAGGATACTAACACATCATAGAGTATTATTAACAGTTTAAGGGGACAGTGCCTGACGTCATTAACAGTTTTAAGAGGATAGTGCCTGAAGCTTAACATCATCTGGGGATATTTAAAAACTGTTGATACTGGGCTCCCTCAGATACTCTGATTAACTTACAAGACATTTAACCTGTGCATAGGGTTTTTTTTTTTTTTTTTAAAGATTTATTTATTTATGCAAACAAGAACTGGGGTACAGGCCAGTGGTATGGAGAGTGAGAGGACTCACCAGAGACAGAGTGGGGAACAGAACAGTCTGACTGACTGAAAACACTGCTGAGGGGAGCAGCGGGTGAGACAGTAGAGGTCTGCTGCGCCATGTGGGCAACTCCCTGGCCGGCCTGGGATCTAATGAACTTACGCTGCAGAGGCTGGGACAGCATCATAGTGCTCTAGCGCTGTGCTTAATCCCTTGCGCCACCAGGTAGGCCCTGCATATAGGGTTTTTTAAAGCGTATCTGCTGATTCTGATGTACAACAAAATTTGGGAAAAAGAGAAAGGCAAATCTGAAATTATAAAAATACTTCATATATGAGAATAAAATGAATAGAAACAGAAATACATTGTGAAAATGCATAATAATAGGAAACCATTGCTTTTGTACTAAAATATTTAAATAAAGCAGAGAAAGGTAAGGATTTCATTGAAGTGGAAGCCATGGTATACCTAAGAAAATATTACTGTGAATGTTGTCAGATAGTTACTGTTGTCAATATTCAGGTGTAATGTGGGAATAATAAGTGGTCACTTATTATTAAAATTATTAAAATGCAGCTAATGTTTTTAATTGGTTGGAATGTAATCATCTAAACAAATTATCGGGCCTCCCCGGTGGCACAGCGGTTGAGCACTGGGTTGCGAAGCTGCCGGCAACCTCTGCAGGGCTGGTTCGATCCCCGGCCAACGGGCGAGGCTTCCACATGGCACACAGACCTCTCCTGCCACCCGCTGCTCCCCTCAGCAGTGTATTTCGTCAGTCTGCCTGCTCTGCTCTCCCCTCTGGCTCTGGTGAATTCTCTCACCCTCCCACTCTTCTGACTATACCCAGTGCTTGTATAAATAAGTAAATAAATCTTTAAAAAAAATAAACAAAGTATCTATTAGATATATTACCATTTGGGTCACAGGAGGTAGTCAAGATTTTCTTGCATAAATGAAAATACTATTATAGGAAAGTAAAGGTGAGATGAGTTTAGAAGTAGCTTAAATCGAAGGTATTTAAATCTGAATACAATGGTCTAAGAGTTTGTTTTTACCCGACTATACAATATAGCTCCTGTAACTTATTACACATTGGTTATATTGTTGTTATGAGGTTACTTTTTTGAAAGGCCCTGTAAACCTACACACAGCCAAAAATGCATTGTAATTGTAATACCAACCTAATGTAGAAATACATTATTTCCCAGAGCAGTATTAGAGTCAATACTTGGTTCCCGTTGGAGCCTGCTGGGAGCGTAAGAAAAATGTAAGACTATTTCTTCCCAGGTTGTTAGGATCACATCTCTACTTATGAGTTCTTCCCAAAGGCAAGTCTGTGTAATTTTTATACATTACTAAGTGTAGCAAATATGTAGGGAATTCCACCTTTGCAGTATAACTCATTTAATGTATTCACTTAGTGACTTTAATTCTTATCTGTGTTATTTTATATTGTATTGCTCGCAATTACAGAGATTTTGAGTATTGTGCTCTTGTACAATGGTTACAACTTATCTGTAAGCTTTTTTTACTCCTCTATTTTCTAATAATTTGTGCTTCTGTGAATTTATTTAAACTTAACTATAGGCACTTTCATGATTCATTTGAACATTTAATCATCAAATGATTAAAATTTCTTAATAAATGTAAGAATAGTTCAGTACTATACAGTTGAGCAAATAAGAAAGAAATGCCGGATATGGTAAAGAAAAGCTCGTTACTTCCATTCCTACATTAAAATCTCTAAATTTTTTTGATTGTACATCCCATGAGTAAGACATTTTCTACCTGTGATAAGCTGATTTTGTCTATAACATAATTCTCCTGCTCCCCATTCCCTTTCCCAAAAGAGCTACTTACAATTGTTATCTTGTGGGGAGATTACTTAAGAAATAAAGGGCTAAATAAAGTTTTTTTTTCCTTCCAGTCTTGGTAATCAAAAGACTGAGTGTATATTTCTTGTTTGTTATATTATAGTTTGCAGCATATGTATTTTTATTTATAAAATTAAATGCACATGCTACTAAATCATTTTCTTGTCAGTTGTCATGAGATGGTTATGATTTTAATTTTTTCTTTCTCAAACTATTAATTTGTAAAAAATGTTTACATAACTAAGTAATTTTGGGGACATAACCTCACACATGGCTTAAACTTTTATGGTGATTTATGGAGAGCTTGTGCATGAAGTGTAAGTGCCACCACTATGTTTCTTACTCATTTGTGATTATATGTTCAAATTTTTGGTTCTATTTCTTCAGAAATCTAAGTGCTTCCAAGAGGTATCATAATCAATATAAACAACAAACCCATTGCATTGAACATATAAAACTTATAGTAAGTGAAAATACTAGTGACAAGTGATGCTTTCTTGATTACACCATCCCATTTGTGTTGTACCTATCTTTTTTTGGAGAATGCATCATTTTGAGGACGTTAAACGAAGTATTAAAGCAAAGCAAAGTTGGAAGTGACAGATGCCAAAAGAAAACAGAATAGTAAAATAGAGAAATTCATGAAGACTCAAAAAGAATAATCAATTTGTAATGTGAGAAAGGTAACATAAGACATAATAATGACTGAATCTTGCAGTGTAAATTATTAAAAGCAAAAGGAAATGTTGAATAATAACAAATAATTGTTATATTATGTGCCAGGCACTGTTGTAAGTACTATATGTCCATGTAACATTTTTATGGTACTGTTTTTTTGTATTATTGCTAATTCCATTTTCTGGATGGTAAAACAGTGAAAAGGGGTTAAAAAACTTGTCTTTGGTCACATAACTATTGAATGGCCAAGCCAGTTGTTGACTCTAGACCATCTTACAATCATTATCCTATTCTGCCAACTCTGTAATTGCAAATGTATAATCTGAAGTCACTGGTGAAAGGGTAATTAAGTAGTACTTGTATTTTTTCCATTTGAACATGTTCAGTCATACAATACATTTCTGGGTAGTTTTTTTAACCAGTGTTTTATGACATTCCAAATTAGTTACAAAATTAAGCTAGTGTTTTTATTTAAAAATTTTTATTGTGGTACCATTAGTTTGCATTGTTGTTTGAATTTTGGAAGTATAGGATCACCTTTCTGGTGTTGTTACCATAGTGCTCCCACCACCAAAGCATTGTGTCCCTTCCCCACATTATTCTTTCCTATCCCACAAGGGTTGGTTTTTGAGTTTTACTTTGACCCTTTATTTGGTTTTTCTATATTTCACATGTAAGTGACACCATCCAGCATTTGTCTGTCTCCTTCTGACTTAATTCTCTTCACATAATAATCTTCTTTTAAAGGTTGTATTCTGTTGATTTATATTAATTTTTTCAGTTGAGTTAAATACTTCCATTACATTGTTTAAGACATCCAGTCTCATAATGGGAAATGCTTAAATGAGATACTTAGTAAGTCAGGGTATCGCTCATTAATAGCATTTATTGTTAATTCTCAGTTAGATTAGACTTGATCAACTATGTTGAGGTTATAATTACACTGGTAATTTCAAGAATTTTGTCCTTCAATTTTAAAACATATATATAACATGATTTTACAGTGATTTTTATGAATCACTTTTATATTTAATAATTATTAAGACCCACTCAATTATCTAGTTAGAGCCAGGTGTTAAAATTTCTGTATCTTTTTTATTGTTGGCTTAACTTTTTTTTTTAACAAGTGTTAAATAAGCTATTTGGTCTTTCAAACTTATATGGGATTCATTTATTTTTGTGTTTGTTCAATGAACATTTATTGGATACTTAAAATGTATCCAACTTCTATTTATGAAGTGCATACGTAGAGATAGCAAGGTTATAGTCTGAACGATGAATTCGTGTTGTAAATGAGGAGAGAGCTTTGTAAACTAATAGGTAATAACGTTGACTAGTATAAGTTGAAGTTAACCAGGAAAACCAGAAGTGGGATTATAAGGAAGATGGAATTTAGGCTGTATAAGAGAAACGAAGATAAGAAGCTTGAGAGAATATTAGCCTTGTAGTCTAGACTAAGGAGATTGATTGGATTTTTAATATTGATAAATATGCCATCCCCAAAACATTGTTGGGCTGCCAAGCATACTAGGTAGTGTTTGTTCTAAATTCTGGAGATACAATATAAATTCTGGATAAGTAAAATATGGGCTTTGAAAATTTTAATAAATCTAAGTTTATAAATTGTTCTTTCAAATTCAGTTTTTTCTAAATTATCATATAGATGTCTCAGTGGGCCAGTTGAATTTCCTGATGCTTTGAAAGTTGGAGGTTTTGCAGATACTGAAAGTATTAGCTTTAGGTTTAATCAGCTGAGGTCTGATAATAGAGAGCAATTTCCCTTTAATTGCATTATGGCAGCCAACCAAAATAATCTGTATAAGTAATTTTTATGGTAATTATTTGTTTAAATATATGACAGAATGCAAAAACAAAAGTTTAAACAATATGTTTAGTGATAAATTTCGTTTAAGTTACTTAGTTTTGTTTTGTAAAAATGTTTTTCACTTGCTCATTCCAAAAATAAGTAGTTTATCCTTTTCTTTGTTTCTGTGACATATATTTCATATGCATTGTAAGTTTTTGAGGGAAAGTAGAAATGTAAAACCTTTCAATGCATGTATTGTGATCTGTAAATTCATACATGTGATTTTATACCTTAAATACTCCAAAATTTGGAATTTCTTCAGTGGTTTTCAGAAATTTTATCCTTGAAGATGTTAATGTAGCTAGTTTCAAATACTTTTTAATACACCCATATAAAAAAGATTCATCTGCTACATCCAAAAGAATATATGTAACATGTGTAAGGTAAATCTGTCATCGCTAACTTAAGATCTGAAATATTAGTAATGCTACTGAAATACCTGTGTGTTCTTCCATCCCATTGAGGTAAGCAATACCTTGAATTTTGTAAATCTGTATTTCTTCTCTTAACCCATTGATAGATCATTCACCGCTCCCTTTGAAATGTTTGTGAAGACCGATGGATTAGACATTTGGTGGCACTTCATTTAACTAATAGATGCCAATTTTGAGCAGAATGTATTTAAAAGGAACGATATTGGCAGCCCCATTGCTGCTTTTCCTTGATATACTTCACTCATTTCTATCTGTGGCTAAGGAAATTTGTCAAAATTTTTGATTTATTAAAAAAAAATTATAGGTACCCTTTAGATATCTTTAGTATTATTTTAGACCCATTTTGAAAGTATCATTTTTTGTGATGGTTCATTCACTTGATCAAGAAATAGTGTTAAACATTCCAAGTATAGCATTGAATACATCAAGCAAAACCCCAAACTTCATGGAATTTGCATTTTAGTTGGGGGAATAGGGATGAATAAAATAAATAGGCAAATTAATATTGTATGGCAAATTATAATGTTACGCAGAAAAATAAGCATTGTGGAGTAAAATAGTAGAAGGAAAAGGAATAGTTTAAATAGATGACCAGAACCTCCCTGGTGGCACAAGGGGTTAAGTCTTAGCTCTATGAAGCTGTCCATAGCCACTGAAGCCAGTTTGATCCTGGACAACGAGCTAACACACATGGCTCAGCAGACCTCTCCTGTCTTGCCTGCTGCTCCCCTCAGCAGTGTATTTCAGCACATCTATCTGTTCTGCTACCTACTCTGTCTCCCCTCACACACTCCACCCCACACTTCTGGCCTATACCCCAATTCTTTTATGCATAAATAAATCTTTAAATAAGTAAATAAACAGACAAATAAATAGATGACCTCCTGGTCATGTGACCTTGAAGAGGGCAGTGAAGAAAGCGTGAATAATCTCTGGGGAAGCCAGAAAAACAAGGCAAATGATATAGTGGAAGTATTTATGAGACTACAAAGAAGCCAAAGCTAAAGCTACTGATCTATATGTTACATTTGTTATGTTCTTAGGATTTTTGCAAAATATAAAACAGTTCCTCCTGTTTTTTTCACTTTGCATGGTAAGAAATTTTAGACAACAACTTAATTTTCTAAAATACCCCCATATTTTAATTTTTGCTTCATGGTATAATTAACTCATTCCTGTGTCCACTGTATTTTGTAGCTGAAAAATTTTCCCAAGACTTAAGTAAATTATAGTTACATGTTTTTAGTAAGAAAAGTTCATAGGTGTTGATGGTGTATTTCATATTGTATCACAGTAGGTTACACATTATGTCAGGTTGTCCACTAATTAATAATGCTAAGATTGATCACTTGTTTAAGGCGCTGACCATTGACTCTTTTTATAAAAGTACTGTTCTCTTTGTAATTATCAAATGATTTGGTGTTTTGTTAACAGTCTTCTTATGCCATCTTGCCAATTAATAGTTTCAGTATCCATTGGTGATCTGCTCATGAAGTTTTGGATTTATTTTGATTGTAGAAGTTGATTGTGGCCTGAAGTCAAGAAATAGGTTATTTCTTTATCATTTATAAATTAAAAAGTGTTTTTTTTTCTTATGAGATATGCTATTGATAATTAGACATCCCTAAGTAAAGGAATTATGTCTCCTACAGGGAATCTAGGCAAAGAAATTCTTTGTTTTTCATTATGAATAAACCAACCCTGTCAACCAAACCAGAAATGAATGTTATTTTTGTCTGTTACTTTTACTTCAGTATATTTTCTTCAATATTTGAATATCACATCCCTCCCTTTTTGTCTATCATAATTGTTAACTCTCCTAGTTTAAACTCTCTCTGCCCTTCACCTCCTTTTGTTTTTTGATGATTTGCACTGGGAAGTCTTCTTGCTCTTTATCTTCAGCTTTGCCCCTGACTATCTCCACATTGAAACCAAAAATACTTTTTAAAGCTCACATCTGTTAATGATACTTAGTTGCTCAAAATCCTTCAGTGACCATCCATTTGACTTTCTTAGCCTTCTTTCTGTAAAGAAGGCTCCTTATGATCTGGCTCCATTTTTCTTCTTAGTTACCCCAACAAATTCTTTGTTGTTACCTGAATTTAATAGGCCTTTGATAATATTGTCTAGAATGCTGTTTATCTGTTTCTCTTGCCCACTTGCATCTGCAGAGAACTGTCATTCTTTTCTAAGACCTATTTACCTTTATAAAGTTCCTATTATTGTATGTAATTTACTTCTAAATATGTGTCCATCTCCTCAATTAAAGTAGAAGTTATTTGATGGGAGTAAGGGGAGGTTTAAGGGAAGAGGACAAGTTGGTAAAAGAGTATACATTACAAGATAAGTGCTGGGAATCTAATGTAGAGTATGGTATGGCGATTATAGCTAATAATACTCTATTACATTCTTGAAAATAACAAGGAGAGTTAATCTTCACTGTCCCCACCCCAGCAGAGAAATGGTAATTGTGTTCTGATGGCATGAAGATGTTAGCAAATGGTTATCATTTTGCAATGTATAATTGAATCAAACCAACATATTATGTTCCTTAAATTTAACATGTTTTATGTCAGTTATATCACAATAAAATAGGAAAAAAAAAGGTTTTGAAAGAACTCGTTTTGCTTAATTTTGTATACCAAAGACCTATTTATTTCTCAATAAATGTATGAGTAGAATAGATGAATAGATATGGTTGGATAGATAATTTCTTTGAACACATATTCTCAAACCACTGTTAAGCAATAATGTAAGCATCTTGGGGTAAATCATATAAAATTTTGTAAACAAAATCAGTGTTTCACCAAAGATATGTGACTTTTTTATGACATTCATTAATTAAGTCAAAAATCACTTGTGTTGGATTTACTATTCAGTGTTTTTTTTCCTCTTTAGATAATTATGGTTGACCAAATTGCTCCCCCAAATATCTCTGAGGACCATTAATTATTTCTATTTTCTGCAAATTACTGTTGGCTCCTGTTAAAATTCAGGTGCTTAAGTATTAGGCACTTAGTCTTCTACCTCTGCAGGCTGCATGAGCTTTAATTTACAGTTGACCTCTCAAAAATTGTTTTCGTCCTAGTCAGGTACTCTAAATCTAGTTTTTGTTGTCACTTGTCTCTGAAGCTTGGCACCCTTTTCCTTCTTTTTGTCACTATCACTGTTCACCAAAACTTAAATAGGCTTTTCCATGAATTACTTGTCTGTCCACTTGGGAGCAGAACCTCACTATTCCTTCCTTGGAAGAGCTACTACTCAACAGTTCTGTCCTTCTAGGTTCCTATAACAAACCAGGTGAAGTTTCATTGTAGAGAGTATGGGGACTTTACAATCCCAGAACTGGAACTCTGTAGTTTCTGAATTTAGGACAAGTCTTAAAATCTTATGTTAGAAGTGCATACCGTATAAATGCTAGCTGGCTATATTATGCTTATTTTACTAAATTAAGATTTTTTTCTTTTGTAATGTATTTATTCATATATATTTTACATCACCATTCATTATTGTACAATGTTTGCTTTCTCCTCTCAGGTGTAGTCCTCGTAAAATTCCCACCACCAAGTTACCTGTGCACCATCACCTTAGTTCCTTGTGTTCTTCCTTCCTGTGTTTTGATATCTCTCCCTCTTTCTCCCCTTTAGAATATCTTATGATTTATAGTTACCTGTTAATTTTGCTTTTTTTATTATTTTTTTCTGATCCCTTATTACTTCCCCTATATTCTTCCTATAAGTGAAACCCTCTGATATTTTTCTTTTTCTTTCTGGCTTATTTCACTGAGCATAATCCATAGTCCCTTCCAACACCATCCAAGTTGCTGCAGATGGCATGAGATTATCTTTTTTGATTCCATTGTCTGTAAATATACCACATCTTCCTGATCCAGTCATCTGTTTGAGGGCATTTGGCTTGTTTCCATATGTTACCTATTGTAAATAGTGCTGTAGTAAACATAGGAGTGTAAGTTTCCTTTTAGATTATTGTTTTTGTGCCATTGGGTAGATTCCTGGCAGTGGAATTGCTGGATCATATGGTAGCTCCATTTTTAGTAGTATGAGGAAACTCCACACAGCTTTCCATACTGGTTGGTCCAGTTTGCATTTCCACCAGCAGTATAGGAGGGTTCCTTTTTCTCCACATCCTCACCAACATTTGTTGCTGCTAGTTTTTTTAATATATGCCATTCTCACTGGTGTTAGGTGGTATCTCATTGTGGTTTTTATTTCCCTGGTTATGAGGGATGTTGAACATTTTTCATGTACCTGGTAGCCATTTGCTTTTTCTCTTTGGAGAAGCGTATTTTTAGCTCTTTTGCCCATTTTTTTTTTAATATCTTTTCATTTATACAAGAACTGGGGTACAGCCCAAAGGCACAGGAGGATGAGAGAATTCACCAGTGACAGAGCAGGGAGCAGAACAGGGAGATGGCTGAAAACACTGCTGAGAGGAGCAATGGGCAAGAAAGGAGAGGTCTGCCGCATCATGTGGGTATCTCCCTGGCTGGGCAGGATTCGAACTCGCACTGCAGAGGTTGCAGACCGCTTCACAGCGCTGCGCTCAACCCACTGCGCCACCGGAGAGGCCCTCTTTTGCCCATATTTAGATTGGATCGTTTATTTTGTTCTTGTTGAGTCCTGTGAGTTCTTTGTATGTCTTTGTGATTTGTCCCTTCTCAGTTGTGTCAAATGAAAAAATTTCTCCCAATCAGTGGGGTGTCTCTTTGTTTTGGTTAATGTTCCTTTTACTGTACAGAACCTTTTCAGTTTGATGTAATCCCAGCTGTTTATCTATTCCTTCACTTTCTTTGCTTTGGGGGATGAGTCTTTAAGAGGGCACTGTGATGAATGTCATGTATGTTTTACCTGTCTTATATATATTTTATGGTTTCATGTCTTATGTTTAATTATTTTATCATTTTGAGTAGTTTTTTGTGAATGGTATCCTGTAGTAGTCTAGTTTCATTCTTTATGTGCAGTGGTCCAGTTTCCCCAGCACCATTTATTGAACAAACTGTTGTTCCATTGCATATTCTTTGCTCCTTTGTCAAAGATTCATTGTCCATAAATCTGTGGACAACATATTTGTTGTTGTCCATAAATTTGTTGTCCATAAATCTTTGCTCCTTTGTCAAAGATTTGTTTTCCATAAATCTATGGCTTTTTTTCCCTAATTTTCTATTCGATTCCATTGGTCGGTGTGTGTGTTTTTGTTCCATTACCATACTGTTTTAATTAATATGGCTTTGTAGTATAGTTTGAATTCTGGGTGTGTGATAGTTCCATTCTCCTTTTTTAGTCAGGAGAGCTTTGGCTATTTGAGGTTTTTGTGGATCCATATGAATTTCATCAATATTTGTTCTGTTTCTTCAAAGAATGTCATTGGTACTTTTATCTGTAAATTGCTTTCGGTAGGATGGCCATTTTAATAATGTTAATTCTTCCAGTTCATGAGCAAGGGATGTCTTTCCATTTCTTTGTGTTGTCTTCTATTTCTTTTAACAATGTTTTATAATTTTCTTTGTATAAGGTCCTTCATCTCTTTTGTTAGGCTTTTTCCAAGTGTTTAATTCTTTTTGTTTAAATTATAAAAGAGATGGTTTTTTAAATTTCTTTTTCAGATTGATTATTTGCTTATAAGAAGGCTACTGATTTTTGTGTGTTGATTTTTGTATCCTGCTACTTTACTAATGTGGTTATTTTAATTAGTTTTTTTTGTGGATTTTAGGCTTTACTGTGTATTTTATATCATCTGCAAATAGTGATAGTTTTACTTCTTTTCTTTTTTGAATTCCTTGAATGTCTCTCTTAATGCTCTTGCTAGATCTTCCAGTATTTATATGAAAAGCAGTGGACATCCTTGTCTTGTTCCTGATCTTAAAGAAAAGGTTTTCAGCTTTTCACCTTTGAGAATAATACTGGTTGTGGGTTTGTTGCATATGGCTTTTATTATGTTAAGGTTACATGAAGATTTCTTGTACATGTCTGAATATACCTAGAGGAGTTGTTTTCCTTTTTCTTTTTTTTTCCTTTTTTATATATTTCTTAAATCATTTTTCTTTTTTGCACAATGTATGCATTTTCATCTTGGTTATATTCCCCATACAATTGCACCCCCCTTATTTTTACCCCAATCCATTTTCTCTCCCCCACACCCTCATAGTGTGTCTCTGGTTTGTAGTTGCTTGTTGATTTTAATTTTGATTTTTTTCTTTGTTATAGTTATTCTTTTTCCTGATCTCTTACTTAGGTTTTCTAAACTCCTGCTATGAGTGAGACCCATCCAGTATTTTTCTTTTTCTTTCTGGCTTATTTCATTGAGCATGATCCCTTCCATCTCCATCCATGTTGCTGCAAATTGCATGAGTTTATCTTTTTGAATTGCTGAGTAATATTTCATTGTGTATATATACCACATCTTCTTGATTCAGTCGTCTATTTTTGGGCATTTGGGTTATTTCCAAAGCTTAGCTGTTGTAAATAGTGCTGCTATAAACATAGGGGTGCAGGTGCCCTTTGGAATTAATGTTTCTGTGTCCTTTGGGTAAATACCTAGGAGTGGAATTGCTGGATCATATGGAAGCGCTATCCTTTTTTTTTTTTTTTTTTAAGATTTATTTATTTGTTTGTTTGTTTGTTTGTTTATACATACGTACATACAAGCCCTGGGTACAGTTAGAAGCGCGGGAAGGTGAGAGAACTCTCCAGAGGCAGAGCAGGGAGCAAAACAGGCAGAATGACGAAGTACACTGCTAAGAGGAGCAGCAGGCAGCAGGAGAGATCTGAGCACCATGTGGGACCCTCGCTGGCAGCCAGGGATCGAACCTGCGCTACAGAGCCTGAGGGTAGCTTCTCAGCCAGCGCTCAACTACTGCACCACCAGGGGAGGCCCTGGAACCTCTATCTTAGTAGGTCAAGAAATCTCCACACAGCTCTCCATAGTGGTTGGACCAGTTTGCACTCCCGCTACCAGTGCAGGAGAGTTCCTTTTTCACCACATCCTTGCCAACATTTGTTGTTGCTCATTTTTTAAATATGTGCCATTCTCACTGGTGTAAGATGGTATCTCATTATAGTTTTGATTTGCGTTTCCCTGATTACAAGTGAAGTTGAACATTTTTTCATATGCCTGTTGGCCATTTGCATTTCCTCTCTGGAGAAGTTTCTTTTAAGTTCTTCTGCCCATTTTTTGAATGGATGAATCTCTTTGTTTTTGTTGAGTCTCTTAAGCTCTTTGTAGATTTTTGTGATCAGTCCTTTATCATTAGTGTTGTGTGCAAAAATGTTCTCCCAGTCAGTGCAGTTTCTCCTCATTTTGGTTATTGTCTCTCTTGCTGTGCAGGAGCTCTTTAATTTGATGTAGTCCCAGCTATTTATCTTTGCCTTCGCTATCACTGCTTTTGGTGATGTGTCTGTAAAGATGTCTTTGAGGTGCATTTCATGTAGTATTTCGCCTATATTCCTTCTATATATTTTATGGTTTCAGGTCTTATGTCTAGTCCTTTAATCCATTTTGAGTTGGTTTTTGTTCATGGTGTGAGGTAGTAGTCAAGCTTCATTCTTTTGCATGTAGTGACCCAGTTTTCCCAGCACCATTTGTTGAACAAACTTTCTTTGCTCCAGAGCATATTCTTTGCTCCTTTGTCAAAGATTAGTTCACCATAAATCTGTGGGTTTATTTCTGGATTTTCTATTTGATTCCATTGGTCCATGTGTCTGTTCTTGTTCCAGTACCTTGTAGTTTTGATTATTATAGCTTTGTAATATAGTTTGAAATTTGGGAGAGTGATGCCTCCATTCCCTTCTTTTTTTTTCAGGAGGGTTTTGGCTATTCGGGGTTTTTGGTGGTTCCATATGAATTTCATCAATAATTGTTATATTTCTTGGAAGAATGACATTGAAATTTTTATTGGAATAGCATGGAATCTGTAGATTGCTTTTGGTAGCATGGCCATTTTATAATGTTAATTCTTCAGATCCATGAGCAGGGGATATCTTTCCATTTCTTTTTGTCGTCTTCTATTTCTTTTAACGTCTTTTACAGTTTTCTTTGTATAGGTCCTTTACTTCTTTTTTTAGGTTTATTCCCAAGTATTTGATTTTTTTTTTGTTTCAATAGTAAAAGGGATGGTTTTCTTGATTTCTTCTTCTTCAGATTTATTGTTTGTGTATAGGAAGGCTACTGACTTTTGTGTGTTAACTTTGTATCCTGCCACTTTACTTAACTGATTGATGAGTTGAATTAGTTTTTCTGTGGAGGTTCTCGATGTATATTATCATATCATCTGAGAATAGTGATAGTTTGACTTCTTCCTTGCCTATTTGGATTCCTTGTATGTCTTTCTCTTATCTTAATGCTCTGGCTAGGACTTCCAGTATTATATTGAAAAGCAGTGGTGAGAGTGGACATCCTTGTCTTGTTCCAGACCTTAATGGAAATGCTTTCAGCTTTTCACTATTGAGAATGATATTGGCTATGGGCTTGTCATAGATGGCCTTTATGATGTTGAGGTATGTTCCTTGTATCCCGAGAATTTCAAGGGCCTTCATCATAAATGGGTGTTGTACTTTGTCGAAAGCTTTCTCAGCCTCTGTGGATATTATCACATGATTTTTATTTTTCTTTTTCTTGATGTGTTGGATTACGTTGATTGATTTTCGGATATTGAACCATCCTTGTGTCCCTGGAATAAATCCTACTTGGTCGTGGTGAATTATCTTATGGATACATTGTTGGATTCTGATAGCTAAAATTTTATGGAGGATTTTGGCATCCGTGTTTTTTAGAGATATTGGCCTGTAGTTTTCTTTTTTTGTGTTGTCCTTGTTCGGTTTTGGTATTAGTGTAATGTTGGGTTCATAGAACATGTTTGGTATTATCCCTTCCTTATTAATTTTTTGAAAGAGTTTGTGAAGGATAGGCACTAATTCATTTCTTAATTTATGGTAGACTTCATAGGTAAATCCATCTGGTTCTGGGCTTTTTTGTTTTTGGGAAGGGTTTTGATTACCATTTCAATTTCACTGCTTGTAATTGGTCTGTTTAGGTGTTCTATTTCTTCTTTATCTAGCTTTGGGTGATTATAGAGTTGTAGGAGTTAGTCCATCTCTTCTAGATTGTTGGGCTTGTTTGCATATAACTGTTCGTAGTAGTTTCTGATTATTCTTTAGATTTCTGCTATGTTTGTTGTGATTTCTCCTCTTTCATTTGTGATCCTATTTATTTGTGTCTTCTCCCATTTTTCCTTTGTGAGCCTAGCTAGGGGTTTGTTTATTTTATTTAATTTTTGGAAGAACCAACTTTCGGTTTCATTGATCTTTTGGATTGTTTTTTTAGTTTCGATTTCATTTATTTCTGCTTTGATTTTTATTCATTTTTATACTGGCTTTGGGGTTTTGTTGTTGTGCTTTTTCTAGTTCTTTGAGCTTTGAGATTAGGTTGTTTCTTTGAGTTTTTTCTTGTTTTGTGATGTGAGCCTGTATTGCTGTATATTTTCCTCTAATTACTGCTTTTGCTGCATCCAATACATTGAGAAAATTGGTGTCCTCCTTTTCATTTAACTCAAAGCATTTTAAATTTCTTCTTTGATCTCCTCATTATTCCAGTGGTCTTCCAGTAGTGTGGGTTTCGATCTCCATGAGGAGGGTTCCTTGCCTTCTTTTTATGGTTTATTTCTCGTTTGATGCCATCATGGTCAGAGAATATGGTTGGTATGATTTCAATCTTGGTGTACCTGTTGATGTTTGTCTCGTGTCCCAGTATGTGATCGATCCTAGAGAATGATCTTTGTGCACTTGAGAAAAATGTGTACTCAGATTTTTTGGGGTTTAGTGTTCTATAGATGTCTGTTAAGGCCATGAGCTCTAGTTCCTTATTTAGAGCTTTAGTGTCCTTACTTATTTTTTGTCTCGTTGATCTATCCATTGTTGATAGTGGTGTATTGAAGTCTGTTACTACATATGTGTTTTCTCTGATGTCTCTTTTCAGAGATGACAATAGTTGTCTGATGTATTTTGGTGCTCCTTCATTTGGTGAGTATATGTTAATGAGTGTTATTTCTTCTTGAAGTATTGTCCCCTTGATCATAATGTAGTGACCGTCTGGGTTGCTTTTTACCTTTTTGAGTTTGAAGTCTGTTTTATCTGATACAAGTATAACTGTTCTGCCTTCTTTTTTGCTTCGTTAGCTTGTAGGATTGTTTTCCATCCTTTTACTTTCAGTCTGTTTTTATCTTTTGTAGTTAAGTGAGTTTCCTGGAGAGAGCAAAATGTTGGGTTTTGTTTCTTAATCCAGCCTGAGACTCTGTGTCTTTTTATTGAAGAGTTTAGTCCGCTTACATTTATGGTTAATATTGATATGTTAGTGCCTGCATTTGCCATTTTGTTTGACTTTTCTCAGGTTTTATTTACTTATTTTTTTAGTAATAAGTCTGTTTTGTTTTTGGCCTTGTTTCGTTCTTATTCATCCCTCTGTTGGTTCTGGCTTTAGGACTCCTTGTAGTATTTTTTGGAGTGGGGGTTTAGTTGTAATGAAATTCCGGAGTTTCTGTTTGTCTGGAAAGGTCCTTATTCTTTCTTCATAGAGGAAGGATAGCTTTGCAGGATAGAGTATTCTTGATTGGCATTTGTTGTCATGGAGTCTGTTGACTATGTCTCTCCATTCTCTCCTTGCCTGTAGTGTTTCTTCAGAAAAGTCTGGTGTCAGCCTGATTGGTTTTCATGTTTGGGAAGTTCTCTTCAATTATTTCCTTGAATATTTTCTCTGTTCCTATATCTCTCTCCTCTCCTTCTGGGATTCCTATAACTCTTATATTTCCTTTCCTCATGGAGTCAGATAGTTCCTGAAGTCTTTCTTCATTCTTTTTTATTCGTGCTTCTCTTTCCTTTTCTGTTTTGGTTCTTTGTGTCTCTGTGTCTTCAAGAGTGCTTATTCGTTCTTCCCTTTCATCTATTCTGTTATCACTGCTTTTCCCAGTGTTTTTAGCTCTTCCATTAATCCTTTGATCTCCTACATTTCCTTCACTTCCCTCTTCAGGGACTCAATTTCATTCTTCTGTGCGTTTTTTTATTTAATGACTTCTGTCAGTTTTTTCATCACAGCAATTTTAAATTCTCTTTCTGGAAGTCTCAGAAGTTCTTCCAAGTCACTGTTGTTGCAATCTGGTGGGTGGTTTTCTTTTTGTGGTGTGTCTTCCTGAGGAGTTGCTAGGTTGCAGGTAGTTTTTTTTATCCCTGCTGCCTGTTTTCTAATTTGCCCTATGCATTGGGACACTGTGTTGCTGGTACTGGGTGGCATCTTTTGGTGTGCTCTTTCTGGGATTTTGGAAACTGGCGGTCCAATTGAGTCAAATACTGTTATGACAGAAGTCCAGTGAGGCAGTGGTACTTTGAGTATGTTAATGGTCGCTGTCACAGAATATCTCCCCCTTCTGTGTTTGTTTAATTCCAAAGTTGTGTCTTGAAGTCCTACAGGCTTCTTTGGAGGTTGGGTGGCTGGATTGCACTCTGGGCTCCAAATCGCTGGATCCCCCTCTGGGCTCCAACTCCCTGCCAGGCAGGACTAGGCCTGTGAGGGCCTTCAGCTCACCTCTGGCTATGCAGGGAGACTTCTCCCAGTTTCAAGCAGTCTTTAGTGAAGGATGGTCCCTGTTCTTAAATGGTGAGTTGGAGACTCTTTCCTGTGCGTGTGGTCTGCCCCAGCCGTGGATGCCCGCTCCCCCTCTGGGCTCGTACTCCTGGCCAGAAGGGGCCTGGCGTAGGTGTGCTTCCCGTCTTGCCTCTGGCTGCGTGGGGGGGCCTTCTCCTGGTTTCAAGCAGTCTTTATTGAAGGAAGGTCCCTATTCTAAAATGGCGAGTCAGAATTGTTTTCTTAATAAACCTTTTTGGTTTGCTCAATATTATTATTCTTTATGATTTCTACTCTGAAATTTTCCTATTTTTCTTTTTCTTTTTTTAATATTTTATTTTATATAATTCTTACGTCATTTTTCATTTTTGCACAATGTATGCATTTTCATTTCAGTTATAGTCCCCATACAGCCACACCCCCCTTATTTTGACCCTAATCCAGCTAATTTTCCTAGCAGCAACTTGACCTATAAAAAAGGCAAATATCCACAAATTAAGAATATTCAGACACTCATGTTCACAGAATTTCTCACTCTGTCTTGTAAATTTTCGTTTCTTGATGTAAATATTTTAGGCTAGTATGTGAAAACATCAGTTTAGTTGAAGTTATCCGTCAGTTTTGTATTTTAAATAAGGTGACACAATCTAGTGATACCAAGAGCCCATTTTGGATTTTTTTCTTTAAAAAGTTAATAAATACACACTATAAAATAGAGCACAATGAAAGTTAATAGTAAAACTTGAAGAAATAAGGTATAGTCAGTTATGAAAATTTAATATTGGTTTTTCAATGAAATGCTTATTTTTTTGAAATCTCAAAACTTCTATTTAAAATAATTGAAATATGCTGTATGACACAGGTGTTATTATTAGTTTGACTATAATTCTGTTAGTTTCTTTACATTTTTTTTTTTTTTGCTCATTTTTCTACGGCTTTCAACTAAGCTCCTACTACAGTAAAACCAAAATTAATATTTTGAATGAATGACTTAAAATAGTGACTAAGCCTGACTCAGAATAATTTTGTGCACTTAAGAATTATTTAGCTGCGGAAAATCAAAATAAGCAAAAAAAGTTAGCATATCTTTGTAAGTCACCTTCAATTTCTAGCCCCTTTAACTATGAAGAAAAAAAGTTTCTTTTTTATAGGTAGGAGAAATAGAAAAGTTAGATCAAACCTATATATGTCATATTTAATATGTTCATTTTATCCCTTTTAGGACAGTGGTGATTATCCCCTTACCATGCCTGGACCTCAGTGGAAAAAATTTCGTTCAAATTTTTGTGAATTTATTGGAGTCCTAATTCGACAGTGTCAGTACAGCATAATTTATGATGAGTATATGATGGACACAGTAATCTCCCTTTTGACTGGTTTGTCAGACTCCCAGGTCAGAGCTTTTAGGCATACAAGTACCCTTGCTGGTAAGTAAACAAATACTTTCTTTTCATTTATTTCTATTCCATATGTTCCTTTCTAATGAAACTATGTCAAATCTTTAAGTTAAAAAATTTTTTTTGATGTGATGTTGTTTTAAGTATAAGCTTCCACTCCGTCTTCCCCTTTTCCGTGTTGTTACCATAGACAAATATTAATTACTGTGCTCCTGAAAATATTTTCCCTCAAAATTCATGTTTGTGTTGTCTGTTTAGGTAAAATGTATGCCTGTTTTGATAACTGGGATTTAATAGCCTTGATAATGAAAATTGAAACTTTATGGCAGATGTCAACAAATTTTCTCTAAACATTTTATTCTGTTACATCTTCATTAAGAGCCGAAGAATTTAGGAATCCATTTGGCCATGTATTTTTGGTAAAATAATTGAAGTTCCAAATTCATAGTACTTTTCCCCCACTTAATTACATAGTTTTAGGGGTCTCCCTGGTGGCCCAGGGGTTAAGTCTCAGTGCTATCAATCTGTTGCCAGCCACTGCAACAGGAGTTCAATCCCCGGCCAGGGAGCTAACCCACATAGCACAATAGAACTCTCCTGTCTCGCCCACTATTCCTCTTAGCAGTGAATTTCAGTGGATCCACCTGTTCTATTCCCCACTGTCTCTGGTGAACACTCCCTGGCCCCCGTACCTCTGGCCTATACCCCAGTTCTTTTATGCATAAATAAATTTTTAAAAAAAAAAATTACATAGCTTTATTGCTCACTAGAGCTTATGTACATGGTTTGTTGCAGGATTTTTTCAATTAATATGTTAAAATTTGGTTTTGGTAATTTGCAACAATTTGGAAAAAAGCTTAGACAAACCACATTACTCTGAAATGTTTTACAATTTAAGGAAAAGTTAGGTGTATCATAAATCCATAAATTATGTGGAGATAAGTCTAATTTATCGTTTACTATCAAAATATATATTATAAGCAATTATAATTTATCTCAACTATGACAAAACAGTTACAGATCATACATGACACCATAACAGTCAAGAGAAATACAAACAAATGTTATCAGTTAGGGGTCTGACCAATACCAAGCTATTGGTAGTTAAATTTCTAAGGAGTCAAGTTATACATGGATTTCCAGTTGCATAGGAGGTACCTGTGTCCCGAATCTCCCCAGATTCAGCTATATTTATTAGTTTATATATTTGAAACAATTCCATCTATTATAATAGGTCATTGGAACCTAGTCAGCATTCTTTGTATTCCTACTACAGTAATAACCTAAGCATATCTTAATGTAATGTCTCTAAAATTAGTTCATTTAGGTATGCTATCAACAGATGCATTATACTTTCACTTTCATTTTAGATTATCTAAGAAATGTCTCTGCCAAGTATATTCATTTTTTCATTATTTTTCCACAACGAAGTAATTTCATTAACTTAGCAGTTGGTTGTTCTGTTTTCCCTCAAATACTTTAACTGTGCCTACCTAAAATAACTATTATTTTTCATTTATTATAAGGAGTGAGTGAGTGAAAGAGAGAGTGTATGTGTATACCTACACATATATTTAAGTACTCCCAAAAGCTTCGGTTCTCGAACTTTAACATAAGACTCACCTACAGAATTTATTGAAACGTATTGCCTGGCTTTACTTACTCCCATCTAGGTGATGCTATTGCTGATGTTTTGGGTACTACATATTATTATTTTTAATTCTTCCTTTTTTCCTTTACTCCTTATAAGTATACATTATTCTCTAAATTACATTTATATATGAAACAATATATTTTCTTTTGAGAATGTCCTTTTCCTCATCATTTGAAAATGAGAAAGATCTCTTATGCAACTTTTTTTTAAAAAGATAAAAGTAGAAACACAATTTGTTGTTGAAAACATTTCTGTACAGAACAAACATCAGTTTATTCAGTGTTTGGAGAGTATCCTGTGTTATAATTGGTAAGAGAGGTCTTGTACCTAGTTGTACTTTTTTAAATGCATTTTACTGTAAATACATTTTTTGAAATACATTTTACTGCTATTTATTAAAAATTGTCTGACATTACATATTCTATTTTCATGACTGGGTTATCTTCTGCATTTGGTGTTTACTTATTCTCTTTGTTTTTTGTTTTACTTTTTAATCTATGTATAATAATCCCCACTTAGGTTGTTGGATACATAGTAAATTAATTCAGTGATTTGAAATAGGCAAAAGAAGCATAAAATAGGAATTGCTTCTGAACAGTTAAAATTGCAGTTTTATAATAAGTTACCTGGTTTCCCAAAGTCAGGGGAGAAAGAGACCAACAAAGAATGGAGATCAACCATTAGAGATGCAGTACTGCTGATAGAATTGTGAAATTACAATTCATTACACAAAAGAAGACAAAAATATGTTTACAGATTATTATAGTAGCAATCTGAGGCTTCTCTGTAGGGCCTAGACATCTATTTTGACTTTGCATGTTGAAAAGTGATAAATGCACTTTTAATTAGTTTGCATTTGTCCTTCACTGCCATGTAAATGAAGTATTACTGAAGTATTACTGACTGGTTTTAATGATGATCCATTTTAGCTCTCCTTACCATTGACCCATTTTCAGTGACTTTTCTTACTGTGTTGTTTTTCCTAAATTTATCCCTTTGTTGACCTGTATGCTAACTTTACATGCGAAATATATTTCAGTTGTGACTTTCCTCCTATTTCTTTTTAATTAAGTAGCTCCCTCCTCCTGTCACCTTTCTATCCTTCTCTTCCCCCAATTTACCTGTGATGATAGCTTTTAAAACTGCTTAATGAATGCCAATTTATTGTTATCTAGCTTCTTTTTATATCATGATGTAGCCTATTTGAATTTGAAAATATTTTGCAAAATCATATCAAGGAACACATTAATGTTATTTTTATGCTAAGTTTTCAAACAATAAAACCTTTATTTAAAGTTATTCTCAAATTTTAATATATTCTTATCCCTATGTGTACATTTTTGATCTCATCTTTGAAGGCCCAGTTTTATAATATGAGACATATCAGTCACCTACCCTTCAACATAGCTCAGAGATCTTGCTGAGGACTTAATTCCAAACAGGATAATTATCCATATTCAAGGATTTTTTTAATCTCATCTTTGCCTATTTTTTTTAATGGTATATGTGTGAAGGGTAGATTAAAAGATAATCATTTTTATTCACTTTACAGGACAAGTCTTGGGGACTAGATAAAATGGGCAGGAACATTTAATCCTCTGCTTCAAAGACTATGTGCATGGACAGTTACAAGGCAGTTATGGCCAGATATGATTATCGGCTTTGGAATAAAATGCTCCTTGACATTGCTTATATCTTAGCTGAGAAGAGAGACAATCAGGTTAGTTGTTTTGTAGGGTACAGATGTGATGAGTTCTAGAGCTTCATAAGTCATCAGAGTGGTCTTATCAGTTGCACTTTTACTCTGTTTTCCAAATATTTCATTTTCTTGTGTTAGCTAACATGTCCCTATTTGTTAGTATTTATGATTGCATATAATTATATACGTATGCCATATTTTTATTAAATGTTTTCATCATTCTGTAGTTCTACAGTTCTATTATTTTACAGTTTGACAGATTTAAATCTCATTTTCCCATAGGAGGTACTTGTGCTTTTTCTTTTTTTTCTTTTTTTTTTTTTTTTTGAGGAAACTCTCGTTATTGTTAAGTTGAATGGACCGTTAATAGTTACATTTTATATTTTCCTCATTTTTAAAATTTAATTTGAATTGTAAACTATGCCATCCTACTTGTTTGATGCATCTTACCAAGGGAGTTTCTTCATATTACAGAAATTAATTAATCGGTTTTCAGAATTACATACTCTTATAGCTGTTCTAACTAGCTATGTCAGTTGGATATATTAGAACATAAATTGTGTTCTAATAACTTATATAATTATTATGTTGGTGGAGTTATAATCTGACACTGGGTGCATTTTTTGTCCAATTTGATAAAACTTTTTGAGAAATTATTCCTTTGTTCTTTCAAGGTTAAAAATAGATAGGATTTCCTTTGTTTTACAATTTTTTCCTTTGTATTATGAAGGTAATTCTTCATAGACTTACGTAGTTCTCAAAGAATAGGTTTTTGAGATTATAGTTACATTATTCTTAGGCATTTGCTTTTTAAATGTATGCCAATACTTTACAAGTTTATTACCTCAAAATTTTGTTCAGTGGCAATTTGCATTTAACTTTTTATTTAACTTTTTTTTTTTTTTTGCTGTTTTCTCACCTACATAATATTTTATGGTGTTTCAAATAGATTAATGTCTAACTCTCACTTCTAAGGTGAAATTGTTAAACAAGGGACAATTAGCAGTACAAAATTTGTATTGATAATGGCATGGTGAATAAGTCTTATTTTTCTCTAATATGAATTTTGATAAATTAGAAAATGTGGTTAATATCATCATTTGACCTCAGTATGCCACCATATTTTAACCAGTAGTTAACAATAGGTCAATCATATTCTTTGGGGGGAATAAATAATTTCTTTATACCTTGTTGCTTAACATTATTATGTTGACATATGGTTGATATTATATTGGCATATGATTCATTATTGATTAATAGTTCTTTCCAAGTCAGCATCTGAACTTTCTCTCTGGGGGGTGGGGGAAGGAGGAAATATGAATTGTTTTGTCCTTTAATCATAGACTGAAAAAATCACTTTGCCTCAGAAAGTAGACTCCTTTAATTTGGGCTTTCAGTTGCTGAAACTTTGTAATTTAATAATTTATAGAATGATTTCTCTGCCAGACTGGATCAGTATCACTTCTACTGGTTAGGTAAAGTGGACAAATCCTTAACTCATTTGGCCTCACTTTCTTCATATGCAGACTGGTAAAGATAATGATGCTGTCTCATTAAAAGAAGTTAGGAGAACTTGGAACAGTGCCTGACATTTTAGTAAGCAATTGCTGTTATTCTTAGTGACAAGATGAGCTAATGTTTCCCTTCATTTATGCCTTTACTCAAAATTTATTGAACATCAACTCTATTTTAATAATAGAAGTTATTGAAAATGAGAATACCATCAATAAATAAGCAAATAATATCTTTCAACAGTTCCTATGAAGAATATTAATAGCATGTGTTTTATTTTGCTTATTAGCTTTTGGTTCTGAGGACCCAAATTCTATTTATTAACTTTATTTAGTTTTTGTTGATATATATATATATAATGCCTAGGCAGAATGTTTCTGGTTTCTGTGGTTAAGACCTAAAACTTTAGGGTTAATCTGGCATCATCAAAGAACAAATCAGATTGTAATCTCTCTTCTGGTCTTTATTTTTCATTTTCTTATATTCATATTTTTCTTCTAGAGTCTTCTCTTTGCTTTTAACTTACACTGTTACTTTTTATGTCAGTATAATACTTTTTTCAGTTTTCTAAGGTTTGTATATAGTAGACTTTTGGTGTTACCACAGAATTAATGCCCAATAATTGGCCAAATCTGCCATTGCTACTATATCATATAACTGAGTAATTTGTTATGTTTTCTCTAAAGAACTATCATTTTCTTATATTTACCTCTTATACTTTCTATCATCAGATATGAAAATCAACTTTAATTTGAATGCCAGTTTTATATTTTAAAAAAAGTTGTGTTTCAAATCACTTTCCAAGCATTGCATAACTTATTTGTAGACTTGGTGATTTTGAATAAGTTGCTTAACATCTGTCCTTCACTCTTTACACATCTGTATGGTACTGCTTCTAATACTCTCATAGGAGTGTAGTGGGGATTAAATGAAATAGTTCATTTTAAATATTTAGTCATATATATATTACATAATAGTCATCTGATATTGTAGTTACTATATAGTGACAAAGTGTACTTGATTTAGTTCTAAAGAGGACAGAGAAATTGAGAGAAATGTTTGCAGGTTTTTTCATTAACATTTCCATAATGTGCATTTAACATTTTCTTTACATATCAAATCAGTATACTACTTAAAGAGAATCCAGTAAAAAAGAAAAGTACAAAAATAAAAATGAAGCATTTTCATATCAGCCCATAAATGTATCATAACATGTTGGTATTCTTTTTTTCCTCATGCATATTTGTGAGGGTTTTTCTTTTATTTTTAAATAATAGGCCATTATGGTTGACTTTGTGGCATGCATTCTGTGTACTTTTAAATTCTTATAATTATATTTAATGTGGCTGCCTCATTTTATAAAATCTACATGTCCTTAACTTATATAACTCTTTTGCCATTGTCTTTTGTTGGAACCCCTATCTTTGCTTGCTTTCTTAATCTATTCTCTCCATGTTGAATAGCTTTTTGTTTTTTAGGGTTTTTTTTTTTTTTTAATAACTTCTTGAGAAAAAGGGTATTGAAGAAGTATGTATCTTCAACTTTAATTGCCTGGCCCAATAAAGCATTCATTACTGGAAAAGTTCTTCAAAAAATTTCTGTCTAGCTTTCAGTTGATATTGATAAGTTCAATGTTGTTTTAGTATCTTGAATCTTCTTTTTTGTCATTGGTAGATTTTAGACTTCTCTTGGTTACTAGTGTTCTGAAACACGGTGATGTGTTTATTTTTTTCCCCAATTCATTATATTGAATACTCTGTTGACTATAAATTGCTAGGTCGTTAATCTCTGGGATCAATCATGAGTTTCTCATCTGTTTTCCATTTTAGTCTTTCTGTTCACTTTTCTTGTATTTCCTCAACTTTATTGAACTTAGTTTTAGCTATCACTTTATAAAGAGTGTTATTTTTCATTCTCCAAGTCTCTCTTATTTTTAAAAATTATTTTGTGGATTTAATCTTATCTCATTGAGGATATTAATTATCTCTCTGTAGTTCTTCCCTGCTCTTTACTCTGACCTCTTCTCTGCTCATTTTATGCTTTTATTAGTGTCCTTCATGTTAGACATTTTTCAAATGTCTGTTACTTGACTGTCTCATTGCTGAGATTCAATCAGACAAAAAAATTGATGACTTAAAGAGGGGTAGGGGTGTGTGTGTGTGTGTGTGTGTGTGTGTGTGTGTGTGTGTGTGTAATGGCAGTGGCTCTGGCTACTTTGGTGAGCATTATTGTAAGCTAGCCCTGTACACAGCTAGCACTTTCATTGTAGAACCTAAACCATTGATACTGATAATTATTTTCTCTGGGGAAGTTCATCTTCTTTGCAGAAGGAGAATTGGGCAGGATAAAGGAGCAGGCAGGGCATTCTGCACTGAACACATATCCCCTTACACTGCCTAATGATTCCAGATCTTCAGGTTAATGTTCTTCAGGAAATAAACTTCAGAGCTTCCAAGTTCTGTGTTAGATCTGTTACCTGACTGCTTGTTGGAGTAGGGTTTTGGGAATTTAATTACCTCTTATACAAGGTTTGAAATAATACTCCAGTTTTCAAACCTTACCTCACTTCATCTTCTGTGGACTCTAGTGTTTTAATTCCTAAATGCTCCAGGTTCTGCTGAGAAAAATAGTGTGTTTTGTCTTTTTAGAAATAGTTGTGCTTATTCTACTGTGTGGCTTGATATTTATACTCCTGCTCATCTTTCTGCCTTTCCATATTCATATATTAATATATTGTAGTTGAGGATTACAGTTATTTTCTGGATTTATTAAAAATAAAAATTATTTTCTCAAAGTTGTACTCCCAGACCTTCTTCATCACCACAGAAATGGTGACAAAAATCAAAAGGGGCTGGGGGATTCTTACAGAAAACATCTCTGTGAAGGGGTGTGGTACCATTTGTCTTATCCCCACTTAAATTCATGCACCTTGGATTTCAAATCCCAGTATGCTATGAACTTGTCTTCTTGAATGGGGGACACTGGGAAGGAGCAAGGTAGATTTATAAAAGGTGATGGGACTTGAGACACACAGAGGAGAGACAACTTGAAAGAGACACATGGGTGAGAGACACATGAGGAGGATAATTCAGATCCTTGGCAAAGACAGTGACATCCATTATCTTGATGTGGAATACTTTGTATTTTCTCCCTCTGTCTCAGCAATATGCAATCTGCATAACCCCTTTCTTTTAGTTCCCTACCAGAAGACTTTGATTTGTGGGAAGCTTTTGGGCCTCAGTGGCCCCACTTCAGGCTGACCCTGTTTGACTGGGCATTTGTGCATGAGGGAATGTGGACTTTTACTGGGACAGTATTAATTGAAAGCCTTCTTCTTTCTCTCCATGCACATCAATTATATTAAAAATCTTTCACACTGAAAAAAATGGTTTTCTCCTTGTTTTTTTCCTTTGGTTGTACCTTTAAGAGAGAAAGGAATTGTTTAGATCTTTATTCGTTGGAAAGTGCAAGTTTGTTGTAAGGCTTATTGTTTGTTTAAATAAGCTTTTTATTTCTTTTAATAAATTTTATTTTTATATTCCCCATACAATTGCAACCCCCTTATTTTGACCCCAATCCCTCCCCTCCCTGCACCCCACCCCCTATACAGTGTCCCTGGTTCATAGTTGTTTGTTGATTTTGATTTTTAATTTCTTATAGTTATTCATTTTCCTGATCCCTTATTTACGTTTTCTAGATTCCTGCTATGAGTGAGACCATCTGGTATTTTTCTTTTTCTTTCTGGCTTATTTTGCTGAGCATGATCCCTTCCAGCGCCATCCATGTTGCTGCAAATCGCATGTGTTTATATTTTTTGAATGCTGAGTAATATTCCATGGTGTATATGGACCACATCTTCTTGATCCAGTCATCTAATTTTGGGCATTTGGGTTGTTTCCAAAGCTTAGCTATTGTAAACAGTGCTGCTATAAACATAGGGGTGCAGGTGCTTTTTGGAATTGATGTTTCTGTGTCCTTTGGGTAAATACCTAGGAGTGGAATTGCTGGATCATATGGAAGCTCTATGTTTAGTATGTCCAGAAATCTCCACACAGCTCTCCATAGTGGTTGGACCAATTTGCACTCCCACCAGCAGTGCAGGAGAGTTCCTTTTTCTCCACAACCTCGCCAACATTTGTTGTTGCTAGTTTTTTTAATATGTGCCATTCTCACTGGTGTCACATGGTATCTCATTGTAGTTTTGATTTGCATTTCCCTGATGACAAGTGATGTTGAACATTTTTTCATATGCCTGTTGGCCATTTGCATTTCCTCTTCAGAGAAGTTTCTTTTTAGCTCTTCTGCCCATTTTTTGACAGGATTATTTTCTTTGTTGTTGTTGAGTCTCATCAGCTCTTTGTAGATTTTTGTGATCAGTCCTTTATCATTAGTGTTGTGTGCAAAAATGTTCTCCCAGTCAGTGGGGTTTCTCTTTGTTTTGGTTATTGTCTCTTTTGCTGTGCAGAAGCTCATTAATTTGATGGAGTCCCATCTGTTTATCTTTGCTTCACTATCACTACTTTGGGTGATGTGTCTGTAAAGATGTATTTGATGTGCATATCATGTAGTGTTTTGCCTATATTTCCTTCTATGTATTTTATGGTTTCAGGTCTTATGTCTAGTTCTTTAATCCATTTTGAGTTGGTTTTTGTGTATGGTGTGAGGTAGTGATCAAGCTTCATTCTTTTGCATGTAACGACCCAATTTTCCCAACACCGTTTATTGAACAAACTTTCTTTGCTCCAATGCATATTCTTTGCTCCTTTGTCAAAGATTAGTTGGCCATAAATCTGTGGGTTTATTTCTGGATTTTCTATTCAATTCCATTGGTCTGTGTGTCTGTTCTTGGTCCAATACCTTGCAGTTTTGATGATTATGGCTTTGTAATATAGTTTGAAGTCTGGGAGTGTGATGCCTCCATTTCCCTTCTTTTCTTTTCAGGAGAGCTTTGACTATTCGGGGTTTGGGTGATTCCATATGAATTTCATCAATAATTGTTCTATTTCTTTGAAGAATGACATTGAAATTTTTATTGGAATAGTATGAAATCTGTAGATTGCTTTTGGTAGGATGGCCATTTTAATAATGTTTATTCTTCCAATCCGTGAGCAGGGGATGTCTTTCCATTTCTTTGTTTCTTCTATTTCTTTTAACAGTGTTTTATAGTTTTCTTTGTATAGGTCCTTTACCTCTTTTGTAGATTTATACCCAAGTATTTGATTTTTTTTGTTTCGATAATAAAAGGGATGGTTTTTTTGATTTCTTCTTCAGATTTATTGTTTGTGTATAGGAAGACTACTGACTTCTGCATGTTGATTTTGTATCCTGCCACTTTACTGAACTGATTGATGAGTTGAATTAGTTCTTCTGTGAAGTTTTTGGGGTTCTCTATGTATATTATCATATCATCTGCAAATAGTGATAGTTTGACTTCTTTTCCTATTTGGATTCCTTGTATGTCTTTCTCTTGTCTTATTGCTCTGGCTAGGACTTCCAGTATTATATTGAAAAGCAATGGTGAGAATGGACATCCTTGTCTTGTTCCAGATCTTAATGGAAATGCTTTCAGCTTTTCACCATTGAGAATGATACTGGCTGTTTGCTTGTCATATATGGCCTTTATGATGTTGAGGTATGCTCCTTGTATCCCAAAAATTTCAAGGGCTTTTATCATGAACGGGTGTTGCACTTTGTGGAAAGCTTTCTCAGCATCTATTGATATTATCATATGGTTTTTATATTTCTTTTTGTTGATGTATTGGATAATGTTGATTGATTTTCGGATGTTGAATCATCCTTGTGTCCCTGGAATGAATCCTACTTGGTCGTGGTGAATTATCTTATGGATACATTGTTGGATTCTGACAGCTAAAATTTTATGGAGGATTTTTGCATCAGTGTTCATTAGGGAGATTGGCCTATAGTTTTCTTTTTTTGTGTTGTCCTTGTTCGGTTTTGGTATTAGTGTAATGTTGGCTTCAGAGAACATGTTTGGTATTATCCCTTCCTTCTCAATTTTTTGGAAGAGTTTGTGAAGGATAGGCACTAATTCTTCTCTGAATGTTTGGTAAAATTCATTTGTAAATCCATCAGGTCCTGGGCTTTTGTTTTTGGGGAGGTTTTTGATTACCATTTCAATTTTGCTGCTTGTAATTGGTCTGTTTAGGTGTTCTATTTCTTCTTTATCTAGCTTTGGGTGATTATAGAGTTGTATGAATATCTCCATCTCCTCTAAATTGTTGAACTTGTTTCCATATAACTGTTCATAGTAGTTACTGATTATCCTTTTGATTTCTCTGTGTCCGTTGTGATTTCTCTTTCATTTATGATCCTGTTTATTTGTGCTTTTTCCCTTTTTTCCTTTGTGAGCTGGGCTAGGGGTTTGTCTACCTTACTGATTTTTTCAAAGAACCATCTCTTGTTTTCATTGACCTTTTGGATTGTTTTTTGTTTCAATTTCATTTATTTCTGCTTTGGTTTTTATTATTTCTTTTCTTCTACTGGTTTTGGGGTTTTTTTGTTGTTCTTTTTCTAGGTCTTTGAGCTTCGAGATTAGGTTGTTTCTTTGAGTTCTTTCTTGTTTCTTGATGTGAGCCTCTGTTGCTATATATTTTCCTCTAATTACTGCTTTTGCTGCATCCCATACACTTAGGAAATTGGTGTACTTTTTGTCATTCAATTCAAAGAATTTTTTAATTTCTTCTTTGATCTCCTCGTTAGTCCAGTGTTCTTCCAGTAGTGTGGTTTTCAATCTCCATGAGGTAGGAGAGTTCCTTGTATTCTTTTTATGGTTTATTTCTAGTTTGATGCCTTCATGGTCAGAAAAGATGGTTGGTATGATTTCAATCTTGGTATATCTGTTGATGTTTGTCTTGTGTCCCAGTATGTGATCGATCCTAGAGAATGATCCGTGTGCACTTGAGAAAAATGTGTACTCAGATTTTTTGGGGTTTAGTGTTCTGTAGATGTCTATTAAGCCCAAGCGCACTAGATCCTTATTTTGAACTTTAGCATCTTTACTTATTTTCTGTCTCGTTGATCTATCCATTGTTGATAGTGGTGTGTTGAAGTCTCCCACTACATATGTGTTTTCTCTGATGTTTGTTTTCAAAGATGACAATAGTTGTCTGATGTATTTTGGTGCTCCTTCGTTTGGTGAGTATATGTTAATGAGTGTTATTTCTTCTTGAAGTATTGTCCCCTTCATCATAATGTAGTGACTGTTGGGGTCTCTTTTTATCTTTTTGAGTTGGAAATCTGTTTTATCTGATATAAGTTTAGCTGTTCCTGCTTCCTTTTTTGGTCCATTTGCTTGTAGGATTGTTTTCCATCCTTTAGCTTTGAGTCTGTTTTTATCTTTTGTAGCTAAATGTGTTTCCTGGAGACAGCAAAAGGTTGGGTTTTGTTTCTTAATCCAGCCTGTGACTCTGTGTCTTTTTATTGAAGAGTTTAGTCCATTTACATTTAGAGTTAATATTGATATGTTAGCATCTCTATTTGCCATTGTGTTTGTCTTTCCTTTTATTTTATTTATTCTTTTAATAACACTTTTTTTTTTTGGCCTTTCGTTGTTGTTCATCCCCCTGAGTTTCTGGCTTTAGGACTCCTTGTAGTATTTTTTGGAGTGGGGGTTTAGTCGTAATGAAATTCCAGAGTTTCTGTTTGTCTGGGAAGGTCCTTATTCTTTCTTCATAGAGGAAGGAGAGCTTTGCAGGTTGGAGTATTCTTGGTTGGCATCTGTTTTCTTGGAGTCTGTTGACTATGTCTCTCCACTCTCTCCTTGCCCATAGTGTTTCTTCAGAGAAGTCTGATGTCAGTCTGATTGGTTTCCCTTTGAATGTTATCTGTTTCTTCCCTCTTGTCAGCTTCATTATTTTTTCCTTGTCCTGGATTCTTGGGAGCTTTACTATTATGTGTCTTGCTGTATTTTTCCTTTCATCATGGAAGTTTGGTGTTCTTGCTTCTTGTAAATCAATTTTCAGCTCCTTGTTCACGTTTGGGAAGTTCTCTTCAATTATTTCCTTGAATATTTTCTCTGTTCCTACATCTGTCTCCTCTCCTCCTGGGATTCTTAGAACTCTTATATTTCCTTTCCTCATGGAGTCAGATAGTTCCCGAAGTCTTTCTTCCGTCTTTTTCTTTCGTACTTTTCTTTCCTTTTTTCTTTTGGTTCTTTTTATTTCTGTGTCTTCAAGAGTACTTATTCGTTCTTCCATTTCATCTGTTCCGCTTTCATTGCTTTTCCCAGAGTTCTTTAGCGCCTCCATTAATTCTTTGATCTCCTGCATTTCTTTTACTTCCTTCTTTAGGGGCTCAGTTTCATTCTTCTGATCATTGATTATTTTTCCCTTATCATTGTTTTCCTTTATGACTTCTGTCAGTTTTTTAATCACATCAATTTTAAATTGTCTTTCTGGAAAGCTCAGAAGTTCTTCCAAGTTACTGTCGTTGCAGTCAGGTGGGTGGGTTTCTTTTTGTGGTGTGCTTTTTTCCTGAGGAGTTGTTTGGTTGCATGTGGTTTTTCTACTCCCTGCTGCCTGTTTTCTAATTTCCCGTATGCATGGGGACACTGTGTTGCTGGTACTGGCCGGCATCTTGGGCGAACTTCCCAGCTCACCTCTGGCTCCTCTGGGAGTCTTCTGCTGGTTTCAAGCAGTCTTTACTGAAGAAAGGTCCCTGTTCTAAAATGCCGATGCGGAGAAGCACTCCTCTTTGTGCCCGGTCTGCCCTGGCTGTGGGTAAATAAGCTTTTTAAAACTGAGGAAGAATATTATTGTGCCTCTTTTAAGAATTTAGTGTTTACTGTTATCAAACGTGTAGGATATATTAGGTATCACTAAATATAAGTGACTTTTTACTTTCTGTGTTCATAAAGACATAACTGCAAATCATTGGATATTAAAGGATTGAGGTTCTAAACTTATCTTCAAACATCCCTTAGTCTGATAAACACTTCCTTTCATTTCAATATTTTTCTCCTATGTTCCCAACTCTAATACTGTGTTTTCTTCTCTTGAGACTTTAAATCCCTTGATGCTATATTTGTAGTATTCTTCACACCATTCATTCACTTCTTCCTCCACTTTCCTTGCTTAGATTATAATCATCCTTCTTCATTCCCTCAACATCTTCACACTCACTCCCTCCATCATATCTCCTAGGAAAACCTGATATTACCATCTACGCCAGAGCTGAAAGTAACTAAATTAAAAGAATATAATCATAATAGCTGGACTTTGTTTCCTTCAAATGGACTTTTAATGCTGCCTTATAATTCTGTTACAGTAGTCTACTCTCTATATAGTCCTGCTTTCTTATAAGATTACTTCATACCTTCTCCTCAAACCTGTAACGTATATTTTCTCTTACATTTAACTTATTTTTTTTCTTTGAGTACAATCTCTGTGATAGACTGGGAGTAATCACTGCAAAGCCCATGTCACAGAATCCAGATTGAATTCCTGTAGAATTACTATTTATAAATGATTCTGTTACCAATACCAGTAAAATTTAATGAATGTTCACTCTGTGCAGGAATGATTCTTTTTGCAGTAGACTCAGTAAGACATCACAGTTACCATGGTGTATCTATGTCATTAAATTTAGATCAACAGTTACCTGTTAATTTGCATACATGTCAGTATATGAAATGAATTTTTCAGTGAAGTTTAAATTTTACAGATTCATAACCATTTCAGTAAATGTTGTTATATCTGATACTTTTCTGAAAATACATTGATCTTTTTGCATTTTTTTCTTTGCTATGGTGTGCTAATTATTTTATTGTTTATATATCTAGGGTGGGAGGTGAGTCATTACACAAGGACAGTTGGTTTTTGCAGTGTAGAGTCAAAGGAGGTATATAACTGAAAGTAAAAGCCATTAAATTCAAGAAAATATGACCCTCATTTTCCATTGGTGAATTCCAGCCAGAGTTGTTAATTTTGATGCTTTTCCAACTGCTTGATCTTCAAGTCATTTTGTTTTAGAGAGCTAATGAAACTTTAAACTGAATTAAGCTCCATTGGGTGTGATTTTGTATGCTCAAGACAAGCTCTTTTATCAGATTCTATTTATCCCTGACATGAACAGTTTGAATGCCCCCGACCCCTCCTGTCCTTGATCTGTTCTTTTCTTTTTAAACAGGTTAATTTCAGAAGTGCTTTTAACTTTCATAGTATAATAACGTATTCTACTGACAAAATGTATAACTCTGTAAAATTACTAGCTTGTATTTTGAAACACAAGAATATTTCACAATTTATTGTGATGAAATGCTCTCAGGAAAGAAGGAATATTTAATACATTTCTGAGTAGTCAATATAGATACATTTGTTTTCAGGTATTTTGTCTTATAATCATTTTTTCAGGGAGCTGGCCAGCACTGTTTTTACATATATAATTATGTGGAAATAGTGAAGTGTAAAAAGAAATGCATGTTCATATTTAGTTATAAATATATAAGAGCAGTTTATACACTGAGAAGTTCATTTTTTATAACAGAACATTTTTATTTGCAGATGAATGACCTAAAAGGAAAAAAATGGAAATTGTTTTACCTGCACAAACTCTCTTATGCCTTTACCTGTATTTCCTACACTCTCACCATTTCGATAATGAAAGTAAATATGAATAGACAAAAGTTTAAGGTTTGTGTCATACCTGTTTCTCAGAGGACTTGAAACAAAATTGAAAAATTTAACAAGATTTACATATACAAGCAAATATTTAAAAGTGTGTGGACACTATGAGTGGCAAAATTAGATCAATCAGAAGTTCATATAATAATTTTTATGAACAGAATGAATTTGTAGGATCAGTCTGTTTTTCATGCATTGGAGATTATGCCATTCACTGAAGTGAGGAACGCAGGAAGAAGATCATCTCTGAGAGTAAAGATTATAAATTGCTTGTAAACATCTGAGCTACCTTTGATACATCTAAGTAAAGGTGTTAAGGAAGCAATTAAATATGCAGATCTGGTGGTCAGAAAGATTCAGTAAACTTGAATAGTATGCCCTTACTAAGGTGTGTGTATTTGAATGTGGAGTAGAGGAATTGTACTTCACTACTTAAATCCTTCCAACTGATATTTAAGATGAGGCTGTTTTTAAGTGGTGAATGTTAGTGAGCCAACTATGTAGGATAATGAATCAGAGAAATTTATGTTGCATACTAATATTATTTTTTCTATAAAATAATTTTTCTTTTTTAATTTAACTTATGCCTGAAATGTAAAATATAGAAATTAACAATTTCCATTCTTCATCTGTATCCATTATAATATAATCTTATGGATGAAGCTCTGATTTATAGGTAAATACTGTACTCTTCCTTTATTTCATAGCCATGAAGCTCATGACTGCTTTGGTGAATGTTGCCTTAAACCTCAGTATTCATCAGGATAATACGCAGCGACAGTATGAAGCTGAGAGAAATAAAATGATTGGGAAGAGAGCCAATGAAAGGTTGGAGTTACTACTTCAGAAACGCAAAGAGGTGAGTTCATGGTAACTGAGATTCCTATTTTCTATAAATACATAATAAGTATATTGTGCTAGTTTTTTTAAACAAAGGATTTGTGTGTATTTAAAAAAAATTTTAAGCTATTTCATTGGATCTCAGAGACTTCAGATGAAACCATTCAGCATGTGTTTATCAGTATGTCTGGTGGCCTAAGAGAATCACAGAACAATCCTGCCTTTGAAAGAAGGTGGTATGGAAGTTGGGTAACTCAGATTATCAGAATATAGACTTAGAAAGCACAATAAATACTAATTTCAGAACTGGGAGCAACAAAACTCCTTTTGTAGGAGAAAGGCAAAGACTACATAATAGCTAATGTACATAGATAAGGCATTCCTATGAATAATATTCGTTCCAGTATATGTGTTGGAAGTGATTTTAAACTGAATTTTTAGTAGATAACATTTTTTTTTTTTTAGTAGATAACATTTTAATTCAATTAGTAAAAAAAATTCTACATCTATAGTATTAGTATGTTTTAACTTTAAAAGGGAATAATATCAGGCCTCCCTGGTGGTGCAGGCAGTTGAGCGCAGAGCTGTGAAGCTGTCTGCACCTTCTGCAGTGCCAGTTCGATCCCCGCCTGCCTCAGAGCAATCCACATGGCGAGCAGACCTCTCCTGTCCCGCCCACTGCTCCCCTCAGCAGTGCATTTCGTCAGTCTGCCTGTTCTGTTCCCTGCTCTGTCTCTGGTGAATCCTCTCACCCTCCACACATCTGGCCTGCACCCTGGTTCTTATATAAATAAATAAATCTTTAAAAAAAAAGAGAGAGAGAGAATAATATCACATCCCTACAAATAAATTGCAGTAATTGAATAGTCAATTATAAGAGCCAACAAGAGCCAACAAGCAGCTAATTATAATTAGTCTAATTATAATTAGACTATATAATAATATAATATAAATATAATAATATATTTATATATTATATAATATATAATAATATAATATTTATAGTAATACAAATAGTCTAATTATAATTGACTATTTCCGATCTTATGTAGTTAATAATTTTGTACGAGGGCTGCTGTAACAATTATCATAAACTGAGTCACTAAAGAATAGGATGTTTACAATCAAATTTCATTGATTTACCATTTGCTGACAAAACTGTATAATTTGGGAAGTATAGAGTCACACCTCAATTTATGTCTTTCATATATATGCTTTACTCATCCAAAGTTGTAGTACCATCACACTATAATATTGACCCTCTCTATCTGTTTCCCCCAACCACTTTTCCCTCTATTAAACACCATATTTTTCAGAGTCTAAGAGAATAGAATTTTTTGTTGGTAGTTCCATGGGCTAAGAGTTGAAGATACCCATTGTCACATGACTTTCTCCTTATGTAGCTCTCTCTAAATTTTTACTTTTTATGAAGACCCCAGTCATAATGAGTTGGGCATCCATTCTAATCTCTGGTATGACCCCATCTTGATTAATTACAACTACCCCCACCCTATAGCCCAATAAAGTGTTTTTATTTTTTTTTTAATGAAGATTTATTTATTTATTTATACAAGCACTGGGTACAGTCAGAAGCGCGGGAGGGTGAGAGAATTCACCAGAGCCAGAGAGGGAGCAGAGCAGGCAGAAGGACCGAAGTACACTGCTGAGGGGAGCAGTGGGCAGCAGAGGAGGTCTGCGTGCCATGCGGGACCCTCCTCCGGTGGCCAGGGAGCAGCCGGGGATCGAACCGGTGCCGCACAGGCTGCGGGCAGCTTCACAACCCAGCGCTCAACCGCTACGCCACTGGGGAGGCCCAATAAAGTGTTTTTAAACATAAAAATATTTTTAAAAGATTTCACGATTTTTCCATTACATTTTAGGATACTATATTTGGCTCATCAGTATCTGTTAGTTCTCTTTGAAGCTTGAATTTGTAATCTCACATATTACTATATTATCCTTGAACCTTTATTTGCACAGTTGATAAACTTGCCTTCTGTCTTTTTCCAAGTGTTTGATAAAATATTCACCAGAATAAGAAAAATATATATTACCTGGTGGGAAAAGCTAATTTATAAACAAGTAGATTTTGCTATCTTGTGTTTTGACAAAGAAAGTTTTTTGAAGGAGTTAGGACTTTTAGCATGTGAATTTTTGAGGAACACAGGTCAACTCATGATACATAACCATTCTTGAAATATTGTGGAGGTAAATTTTGGAGCTTTGCAATCAAGTAAGTAATGTTAAGCACACAATGCCTCTTAAAAAGAAATTGTTTTAAAATTTTTTTTAATTATTTATGCTTGCAAGAGCTGGGGTATAGGCCAGAGGTGCCGGCCAGAGTGTGTGAGAGGATTCACCAGAGACAGAGGAGGGAGTCAAACAGGTGGATTGACTGAAATACACTGCTGAGGGGAGCAGTGGGCAAGAGAGGAGAGATCTGCTGCGCCATGTGGGTAGCTCCCTTGCTGGGTGTGCTGCAGTGGGTGGCGATAGCTTGATAGTGCTGAGACAACCCCTTCCGCCACCAGGGAGGGGAGGCCCTAAAGTAATTTTTTATGTAATTAATGCAGCAATTATTAATATAAAATTATTTAATATAATTATTTAATATAAAATGATTTAATATAAAATTATTGGTATATTTACTTCAGTTAAACCTAAAGCAAAGCATATAGCAAAAGAATTTTATTGTTACATTCATGTGTGTGGAAAAAGCAAACATTTCACTGAGTATTACTACAAGAAAAGTTATAATAAAAAAAAAAATCACCTTTGAATGTGACTGTATCAGTTCCCTTCTGAGCAGTGAATGAACTCAAATTTTAACTCTAACTAGTATTGTTGCCTAAAATTTATATTTTTGCTGTAGTATTCAATTTGTGTTATATTCCACCTCTAGTGGCTATGACCTTTGCTGTCTTCTTTTAATCCTACAATTTTGGAAACTTGGTTTACAGTCTTTTATAAGCTAATCAGATGTAGAATAGAGTCTGGAAACTAGGTATAATAGGATGTTTCTTGTACAATGGTAAATATAATAATCAAGGATGATTGGTTCCAAAAATGGCAAAACCAAGCTGAGGATATGGTTTGTAAGAGGTCTATCCTGGGAGCAGAATGTATTTTGTATATAGGAATATGATCACATTTAACCACAACCTTCCTCCTCTTTGGTCATTGATTAGTATGGGAGGTGGGGTGTAAATAATTTCACACATCTGTTACTCAGAAAGTGAGAAAATGGAAAAAGGTGAGATAATTACCCAGAATGAGAATAACCAGAAATTAAAACCAATTCGATCTAAAACAGACTTGAGAAAGAACAAGGTTGGAGGTATCACACTTCAGTTTCAGCCATTGTATGGGGACTTCCTCACACCAACAACCAATTTTTGGACATCAACAAGTTGTTCAAAACATCAGCTCAATTTTGATACCATCCGCCCCTGTCATATACCGAAAGTTTAGGTCAGTCTGCCAAGACCACTCTTTACTTTAGACCAGTCTCGAGCGCTGGTGATTACTTATGCTCTGACCAACCATTACAGATTAAAGGTTTCCATGATCCCCTTCTCAAACTTCAGGTGCCAGTCCCAAGCCCAGATTGTTAACTGCTTTTGGCCAAGAGGCAGTTAATCAGTGTCCTAGGACCCCCTCCTGGGGTTCATTTAATTTGCTAGGATGGCACACAACTCAAAAACCCACTTAGTGACTAGATCACTAGTTTTTCAAAAGGATATTATTGAGGAACAGTCAGATAGAAGAGATGCATAGGGCAAGGTATGGGGAAAAGGCATAAAGCTTCCATGCCCTCTCCAAGAGTGTGCTCCTTAAATCTCCACAGGTTAACCAACCCAGTAACTCTATGAAGCCCCTCCTTTTGGGTCTCAATGTAGGCTTCATTACATTGGCATGATTAATGAACCCATTGGACACTGGCCATTGAATTCAACCTCTAAAACATTTTTCCCCTTCCCAGAGATTAGGATTCTGAGGTACCCTCTGTTCATGTTGGTTTCCCAGGCAACAAGTCTCCATCCTCAGATGTTTCTCAAAAGTCACCTTCATTAACATAACAAGTGACACTTAACACTCTTTAACACTTGGGAAATTATACAACTTTTGGAATCTGTGAGCCAGGAACTGTGGATGAAGTGTAATTTATATGAAAAATGTATTTTGGTCATCTGGATGACAAATACTTATTTTTTATAAATCACAAAGGCATTATGCTAAGTGAAATAAGTCAGAGAAAGAAATGCTTATAATCTTGCTTATATGTGGAATCTTTTTTTTTTTTTTTAAAGATTTATTTATTTATTTATACAAGCACTGGGTACAGTCAGAAGCGCGGGAGGGTGAGAGAATTCACCAGAGCCAGAGCGGGGAGCAGAGCAGGCAGAAGGACAGAAGTACACTGCTGAGGGGAGCAGCGGGCTGCAGGAGAGGTCTGCGCGCCATGTGGGACCCTCGCCGGCGGCCGGGGATAGAACCGGTGCTGCAGAGGCTGCAGGCAGCTTCGCAGCCCAGCCCTCAACCGCTGCGCCACCAGGGGAGGCCCTATATGTGGAATCTTAAAACAAATACAAAACAAAAAAATCAGCTCAGATACAGAGAACTTTTTTTTTTTTTTTTTTTTGCTGGAAGGGTGGGGAGTAGAAGGGGGACAGGACGAGAACTAAAATAAGTAATAATGTACAGCATAACTAGTTTAAAATGCTGTATTGCATATTTGAAAGTTCTTGAGAGTGTAGATCTTTGAAGTTCTTGTCACAGGAAAAAAACTTTCGTTATTTATGTATGGTGATGGATTTGTCTTTTTTCTTTTCAGCTACAAGAAAATCAGGATGAAATTGAAAATATGATGAACTCTATTTTTAAGGGTATATTTGTTCATAGATACCGGTAAGAGATTTTAAAATCATGTGGAAGATTTTTAACTTAAATCATGTGTTGCTTTTTTGTAGTTATAGGTAATTATAAAGATATAAAAGATTGTTTTGTTTTCTGGAAAACAGTTTTGGCTATAAAAGCAAAGTAAATGTAGAGGAAACTACCATTCCCACTTTCTTAGAAATTCATAACATACTCCATCAGAGGAATTCTGTATACTTGGATGTGTAATAATGGAATATTAATGATAGCATTAAGTTAATGTAACTTTAAGAAAATGTGCTTGCTGTATATTTGAAAAAAATTAAATACCCTACATTTTGCACTGTGGTCCTCATCTTGTTCTGTGTAGCGGGCAGGAATGGGCACAGTGCAGGTTTTCTATGATGCCAGCAGACGAGTGAAGGAGGAATCCTGGAGCCCTCAGTGGCTTTTGCCGGCTTTTATTGGGATATATCAGGTACACAGCAGGCAGGGGTGCTGGGGGGCCAGGAGACTGGCAGGCCTCACATACCCCAGCAAGTCTTCACTCTGTCTGGGCTCTCCGGCATTCTCTCTGCTTCTCCTGTGATTCTGCTCTCTGCTCTTCCATTCATTCTGCTTCTGCTGGCGTCTCTGTGACGCCGCCCTTATAGGCCCCTTCTTAGCACAGGTGAATCCCATCTACTTATGCCCACACCCTACTGCAGGTGCTGGCCATCAGGCATGCATTCGGGACCACAGGGTTCCGTCATCTATCCTAATGGCGGGAGAGCAGAAAAGCCTAATACTTTACTTACCCTACACAAATGTAACAAAACACCTTTTAGAAATATCTCTTTGAGGATATGAGAAGAGTAGACTGAAGGGGGCACCTCTGCAGATTGATAGAAGACCTCTGTATCAATTATACTCAAAAGTAGAAGCAAAATATTTTTGTCATGCTTCTTGCATATTGTTTGTCTATCCATGAAACCTGTGACGTTTTAAAATACTAACTAGATTATTAAAGACCATATTCCCAAAGAATTGATCAATCATATACATAACACTTGTTTCTTTCTGTTTACTAGGTATGATATAGTATGTTTAGAATCATTTTTTAAAATAAAAAATACATCTTTAATATTTTAATGTAAATATTGTGGTTTTATTCAAACTATAAAAATATCTATTGAAATAGGGTCAAGGCCTTTACTTTATGTATGAGGTTTCTAATTGGGTTTCACATCTTTCTTGCATAAACAACACATACAATGAATTATTGATAAATTTGGCTTGCTATATCTGCTATGCAGTCTTTTTTAATTGCAGATATAGAGGTATAAGGAGTATAATTAGTGTAAAATGAATTGCACATAGAAATACATAATTTGATTCTTGACATCTTATATGCTTATAAAAACACCACAATCAAGATAATGAATATATCCATCATGCTCAAAAGTTTTCACATTCTACTTTGTAATTGCTCATTACTTTCACCCACTCCCATCTTCTAACAGTCATTAATCTGCTAACTGATTGTTTACTAGAATTTTACAGAATCGAATCATATAGTACATACCCCTGATTTTTATTATTGTTATTTTAGTCTGGCTTCTTTGCTAAGCAATATTAGGGTCTTTTATCAAGACTGTTTACTGTAAATATCTCAACACATACCCTTTGTCAGGTTGATAAAGTTTCCTTTACTTATTTTCTTAGTTTTCAAAGGAAAACTAAGGAATGGAAATAGATGTTGTTGAATTTTTAAAATGTTTTTCTACAGCTTTTGAGATTATGCATTTTTTTCTTTTAAAAATGTTATTGTGGTGAATTAAATAGGTTGACTTTAAAATGTTAATTTGAAATTCCTGGAATGAGAATTTCACTCACAAAGTCATGGCATTTTATTATTTTTATATATTGTTGACTATAATCTACTGAAATTTTCTTTAGAATTTTTCATCTTTTGCAAGTGGGATATGTGATTTTTTTTTTTACTTTATTTCATTGACTGACTGCTTTTGGTACCAGAGTAATGCTGATAGAATGAGTTGCAGTATATTCTGCCTTCTTTAATTTTCTGGAGGAGTTTTAATAGAATTGGTATGGTTCTTCAGATGCTAATTATACCATTAGGGCCTTGAGTTTTCCTTGTAAGGATGTATTTGATTTTATATTAAATTTCTTAGGCAACAAGAAGCTCCCAAGAAAATGATATATTCATCTAAGTTGTTCAACAAGTATCAGCAATAAGTGTAAAGTTATTCAAAATATTGGCATTTTAACACATTTGTCTGTCTTGAGTGTATTGATTTTTCTTAAAAAATGAGCAGAAGTCCCACTGCCCACCTGTGACTATTCAGGTGCTTCCTTTTACCAACTCTCTCCTCAGCAGGGCAGCAGCCTCCCTGCCTGCCTGTGACCTCTATCATGCCAGGACTTCTGTTCACTGACCTCCCTCAGCGGAGGCAGCTCTCCTCAAGGCCGCCCACCTGCAACCATGCAGGCCTCTCTTGGCAAACCAGTCCCTTTGGAGCAACTCTTCCTGCTCGCTTATATCTATACAAGCATCCTTTATTCTTCTGTCCCTTTTCCTAATAAACCTATTCTTTAAATATTTAAAAAATAAAAATGAGCTTTTGGTTACATTGAACTACTCTTGCTTTTTGCTTTCACTGAATTCTGCTCTTTTATCATTTCATTTGTTCTGCATTCTGTGGGTTTCACTTCTGCTCCTCAGTTTCTCAAATGGAAACTGAGGTCATTGATTTGAAGCCTTTATTTACTCGTATAGTAATTACTCTTATAATGTTATCTCTTAGCTCTGTCTCCTAAATTTGCATATATTATATCTTCAGATACTTTTAAATTTCATTTTTAACTTGTTTCTTTGACCTTAGTTTATTTAGAGGGTGGCATTTAGTTTGCAAATATCCAGAACTCTGAAGATAACTTTGTTACTGGTTTCTAATACATTTCTCTTACAGGCAGTCAGCCTAATTTCAATGTTTTAATTGCTTTTAAATTCATTGAGATTTGTTTATGACTCAGGATACGGTCCAGTCTACATAAATTTTCTGTTTATTCAGGAAAAGAAAGCTTTCATTTTTATGTGAGTTAGGTCAAAATTGGTTGATAATGGGCTTCAAGTTTTTTCTCTCTCCTCTCTTATCTCTTTGTTTGTTCTAACAATTGTTGACAGATATTTTGCCAGAGTACTTTTTATACTCTTGGTACCAATCCATTATCACACAAATGGCTTGCAGTTATTACTTTCCCAGCCTGTAGCTTTCTTTTCATTTTCTTAATAATGCCTTTTGAAGAGCAGCAATTTTCAATTTGAGTGATGTCATTTATCACTTTTTCCTGTATGGTAATGCTTTCTATGTCATATCTCAGAATAGTTTACTTAACCCAAAATTTCTGTTTTATTCTTGAAGTTTAATCATTCCAGTGAAGGTATACGAGTCATTTTAAAAGTTAGGATATGAGGATGTAAGTCTACTTTTTATAATATCAGTACTCAGTTGTTCGAGCACCATTTATCTAAAGATTGTCTTCTGCAATTGAATTGCAATGACTCTTTTCTTGCAAATTAAATGACAAAAATGCAGTTTTACTTTAGAATCTTCTAGTTTGTCTATCATTACACTCAAACACCCATTTGATTATAGTAGCTATAAAGTATTTTTAAATAAGTTTTGAGTTTTTGATAAGTTTAAAGGATACCATGTGATAATATGATACACATTTATATTATGATGTGTCAAAGTAGGTTTAGTTGGTTAATCAACACCCCCATTACCATAATAGTAATTACCTGTTTTTTGTGCATAGTGTTAAGATATACTCTAAGTAACTTTCAAGCATGTGATAACAGTCATCAACTGTAGTCATCAAGCTGTACATTAGATCCCTAGAACTTAGTCATCTTATAACTCACTGTTTCTACTCTTTGACCAACATTTCCCATTTCCCCAACCCTTTTACCTCTGGAAGCCACCAATTTTATTCTGTTTCTATGAGTTTGACTTTTACTCATTTCCACAAATAAGTGAGAACATACAGTATTTGTCTTTTAGTGTAAGTTTTAAAAAGTAGGTAGTATTCATTACGTTCTCCCTACTATGTTCTTTTTCACAGTTGTGACTGTTGAGTTTTATAAATTTTGATCTCAGCTTGTCAATTTTTAACACAAGCTTCTCCAATTTTGATGGGAAATACAATGAATCTGAAATAATTTGGAAATAATTGTCCTCTTAACATAAATATTGGATCCTTCTAATCAGTATAAATTATTTTTTTTTAATTAGATAATAAATTTTATTATATTCCCCATATAATTGCAGCGCCCCCATTCTGACCCCAATCCCTCCCCTCCCGCCCCTGCCCCCCTAAAAGTGTCTCTGGTTCATAGTTTTTGTTGATTTTGATTTTCACTTTCTTATAGTTATTCATTCTCCTGGTCCCTTATTTAAGTTTTCTAGATTCCTGCTATGAGTGAGACCATCCGGTATTTTTCTTTTTCTTTTTGGCTTATTTCGCTGAGCATGATCCCTTCCAGCGCCATCCATGTTGCTGCAAATTGCATGTGTTTATCTTTTTTGAATGCTGAGTAATATTCCATGGTATATATGTACCACATCTTCTTGATCCAGTCATCGATTTTTGGGCATTTGGGTTGTTTCCAAAGCTTAGCTATTGTAAACAGTGCTGCTATAAACATAGGGGTGCAGGTGTTCTTTGGAATTGATGTTTCTGTGTCCTTTGGGTAAATACCTAGGAGTGGAATTGCTGGATCATATGGAAGCTCTATGTTTAGTAGGTCCAGAAATCTCCACACAGCTTTCCACAGTGGTTGGACCAGTTTGCACTCCCACCAACAGTGCAGAAGAGTTCCTTTTTCTCCACACCCTCGCCAACATTTGTTGTTGCTAGTTTTTTTAATATGTGCCATTCTCACTGGTGTAAGATGGTATCTCATGGTAGTTTTGATTTGCATTTCCCTGATGACAAGTGATGTTGAACATTTTTCATATGCCTGTTGGCCATTTGCATTTCCTCTTCAGAGAAGTTTCTTTTTAGCTCTTCTGCCCATTTTTTGACTGGATTATTTTCTTTGTTGTTGTTGAGTCTCATCAGCTCTTTGCAGATTTTTGTGATCAGTCCTTTATCATTAGTGTTGGGTGCAAAAATGTTCTCCCAGTTGGTGGGGTTTCTCTTTGTTTTTGTTATTGTCTCTTTTGCTGTGCAGAAGCTCTTTAATTTGATGTAGTCCCAGCTGTTTATCTTCGCCTTCACTATCACTGCTTTGGGTGATGTGTCTGTAAAGATGTCTTTGATGTGCAAATCACGTAGTGTTTCGCCTATATTTCCTTCTATGTATTTTATGGTTTCAGGTCTTATGTCTAATTCTTTAATCCATTTTGAGTTGATTTTTGTGTATGGTGTGAGGTAGTGGTCAAGCTTCATTCTTTTGCATGTAGCGACCCAGTTTTCCCAGCACCATTTATTGAACAAACTTTCTTTGCTCCAATGCATAGTCTTTGCTCCTTTGTCGAAGATTAGTTGACCATAAATATGTGGGTTTATCTCTGGATTTTCTATTCGATTCCATTGGTCTGTATGTCTGTTCTTGTTCCAATACCATGCAGTTTTGATGATTATGGCTTTGTAGTATAGTTTGAAGTCTGGGAGTGTGATGCCTCCATTCCCTTCTTTTTTTTTCAGGAGAGCTTTGGCTATTCGGGGTTTTTTGTGATTCCATATGAATTTCATCAATAATTGTTCTATTTCTTTGAAGAATGACATTGAAATTTTGATTGGAATAGCATTGAATCTGTATATTGCTTTTGGAAGGATGGCCATTTTAATAATGTTTATTCTTCCAATCCATGAGCAGGGGATGTCTTTCCATTTCTTTGTGTCTTCTTCTATTTCTTTTAACAGTGTTTTATAGTTTTCTTTGTATAGGTCCTTTACCTCTTTTGTTACATTTATTCCCAAATATTTGATTTTTTTTGCTTCAATAACGAAAGGGATGGTTTTTTTGATTTCTTCTTCTTCAGATTTATTGTTTGTGTATAGGAAGGCTACTGACTTTTGCGTGTTGATTTTGTATCCTGCCACTTTACTGAACTGATTAATGAGTTGAATTAGCTTTTCTGTGGAGTTTTTGGGGTTCTCTATGTATAATATCATATCGTCTGCAAATAGTGAAAGTTTGACTTCTTCTTTTCCTATTTGGATTCCTTGGATGTCTTTCTCTTGTCTTATTGCTCTGGCTAGGACTTCCAGTATTATATTGAAAAGCAGTGGTGAGAGTGGACATCCTTGTCTTGTTCCAGATCTTAATGGAATTGCTTTCAGCTTTTCACCATTGAGAATGATACTCTAATCAGTATAAATTATATTGACTTATTTAGCCTTTAATTTCTTTTAGCGGCTTTTATGATTTTAGTATACAAGTCTTATACAACTTTTGTTAAATTTGTTTTCATTTTTATGCTGTTGTAAAATGAAATTGTTTTCTTAATTTCTGTCCTAGGCTTTCCCTTTGTTTAATATATAAAAGTACAATTAAAAAATACATATTTTAAATTCTGGCAAAATTATAAAATACTTTCATAAATTGTGTAGTTTTAGAGACTTTCGTATGTTTATAAAATTGATTCCTTAGAATTTTCTATATAGCGAATCCTGTCATCTGTAAATACAGTTTTAGTTTTTACTTTCTATGTCTTTAGCTTCTTTTTATGTTTTAGTATACTGGCCAGAACCTCCAGTACAATAGTAAATGTGGTAAGAGAGGACAGCTTTGCCTTTGTTCTTTATCTTTAGGAGAAAGCAGTCTGTCTTTCAGATTAAGTATGATGTTTGCTGTAACTTTTATGTTGATAATCTCTAGTAAAAGAAGGAAAATTCCCTTCGAGCCTAATTGGTTGGATGTTGTTATTTTGGTTGATTAAACAAATTCTATTTTAATTGAGGTGATAATATAGATACTATATATTAGTACTTAACTGATTTTCAGTTACTAGATCAGTCTTGCATTCTGGGAAAAGTTACACATGGTCAGTCTGTATAATCATTTTGATATGTTTCTGGATTAAGTCTACTAATATTTTGTTAAGAATTTTTGTGTTTACTTTCCAAAGATATACTATTAATTTTATAGAATACACTGGAAAAGTGTTCCCTCCTACTCTAGTTTTGAAAGAGTTGTGAAACTTTGTTCTGTATATACAGTCATGCATTGCTTAATGATGGGAGAATTGTTTTGAGAAATGTATCTTATTGTGCAAATACTTACACAAATACAGATGGTATCATATACACCCAATTATATATAGGGACCAATGCTATATAAGTAGTCTGCTGTTGACCAAAGTCATTTGATAGAATTTAATCAGGGAAATTCTTTATGCCTGTGTTTTCTTTGTGTGACAATTTTGAATTACTAATTCAGTTTGTTTACCCTAAATTTTACTTCTTATTGATTCATTATGGTAACTTGTGTCTTTTAGGAGACATGTTCATTTCATGTATATTGCAAATTTGCTGGCATAATGCTATTTATAATATTTCCTTATAAACTTTTTCATTTTTGTAGGATTGGTAGTGATGCCTCCTTATTCATCTTGATTTTGTAATTTCTGTCTTTTCTTTGTCTTAAATCACTCTAGTAAAGATTTATCAGTTTTATTGAGTCTCTTGAAGAAAAACCTTTTGGTTTCGTTGGCTTACTTCCTCCCTCAACCCCTCCCCTGAATTTTTGTTTTCATTTAGTACAAAATGTTTGCTTACATTTACCTGTGATTTCTTCTTTGACTCGTGGGTTATTGAGTCTTTTGTTTAATTTTGAAATATTTGGATGTTTTCAAAAAAAATTTATGTTGTTCTAACCTCGTTGCAATTAGTCATAATTTGAGGAATTTCCATAATTTTAAATTCTGTGGGACTTGTATTTTTTTCCCAAGCAATTGGATTTTCAAAAAAAATATTCCATGTGCATGTTAAAAAATGTTCTGCTATTTTTTAAATCTTCCTATCCTTTCTATCACTATGAAATATCCCATTCCTGTATTTTTTTTTTAAATTAAAGTCTTTTTGTGTGATAATATACCTCTCTAACGTCTTTATGGTACATTTTCCATGGCATATATTTTTTGTCATCCTTTCACTTTCACCTTATTTATGTCTCTTGATATCATGCATGTCTCTTAAAAAGTCTACAATTGCGTTGTGTTTTACCCAGTTTAACACTGTTAATTTCTTTATGGTTGCTCTAGGGATTACAGAGTGAGGCAGAAGCTAACAGAAACTACATCCTATTAACATAACAATTTTATTAAAAACAGCTGTTTTGTCATATATATTCTGTCTATATTTGTTATTTTTTTAATTGTAATTTTGTTTTTATATTCCCCATACAATTGCAACCCACATATTTTGACCCCAATTTCTCCTTTCCCCGACCCCCACCCCCGATAGAGTGTCTCTGGTTCATAGTTGTTTGTTGATTTTGATTTTTACTTCTTATAGTTATTCTTTTTCCTGGTCTATTACTTAAGTTTTCTAGATTCCTGCTATGAGTGAGACCATATGGTATTTTTCTTTTTCTTTCTGGCTTATTTCGCTGAGCACGATCCCTTCCAGCGCCATCCATGTTGCTGCAAATTGCATGTGTTTATCTTTTTTGAGTGCTGAGTAATATTCCATGGTGTATATGGACCACATCTTCTTGATCCAGTCATCTATTTTTGGGCATTTGGGTTGTTTCCAAAGCTTAGCTATTGTAAACAGTGCTGCTATAAACATAGGGGTGCAGGTGTTCTTTGGAATTGATGTTTCTGTGTCCTTTGGGTAAATACCTAGGAGTGGAATTGCTGGATCATATGGAAGCTCTATGTTTAGTAGGTTAAGAAATCTCCACACAGCTCTCCGTAGTGGTTGGACCAATTTGCACTCCCACCAGCAGTGCAGGAGAGTTCCTTTTTCTCCACAACCTCGCCAACATTTGTTGTTGCTAGTTTTTTTAATATGTGCCATTCTCACTGGTGTCACATGGTATCTCATTGTAGTTTTGATTTGCATTTCCCTGATTACAAGTGATGTTGAACATTTTTTCATATGCCTGTTGGCCATTTGCATTTCCTTTTCAGAGAAGTTTCTTTTTAGCTCTTCTGCCCATTTTTTGACAGGATTATTTTCTTTGTTGTTGTTGAGTCTCATCAGCTCTTTGCAGATTTTTGTGATCAGTCCTTTATCATTAGTGTTGTGTGCAAAAATGTTCTCCCAGTCGGTGGGGTTTCTCTTTGTTTTGGTTATTGTCTCTTTTGCTGTGCAGAAGCTCTTCAATTTGATGTAGTCCCATCTGTTTATCTTTGCTTCACTATCACTACTTTGGGTGATGTGTCTGTAAAGATGTCTTTGATGTGCATATCATGTAGTGTTTCGCCTATATTTCCTTCTGTGTATTTTATGGTTTCAGGTCTTATGTCTAGTTCTTTACACAAATACCAACTCTATATTTGTTATTAACCCAACAATACCATGTTAACCATTATTAGTATATAAACATCTTACTAGTTTTATTTATTTTTTTAAAATCATATTTTAATAAAATTAAGAGCACTAAAGAAGTATGTATATTCTTTTTGTAATTGCTCTTCTGTTAAATTTCTGGCCCCCTTCCTTTACTCTATGAAACACATTGTCATTCCCTTACACATTATGGGTTTTTATTTTTTCCCCTTTTTTTTTTTTTTAGCTTTCTACAATTTATTATGTGTCTTGTTGTCCACCTCTTTATGTTTATCCTAAGTTTTTGTTGACTTTCTTGAAACCTATATATTACTGCTTTTCATCAGATATCAAGAACTTTTAATCATTGACTCTTCAAATACTTTTCCCCCATTTCTCTCTTTCATGTGCTAATATACATGATATTGTTCCATAGGCTTCTGAAGCTCTCTGGTTTTCTTCAGGGTTGGTTTTTTCTTTTTTAATATCTTTTCAATAATATCTATTTATGTAACTTTAGGTTAACTGTTTCTTCAGTCAGTTCAAATATACTGCTAAGATCATATGAATTTCAGATTATTAAAATTTTACTTTTTAGTTAATTGTATTTTTTTAAGTTTCTATTTCCTTATCATGATACATTGTTGGTTATGTCTTTGTTGCCAGGTTCTCATTTAGTTCTTTTTATATGGTTTATTTAATTCTTTGATTATTTTACTGGTTCTACTTTCAGATCTTTTCTTATATATTTCTCTAGTAGTAAGTTTTTTTTGTGTTTGTTAAACATTTTAATCTACATAACTATTTTAAATAAAATACATATTTACTAATATACAAATTATTTGATAAAAGATACATGCTTCAGATGGTAAATGTAGAAACCAAACAAGTGTTTAATAAATTAATTTACCATTGATACTGTTTTTAATCTGCTCAAGAATTCCATTAATAGAATATTTGGGAGTAGTGCAGAGTAGCAGATAGCCCTGTTACCTACTATGTCTTTACAAATAATTATGCAATGCCTTTCTCTATATCTTTTCACCAATGAAAAATAGAATAAAAATGAGATGAAAGTTTTTCTGTTTTTTTATTACTACATTTCTAATGTATTTTAAATAACTGGTCATCCTGAAATAATTAAAAATTTGTTTTATTTAATTAGCAAACAGAAGAACTTCGGCTTTTCACATGTGCACTGAAAACATTATTGCCGCTTACAAACCTTCCTTGACCCTTTCTACCTTTCTGCTCTCCATCATCATTTTGCTTACATCTATGTTTCCTGTTCTGACCTTTACTAACATTTACCGCTTTCTAAGATACTTATTTTAATCACCTTTTTGTAAGCTATGATCTTTACTCTCAGGTTCTTATTCGTAGTCTAATGCAGTATTACTTCTCAGTGACTCCTTCAACTCTTTTTTTTTTCTCCCTTAGGCTTTTTTTTTTTTTTTTTTTTAATTCTGTTTTGGGAAATGTAATTTTTTAAAGTCAAATATTAGTGACAAAACTGACAGAGGCATAAATTCATTGTGCGCTACAATTTAGATAGTAGGCCTTCTTTTAAAATCTTTTTTTTTCCTTTTTTTTTTAAGATTTATTTATTTATTCGTCTATTTATTTATTTATACAAGCACTGGGTACAGTCAGAAGCACGGGAGGGTGAGAGAATTCACCAGAGCCAGAGCGGGGAGCAGAGCAGGCAGAAGGACCGAAGTACACTGCTGAGGGGAGCAGAGGGCGGCAGGAGAGGTCTGCGCGCCATGTGGGACCCTCCTCTGGTGGCCGGGGAGCAGCCGGGGATCGAACTGGCGCTGCAGAGGTTGCGGGCAGCTTCGCAACCCAGCGCTCAACCGCTGCGCCACCGGGGAGGCCCCCTAGTAGACCTTCTTGGCATCTGTAATTATTTTTGAATCCAGAACTCTCTTGAGATTCCTTTTACATGAAAGATAATTTTAAGCATCAAAACATCTAGGTTAGACACAAATCAGTCTCCAAAGTTTATGTTGCAGTCATACTAATTCAATGCACTTGCTTATTGGGAAACAGTGTGAGAAGCATTTAATTTAAAATCACCTGGGTTCAATTTCATTTTGTTATAAGCAGGAAATATTCTTAATTCCACCTTCCAGTAAAGTAATCAAAAATAAAAACTTTAGATCTTAAAGGGTCATTTCTCCCCAAAGAAGTCTTCTGACTGAAGTTTAGCAAATTAGGTAAGTTTTTTCATAGGAATGAATGTAATCATTTATATTGTAAAATAAAGGTATAATAAAGAATTGTCCCAGTATTATTCTTTTCTATCTTTTTTTCTTCTTTGATTTCTCAAGTAAAGTATATCCTCACTTTTTCAGTTGTTCATTTTAAGGCTTCTGTAATTAGTCTATCTTATGATCTTTCTTTTATTGCTAACTTCCTTGTCCCCTACTTTAATCCTTTCTTTAGAAGCTTCTAAATACCTGAAACTGACCATTACTAAGTGAGGCCATTGGCAGTAAAGATTAAGGTGTAAAAAAATATTTAATATGACAACCAAGGATTGGAGGACTCATAGGTATGAGAGAAAAATCTGTGTATTAAAAAAATGTTTTAATCAAATCAGAGAATATTTGGAAATATACTGCATTTCCATTTTGTACTTCATTTTCTTAAATGGAATATAAGGTCCTAAAGGGTAAGAATGCTTTATCTGGCAATAAGAGGATATGACAGGAAGCATGAAAGAGCTCAGACTTCACTAGAACTTGGAAGAATAGTCAATGTAGGTAATCAGAATATAATACTTTTTAGATATAGGATGACCTAAGATAATAGAAATGCTGACGTACTGGAGCTGTTCGGACTAGGGAACAATTCATTTATTAACTGCAGTAAAGGTAGGTTATGGCTAGATTGGTAATAGTCTTTAATGATAATAAAAACTAACCAGCTATGACAACTATAGGCAATAATAATAATTATGGTGGTGATGATGATGAAAACTAATGATATTGGTTATCTTTTGGCATGTAATAAATTATGCCAAAACTTGGCAATGTAAAACAAGTGTCTGTTGTCTCAGTTTCTATAAAGTTGGGAGCAAGTTAGATCGTTCTGATTTAACTTATCTCATCAGATTGCAAACACGACTTGCTTGAGGCTGTAGTTATTTAGAGGCTTGATTGGATTTGGAAATAACTGCTTCTAATAAGGTTTTCTCACATGGCTTGTGGCAGAAGACACCAGTTACTCACAACGTGGCGTTCTCTATACAGTAGCTAGATTGTTCTTAAGACATGGAAGTTGATTTTCTTCAGAGAGAATCATAGAAGAGAGAAAGAACAAAGTAGTAATTACAATAACCTTATTGGTCTGTTTGTCAAAATTTGTCATTTTGAGCACATTGTTAAGAACAAGTTGTTGAGTACATTCATACTCAAGTGGAATTTGTCTTCACTAAAGGGAATATTAAAGAATTTATGGACGTATTTTAAAACTACCACACATGAGGTGTAATTTGACCATATAATGTAATTATAGACTGTAATTACATGTGGTGAATGGTTAATCTAGCAGGGTGGTATCCTCAAGCAAAATGAAATGGAATTTAGAAGCCAAATAAATCTCTTAGGTACTTCTAATAGCAGAATCAGCTGTCTGATTTTTTTAATTAAGTGGGAAGCATTATACTGGTCAAAAGGTGATAAGTACTAGGAATCCAAGAAGATAAATTGTATCAAATATTGGTAGAGCATGCAGAAAGGAGCTGTGTTCCAAGGATACAAGCTTGTCTAGTAGGTGGGACAAAAAGGCATTAGAAATTAGGGATAGATACAGCGATGATAATACAAAAAAGAGATGGTTCTATGAAAAAGGATTTTTGAACAAAATTTCCTTACTGTAATCTTATCCCTTTGTATTTTCTATTCTTGCTAATTAACTACCTCAGTATCAGTGGTAATGGTAATTAATACCAGTGATAATGAATGGAAGAATGATTGAGTTATATATGTATGTAGTTACATATTAATCACTGAAGACATTACCATACCTATTCATTTTGTTCTCAGCCTGCTTCCTTAAGATTATTTGTTGTTGTTAGGACTGATTTTTATAGGTGTAATTGTAATATAGCAAATAGTAAGTATAATGTATCTCTGGGTGATGACTGGCTTACTTGTAGTACTAAGAGAACTAAAATAATGATTCGGGTCTTATGGTTGTATTTTAGTTTTTAAGGGGGCAATTTATTTATTTATTGCTGTTATCATTTGCTTTTATTTAGACAGTTCAGTAGAAGAAATAAGTATATGAACCTACTATTCATAGAGATGGAAATTTATATTTAATAGTAGAATAATAACAAGTATCTTGCAAGGATATGAAGCACTAATTTTTGGAGAAAACAGTTAATATTTAATAATGCTAAATGTATACATTCCTTCTCACCTAGTAATTTCACCTCTGAGTATGAAAACAGTGTCTTACAGACTTAGTTGATGATGTCCTTCATCATCATGCTTTTTTGGCCATATTTCATGTGAAGCATTTTGCTATTTCCTATCCTAAATATGTCTGTGTTTTTGTTGCCACTCACTAAATTTATTTCATAATGTGTCAGTAGATAGTGATGTACTCTTTGAAAAATACAGCCCTGGGGAAACTCACACAAGTGCACAGGACATCAAAAAGAATCTTCCTTGTTAATAATAGCAAGAACCTGGGATCAGTCTTAATGTCTGCCAGTGAGAGAATGTGTAAATACTTTGTGATAAATTTATAAAAAGAAACATTGAACATGAGTCACTTAATATGTTGGAGCTATATAAACAATGTAAAAATTGCAAAACATGATTTGTGGAAAAAACAATCTGAGAGAGTATCAGCAGGATATTGTATCAAGTTTCAGAATATGAAAAACAACACATAGACAGTTAAAGCATAAAGATGCAAATGAGAATGATCATCTTTGCATCAAGTATAGTCATTTACTTGGGGAGTTAGATGGATCTAAAATGTATATACGGTATTTCAGTGGTAATACTTATAACTGAGTAGTCGATACACATATATTGGCCTCTAAGTGTCAGTTGTTTTCATACTTAGGAAGGAAAGAACTGTCCTTCAGTCATTTATGTTCACTATTTAAAGGTGTAAGAACATCCTTTCACAATTGTGGTAAAACTACTATTTATACTGTATTGTTAATAAATGTCTAAATTGATGGTAACAGATTATAATTGTGAACATTTTTTATAAAGGTGAATATTGTGAATAGTGGAATGGATAAGTTTTTTTTACTCGAATTAAGTGATTTCATTCTCAATAACTCTTTGACCTCTAGAGGCAGTTATTATCACTATTTTACAAATAAGGAAAGCTAAGAAAGAGGGACGTAACTAACCTGAAGTCACAGAGCTAGAAATAGCATTTATGATTTGAAGTCAGGATTACTTGTTGCATAGCCTATACCATTTAGCCTTTATGCTATGGAATCTCTTCATGACAAAATGTTATTAACCAGAAGCAAAACATACTAAAACTAAAATGACTGGTAATATGGCTGAAAGAGAAAGTTTTTCACATTTTTATTCATAAACAATCCTGGGACTTAGATGGAATAAGATTTATTAGAGTAGAGAATGAAATGATAGAGTACTAGCACCATTTTCTCACAAAAGAGAAACAGAGGAAAACTCTTAAAATAACTCTAAAATTCTAGCTAATTATCACTACTATTCAAGCTAATTCTGCATTAATTAATTGACACAGTATTGTCATTTGTATATTGGAGAATTTAAATTTACCTAAAATTTTCATTACATGTTAAATCATAAATCTTGAAGATTGTTCTATAGCAGAAAATTTATTATATTTAATATGATTTTTTAGTAGCTAGAGGTAATAATCTGTTGAAAGATAAGGTCAGTATATTTACTTCGTGTTTTTTTGGGTTTTATATTGTAGAAGGAAAATCATACCGAGGGGTTATAGTGGATGCTTATAGTGAGGTGAAAAGCTAAATGGGTGTGAAGCCAGAAACACCTGGCTTTTGATTTTGTTCTGCCTCAGCCTCATGCTATAAGTCACCGAGTTTTTTCCCATTTTAATGAAATGTGAATTCTTCTGTGTGTGATTTTTAAGGTTTTGGGTTTGGTTAAACTATTGTATATTTTTAGATAATTTTTTTAAGCTTTTGCCTCATTGATAATTTCTGTTTTGGTCATAAAACTTATTTTCTTATAATTCATTAAATGTGTGCTAGTTTATAAAGATTCATAATTATTAAAAGGAAATTTTTTGAATTTGCCATTTTTCTGTATTTGGGTGCTGGCATTCTACTTTCCTCAGGATATTCAGCATATTTGTGGGTTCCATATTAGTTGGAAGCCTTCAGAAAACTCAAATGCCATTCCTGGCTTAGTGAAAATAGAGCATTTGAGTCAAAATAAGATGATTTCTAAAAGGATTTATTGTTTTTAGTTTGATATTAGTAGTTTTTATTTTAAAGAACCCATTAAAAATATTCAAATGGCAGGCCTTTAAGAATGCCTACATAAATATATTGTTAGTAATAATATGTTTATTACTTACCTAAAATTTGTATGTAGTACATTCCAGCTTTGGAAGCAAAAATTTGTCTCTCTTTCTTTTCTCCTCTAGTGATGCTATTGCTGAGATTAGAGCCATTTGTATTGAAGAAATTGGAGTATGGATGAAAATGTATAGTGATGCCTTCCTAAATGACAGTTACCTAAAATATGTTGGCTGGACTCTTCATGACAGAGTAAGTTTCTGTGTTCTAGATTTTGATAAGACAATGTGCTTGTCTAAATACTAGAGTGCTAAGAATCAAAATAGCATAGTTGGTTTTTCAAAAGCTGTGATAATATGGAAATTAAGATTATACAATGGAATAACTGTTGCTTGACCGTCATGCTGAAGTATGAGACATTGGCTCCTGTCTAAAGACTCTGTTTTACTTAGATGTAATGAAATCTTAAATCAAGATTACAACATACCACATCTAAAGTTTTAAGAGAATATAATATCCAAAGAAGCTAATACAACCTTTTTCTAGTTTCAAATCAAAAGTGAATCCTTTTTTCTATTTATTATATAAAAATTAAGTAAGCTTCTTATTTCAAATTCTCTAAGGTCATATAGTGTTTTGAATTGAATAAATGTATTGGATTCTAAAATATTTGACATAAATGTCTAAACCTACCTCCTTAGATAAAGCTTTCAAAGAAATCTATTAAGTCATGAGTATTTTTCCAAATTACCAGGAAATGATAAATTATCAGAATTTTTATGTTGAATGACATGACATTCTATAACTTCAACTGTTAACTTTTTACAAATATGGAAATCTTAGAACAATGTGTTTGGAATTGATGACCCCATAATTTGAATTGCTAAATGTATCATAGATATTAGAAGGTATTTTATTTTTTGATGCAATTATATTCTTAGATTTCTAAGATAAATTTGGTAATATTTTAAGACTTACTTTCTGTATCTGACTGTTACTACTCTGTAGAGAATTTCTTTCTTAAATAACATTATGCTAAGCATTAGGGATATTTTGAAAATCTCAGAATTGCATACATCATAATAAGATGTTTTAAAGGTCACTTTTCTGTAGGAGAGAGTTTGGAGTATACAGAGAACATCTAAAATTTAGTTATTCTACTTCACAGTTACTAGTATTTGATTGATAATCAAAAGGGATTCTTTGACCTCATTTAAAGGAATCCAGTTAACAAGGAGTGACTTTTTTCTTGAATATTCAGTCTTCCCTAGCATTCAAACTATTTTCTCTAAACTAATACACTCCAAAGTCGAGTTTATGTTTTCTTTGTCTTATCCTCATGTGGGTTTGGGCATTTTCACATATGAGTTTCATCTCAGGTTTATTCAATTAAATTTTACTTCAGTGTGAGAGGGTTTAGAATTATACTGCTGTTATAGACTATTATGCAAATTAATTCCAGCAAGACAAACATTTTAGTAGAATAAATTTAAGGTCTTAACATTTTTATCTTCCATCACCATCCCTTATCACTTCCTCCCCCTACCTCTTTAGTAGCATTTTCTGCATTTACAGTTATGGTTTCAGCAGAATTTATACATCACCAAAAATTCTGGAGGAAGAAGTGATTTGATATAATGTACGAAAAACAGGCAAACATTTTAAATATATATCATTAAGCTCTGCAGAAATTCTGTCTAGAATCTACCTAGAAAGAGGTACGTTTCTCATAAACATTGTTGATAAAAATGATGTAGAATACTGCCTTCAGTAGAATGATTTATTAATGTCTCCTACCATCTCCTATTATTTTAAGAATAGTGTGTGTGTGTGTGTGTATATATATTTATATATATATAAAAATAAAATAATCCCTTCTAAACATTCCTTTTACACTATTACCACTCCATTCTCCTTATCTTTTTTTCCTGAGGACTGCAATCTTTTTCTTCCAGATCTTGTACATTTTCCTCTCAGGACTGTATACATTTCCTATCTTTTGTTTTAATCATCTGGTTGAAACTGCTCATTATGGCCTCTGATTTTACCCTCATCTTGTATATTTATAAATGACCTGAGAATTCACCCGTTCACCATTACCATAGTCCCCTGTGCTCTCCCTTCCTCTGTTCTGATCCCTCTCCTTCCTCTGCAGAATGTCTCTGACTTCAGAGTCAGTTTCCTTCTGACTTACTTCACTAAACATAATCCCTTCTAGCTCCATCCATGTTTTTGAATAGCATGAGTTTATCTTGAAGAATAGCATTCCATTGTGTATATGTACCACATCTTTTTGATCCAGTCATCTGTTTTGGGGTATTTGACTTGTTTCCATATCTTACCTATTAAAAATAGTGCTGCAATAAACATAAGGGTGCAGGTATCCTTTTGAGTTAATGCTTTTGTGTCCTTTGGGTAGATCCTAGGAGTGGAATTGCTGGGTCTTAGGGTCGCTCCATTTTTAGTAGTATGAGGAACCTCCACACAGCTTTCCATAGTGGTTGCGCTAGTTTGCATTCCCACCAGCAGTGTAGGAGAGTTCCTTTTTCAACACATCCTCACCGACATTTGTTGTTGCTAGTGTTTTTGATATGTGCCATTCTTATTGGTGTAAGATGGTATCTCTTTGTGGTTTTGATGTGCATTTCCCTGATTACAAGTAATGTTGAACATTTTTTCATATGCCTGTTGGCCATTTGCATTTCCTCTTTGGAGAAGTTTCTTTTTAGCTTTTCTCCCCATTATTTGACTGGATTATTTACTGTGTTTTGTTGAGTCCTATGAGTTCTTTGTACATCCTTGTGATCAGTCACTTACCAGTTGTATGGAGTGAAAAAATTTTCTCCCAATCAGTGGGGTGTTTCTTTGTATTGGTTAATGTCTCTTTTGCTGTCCAGAAGCTTTTTAGTTTTATGTAATCCCAGCTGTTTATCTTTTCCTTCACCTTGTTTGCTTTGGGGGATGAGTCTTTATTTTTTTTTTAAATAAATTTTATTTTTATATTCCCCATACAATTGCAGTCCCCTTATTTTGACCCCAATCCCTCCTCTCCCTGCCCCCCACCACCCATAGAGTGTCTCTGATTCATAGTTGTTTGTTGATTTTGATTTTCACTTTCTTATAGTTATTCATTTTCCTGGTCCCTTATTTAAGTTTTCTAGATTCCTGCTATGAGTGAGACCATCTGGTATTTTTCTTTTTCTTTCTGGCTTATTTCGCATGATCCCTTCCAGTGCCATCCATGTTGCTGCAAAAATTGCATGTGTTTATCTTTTTTGAATGCTGAGTAATATTCCATGGTATATATGTACCACATCGTCTTGATCCAGTCATCTATTTTTGGGCATTTGGGCTGTTTCCAAAGCTTAGCTATTGTAAATAGTGCTGCTATAAACATAGGGGTGCAGGTGCTCTTTGGAATTGATGTTTCTGTGTCCTTTGGGTAAATACCTAGGAGTGGAATTGCTGGATCATATGGAAGCTCTATGTTTAATAGGTCCAGAAATCTCCACACAGCTCTCCATAGTGGTTGGACCAGTTTGCACTCCCACCAACAGTGCAGGAGAGTTCCTTTTTCTTGGGGGATGAGTCTTTAAAGATGTTACTGAGATCTATGTCATGTAGTGTTTTTATGTCGTCTTCTATATATTTTATGGTTGGGTATCTTATGTTCAATTCTTTTATCCATTTTGAGTTGGTTTTTGTGCATAGTGTCATGTAGTAGTCTAGTTCCATTCTTTTGCATATGGTAGTCCAGTTTTCCTAGCACCATTTATTGAAAAAACTATCATTGTTCCATTCCATATTCTTTGCTCCTTTGTCAAAGATTAATTGCCCATAAATCTCTGGCTTTTTTTCTGGGTTTTCTATTTGATTCCATTGGTCTGTGTGTCTGTTTTTGTTCTAGTACCATGCTGTTTTAATTATTATGGCTTTGTAGTGTAATTTGAAGCCTGGGAGAGCAATACCTCCATTCGCCTTCTTATTAGTCAAGAGATCTTTGTTTTTTTTTGTTTTTTTTTGTTTTTGTGGCTCCATAGGAATTTCATCAATATTTTCTATTTGAAGAATGTCATTGGGATGTTTATCAGGATTGCTTTGAATCTGTAAGTTGCTTTCGATAGGATGGCCATTTTAATAATGTTAATTCTTCTGATCTATGAGCAAGGAATGGCTTTCCATTTCTTTGTGTCTTCTATTTCTTTTAACAATGTTTTATAGTTTTCTTTGTACAGATCACTAACCTCCTTGGTTAAGTTTATTCCTAGGTATTTGATTTTTTTTTTCAATTTTAAATGGGTTGGGTTTCCTAATTTTTCTTCAGTTTGTTTGTCTGCATATAGGAAGGCTACAGATTTTTGTGTGTTGATTTTGTATCCTGCTACTTTACTAAACTGGTTGATTATTTTAAGTAGGTTTTCTATGGAGTTTTTAGGGTTCTCTATGTACATTATCATATCACCTGCAAATAGTGATAGCTTTATTTCTTTCCCTATTTGAATTTGTTGTATGTCTTTCTCATGTCTTAATGCTCTTGCTAGGACTTTCAGTATTACATTGAAAAGCAGTGGCGAGAGTAGACATCCTTGTCTTGTTCCTGTTCTTAAAGGAAAGGCTTTCAGGGGCCTCCCTGGTGGCACAGCGGTTGAGCGCTGGGTTGCGAAGCTGCCCACAGCCTCTGCAGCGCCAATTCGATCCCCAGCTGCTCCCCAGACACCGGAGGAGGGTCCCACATGGCGCGCAGACCTCTCTTGGCGACCACTGCTCCCCTCAGCAGTGTACTTAGGTCCTTCTGCCTGCTCTGCTCCCCTCTCTGGCTCTGGTGAATTGTCTCACCCTCCCGCGCTTCTGACTGTACCCAGTGCTTGTATAAATAAATAAATCTTAAAAAAAAAAAAAAGAAAAGAAAAGAAAGGCTTTCAGTGTTTCACCATTGAGAATAATATTGGCTATGAGCTTGTCACATATGGCTTTTTCATGTTAAGGTATGCTCCTTCTATCCCAAGAATCTCGAGAGCCTTCATCATAAACTGATGTTGGATTTTGTCAAATGCTTCCTCAGCATTTTTTGATATGATTGTATGGTTTTTATTTTTATTTTTGTTGATGTGTTGTATTACATTAATTTTCAGGTGTTGAACCATCCTTGTGTCCCTGGAATAAATCCCACTTGGTCATGGTCAATTATCCTTTTGATGCACTGTTGGATTCTGTTGGCAAGGACTTTATTTAGAATTTTTGCATCAGTGTTTATTGGGGAGATTGGCCTGTAGTTTTCTTTTGCATGTTTTCTGTTTGCTTTTAGTATTAGTGTAATGTTGGCTTCATAAATTGTATTGGGTAGTATTCCTTCTTCCTTAATTTTTTGAAAGAGTTTGTAAAGGATAGGCACTAGTTCATTTCTGAACATTTGGTAGAATTCATTTGTGATGCCATCTGCTCCTGGGTTTTTGTTTTGGGGGAGGGTTTTGATTACTGTTTCAGTTTCACTGCTTTTAATTGGTTTGTTTAGGTGTTCTGTTTCTCCTTTATATCTAGTATTGAATGATTATATCATTCTAGGAATTTGCCCATCTCTTCTAGATTGTTGAACTTGTTTGCATATAAATGCTCATTGTAATCTCGGATTATTCTTTTGATTTCTACTGAATCTGTTGTAATTTTTCCTCTCTTGTTTATGATCTTACTTAATTTGTGTTTTCTTCGTGAGCCTGGCTAGATGTTTGTCTATTTTGTTTATTTTTTGGAAGAACCAACTTTGGTTTCATTGATCTTTTGGATTGTTTTTTTAAATTTCTATTTTATTTATTTCTGCTTTGATTTTCATTATTTCCTTTCTTGTACTAGTTTTGGAGTTTGTTGTTGTTGTTCTTTTTCCAGTCCTTTAAAGTGGGAGATTAAGTTGTTTGAGTTCTTTCTTGTTTCTTCATGTGAGTCTTTATTGCTGTATACCTTTCTTGTATTACTGCTTTTGCTGTGCCCATCAATTCTGGAAAATTGTGTCCTCATTGTCATTCATCTCAATGTATTTTTTAATTTCTTCTTTGATATCGTCTTTAATTCAGTGGTCTTCTAGTAGTGTGCGTTTCAATCTCCATGAAGTAGGAGGGTTCCTTGCTTTCTTTTCATGGTTTATTTGTAGTTTGATGCCATTTTTGATCAGAGAAGAATGTTGGTATGATTTTGATCTTACTATATTTGTTGATGTTTGTCTCGTGACCCAGTAGGTCATCAGTCATGGAGATTGATCCGTGCACACTTAAAAAAAATGTGTACTCAGACTTTTGGGGATGTAGTGTCCTATAGATATCTGTTAAGTCCGTGAGGTCTAGGTTTTTATTTAGGACTCTAGTGTCCTTGTTTATTTTTTGTCTCATTAATCTGTCCATTGGTGAGAGTAAGGTGTTGAAGTCTCCCACTTTATGTGTATTTTCTCTAATGTCTATTTTCAGAGATGATAATAATTGTCTGATATATTTTGGTGCTCTTTCATTTGATGAGTATATGTTGATGACTGTTATGTATTCTTGATGTATTGTCCCCTTAGTCAAAATGTAGTGTCCATCTATTGCTCTTTTACCTTTTTTAGTTTGATGTCTATATCGTCTGATGTAAGTATAGCTTTTCCTGCCTTCTTTTTTGGTCCATTTGCTTGTAGGATTGTTTTCCAACCTTTTACATTCAGTCTATGTTTCTCTTTTGTAGTTAAATATGTTTCCTGGAGACAGCAGAACATTGGATTTTGTTTTTTGATCCAGGCTGCTACTCTGCGTCTTTTTACTGATGAGTTTAGTCCATTTACATTTAGGATTAATATTAATATGTTGGCATCTGTATTTGCCATTTTGTTTGTCTTTTTGTGATTTTATTCCTTGCCTTATTCTGTTGTTCTTATTCATTCCTCATTGATTTTGACTTTAGGACTTCTTGTAGTATTTTTTGGAGTGGGGTTTAGTAGTAATGTATTTCTGGATATTATGTTTGTCTGAGAAGGTCCTTATTTTTCCTTCATAGAGGAAGGAGAGTTTTGTGGGGTACAGTATTCTTGGTTGGCATTTGTTGACTTGGAGTTTGTTGAATATATCACGCCATTCTCTTCTTGCCTGTAGTGTTTCTTCAGAGAAGTCTGATGTCAACCTGATTGATTTTTTTTTTTTTTTTTTTTTTTTTAGGTTATCTGTTTCTTCCCCTTCATCAACTCTATTGTTTTTTCCTTGTCTTGGACTCTTGGAAGCTTTACTGTTGTGTCTTGCTGTAGTTTTCCTTTCATTGTGGTAATTTGGTGTTCTTCTAGCTTTCTGTATGCCTGTTTTCATCTCCTCCTTCATGAGTGGGAAGTTCTCTTCAGTTATCTCCTTGAATAGTTTCTTGGTTCCTTTGTATGTCTCCTCACCTTCTGGGATTCCTGTAATTATTATGTTTCCTTTCCTCTTGGTATCAGATAGTTCTCGAAGTGTTTCTTCATTCTTTTTCCTCTGTACTTGTCTATCCTTTTCAATTTTAGTTCTTTTTATATCTGTATTTTTGAGAGTACTGATTCGTCTTCCATTTCATCAATTCTCTTTTTGTTTTTTTTTTTTTTAACCAGGGTTCTTTTTACTGGTTTTTTACACTGTCCTTTTGTTTGTTTGTTTGTTTGTTTTAAAAGATTTGTTTATTTATGCATACAAGAGCTGCGGTATGGGGGGTATGGGGCCAGAGGTATGGGGGGGTGAGAGGATTCACCAGAGACAATGGGGAAAAGAACAGGCAGATTGACCAAAGTACACTGCTGAGGGGAGCGGTAGGCGAGTCAGTAGAGGTCTGCTGTGCCATGTGAATTGCACCCTGGCCAGGGATTGAACTCATGCTGCCCTGGCTGCGGACAGCGTCATAGGTTGCATCTTAACCACTTGCGCCACCAGGGAGGCCCTGCGCTGTCCTTTTGTTTTCTATTTCATTTGTTTCTTCTCAAATTTTTATTATTTCTTACCTTCTACTGATTTTTGGATGTTTGTTCTTTTTCTAGTCCCTTCAGCTATAAAGTTATATTGCTTTCTTGGTATTTTTTTCTTTCTTTTTTAATACGGATCTGTATTGATATGAACTTCTCTCATAGTACTGTTTTTAGAGTATTCCATAGACTCTAGTAGCTTGTCTCTCCTTTTTCATTAGTCCAAAACTTCATTTAAGGCCTGTATTTCCTTGTTAATTTTCTGTCTGTAAGATCTGTCTCTTCATGCCATTGGTTTGTTGAGGTATCTGACAATGCAGAAAATTCACAGGGGAATAAAGACCTTAAATGAAGTGTTGGACCAATTGGATTTAATGAACATTAACAAAGTCTCTCATCCCCAAAGAAATTAAGCACTTTCTTTTCCAATGCACATGGCAAAGTCTCAAAAACAGATCATATACTGCGAGACAGAAATGCCTCATAAAATACATGAAATAAATCTCATACCAAGTATTTTCTCATATCACAATGGTATAACTAGAAATTAACCAGAAAAAGAATCTCTGAGTAAATCAAAACACGTGCAGACTGAAGAAAGTATTTCTGAACAACTCATGGGTCAAAGAAGAAATCAGAATGTGTCTGCAGATCTTTTTTTTGGACAGAAAGTCTACTTTTTCCAACATGAGAATAGCCCCTTCTGCTTTTCTGTCTGCATTAATGACATTATTAGCTTGAAGTACCTTTCTCCAACCTTTCACTTTTAAGTTGGGTTTGTCCCATTTTTAAAAGGACAAACACTATATAGATGATTGTTGCAAACGATGTATAGATGATTAAATCTTTTTCACCCAGCCTGTCATTCTATGCCTATCAATTTGTGAGTTCAGGCCTATCACATAGGATAAGTATTGAAAAATTATGTTTATTTACTGTCGTTCTGTTTTTGATTGTTTTATCTGGTTTTGTTTGTTTTCTTTTTCCATTTGTCCTTTCTGCTCTTTATTTGGAAGGCTTTCCCTAGTAATTCTCTGTTTCTTGACTTATTTGTGTGCCCCTGTTTTAGATTTTCAGTTAGTGGGAGCTATACCAAACTTAGTATGTCTGAACAAGCCTCTTATTTAGTTGGTATCAACTCTCTGATATCTTACTACAAATATTCGCCCCTTTTCTTCTTCCCCCTCAGTGTTTTGTTGACTCATAATATTCTTGTTCATGATTTTGTGTTTATATTCCCATTAAAACTTTGCTCAGTGTTTCTTTTGTAGGTTTTTTTTTTTCAACATTTCTTATAGAGTAGGTTTGGTGGTGATAAACTCCATTAGCTTCTGTTTGTCTGTGAAAGCCTTTATTTCACCTTTATATTTGTATGATAATTTTGCAGGAAATTCTTGGCTGGAAACTCTTGTCTTTTCAGGATTGTGAAGACTTCATTCCACTCTCTTCATGCCTGGAGGATGAGTTGGGCAAAATCTGAGGAAAGTCTAATTTGGGAGTTACCTTGTTTTTTCTTGGCTTCTTATAAAATTTTTCTTTATCTTTGATTTTTAATAATTTACCAATGATATCTTGGTGTTGGTCATTGTACATTTAGAAATTTGCATGTTCTCTCTGCTTCCTAGACATCCATACTTACTTCATTCCTCGGGTGTGGGAAATTTTAGCTATTTTTTGAGTAGTCACTATTCCTTTCCCTCTCTACATATTCTAGAACTCCCATGATCCTTATGTTTCCTTTTCTAATTAAATCTGATACTATTTGTAGAGTTTTTTTTTGTTGTTTGTTTGTTTTTTCCTTGTTTTGCTCTCTTGTTCTAATTGGGTGGCTTATACTTTTTTTGTTGTATTTCTGAAATTCTTTTTCCAGCTTAATTCATTTAATACTTTTTCTGTATATTTGTCTTCATTCTGAGTTTTGTGTGTGTGTGTGTATGTGTGTGTATGTTCTTTTAATATTTTCAATCTTTTTGGTGAAGTACTCCCTTTATTCCTGGATTTCCTTTTTAAGGTCTTTTACCTTCTAACCTGTGTTTAACTGACCTTTCAGTACCCCATTTAGCATTTTTAATAATGTGGTTTTATTTGTACTTTACTTCAATTTTTTTTCTTTTTGTGTGTTTTTTCTGTTTTTTTGTCTGCTTTTATTTTTTTTTAAGTCTTTGTCTTATTGGTCCTCTATTTCTGTATTGTTTATGTATTACCCTGAACTTTATTCTCTTTTTGCCTTTTCACCTGGTATTCATCTTTTCATTGCTTCCTAATAAGCATATGTGTTACCTTATTTGCTTTTTGGGGTTGGGGTATTGTGAGGTGAGTTTTATTTGTTTTTCTTCTTTGTTTACCTTGGTGGGATGTGGGAGCAAGATGTGAGGCTGAGGTTTAAAAATTCAGTGTAAGTCTTGTTGAGGAATGAGGTTGGTCATCTCTGCCTCTTCTCTCTACACAGGAAGCTCTTTTCCATATTTCAGTCTACTTTCCTGTCCTGTCTCCTTGTTGATCTCTTCTCCTGGAGTCACTTATCTACCAACCTTGAGTCTCCTGGCAAGAGAAGCTAGGCGTGGTCCACAGAGCTTAAGCTGTAGAACTTAGTTGCCTCTGGCAGGCAGCATGTACTCAAGCAGGCTGTGAAGTTTCTTGCTCCAATATTGAGCCCTAGAACTTCAAGGCAAAAAAATCCTTGGGGTGGGGGGAGGACATTCTAGTCCAAAATGTCAGTATAGATCACTAGTAATCTTTTCCTACCTAATCATTGATAATTTTAAGCCAGGCACTCCAGAGAATGCCTGCATTTGGAACTGTACCAAAGGAGTCACCCAGTTATTTGACTCTGAGCTAGCTTGAGGAAGGTCTGAACAGTTGTATATCAGCTATCCTATTAACATTGGAACGTGTGATGAAAGGAACTTTATTTTGGGATGACAAATTCAGCCTTGTTTAAGTTGCCTCCTCTTGCTACAGCTGTACTGATTTTTATGGGGTGGTGTTGCACTAGGCACAGCAGAATGTTTGGTAGGAATAAGAAGAGGAAGGATTAATATTCCCACCTACTTTCCACTCAGTGAATCTCCTTGGATCAGAGATGTGCCTGCCCACTATTTGTAGTATTGCTCCATTATTGCAACCCACGCTGTCTATCCCAGTCCTCACAACTACCCCTGTGGGCAGCCAGTGCCCTTGTTGTTTGATCTAAACTTTTTGACCTATTTCACCAGTCCAGGAATGGAGGCCATGTTCTGTGCAAACTTGACATGTCTGATAACTTTGCCCACCTAATTGCAAGGGTCAGATATTCCTGTCACCACTTGAAGAACCCTAGCACCTTAGTGTACCTCATTTTCCTTTCCTACTCTTGGGGTATCCCGTAGGAGGAATAGGCCCTATCTGGAATGCTATGGCAGCTGGAACCATAAACCACCTCAGAGATCTACATTCCTAGGGGTAAAAAGGCGGGGGTGGGGGGAATAAAGATTGGTATACTAAAGTTGAAATTTTACAGGCATAGCCTTAACACACAGCTACCTATTCCACTTCCACCCAAGCCAAACATACTATATCCTAATGTTGCCCTAGCACCGTGTTTCCTTCACATAGAAAGGCAGTGATTAGAAGTTCAGTGAGACTGGCAGGCTATTTTGGTATTCTTTTATTAGTTGTTTTTTAAGGTAGCCATTCATTTATTTGGTGACTCCTTTGTCCCATAAGTAATTGGTGCATGGAAAATTCATCATATTCCAAGAGAGTGAGCCCATTGTTGTCTTGTTTGAGTAGTGAAGGATGTTCCTTGGTTAGAATGAAGTCCCTGGGGTATCCAAAAGAATTGCATTAAGTTTTGTTCAAGAACAACTATGGTAGTTTCAGCCTCTACATGCCAGGCCATAATAGCAGTGCCATAGTCTAAAAAGGTGTAAATGGCAGTGAGGTGTTACCTGTGTGGAATCAGGGGTTTAATGTGATCAATCTACCACACCCAGTCAAATCCTGGTTATTGATTAATGTGTCCCAATTCTCCTCCCTGGATATAGAACATTGGCAAGAATCCTGGATCATCCCTAAAGCTCTGGCTCATTTTTACATCTGAAGTGGACTCCCATGTCTAGTCCATTGATGTACCCAGCCCATTGGGCACAATATTAATTGGTCCAAGCATTTGTTGAATATATTTTTATTTTAAAAAGTCTTTTGCCATAACATTTTTTTTTTCCTTTCCAGGCAGTAAGTTGCTGTTATAGTTCTTTTCTCCATACAGGGAATTCCTTAATAGTCCAGTCTTTTATTTTCCATACCAGATAACTAGACCATTGGCAACATCCTTAAGTAGGAGAAAATTTATGAAGGAGTGATGTCTGGAGATAGATTGCATAGCCTTCATCACAGCGTGGAACATACCCCATTGGGTAGAATGGCTGCATCCAGTCTCCATTCACTAACCAGATGGTCGCTTGATCCAGCAGACATCACATGCCTGTGGTTTTACAGAGTTGTCACTAAATCAGTCAAGCATGAATTTTAGGCCTCAGATAGTCCCATGAAGGGCCTAAGTGTACCCTTACAGGTTGTTTGGGCCTTTCTGGTAAACTGTTTGTTGCCTACTGCTCCCTTGGGATTTTGGCTGAACATGATCTTGGATGTATCTTTTCACTTTATGAATCTAACTCCATTGAGCCTTTCCATTTTTGTTGTTAGGGTTTGTAATCGCTCAAATAAGGATGGGCAGTTCAGGTTGCAGATCACATGTGGCACTCTAGCTCCACTAGTGCTCACTAGCAAGCAAGGAAATATTCAGAAGGGTTATACTGGGTGGCAGCTTCTGAAAAATTGCAGTTACAGAATCTTATGGGACTGGTGTACTCCAGTGGCAATTTCCTGGAGTTTCCTCCCAACTAGTGGGATGAGGGAAGTGGGATAGCGGAGAAACAGGAGGAGTTGCAGAAATCTGCAGTTCCCTCAGGCAAGAAGGCTTCAAAGTTCAGAGGTTCTAAAAGTTGTGCCTGGGCCCATGTTTATTGAATAACTTCCAAGACCTGTGCTGCAAAGGACTTCATTTAAAATAAACTGTTTCTTATGTCATTTCAATTAAAGGGCCCAAGAAAGCACCCATGTTGTTCAGATACCCAGAGAAACTGACTAATAGTTGGATCTCCTTTTGATTATAAGTTGGTGCTTCCAGAGCCTACAGCTTTTCTTTGATCATTTCTGGAACATGTCTTTGGCTTCCCACCCAAGTAGCTCCTAGGAATTACACTTACTCTGCCATGCTGTAGAATTTGATTGGATTTATGTTCAAATTGTTATTACTCATTCCATCAATACTCATTCCATCAATAGCAGGCTATGCCTGCTATGCCTTGAATTTGTTCTTTTTGTGGTACTTACCCTTGTGAGGCACTGATGGTGTTCAATGTCATACACAACCAAAATGTTGATGGATTTTGTGTCCTCGGTGATTGGAACCACTGTCAACAGCATCTGAAGTTGTCCCCAAAGGGCCCCATCCACAAAAACCTGTGGATTCCCCTTCCCTGGGTAATTGTACCCTCTCCTAGACTACCCAAAGCCACTATTATAATTCCACTTTTATAGGAATCTGGAATTATTGTCATTTGACACCTCTATCTTGTATCCTCAGAAATCACTCCCTGGTATAGGCTCTTGGTTCTTGCTAGTTGACCCATCAGTATTTGTAACAATCTTTTTCTTCCCTTAACTGACCCAGTACTTCCCTGTTTGCACTGTGTCAAGATTTAATCATGGGGCTGTTAGCCACAAGGGGAAGTTGTTAGATCCTTAGGACTACTAACGTTGTCCTTAGGGCACTTGCTTCACTTAAGGTTTCTATAGAGTCTGGCGTGGGGCCAAGCTGTGGGGGAATGTGCTATCTCCTAACAAGGGAACATGAACCTTAGTTTCAGACCTAAGATTCTCAGCTGCATCCACCCACATATCCTTTAGATTTGCACTTCTGTCTTACATGGCACTGATTTTGGCATAAGAGATTGCACTTTTTTCTTATATAAACCTGATTTGGGCATAAGCAACTGTAGGGGATACAAAGTCTCTTAAAAAATCTGTCACCCTTAAAATTGAGTCCTGGACTTCGTCTTCAATATGATCAAATCTTTATCTGTAGGAGATGCAGCTTTACACTTAGCCTGGTTACTTAACCTGTCGGTTTCTATCTTTAGCACCTCGTGACTCTTAGCAATAACCAACCAGTTCCATATTCCTTATAATTACTATTCACTGTGCTCCCTCAAAGCTAACTAGGCATGTTGTACCAGCTAAGTTTATATCCTTTTTACAAACAAATGCTATCCTATAACAGAACATCAATACAGGGCCCCAGTAATTACGTCTTCTTCATAGTAACCCATCCTTCAAATGATTCAACCACAGAATACATCCCATCATTGAAGCTCGCTTCCTAAGGCTATTTGTGATGCCAACATTTTTAGGTCACATTTTCTAGAAGCCAAGCATGAGTCAGATTCCTATGCTAGTGATACACTGAGTTTATGCTCTCGGGAGAAGCCTATAAGGAAAATAAGATAAAATAGAAAACACACCATAGAACTGTGGTTTCAGAAGTCTTGTTTCAGCATGGTTCTGCATGTTGCTTCGAAGGATAAGTTGTACTTCAGAGATTTTTCTGCCCTGAGTCAAGGTGGTTAGATACCTGTCATTCCATACTGGCTATGGACCTCAACCTAGAGAAAAGAAATGTTAGGAGAGTGGATGCTCATGGGTCCTGGTGTGTACACCTGTTGAAGAATAACAGCTGCCACACCAAATATGAGAGCACCCAGTGTGTATTTATTGAAGCAACAGGAAAGAACTCCTGACAGCAGGAGGGGGTCTAAGGGAGGATGTGCATTTACTCCAGCCCTGTCTATGACTATATACTATCAGACTTGCTGTTGTCCAGTGTTCTGGACTACTGATTAGGCATTAGGTGGTCGGGAAATTTTGTGGTGGTTGTTTTTCTGTTCCCTAATTATCCTGTAAACAGATCTTACTCTAGGTGGTGGTTAGCTCAGCAACATTTCAGTAAAACACTTCTAATTTCTTGGGAGCTGTTTTGTTCTTCTGTTCCTATATTGTTTAAAATCACTGTCCCATGTCTCAGCCTTTCCTGTTCCCCAAGTTCTCCTAGTCTCAGTTCTTATCAGAAATAGTATGGAGCAGAGAAACAAGGTGGAGCATAGCTTCCCAGGAATCTCTGCAGATGGTTCCTGTCAACCACAATCAGTTCTCTAGAGAAAGGTGCACACATGAGCCATTAACAGTCAACACAGGAGGAAGTGAGAAAATCAACTTCCTGTATTAGGATAAGGGATCTGGGTGGTGCAGCAACATCTGTTACAAGTACTTCAGGTTCCTCATATGTGCTAGAGACTTCCAACAAATATTTCATTAAGTAGTGTGCTAGAGCTGCCATGAATCAGCTTGCTTTGCTGATAAGATGAATTCAATGACATCTCATTGGTAGCTTGAAAAATTCTGTTAGATATACATCATAGAAATCTGCAAACGGGGCCTCCCCAGTGGCGCAGCAGTTGAGCGCTGGGTTGCGAAGCTGCCTGTGGCCTCTGCAATGCCGGGTTGATCCCCGGCCACCGGCGAGGGTCCCACATGGCACACAGATCTCTCCTGCCATGCCCACTGCTCCCCATAGCAGTGTACTTCGTCAGTCTGCCCGTTCTGTTCTTTGCTCTGGCTCTGGTGAATTCTCTCACTCTCCCATGCTTCTGACTATACCCAATGCTTGTATAAATAAATAAATAAACTTTAAAAAAAAAACTGCAAATGCAGCAATTCAGGAATCTATTCCCCGAGGCTTGTTAAAACTTTTACAGGCCTACCCCTACTTTTAATCCTTAAAAGAATCATATGAAGTTGGTATCATTTTACAAACTAGAAAACTAAGCGTCCAAATAATTAATGTATCTGCCATTTCTCATGTAGCTAATAAGTTATAGAATTAGAAATAAAATCTAGTTTTGTCTGATTCCAGAACTTAGATCCCATTGTCAGAGCAGATTGCTTCTTTGTGAACATAGAAACTTTTATTTATTCATTTGTTTATATTTTACACCATTGTTATTTTGTGCAATATGTGCTTTCTCCTCTCAGGTGTAGTCCCCATAATTTTCCCACCAGCAATTCACCTGTGCACCATCACCATAGTCCCTTGTGCTTCTCCCTCCCGTTTTGATCCCTCTCCTTCCCGCTCCCCTGTAAAATGTCTCTGATTTATAGTTGCCTATTTTGTTTATTATATTTTTCCTGATCCCTCCTTTGGTTCCCCTATATTCATCCTGTAAGTGAAGCCATCCAATATTTTTCTTTTTCCTTCCGGCTTATTTCACTGAGCAGCTCCAGCTTCCAGCTCCATCCAAGTTGCTGCAAATGGCATGAGTTTATCTTTTTTAATTGCTGAATAATATTCCATCTATATATACCACATCTTCTTGATGCAGTCATCTATTTTTGGACATTAGAAACTTAACTCTCCTTTGAATCCTTAGAGAGTTGTCTGAATTTCTATGTGATCTTGAATGCACTTTGAATACCACATCTTCTCCAAGTTAATGTCTTTACTAAAGATATTCTACTAGTAAACAGCAGCACTAGGCCATTTCACTCCAGTGTTTTGCCTCTATTACATCTGTTTTCTGAATTTCTCTTTCCGAAATGTAAAAGTCACCCAGTACATACTTGTTCAATGAATAAACATTGGCCCTTTAATATGAAATTAGGTTTTTCTACAAGATTGTTCAGCAGTTACATGAAGGACAAATTAGCATATCCTTCACTAATCATAGCTTAAAGCTTCTCTCGAAATACCACAGTAGAGTGTAGGAAATAATCCATGTTGAATCAGAATTGATGCTGTTTGAAAAGGTATACCTTACTCTCAAGTCACTAAGGGGTTTTCAGTGCATTTTCAATTGATTATTAGTAAACACAGAATATACAATTGCTCTTTTTCACCCTATGTTACATTACAGTGGCAATAAATAGAAGTGAATTAAATGATTTAGGAAAATTACTTTCTACAGACTTGACAGTCTTAATACAGACTTAAAAAATCTTTTCAACCTTTGTAGCATGGAATTGACTGCTTCTGTTGTGTTTTTATTTGTATTTCTAAAGCAAGGAGAAGTCAGGCTGAAGTGTTTGAAAGCTCTACAGAGTCTATATACCAACAGAGAATTATTCCCCAAATTGGAGCTATTCACTAACCGTTTCAAGGTAAGCATTAAGAATATGTGGCTTATTTTATTTTTCACTTTAAAAAGGCTACTTGTGGGCCTCCCCGGTGGCGCAGTGGTTGAGCGCTGGGTTGTGAAGCTGCCCGGGGCCTCTGCGGCGCCGGTTCGATCCCCGGCTGCTCCCCGGCCACCAGAGGAGGGTCCCACATGGCACGCAGACCTCTCCTGCCGCCCGCTGCTCCCCTCAGCAGTGTACTTCCGTCCTTCTGCCTGCTCTGCTCCCCGCTCTGGCTCTGGTGAATTCTCTCACCCTCCCGCGCTTCTGACTGTACTAAACAAAAACAAACAAAACAAATAAATATATAAATAAATAAAAACATGCCTCTATTAAAAAAAAAAAAGGCTACTTGTAGCTATTTTAGTTACTGCATTACCATAACAAATATTTAGTTCACACTCCTACATATTCTTTAAGTAAACCTTATATAAAATGAATGAATCTCTGCTTTACAAAAGATGTACTAGGTTCTTTCATATTTTTGTCTTTGACAGAAGACTCCTTGGCTTTAAAAAACATGATTTTCTTTATTTACAGCTTTTAATAATTATATTAATTTTGCAAGTTAGTTTATCACCATATAGGGAATACCAGTTGATGAGAAAAAATTTAGATTATAAATATTTATACTAACAATCTTCTTTGTGGAGTAGGACATGATAATGTGGTTTCAAGAATTTTAGAAAAGCTTTCCATTTTGAAATGAAAGTCTTTAATGCACCCTCCCAAAGACGTTATATTCGGTATGTACCAACTTATTTTCTGCTCTTGATTGGTTTGATTTACAACTTTTTTCAGGATCGCATTGTATCAATGACACTTGATAAAGAATATGATGTTGCTGTGGAGGCTATTCGATTAGTCACTCTGATACTTCAGTAAGTATATTTGTTACTGTTTTGTTTTAATTTTCTTTTTCCCAACATTACTGATGTACTTCACCTATATAACCTTAATGTGTAGTCTTACAACTTTCTTCTTTTACATTTTAATGTTAGGTTTAAAACAAATTTTTTTTTTTAATTTTTTTTTAATTTTCTGTTCTCATTTTGGTTTTTGTTCTCATTTTGACTGTTAAACCTGTTTGCTTCATGTAAAAGTTGTTTTATGCAGTCCAGAAGAAATTATCAGTGAAGATAATATGCCTTTCTATTGGAAAAAAACAAAGCAGAAAGAAGGCTTCAAAAGGAAGAATGCGATAGATTCAAAAGCGATAGATTTTTCTAGTCTCATTTGGAATAATATTGAACTAAGAGAAAGGAAATAGGGTCTTAAACTGTATCATTCATAATCGTAGAGATTTTAAAGTAGTTTTATCTCCAGAACTCTGACTAAAAACTAGGAAAAATCTATGTTAACGAATGTACATGGTAGCAAAATCATTGCAAATCCTCTTCTTCCTACTCTTTGATACATCTATCACTGCCAAATATGTGCTGGGCTCTATTGTTTTTATTCAGAATACAACTGCTTTAGTATCATGCTCTTCATTATTGTAACATTGTAACATAGTATATGTTATATGTTATAAATATAGCCTCCTCTTTCTTGGTGGTTCCTTCTGCTTTGCCTTTCTTTTTAAAATTCATTTTAAAAATCCCCCTTTTCAAGTGTATGTGTCGAATTCCTCAAAACTTTTGATTCAGATTTTAAATATTAGAACTGCATTGACTTATAAACTTAAGAGACTGGCATTTTTTACAATTAATTATCATTTATGCCTGGAAATGGTATATTTATTCACATTTCATTAAGTCTTTAAACAATGTTTATTGTGCTGTTATAACTTATTTATTAGGTTAGCACTTTATTTTTTTACTGTTACCTGATTGGTATTTAATGTAATTTTCTACTTGGTCATACTAAGATAGAGAAACCTTTAATTTTTATGCTGGTTTTCTGTGTGCAACCTATTAGAATTCTTAGGCGTTTTTGATGATTTACTGATTCTGCCAATTACTGTGTGGATTAGCATATCCTCTCCCAACACTTTGTTTTTTCTTCTCTTTTCCTACCCTTGTAACTTTTGTTTCATTCTCTTGTCAAAATGTCGTTGATAGAAGGGTTTTTTGTCTTCTTGTAGGAAGTCTTCTAAAGTTCTTTGTTTCTATGATAGGTTTTTTTATCTATAATGGAAGTTCCTTTATATTAGGAGTTTTCTGGGATTTTCCAATTTTCTTTCATCCATTGATGAATCCGAATCAGACTAGTAGATGTGTCTAATGGTAAATAAGCCACCCTTGCATTTCTAGAATAAATCTTGTTTCAACATATTCCTACTGTATTTTTCTTAAATACAGTATTATTTTTACTATCTTAAGACTTTTACATTGGTGTTCTGTAAATGTGATAATTTTTCCTTGTCCTTTATCCAACTTCAAAATAAAGGTAATATTCTCTTTGTGAAATACCTTCATTCATTCCTTGCCCTTTTTCTGTCTGGAAAACAGTTTTATAAGAGAAATTAATTCTTCCTTGAAATTTTAAGAGAATTGTTTTATTAAAAACATGTCAGTTTTACTTTCTTTTAAAAAGTATATTAATATTATGACCATTTTCAAATGTATTATTTTGTAGTTCATGATTGTTTCATGCTATTTTTATGACTTCATAGAACTCTTAATTCTTTTATTCCTCTTTTCAATTCTCTATTTTATTTGTATTTTTTTCTTGATCAGCTGTGTTACAGGTTTGTCCATCTTGTTACTCTTTTCAAAGAGCTGGCTTCTTTTGGCTCATTCATTTCTTATTTTCTAATAATCATATTTAAAGTAATATACCTTTACTACTGGTCTCTAAAAACGTGTGCATGTATTTTCATAGACATTAACAATAAATATTTTGATTGCCTTTATGATTTTCAGTTTAATCATCGGTTATTCAATAGTATGTTTTTGTTTATGCCATATATCAGATTTTTTTGTAAACAGTCCTTTCTGTTTTATTGTATTATATGAATGTGTTCTGAATGATTGGTTAATTTTCTGAATTTTCTAAATATTTTTAAGAATAATTTGTCTATATTGTGTTTTTTAATTTCTATGTATAATCATTACTTTGAATTTATATACTGTATCATTCAAATTATATCTTTGCTAATTTCTTATTTACTCTTTAAAAGAAATGTGTTACGCTCTCCTACTACCGTAGTTGACTTGTATTTCTTTAAAGGTTGTTGTTTGGTATCTATGTGTTCATTTTTTGTACATCTAAGAGTGCTCATTTTGTTTGACATACCATTCTTGTCATTTTTGAGGAGATTTTTTTTCCTTTTTAAATCTATTTAAAAATATTAGTTCTCCTAGTTACATTTCCTTATAATTTTCACAAGCCTATCAGTATCTTTCCCCTGAATAAAATATGTACACTGACATTCCACCTATCTAAAGATTTATATTGTTAAGGGTATACTTTTTTGTTTTTTGCCTCTTTATTTATTTTAATACTTAACCTTAAAGAAGAGTAAACTTTCCTGCGATATTTCTTCGTCCCTCATTTCCAGAACAGTAATCTCATAGACTCCTCCAAGGTTATCTTTTCCTGCTAGTTTACTTAACAGTGCGTTCATCTAAAACTTTGCTTGGCAAAAATATTCACTTTCATCAAGATTTAAAAAATGATTTGTCTTATTTGAGAAGTATTTTTGAGGTTCTCTTCCGCATTGCATTGGAATAAATACGGGCAGAACATGTCTGATTTAAAAGGAATTGTATGATGCTCCACCCATGTCAAATATTGATCCTTTTGTGGATTACTCAGAGCGCTTCCCTGACTGTAGAAATTTGACTATAATTCTCCAGAGTAGGGCCTCCCCTGGTGGCGCAGCGGTTGAGCGCTGGACTGTGAAGCTGCCCGAAGCCTCTGCAGCACTAGTTGGATCCCCAGCTGCAGGCAAGGCTCCCACATGTCGCAAAAGACCTCTCCTGCTGCACCCGCTGCTCCCCTCAGCAGTGTTTTTCATTGGTCTGTCTGTTCTGTTCCCCGCTCTGGCTCTAGTGAATTCTCTCATCCTCTCTCACTTCTGACTGTACCCAGTGCTTGTATAAATAAATAAATAAATCTGGACCTACTAAACATAGAGCTTCCATATGATCCAGCAATTCCACTCCTAGGTATTTACCCAAAGGACACAGAAACATCAATTCCAAAGAACACCTGTACCCCTATGTTTATAGCAGCACTGTTTACAATAGCTAAGCTTTGGAAACAACCCAAATGCCCAAAAATAGATGACTGGATCAAGAGGATGTGGTACATATACACCATGGAATATTACTCAGCATTCAAAAAAGATAAACACATGCAATTTGCAGCCACATGGATGGCGCTGGAAGGGATCATGCTCAGCGAAATAAGCCAAAAAGAAAAAGAAAAATACCGAATGGTCTCACTCATAGCAGGAATCTAGAAAACTTAAATAAGGGACCAGGAAAATGAATAACTATAAGAAAGTAAAAATCAGAATCAACAAAAACTATGAAACAGAGAAACTTTTGGGGGGGTGGGGGGCGGGAGGGGAGGGATTGGGATCAGAATGGGGGGGTTGCAATTGTATGGGGAATATAAAAATAAAATTTATTAAAAAAAGAAGAAAAGACAATAAAAATAATTAGATTTGTCTGACATCCTCCAAAAATAAATAAATAAATAAATAAATCGTTAAAAGAAAAAAATTCTCCAAAAGTAGACAGTGCTTCCTCACTATTCACTTAGTTATTCAATCTCTGGCTTTTAGGTTTCTTCTGTTGAAATTGCTTACTAGGTCTATAGGTAGTCTTGTTGGGCAAAGTCTTTTAAAACCTCAGCTGGCGCTCCTTAAGTAGTCCCTATCTGGCCTCCAGGAAGCATGGACCATTTACGGATGATGGAGGAAGTTTGACTCATTCTCCTTGTACCCTCTCATTAACCTACTACCAGGAGTTACTCCAGCAGTCAGCCTTTCACACTTAGACCTTTTTAATCCCTACACCAGGTACCACTTCCTAAACTTCCTCACAGTTGTAAGGGATGTATATGAATTTTTTTAGTGGTTCTCAGAAAGTTAGTGCAGTTTGACTTGGGGAGGTTTTAGAGTACCATAACACTCTGACATCTTTCTCTTGAAGGAAATCCACTTTACTCATTATATGGCTCAGTTCCCTTATTTCTATTTATATGTTATTTCAGTATGAGGTACAGATCACAGAACCAGCTTTCCAGTGTCTTACAGCATTTGCACGAAATGATCTGACCTTATTTTTCTTGGCTTATTGGATCTCTACCAAAATTTGCCAGAACAACAGGTATTAAAAGGCACCTGTATTAAAAGAAATAACTGATAAATAACTGATAAATTTTTTTTATCAGTTTAACTTTCTGCTGAAGGCAAAGCTAACTAAGCTGATAACGTAATTGGGTGAAGGAGTTAAAACAGGCCTTACCTTTGTGCCCGTTCTTATACTTAGGGATATGAATTGGGCATGGGAAAAGACACTTCTATTTCAGGATACAAAATCTCTGCTTATAATTTTTAACCCTCCCCTCCCTTCCAGTCTTATTGCCTCCTTATAACTCCCAGGATATGGAAGGGAACATATTAGGGAGAGTAATTTATAAGCTAGCCAGCTAGATGATTATCTATTATATAGATTATCAGGAAATGTTAATTTCCTGATGCCTATTGGTTCTAACCACAACCATGTTGTTACTCATATGACACTGTGTACTGCTTTTGCTTCACAGTAGAATTAGAATGGCCTTTGTTAACATGGGGGAGTGGGGTGGGGGAGGGAAGTAGTTTGTAAAATGCTTTTAACCTATTTCCCATCCTTGGTATCTAGCACTTTTTCATTCAGAACTGCAGTTTCTCCCTTATATTTGGTACAACTCTCTTTTGCTGCAAAGGTCGCTCTGATTTTATTTGACAGATCCTCTGCCGGCTCCTAATTTCTGAGGCATCACCAGGATTGAATTTTAGGGAATGAATTTGTACCCCTACAGCTTTTTAAGAACTCATTAAACCCATAAATTCCATATTTAATCCAGTTGTTAATATATGATCATATCAGACACTTTTAAGTGTATTAAGTCAGGAAATGGATGTCCCTCTTTTGGGGAAAAAGAGTACTTTCAGGCAAACTGACTCAAACTTTTAAGAATACATTTATGGAAAAGGGAAATTTGTGTTAGTAAAGGAATAGTTGTAACTACTGAAATCATTATATAGAAAGAAGATTAAATAATATAATGTGGTGATAAAGTATAATTTAAAGTAACTGTTCTGGAAAGAACAGTTACATAGCATAACAAAAATTTAACAATGAAACAGGAACAGATATAGTCTAAGAAAATATCAATGGAAATCTTATGCATAAAGAACTTGAGCTAATTGGGCAAATATATATTCCAAGATATAAATAATCATCTGTGGGTATGTGTGGGAAGAATTGTGGACATTTCTCTTATTTACTTATTTTATCTCTATTTTCTTATTTTAATATAATAAATAGCATATTTTATAAAGAGAAATACTAGTTTCAAAGTAGAGATAAAAATGAAAACAATATCCCTTTAACTTTTTTAATGAACTTTACAAAATCTCAATAAAAGTATAGTTGAAAGTAAACATTTGTTTAGACTCAGTTATTTTCTTGACTTTTTTCAGTGGAAGTGAGGAAGCTCTTTCCAATGAAGATTGTGAAAATGTTTACCACTTAGTGTACTCCGCACATCGCCCTGTTGCTGTAGCAGCTGGAGAGTTCCTTCACAAAAAGTGAGTTAATTATCTTTCAAAATAGGTTCCATTTTTGTTTTTATTTTGTTGTCTTAGAGTTAGTAAAAGTGAGTAATAGTGACTGCAAACAGTGCTAGAAATGACCATTTCAAAGTCTGGGGGCAGTAATATATGCACAGCGTATGTGCACATCATGAACCACAGCCCTACTAATGATGTCCCTGGTTATGTATTCCTTTCCTTGAAATCTGGAAACATGGTTCTGGGGTGTGAGTGGGGATTGGTAAAGTACATGAAGATATAAAAACATCCAAGGTAATTGATACTTTCATTTAATGTTTTTTTCCCCTTGTAAATTCTGAGTTCTAAGCTTAAACATCTTAGTATTTGTAATTTTTATTCACCCTCAAGATACTTCACAGCTTTTCATGTTTCTTTTGCATTCTTTCCATTGGTGCGAGGGTTATTTGAATTAGTAATATATAGTGGTTCTGGAAAGTGTGTATATACAGGAACTTCTCTGGTGGCACAAGGGCTTAAGTCTCAGCACTGTCAAGCTGTCACCAGCCACTGCAGCATGAGTTCAGTCCCTGGCCAGGGAGCTAACTCACAGCACAGCAGACCTTTTCTGTCTCACCTGCTGCTCCTGTCAGCAGTGTATTTCAGTAGATCTGCCTGTCCTGCTTCCCACTCTATCTCTGGTGAATCCTCTCAGCCCCTGCACCTCTGACTTAAACCGCAGTTCTTATATGCATATATAAATAAATCTTTATTTTATTTTTATATTTTTTAAAGGCTAACAAAAGGTTTATTTACAAGGGAAGGGGAATGAGGAAATGTACAACTCATGGAGAAAAGAGGGAGATAAATTCTTAAATGTGTCCTACCCATTCCGCCAATCTGGAATCCCAAATGACCCACCGAGACCAAACCTGCCTGGCCAAGAGCACAAGCCAAGTGTGCCCGACCCTACTAACATGGCTGGTTTTTATTTACAAACAGAGAAAATGGCTGCTTAACTCTGCCCTTAGGTCCTTGCCACTTCCCTTTGGGGATCCTGGGATTTGTAGTTCCCGGTGTCTTAATGGAATGGGGGTGGCATCCACAAAGCCTGTATGGAATTAGCTTCACTTTATGCCATTTCCATGGTATTGAAGATCAAATGTATGGATGCTGGGGTACAGTCTCAGATGAAAATTTTTCTCAGTGTTCCCATTGGAGAGCAAACCAGTCTCTCCAGGTATTGTCCATTGTGGAAAGCAAAAGTCCTCCTTTCCTGGGAAATAGTTTATCAGTCCAAGCCAAAAACAAACAAACAAACAAAATACCTGGAGGAATTAGCCAAAACAAAACAGCAAAGATATCAAATCACAGGAGAAATATTAAAATTGATTCAACTTATGCAAAAACAGGTTCTCTCAACCTCGACCCCAAATTGTTTCAACAGCATAGCAAAAGTTTGCAACCCAAATGTACTTTTAAACCACATTACCTATTTTTGCCTAAAATCACAGGGCAGAATAACTAAACAGCAATTTTAGCTGGCTTTGTTGGAATACTCCGTAAAGGATCAGAGCGAACTCTTGACATCCAGCCCTTGTAGGCTTCAAGAAAAAGGTGGTCTCATCACACTCCACCTGGGCTTCCTGTTCTCGAGGGTACCAGGGCTTTTTCTTTTTCCGGGTTGCCCAGTCCTGCCCATGGAGGCAGCTTCCCCACCTCCCTTGGCAGTCTCTGGAGCCTACAAATAAAGCAACAGGTTCGCCTCTTCTTGGTCCAGCTCTCTTTCAACTTCCTGGAAGATTCCACTCAAAGCCACACAGTGAAACTCATGTCCAGTTGTTTTAATTTAGGCAGACAAAATCCTTATGGAAGTTATGCAGAAATATACTCTGAGATAAGTAGTAAGAAAATTACTACCACTATTTTCATGCTGTGTTGGTATTAAGGGGAGAGAAAATGTGACCACAAGTTAGCTTTCTTTGCTGGAGGAAAACAAAACAACATTGCTGCAGATCCTGGTCACTCAAAACAAGAAACCTTTGTGGATTCAGAACACAAGGGGGAAAAAAAATTACCAGTATTATGTCAAAGAAAAAGGTAAAAATCAAGTGTATTTCTAGGTCTATTCAGTTCTTTGTAGGAAATTTTTACTCTCAACAGTTCTAGCAATAGGAATCTGTTAAGGCCTTTACTCCCTATTTTCTCCAGAAACAATGTCTGTACTATACAATATTGCAAGGCAACAATCACCATTGACAATTTACATACATGTCAGGTATTGAGAGATTGTATACACGTTTTAGAAAACCAATTGTGAACTTTTCTGAACATGTCAGAGTGTTACCTGTTTTCCCAAGTGACAATGCTTCCCTTCTAGTTTTACTCTACTACGTAAGCCAAATAGGATAAATTCATCTAATGCCTTTCCCAGAAGGAAAGGGGGAAATCTTGTGGAGTGTCTCAGGAGCTCTACTGAGGTTCCACAAAATTTCCTTCTATCAACCAAATGACAGACTACCAAATTTTTACTTGAATTTAGATTTCTGGAAAGCTTTGCCATAAATATCAGAAAACAGCAGAAACAACAACATTCAGTCTCTATGAAGGCACTGGCTTAGTTCAGTATTACCATGTTGACAATCAAAACATAACCTTCAATTTTTTTTTTCCTTTTTCTTTCTCCCCCCCTTCCCCTTTCTGGCTTGATTTTATTTTTTTTCCTTTTTATTTCCTTTTTTTTCCAATTTTTTTTCAATTTTTTACATCATTGTTCATTTTTAAACATTTGGTTCCCCCCCACCCCCTCAGGTGTAATTCCCATAGAGTTTCCTGCACCAGTGCACCAGTGCACCATCACCTCAGTCCCCTGTGCTCCTCCCTCCCTCTCTCCATCTGATCCCCCTCCCTCCTCTTCCCCTGCAGTGTGTCTCTGATTTATAATTGTCTGTTTTTGCTTTGTTGTGTTTTGTACTGTTATATTTTTTTACACTGATGATGTATCTTTAAAAAATAAAAATTATATATACAGTTGCAATTTAATTACAAAGCAAAACCTCATTTTTTTTTTAAGCATGGAGGTTATGAGCTTGTGGATATAATTAAATACACTTGTAAGATAGATTGTGGTTTATTATATATTGTCTACAATTTATTTGAAGATTAATGCATACTTAAAACATTCTGGGGACTGGAGGTTACTTTGGCTTTTTGTTCATAGATTTTACAGTGTTTTTGATCATTGGCAAGTGAATCCCAAAATCTGTTATGTGATTATGTTAAGCAAAGATATAGATAATGCACTAGGCAACTATTGTGCATGGATGATTAACTTTGTTAACAAATAGGTCTGACCCTCAGTCCAACATCTCCATCTTAATACAGAAAACAACTTACTACTTATTCAGTGGTCCTTCTCAAAATGGGAAAAGGTGTTTCTAGGTGAAAAATATTTTTTTTAATGTGTGTTCATAATGAGAATAAGCAAAAAGTCAAGATTTTAGTCATGGCTTTTTAAATATTGAATTGGCCAACAACATTGACATCTGTGCCTAATAGTATAGTACTATTTCTGTATTTCTTGAGATGTTGTCTGTTCTATATCTAGTGTGCACTGGTAATGTTAACTGCCCTTCCTTTTCCAGGACTACTCTAGGTAGTCTTTATTTTTTTGCATATTTTTCAAATAACTTTGGTTTTTAGAATTTATTACTTCCGAACTATGCAACTGAAACTATGCAAACGAAAACTTTACTCCAGAAGCTTGTTTTATGCCTCTGCCCTGATGATATTCACAATTTGAGGACTTGGATTCTTAATGATCTCTTTGAGCATTATCCCACCATATAAGAATGTGATCTTTTAACATTACAACAAAAAAGCTATAGAGTGGTCCCAGAAATTTCATGATTAGATGCTTTTTAATGCACTTATGTGCATACACACGTGATCTATTGCAGTCTAGCTGATAAACTATGCACAAGCCTAACCAAGCATCCAAAGATGATTGTTTTCTGAAATGAATATTTTAATGTCAATAAATATTCTGCATTTTAATTTTAGAAAATTTTAGCAAATTCCTCAGTACCCTATATTTATATACAGTTAATGCAGTTAACCACATTTATGTATTTCAGTTGTAAAGAACTTTCATGTTTCCATTTATTCCTCCCACTGAAAGCCATCCAAGTAAATGAGACTGTCTCTTAAATAGTTTGATGGCTGTGCAGATTTAAGTTCAAGATCATAGTCTAGTCTCCTTTACATCCTGTATGCTTTCCCTATCTGTCCAGGATACTCTGTATTCATTTTCTGCTTTGATATTGACTTATTTTTGTCACAAAAAATACTTCTTTTATTGAGTTAGTATTTCCTCTGAAAGTCCTACTGTGAGTTTCATATGCAACTAGCACATTTGTGTAAACTAGCATACTGTATATATCCCCTTGTTTTTCCTTTATAACACCTGAGATTGTATATCTTTATTTACTATTTATCTCCATCCACTAGAGGGAGAGATCAATGAGAACTGGTATTTTTCTCTGTTCATTTTTAATAGCCCTTTTACCTAGAGCAATTCCTAAATATAAGGCAACCTTTAGCAGTCACTTAAGTTTTGTTAGAATGTTAGTAAGCAAATTAAATAATACAAATTAAAATTTTCTAGTTATTTCTTTGTCATATTTTAGAAGTTTTGTCACTGATTGGTATTTTTATTAATCTAATGTTTATGTCATGAGTTAGTGAGTGCTCTTTCTAAGTAATAAGCAGAAAAGAATACAAGAAGTAATCATGATTGAAAAGTGTGAACTTTTATAATTATTCGTAGAACATTTAGTAAAATGCTAGTATTATTTGACTATGAAATTAACTTTTAAGAGATTAGAACTCTGTTTAAAATTTCATATTCTAATCTGTAATACAGTATAACAGCAGTTTTTATTTTCTATGCATATTTGAACCTTAATCATTTATCAGTAAAAGGCTTTGCTTTACATTTTATATATGGTTGGACTATATGAAATTGTTCGCCATTTTTTAACCTATGAAAACATGTACACTTATATTGAAATAAATCAATAACTTCATGTTATTTTTTTAACCCTGAAATAATTTACACAATGAAGAAAAGACTAAAATTCGTATCTTTGCAAATTTGTAATGCTTTGCTTTGTTGTTATTTCCAGGCTGTTTAGCAGACATGACCCACAAGCAGAAGAAGCATTAGCAAAGAGGAGGGGAAGGAACAGTCCCAATGGGAACCTTATTAGGATGCTGGTTCTTTTCTTTCTTGAAAGTGAGGTAAATTTTTAATACAACTCTTGTTTTGGATTAGATTATATATTAAGTAAAATTGTTATCTCTTGTACTTAATTGATATTTTTTAATCAAGTGAAAACAAGTGTATTTTTTTTTTTTAAATAATAAATTTTATTTTTATATTCCCCCATACAATTGCAAACACCCATTCTGACCCCAATCCTTCCCCTCCCGCCCCCCACCCCCAAAAAGTGTCTCTGGTTCATAGTTTTTTGTTGATTTTGATTTTCACTTTCTTATAGTTATTCATTTTCCTGGTCCCTTATTTAAGTTTTCTAGATTCCTGCTATGAGTGAGACCATCCGGTATTTTTCTTTTTCTTTTTGGCTTATTTCGTTGAGCATGATCCCTTCCAGCGCCATCCATGTGGCTGCAAATTGCATGTGTTTATCTTTTTTGAATGCTGAGTAATATTCCATGGTATATATGTACCACATCTTCTTGATCCAGTCATCTATTTTTGGGCATTTGGGTTGTTTCCAAAGCTTAGCTATTGTAAACAGTGCTGCTATAAACATAGGGGTGCAGGTGTTCTTTGGAATTGATGTTTCTGTGTCCTTTGGGTAAATACCTAGGAGTGGAATTGCTGGATCATATGGAAGCTCTATGTTTAGTAGGTCCAGAAATCTCCACACAGCTTTCCACAGTGGTTGGACCAGTTTGCACTCCCACCAACAGTGCAGAAGAGTTCCTTTTTCTCCACACCCTCGCCAACATTTGTTGTTGCTAGTTTTTTTAATATGTGCCATTCTCACTGGTGTAAGATGGTATCTCATGGTAGTTTTGATTTGCATTTCCCTGATGACAAGTGATGTTGAACATTTTTTCATATGCCTGTTGGCCATTTGCAATTCCTCTTCAGAGAAGTTTCTTTTTAGCTCTTCTGCCCATTTTTTGACTGGATTATTTTCTTTGTTGTTGTTGAGTCTCATCAGCTCTTTGCAGATTTTTGTGATCAGTCCTTTATCATTAGTGTTGGGTGCAAAAATGTTCTCCCAGTTGGTGGGGTTTCTCTTTGTTTTTGTTATTGTCTCTTTTGCTGTGCAGAAGCTCTTTAATTTGATGTAGTCCCAGCTGTTTATCTTCGCCTTCACTATCACTGCTTTGGGTGATGTGTCTGTAAAGATGTCTTTGATGTGCAAATCACGTAGTGTTTCGCCTATATTTCCTTCTATGTATTTTATGGTTTCAGGTCTTATGTCTAATTCTTTAATCCATTTTGAGTTGATTTTTGTGTATGGTGTGAGGTAGTGGTCAAGCTTCATTCTTTTGCATGTAGCGACCCAGTTTTCCCAGCACCATTTATTGAACAAACTTTCTTTGCTCCAATGCATAGTCTTTGCTCCTTTGTCAAAGATTAGTTGACCATAAATCTGTGGGTTTATTTCTGGATTTTCTATTCTATTCCATTGGTCTGTATGTCTGTTCTTGTTCCAATACCATGCAGTTTTGATGATTATGGCTTTGTAGTATAGTTTGAAGTCTGGGAGTGTGATGCCTCCATTCCCTTCTTTTTTTTCAGGAGAGCTTTGGCTATTCGGGGTTTTTTGTGATTCCATATGAATTTCATCAATAATTGTTCTATTTCTTTGAAGAATGACATTGAAATTTTGATTGGAATAGCATTGAATCTGTATATTGCTTTCGGAAGGATGGCCATTTTAATAATGTTTATTCTTCCAATCCATGAGCAGGGGATATCTCTCCATTTCTTTGTGTCTTCTTCTATTTCTTTTAACAGTGTTTTATAGTTTTCTTTGTATAGGTCCTTTACCTCTTTTGTTAGATTTATTCCCAAATATTTGATTTTTTTTGTTTCAATAACGAAAGGGATGGTTTTTTTGATTTCTTCTTCTTCAGATTTATTGTTTGTGTATAGGAAGGCTACTGACTTTTGCGTGTTGATTTTGTATCCTGCCACTTTACTGAACTGATTGATGAGTTGAATTAGCTTTTCTGTGGAGTTTTTGGGGTTCTCTATGTATAATATCATATCGTCTGCAAATAGTGATAGTTTGACTTCTTCTTTTCCTATTTGGATTCCTTGGATGTCTTTCTCTAAAACAAGTGTGTTTTTTAGAGTTGCCTCCATTGATTACCTGGTTATGAAATCAGGACTCTACCTTTTATTTTATTTTATTTACCCTTTTTTTTTTGTAGGAATATATATGCCGTGTGGATCAACACTGAATATAGTCATGCAACTTTTAAATTTATCTAGTATTGTAGTTCTGCGTGCTTTTTTTTTTTTTTTTTTTTTTTTTTTTTTTTTTTTTACTGTTGCTTTCCCCCTTTTTTGCCTGCATAGAGCCTTGAAATTATTTAAATAGTTTTTCAAATTTGTCAAGCTGTTAAAACCATTAGTGCTATCTTGTTTGAAAATTATTAAAAAGAAAAATAAGAATTTAAGTGTTTTAATGAATAGTTGTGCAAGCTCATAGCTGTATTTTCATGTGGTATAGTCAGCAGTCACTTAAACAATTTTGTAATTAACATTCATAATACATTATAATAATCTGTTTGCCTAAGTGAACTTTGATTTTGACCATGAAAATGCTCCTTGATATTAAAATTGTATTTTCTGCTTCTGGTATACTATTGCAGGAATGGTAAAAGAGCCCTTGAATGAGTAAACTTAGTTGACTTGGAAGTGAGTGCAAACATTTGTTATAAGAAAATGAAGAAAATCAAGAAATCAAAGACTTTTCAGTTGTTTTTTTGGGAAAAAGTATTTTTGTTTGTGTTGGAATGTCCAGGAAAGAGGGAGAACTTAAAAAAATCTTTGACTTGCTTGAATTTGAAAGTGCCAGAGAAACTATATAGGATCGGGAACAGAGAGACAAAACAATCAGGTATCCTATGTGAAAATTAAAATCAGAGGCAAATAACTGAGTCAGTAGAATGAGTTGAGTTAGGACAAAGCAGGGCAAAAAAAGTGGTGGAGGGGTTTCCAATATTTTTTAAGTGAATTGAGAATGAATAAAGAAGGAATAAAGTCAGAAACAAAGCCAGCTGGAGGGCTGCATTTGAGTAAAGAATGTATTTAAAAAGAGTGTTTCAAGTGTGCATACAAATTATGTGGGAATCCTTCTCAAATGCCAGTTTTGATTCACTTGCTCTGGTTTGAGGCCTGAGATGCTGCATTTCTAATAAGCTCCTAGGTGATGGTTAAGCTCTGGTCCAGGGCTTAACTGGTCCACAACACTTTGCATAGTAAGGTTTTAAAATGTTACTTTCTTAACCAAGCAAATGTGGAGCAGAATACATTATACTTGGGAATGTTTAAGATGAAACAGTACTTACTAAATCATACTTGTGGTAGACCATTTCAGGTAATACTCCTAGCCCCTTAAATTTAAATTTAATAGTATTGAAGTTAGTATGTAACAATCAAATCCCATGTAGAAGTTTCATTTTAATATTAAAATAGTTTCCAAAAGTATTAGGGATAAAACAGGGCAATACTTTTTAAACTATTTACTCCAAAGTTTAGGGAATATGATGATCTAAACTAATTGAACTTGATTATTAATTAAATGAAAATGTCTTAGATATTTGAAAGCTCACATGAACCTTTTACTCATTTACAACTGTTATTTAAAGCAGTAATTTGTAATTCGTTCTATTTTCAGATGGTTATTACTGTATTCCTATGTTTGCTGGGTTCTCATCTGTAGCATTCCTGTCAGCTGCAAAAGCAACTAGAAGTCCTATTTAAGGGTTTCTGACTGATTCATTCATCATATATAGTAGTCTTTCTAGTTTCCTGTGTTTCATAAGAAACATTTGTTAAGTTCTCTCTTATCCTCATATACATGTATTTACCCAGAGCCAAATACTTATTAAAGCTATTTTCTTATATTATGGTGGGTTTATGATTGTGTCCTGCTTTGAATTCCTCTCTGTTCTGCTCTAACAAATGATAATTAATAGTATTTTAATAATAAACTGAATTGAAAGAGACTTTGGAAATCAAAGTAGAATGAATCTTGTTTATCAGTAAGTTACCAGACACTTAACTAGGATTAACTAAGTTGATTATGATCTTTCTTTCTTTGTCATATTGGCATGTTAAATTAACATTTTAATATACACAATGGAATATTACTCAGCAATCAAAAAAGATAAACACATGCAGTTTGCAGCAACATGGATGGAGCTGGAAGGGATCATGCTCAGCGAAATAAGCCAGAAAGAAAAAGAAAAATACCAGATGGTCTCACTCATAGCAGGAATCTAGAAAACCTAAATAAAGGGACCAGGAAAAAGGATAACTATAAGAAAGAAAAAATCAAAATCAACAAACAACTATGAACCAGAGACACACTATGTGGGGAGAGGGAGGAGAGATTGGGGTCAAAATAAGGGGGTTGCAATTGTAAGGGGATATAAAAGTAAAATTTAAAAATGTAAAATTAATTAACATTTTAATTATATATCTATAATTAACATTTTACTTATCGAAGTCTAAAATTTTGAAATGAGAGAGGTTTACATTCTCAATAGTGTGGTCTCCAAATTATAGGTGAAATAATGGAGGTTAAGAAGTCATTTTGTAAACTGTCAATAATCGAAAATTTTCTTTTCAAGTGACATTTTTTCAGCCATCACAACCTTTATAGCAGTCATTGGTTTCAAGTAACAACATATTTTGTATATTTTAGAGGATACATAGTACCTCAATGTGATGAGTCCGTATTTCTCTTATCAGTATTGTGATCATAGAATTTATTTTTTTTTTTTGATCATAGAACTTAATGTACAAACTGATGCTTTACAGAGGAACAAGATGCTATTAATAGTTATTCCGCAGCAATCAGCATAACCCAGAACATTTCTGGATAATCTAGAAGTGTAGTTATTCTTCTTCTAGGCATATGAAATGATGAGGCTATTATGACAGTCATTTAAGACAGGAAATTAACAGACATTATTAGTGCAACCTAGAAGTCTCTGCAAAATGCTCATTCCTGCTACTTTTTTTCCTTGTTTGTTTTTATATGTTCTTCAAGATTTGATAGTGACTGACTCTATTTCAGCAGAAACTAAAACCCATTATAGGATTAATTAGAAATTTTAGTCTTAATAACTTGGGATGATTATTTGTATTGTAAATGATTTTTTCCTAAGAGGAATCACTGTAAGTTTCCATTATACAGTGAACTCTTTTAAAATATTTAACTATTTAACAGAGTTTAATAGACAGAAAAAAAAAAACCTTGAGATAAAATATTATGAGTAGCTATGAAGCCAATTAAAGATGAATCAAAATGCACCTAAAAAATCATATTGATAATTAAAGTAACCAGGAAAATAAGATTAGTTTGCCTTAACTCTTATATGCATAAACTTAGAAGAAACCGTATAAAATAAATTATACATAAAAACAGGATAAAAGTGACCTAGATATAAATATAATTTTATAATTTATAAATCAACCTTAATATAATTTTAATTATCATTTTTCTTTCTAGTGACTCTTTTTCCATTAATGAATTGCCTTTTTTGTTCATCTAATTCCTGAAAAACACCAACAGTGCTTGCAGATACCTGGTTTTCATACTATTTTTATAATGGTATGATACAAAAATTTTTTTGATTCATTTTTGTTTTATTTTGAGGAATTTAGATTCTTTTAAATTTTATAACCATTGAGAATGCCTCAGGACATTCCTTCTTACAACTATCTTTCACTACAATAGAAGGTCTTTGGTATAAAGTATCTGAAAGGTGATTGCAATCTGTTACTCTTACTGGCTATGATAGTGGTTTTTTGTTGTTTTTTTTTTTTTCTCATGGACTTAACTGGTATTCTTATACAGTTTTGACACTAGCAACTTATGTAGCCATCACAGATGCCACAAACAAAAAGGTTGTATTATAAACTTTATATCAAATCAATTTCTGATTGACCATGGCATAGTAATTATTGTTGCTAATATTGGTCAGTTAGGAACTCTTAACCATAAAGTGGACCGACACATCAAGTTCTTCTGGCATATATCAAAACAACTGTCTATTGTTGTTAACAGGATACATTCTACTAAGTTACCCATTAGTCAGAAAGATGAGAAAATGATCAATTAGACAAGTTAGCACCTACATGAGAATATTAGCTAGCACACACATATATTCTGGGACAACAGTGATTAAAGGCCCAAGCCAAATTTTAATGCATCTTGCTTCAGTGCATAGAAAAATCATTATCTAAAGTGCCATTGCTCCTGGAATTACACGAAAAGCCTTGAATTGCGCCAGCAACTGATCCAGCTACTAAATATGCCAAGATGAGACACATAACTTTGTTTGTTTACTGTGGGAATATGAGTTTCAAATAAAATTGCTAGACTAAAAATGGGAAGGGGGTGAGGAATGCATTGAGTCAAATGGAGATTGAGAGTAGAAAAGAGGAAAGATGGAATAATTTAAATTCTGACCTAATCAAAAATAGCAGAGATGATATAAAGTAAGGCTGGTACCAGAGTTTCAAATGGGATTCTGAGAAAGGTAATTAATGTCCTTTAAAAGAAAAAAGTTATAAGGAGACAAATTAGTAATAGTGAAAAGTGACCTAGATCCAATGTATAATCAGTAATTCTGTTAACTAGTTTACTCAGTTACTTTATCTATATATGATGTCTTTGGACTAGGAAATCTTTAACCTTACTACTGTTTTGTTTTGTTTTGTTTTTTAAAAAAAGATTGATTGTATACATTGCTTTCCCCATTGTTGACAGTAGAATACAAATATTGTTTTCTCAGCAGCTCTTAGAAAAAGTGTGATTGGGCCATTCTAATTATGAAAAAAAAAAAAAAGGTTTGACTCCAAATACATTAGTTGTTTCTTCATTAAATATCCTTCAGTCACAGTTGATTTGTTATTTTTAGTTACATGAACATGCAGCCTACTTGGTGGACAGTTTGTGGGAGAGTTCTCAAGAACTGTTGAAAGACTGGGAATGTATGACAGAGTTGCTATTAGAAGAACCTGTTCAAGGAGAGGAAGGTATAGTATTTTGATAAGTTGATTTCCATATTATTTTGGGTTTCCATTAATAATACTGTTCTGTATAGTTCACTTCTTAAAAATGAATATATGGAAGCATGCTGTGTATCATTTTGCTAAGAGTACAGTTTGTTTCCTGCAATTAATAAAGATTTCTCAACAATTTATAACATCTTTCTAGATTGACTGCTGACATCTCACCCAAGTTTTTTAAAATCTATGTGTTTTATAATATTCAAAAAGTTTTCTTTATGCTGATTTCAATCATAAAGATCTTAAAGTAAAAAACAATACTTAATGTAAAAAAAAAATGCAGAAATGTTTTGATATATGTGAACTTAATAAAGGTTTTAACACAAAAGGATTTAATCAGACCGCATCATCCCCTCTTTTGTTTTATTATCTTAAATATAACATCAGGAAATCAAAAATAAAGTCATTTACATAGTCCTTCAAGAAATAGGGAGAAGTAATTGCTATATTATTTCAGAGTATGTATCTTATTACATGTTGTATAATAACATGAGTTGCTGTTTAATTTCTTTCATATAATAGTTCTAGAAGCAGATAATACCTTGATATTATTTAGTGGCTAGGGCTCTAAAACTGGACTTCAGAAGCAAAAGAAATAAATTCCTGTTTTTAACTGTCTTGTTATAACTGTACTTATTTTTTATCCTTAACCTCCCTTTTTAACATAGAGATTACTTTTCTTGTATACCTTATATTGTTGTTGTGATGTGATAGCATACTATAGGTTCTATCTCCCTCTTCTGTGTGGTTCAGTTTTCTAGGATATAAGAGCAGAACCAACCATGTCCTAAAGCAGACTACCCAAACAGGTCACCAAGAGGATGACCATGTTCTTTCCAAACAGGGATATTAGTTGATAATTATCTACTTATGCTTTGACAAAACTCAGTGAGATAAATAGCAGGTATGTGTTATACCCACATACATTCCAAAACCCTGGCCCACTATACCTCTTATAAAGTTAAAATATTTGCCTCATAATCTAATTTTTAATCTTTAATACAAATCTTCCCCAAATTTTTCCCAGACCATCTTTCTTCATGAAGCTTATTGTAGTATATTTAGTGCCACTTCTTTTTATTTACTATATTTAGGGGTGTGTGTGTGTATGGGGGGGGTGTGTAAAACCTTGGTAAGAAGACTACTCTATTACTGTGAAGATCCTCTGCTCACTAGGTCACAGTCACAACTGTACTCCCAGATTCTTTCCCTTTTGAAATCATAGTAATATCAACTTTTTTTATATTCTTATTTTTCCATGTTCCTGCTAAACTAATATTTTCTCTAATAAAATCAGTTACTCTTCTAATCATTACTCTCTCATTAACACTTGGGTATTTAGTAGTACATTCCATACATTTTCCTTCCCTTGCTTGTGGCTATAGCATCAGCAAATTATCCAAGTGAATTAGAGCATCTATTTATGATTCCAAGCCTTTTTTTGTTTTTATCACCCATTTCCTGGAAGGTTATTTCCAAGGAGAACAGGGGGTGTTAATTAAGGGAAGAAGAGCCAAAGTTTCTATGCTTTGGTATTAATTTTTGTTCTCACTTAAATGACATGTGTTAGTCAGTAAATAGTTTTTACTGAGTTGTCAGGCATCAGAGTATTGCATATGGTTATGTTTTGTTAAAATAACTATGTGCTATTAGGTATTTCATTGTGATTTAAATTTAGTTTGTGTTTAACTTCTAGTCTAGCAGTTGGTTTGGTTTGGTCAGGTTTGCTTTTAGCCAGAAAAGTGAGCTATAAAATGATGGAACAAAAATCTTTAACCGAACCACAGTCTTAGGGTATGACTGATCTGGGTAAACAAGGCTAGGGAAAATTAGGCTTAATGTGCGGAGCCATAATCTCTGTCAGGCCATAACTTTTTATGCATTTGTCCATATGCATGCTATGCTACATGTAAGCTCTGGCATGGAACAGCATCCAAGTCAATTTTTTTGTGCTAGTGTTTTGCTATATTTCATCATAACAAAGTGCCACTAGTAAAATTTTTTTAAGAATAATTATGAATTATGTTTTAGTAGCCTCCCCTGGTGGCGCAGCGCTTGAGCGCTGGGCTGCAAGGCTGCCCGCAGCCTCTGCAGCGCCGGTTCATTCCCCAGCCACCGGCGAGGGTCCTACAAAAAAAAAATAAATGAATAAAAATAAAAAATAAATTATGTTGTAGGTATTTGGAGTGAAATAGATCTTACAGTGGATTTAAGTCTAGTAGTTAGCAGTTGGAGATATAGGACTAGAATTTGGGGGTGCACATTATTGTGAGACTACCATTAGTGAAGGAAATTCCATGGTGACTACACCTGGGTGGAGGGGAAGCAAATACTGTTTAAAAATAAACAATGATTCTGTTTCCCGCTCTGTCTCTGGTGAATCCTCTCACCCCCCCACACCTCTGCCCTGTACCCCAGTTCTTATATGCATACATAAATAAACCTTTTAAAAAATGAACAATGATGTAAAAAATAAATTTAAAAAATTAAAATAAAACTGCCTTGCAGTGTTTTTAAGGAAGAGTATATCTTTAATTTGGGGGGGTGTGTATTCTCATTGAAATCAAATTACTGAATTAAATTTTAGTATGTGGGGTTACTAAAATTTAGGCAAAGATAAGACATAACCAGATTATATAACTAAGTCATTTAACTTCTCTGAATCTCAGCTTCTTCATCTATTGAAAAAGGACTTTGATTCGATAAATCTGTGCTCATTGCTAAAATTCTATGCTGTAGTTGATGGGTGAAATAAATGTGGATAAATGAAATTCTTCAAAGCGTGGAATCATTAATTGATTTATACTTTTAAATATTGACCACCTTCCATGTGCTTTTATAGTAAACATTGAGGATGTAGTCTTAAACAAGATCAGCTCATTCGCATTATGGAACTTAGGGAAGATGGACCAAAAACAAGTAAACAGAATAATTTCAAGAGCTAGTAAGTGTCTGGTGGATGAAAATAATAAAGGATTCCTCTTTAGTTTGAATCCTAAGGAAGAACTCTTAAGGTCAGCACCTGTGAGCCAAGAATCTAAAGAATGAGAGGCCTAGCCAAGAAAAGTGTCAAAAGAATCCTCTAAGTAGAGGAAATAACAGTCACAGAATATTGGAAACAAGAATGATAATGTGATGTTCCTGGAGCTGCAATAGCTATAACATAGTAAGCCACTGACACAAAATGTGATAGAGGCAGAGACAAGATGATGTGGAATGTTTTAGTCCATAAGATTTATTTATTTAGTTCATTCTAAGTGTAGTAGTGGGAGCCATTCAAGAAATTTGAACAGGGGAGTGACATGGTCTGATTAATATTTTAATAAAACAGCCTTTTATCAGTATGGTTTGGAATAGACAGAAGACCAGTTAGGTAGCTATTTCAGTGATTTATGAACAACAATAAAAAAATATAGATGAAGACAATGAGTTTGGTGTATAAAGAAGAAAAGAGTTCATGTCTGAGTTTTATAAATTGTGCATAGGGGGCAAAAACAAGAAGAAAGAGAGAACAAGAGAGAGTGTTTTAGAAGCTTAATAAGGGATCATTAAACCCTGTAGAAGCCTCATAGAGGTGTTCAAGAAAGCGGTGACTAATAATAGAATATAGTGCAGAGAAGAAAAAGAACTATGCACAAACATCATTACATTTGGTGGTGATTTAGGTTGTTGGTAATTTTTAAGCATTTATTTTTCAGGAGATAGTAAGGAAAGAAACCAAAGGTTAAGGTGATAAGAATAAAATCGTAGTGAGGAAAAGGAGATAATGCAAAGAGGTTTCTGAAGAACATAGAAAGTTGTATAGTTATCTGATAATTCATATGGTTAACAGCTACCCATTTGTTTAAACTACTGCAGCTATTTGACTCTTGTTTTTATTTTATTTTTTTTTTAAGATTTTATTTGTACAAGAACTAGGGTATAGGCCAGGGTTGTGGGAGGGTGACAGGAATCATCAGAGACAGAGCAGGGAGCAGAACAGGCAGTCGACCAAAATACACTACTGAGGGGAGCAGCGGGAGAGGTCTGCCACACCATTTGGATATCTCCCTGGCCAGCCGGGAATCAAACCCATGCTGCAGAGGCTGCAGACAGCCTCACAGTGCTGCACTGAACCCACTGCACCACCGGGGAGGCCCTAACTCTTGTTTTTAAATTAAAGTGTTGCTTGGTTTAGCTGCCGTATCCAAAAATGGGATTTAATTAAGTTTCAGCTGTTTTAAGTTCATCTTCCTAACTAGGTGATATTAAATTGTAAAGTAAATAACAAAACAGATATCATTGGACACTGTTTAAGGTTGGGTTATTGGAATATTTCAATGCTTGATAAAAGTTGTTCTTTCTCCTTACTTTCCATGGAACTAGATTTTCTCCCTAAACAAAAGGAAATGTATATTCATTCACAGATAACGTCACTCCTTTATCCCCAGCCAACTCTGAAAGTTGAAATTCTAGAATCAAAAATATTTTTTTATATATTTAACATTATTTATATTATTAGGTATTGAATCAGGAAGTCTAAATAGTAAAGCTGACGTTGTTTCATGTGGTTTTCCTAAACTAAACTGAAGTTCATGTGTTTTTCCAAAGACAACATGTTAAAACAAAACGATAATTATCATGTATATACTTCTGTACAGGATAATTTTGGTACAGAATAAAAGGCAAGGTATTATATTTGTTTGCCTTTTCATTGATGGTGCCCCAATTTATTTTTAAATAATCAATATAAACTTTTAAATCTTAATTTTTTTAATTTTTGTTTTATACCTGGTCAGTAACCTTTACAAATGTTGATCTTGAACATATGTAAGTGTATAAAGGAAGAGACAGGGAAGTAGAACTAAATTATTCCAGTTAGTCTCAAAGTCTATCTTTAAAAATTTATAGGAATGGGAATTCAAGAACCAAAGTATATAGAACCTATGAGAAGAAAACTAATGTTTTGTTAAATGACTGGGGGAAAAAAGAGCTAAATCGTCTTCCTGACTGAAAAGAGAATAAAAATGTCAGTTCTTTTCAGTACAGTACATAATTTTTTTCAAATACCAATCTGAATTCTAGTGGTTTGAGAGAATTCTGGGAGGTGAGGTGAGGAAAAGAACTAAACAATGATTTTTAAAATTTATAGAAGTATTTACCTGGTGGCCTAGGGGTAAGTCTCAGTGCTATCACTACTATGGCCCGAATTCGATCTGCAGCCAGGCAGCTAACCTACATGGGTGCAGCAGACCTCTCCAGTCTCGCCCACTGTTCCCCTTAGCAGTGTGTTTCAGTATATCTGCCTATTTTGCTCCCCACTCTGTTTCTTGTGAATCCTCTCACACACACACCCCTGCACCACTCACCTATACCCCAATTCTTCTGAACAAAAAATAAATAAAATTTATATAGCTTTTTAAAGCTTATGTAAAATGAGTAGTAGAGAAAGTCCTGACTTAGCATTTTCCATAGAGTCTTGGAAACTGTGACTTTAAGCGAAATAAATATCAGGAAACCAGGTCTTTGAATAACATTGCTTCCTTCTAAGTCAGGGAGGACTTTTTTTTTCCCTCAACATTACAATGAAATGTTATTCAAGAACATACTGTGGGGCCTCCCCTGTCGCGCAGCAGGTTGAGCACTGCGCTGTGAAGCTGTCCAGGGCATCTGCAGTGCAGGTTTGCTTCCCGGCTGGCCAGGGAGATACCCGCATGGTGTGGCAGACCTCTCCTGCCTCGCCCACTGCTCCCCTCAGCAGTGTCTTCGGCCTCTCTGCCTGTTCTACTCCCCCCTCCCTCTGGTGCATTGTCTCACCCTCCCACACCTCTGACCTATACCCCAGTTCTTGTATAAATAAGTAAATATTAAAAAAAAAAAAACCTACTGTTTAATAGTACTTAAAAGCACAGACCCTCAGATCAAACTACCTGAATTCATATCCTGGCCTAGTTAATTCATATCATATTAACTAGCTGAATGCTTTGAAAAGTTATTTAACCTCTCTGTGACTCATTTTCCCCATCTATAAATGTGAAGACATTAGTTCCTATCTCTTGGGATTGTCCTGAGTATAAAACAAGTTAATACATAAAAATAAATCACTTTTTTACAGTGCTTTATACTTAGAAAATGCTTAATAAATTGCTATTAATTTATAAAAATTGGAAACACTATAAAAAGGATTAGAAAGGGAAAATTGTTCAAATATTCAAGTTAAAGTTATATATGTATTACAGTTACATGTGATTATATTGTAAATGCCTATAATCAAAACAGTGTCACTTTACAATAGGAATAGATTAGTGAAGCTAAAGTATTCAGACATAAATCAAAATATATATGAGAACCTTTTAGATTCAACAAGGAAAGCTGATTTGTCTCTTAATGGTGAAGGCATAATTGGATTTTCATCTGCTGCCCCGTACTTCTACTATTGTGAGAAAAAAATTATGGGCAGATTAAAGAAGTAAAAAGGAAGAAGAAAGAGGAAAGGGAAAACGTCAAGTTGGAAGAAGAAAATATATTTCTGTAACGTCAAGAACAAGGACATCTTTGAAAGCAACACAAGAAACCCAGAAGCCTATTGTCAGCTGGGGGGATAGGGAGATGAGGGAAGAAACACAGAAGCCATAAAACAAATTGGAACAGATAGAACTTTGTAAAAATTAACAATATATACCTGATAAATAACAAGGTGAATAGAGTCTTAAAAAAAAGACAAACTGGAAGAAAACATTTGTATCATTCAGAATACAAAGTTGCTGAAAGTTCATAAGTAGAGAGGAAAAGTGAATAACAGCATCAACAAAAAAATAAGCAGAGAATAATCATAGAAAATATAAAAAATTCTAAACCAGTATATAAGAAAATATATTCCATTTTGCTAATTGGTAGATAGGAAGGAACAAAATATAATGACATAACCATTTTCAGTCATTGGGTTGGCAAAAATGAAAGGGACCTCTAGTGTTGGCAGGGATGTAAGGACCTAAAGACACTTGTCATTGCAATTGGAGGTATGAATTACAATAAATAAGCTTGTGATTTGTCAGTATCAACATTTTAACCTCTGACCCATTACTCTCACGCTTTGAAATTTACAGAAATAAAAGTATTAGTGACATAAATATATATTATTAATATTTATTGCTGCGTTATTTATAGTGACAAGAATTTGAAAACAATTTCACCTAACTTTAGTAGGAAAAGTGTGACTAAATTATATATCACAAATTATAATTTGTAATTAAGGTAATTGTTATTCAGAATCTATTGTTAACAAGAATAACTAACTTTTTTCAAATAAAGCAGAAATAGATAGCTATCCTCTTAAATGAGTTAAATGATATATAAGAAAGTCAGTAAAGGGGCCTCCCTGGTGGCGCAGCGGTTGAGCGCTGGGTTGCGAAGCTGCCCGCGGCCTCTGCGGCGCTGGTTCGATTCCCGGGTGCTCCCCGGCCACCAGAGGAGGGTCCCACATGGCGCGCAGACCCCTCCTGCCGCCCGCTGCTCCCCTCAGCAGTGTACTTCGGTCCTTCTGCCTGCTCTGCTCCCCGCTCTGGCTCTGGTGAATTCTCTCACCCTCCCGTGCTTCTGACTGTACCCAGTGCATGTATAAACAAAAACAAACAAACAAATAAATAAATAAATAAAACATGCCTCTATTTTAAAAAAAAAAAAGGTCAGTAAAATGTTATTGTATGCTAATTCAGAAGCACAATATTAGAAACCAGATATTAGAAGAAACCAGTCTATCCCATTTTTCTTTACTTTCCATCTCTATTGTTTGACTTAATTACAAACACATTATTAAAATGGAAAAAAATAGCTTAACTTCAATTTTTAAAATAATCAGTAATTGAATACATTTACAGTTTTTTTATAATTGTGTTCATTTTTAATGCATGGTTGTTGTAACGCTCTCTGCTCATTAATGTGTTTTATTTCACCTTAGCAATGTCTGACCGTCAAGAGAGCGCTCTTATAGAGCTAATGGTTTGTACAATTCGTCAGGCTGCTGAGGCACATCCTCCAGTGGGAAGAGGCACTGGCAAAAGAGTAAGTTATATTACTGAGAAATCAACAGAAAGGCTTTAGTATAATCTGTTAACCATCTTAAATATTTGAAAATTTTACTGATACATGTATCCTAAAAGCATGGCATTTTTGTAAGTGGAACCTGCTATGGTGCTTCATCTTTTTACTGTTGTGTCTACTATATACTCAGGGTTCAAAAATACTCTTTTTTTCCCATGCTCATATAGCACCTGTACTGGCATCTATTCTAGTACTTCAAGAATTTTCACATTCGTATCTCTTGAAAGTACAGGAAAGCTCTAAAGGCAAGCTGCCTAGTTCCATTTAACAACTGTGTAATCTGTGGATAATTGTTTATTTTTGTTGTGCCATAATTTTCTTGTCTGTAATACGGGGCTAGTATTGCAAATGCATCTTGGTATTAAAGATGAAATGAGATAATCACAGATGTAAAATCTGGCTTTGTTGGTGTGAAGAGATAGGCAGTTTTTCTCTGCAGAAAAAAAAAAGTTAAAAGTATAAAGCTGGAAAATTTGTCCAAAAAAAAAACCCTATCAGCCCTCTAGAAAATCACAAAGGTAACAGATTGAGAAGCATTTTTCCTTAAAAACATTGCTAAAACTTCATGTAAAAACCGCAGGAATATTTGGCCGCCTTGTGTGGAATTCCAGTACACACATAATCACAAGCTTGATTGGTGAGGTCTGTAGTCTTCCATAGTGGTAAACCAGCAGCTTTTCTGTCAAAGAGTAGACTCAACATGGGACAGGTGTCAGAAGTCAACAACTTTGTCAACTAGAGAGAGCAAATGGTAGAAATAAACAAGTTAAAATATCACAGCTGTGATATTTGGTGGTTATGATCCCTGCTAGTGAGAAAAAAGTGGGACCAGCTAAGATTCTAACTAGAAAATCCTCGAAATGAGAAAAGTGTAAAAGAACTAGACAAGTTCTCTATACATTCCTCACTGACTGGGAAAAAGAAGCAAACCCTATGGAAAAGTAAAAGTTAAGCCAGCCTGACTGACCTCTGAATATACTCTTTAACCCACAAACAGATGAGGTCTCAGAGGGGGAGACACAGGCTAAGTCAAATATTAAAAGTCAAAGACAAAAAATTCTGAAAACAAAAAGAAAACTTATGTAGAGGGCAACAGCAATAGAATTGGCAGTTGGCTTCTAGTTGCTGAATGACAACAAAATGGCCAAGGAAGAATTATATATCCAGAAAATTAGCTGTCAAGTATGAAGGTGAAATAAAAGCAATCCCTGATAAACAAAAATTAAGGTACATGTTGCTAGAAGGCCTATCTTATAGGAAATACTAAGAGAAGTCCTTCAAGCTATAAAGAATAATACCAGATGGGACGTCAAATCCACAGGAAGGAATGAAGCGTAGCAGAAATGGTAAATATGTGGTGAAATATAAAAGGCTGTGTATATTATATACATATTTTCTTAAGTTATTTATAGAGGCATGTGATTATTTAATGCAGTTAATAGCATTAAGATTATGACAGATATATATGAGAACAATAACACAAACAAGGATAAAGGAAATGTAACTTGTTGGTGCAAAAGTGCAACCACCCATACTAAAAGAGGAAAATAAAGACAAAGAAATTCTACTACTACACCAAAGAATGTTTAACCCAAAAAAAAGCTGTAAAAAAGGGGCAAGGAAACAAAAAAAATGAGACATAACTGCTAGCAAAATGTCTGGCATGAAATCACTCATACCAAAATTACACTAAATATGAATATAGGAAAGACTCCACAGAGTAGAAACTTATTAGAAAACTAGACTGGGTATGAAATATTACTAAAAAAATATTGTTTGGTTTTGTCAGCAAAGGTAAATTTTATTATTTTTAAGTCTTCCTCTGTTAGAGACTTAAATATTTATGGGTAAAATTATGTACCAATAATTTGTATTAAAATGCTGTAGAAAAAATACTTCTGTTTCTGATGAATCACTGATCGTATGAGTATTTTTGAAATTTATCAAAATAAAACTTTTAAAAATATATCTTATCCTTCCTGTGACTGAGATTCCTCAGGCTTGTTTGTCCTTTTGATGGGTCTTCTGAGCGCTTTTTTGCTTTTTTTAAGAGCAAAATGCTTCAGATTCATTTTCTACCTTACTCTTTATATTAGCTGTCTATTGCTAAGTAGAAATTTACTTCAAACTTACAGGCTTAAAACAATAAGCCTTCATTATTTCACAGTTTTTGTGAGTCAGTAACTTGGATGTGACTTACCTTCTTTGGGTGTAGGGTCTTTCACAAGGTTACAGTTAAGATGTTAGCCAGAGCTTAAGCATCTGAAGGTTTGATTGTTAATTTAATACTTCCATAATGGTTTACTCACATGGCTGGCATTTTAGTTTTGACTATTGGTAGGAAGCCTTAGATCCTCACCATGTGGACTTCTGAGTAGGACCATTTGAGTGTTGTCGTGCTATGACAGCCAGCCTCCCCCAGAGTCAATGATCAAAGAGAGAGTAGAACAGAATTAATGATCTAAAAGAGGGTAAGGCAGGCACTTCTGTGTTTTTTATGACGTAGACTGAAAAATCATACATCATCATTTCCACAATATCATACTGCTTACACAGCAACAGCCTTACTCATTGTGGAAAGAGACTATAAAGAATTACCGTATGGAGACAGGGGTCATTGGGAGGTCTTGTGCTAAGAGTATTCACTGTCAATTGCTTATCATTTTTCCTAGATATTTTTAGTAGATGAAGGTAAATATATCTATTTTACTGTATATATATGAAAATCATATTTGTATTGATATTTAAATTAGCTTAATAGTATTTTCCCCTCTGATATTTTACCCTTTTTTGGGGGAGGGGGAATATGTAACATCCACATAGTTAAAATTCAAATCCATATGAAAGTATATATTTAGAGAAGTCTTACATATTTCCTTATAAGACCCCATTCCTACCAGTAGCCATTTTTATTTGTTTCTGACTTATCCTTCCAATACTTGATTTTGCAAATAAAGGTAAATGCATACATATACAAAAAGATGTCTTATTCGACATCCTCCTCCCTCTTAATTTCTTATAAAAGAAAAAAAACTTTAAAAAACTTTAAGGCCCCCTCTCCCCCCACCGTGGTGTAGTGGTTGAGTGCAGGGTTGCAAAGCTACCCACAGCCTCTCCAGCGCTGGTTCAATCCCCGGCCAGCCACTGAGCAAGGGTCCCACATGGCACGCAGACCTCTCCTGCAGCCCGCTGCTCCCCTTAGCAGTGTACTTCGTCACTCTGCCTGTTCTCTCCGCTCTGGCTCTGGTGAATTCTCTCACCCTCCTGCACTTCTGACTCTACCAGTGCTTGTATAAATAAGTAAATAAATAAATAAATCTACATCTGAAAAAAAACAAAAAACTTTAGGGCCTCCCTGATGGCGCAAGGGGTTAAGCACAGCATTGTGAAGCTGTCCGCAGTCTCTGCAGCACAAGTTCGATCCCTGGCGAGCAGGGAGTTACCCACATGGCACAGCAGACCTCTCCTGCCTCGCCCACTGCTCCCCTCAGCAGTGTATTTCAGTCAGTATGCCTGTTTTGTTTCCCACTCTGACTCTGGTGAATCCTCTCACACCCCCCCACACCTCTTGCTTGTACCCCAGTTCTTGTATGCATAATCTTTAAAAAAAAAAGATAAAAGGTTCAAACTTCATACAGTGTTCTGCAACTTACACTTTCTTCTAAAAATATATCCTGGATATCATCCTAGTATAATTTGAAGATCTTCATTTTCTTTGACTACATAGTTTACATTATGTGGATATTGTGAGAGTCTTATGAGAGTCTTGGATTATTGCCAGTCTTTTGCTGTTTGAAATCATGTGAATAAATTTGTGTCATTTCATATTTGTACCAGATGTGTTGGTGGGATAGATTTATAAAAGTGGAATCATTAGGGCCTCCCGGTAGCGCAGTGGTTGAGCGCTGGATTGCAAAGCTACCTGCAGCCTCCGCAGCACCGGTTTGATCCCCGGCTGCTCCCCGGGCACCGGAGGAGGGTCCCACATGGCGGGCAGACCACTCTTGCCGCCCGCTGCTCCCCTCAGCAGTGTACTTCGGTCCTTCTACCTGCTCTGCTCCCCGCTCTGGCTCTGGTGAATTCTCTCACCCTCCTGCGATTCTGACTGTACCCAGTGCTTGTATAAATAATAAATATATCTTTAAAAAAAAAAGTGGAATCATTAGGACAAAGGAAAAATACGTACACAATTTTGTTAGATATTGGCAAATTCCCCCATTCATAGGTATTAATGACATTTTTGACATTTTATCAGAGGTATTCCAAGGGTTAAATGAAATAAAAGAGAGAGTGTCCAACATATTGATCATTTAATCAAAGATAGCTATTTCCCTAAAATCAATATTTTTAGGCCTTTCTCAAATTAATTTCAAGTCTTAATATCCTTAGTACATTCCTAAGCTTATAGTCCATTTATATTTAGTCCCTTTGTTGCTTTTTGTGTCATCTAAACACAATGCTTTGTAAATTTTTCCAAAGTGATATATATGTCTATGAGATTTGTCACTTACTCTCAGACATTGGAGCTCACATTTATAAAGTTAAGATATATAATGGAATGTTTCTGTTCTATAAAACCATTCAATATTATGAAGGTACATTCCTCTAAGATAATAACAAAATGCATAATACTTTGGAGAAATGGTTAATTAAGCTTGAACTTTAATAGTTCATTTTTGGAACCTATGGTTTAACTAGTTGAATATAGGCTAAGGCAATGAGCATTATCAGTTTGAATTTATCCCATGACCACAGGCCAGCACCCTGTCTTGATTATTGCCTTAACAGATTTATAATCTTAGTCAGAAGGAGAATCAAATATAAAGCAGTCCAGAGAAATTGTTAGTAATGCTTTAAAAAGTATGCAACAATTCATTAACTACTGATTTTTTTTAAGTAACTTTCTGGAGTATTTATAGAAGTATGTGCTAAACATAGAAGAGATCAGTGTTAACATTGAGATTAAAACTCTAGAAAAACATCTCCATTGATTCCTTATTTTTATATTCATAACTCGTATAGAAATGTTTTTATTTACTCTACACCAATAGTAATTTATCTAAAGTTTAGTGATTCTGAAGTAGCTATTTAAGGATATAGTGTATTTTAACTAAAAGTTTGTATAGAACTGGATGTATTTAGGGCCTCCCCTGGTGGTGCAGCCGTTGAACATGGGGCTGAGAGGCTGCCCGCTGCCCGCAGCCTCTGCAGCACTGGTTGGATCCCCGGCCACCGGCAGGGGTCCCACATGGTACCACAGACCTCTCCTGCCACCCACTGCTCCCCTCAGCAGTGTATTTTGTCAGTCTGCCTGTTCTGTTCCCCGCTCTGGCTCTGGTGAATTCTCTCACCCTCTGTGCTTCTGACTGTACCCAGTGCTTGTGTGTGTGTGTGTGTGTGTGTGTGTGTGTGTAAATAAATAAATAAATCTTTTTTAGAAAATAAAAAAAAAAACTGGATATTTTTACTTTAGTAGTTTGTTAATAAGCTCCCCTTAAAATTCAGTTACCTTATCTGCTAACTTATAATTTTGTGTAATGGTTTAGAATTACAAATTTTACAAGACAGTCTTGTTCTTTGTCCATTTAAATTTGTTTCTAGGTGCTAACTGCCAAAGAAAGGAAAACTCAAATTGATGATAGAAACAAATTGACTGAACATTTTATCATCACACTTCCTATGTTGCTATCAAAGGTACAATTTCATTTACATTTTTTGTGATAATGCCACTGAAATTGCTTATTGCATTGCAGTATTAGTTACCTCTCTTTGTCTTTGCTTCTCCTTCTAGTATTCTGCAGATGCAGAGAAAGTAGCAAACTTGCTACAAATCCCACAATATTTTGATCTAGAAATTTATAGCACAGGTAGAATGGAAAAGGTAAGACACTCATAATGTTCTGCTGTTATAATAATCCAGTTATTAACTGGATTATTCTGTTTTCATGTAATTATATAAGCTTTTTTTTAATTTAACAATTGAGTTACTGAATTATTAATCTATTTTTTCCCCTTCAGCATCTGGATGCTTTATTAAAACAAATTAAGTTTGTTGTGGAGAAACATGTAGAATCAGATGTTTTAGAAGCCTGCAGTAAAACCTATAGCATCTTATGCAGTGAAGAATATACCATCCAGAACAGAGTTGACATAGCTCGAAGTCAGCTGATTGATGAGTTTGTAGATCGATTCAATCATTCTGTGGAAGACCTACTACAAGAGGTTTGTTGTGAAGTTAATGTGTGCATATACTTTTGCATGATTATTCAAGGTAGCTACATTTGTAAATCATTTCCATTTTAAAATAAAAACTATTACAATTCTTCACCCTTTCAAGTTAGTGTTATCATTGTTGCTCACCTTGTAAAGAATGACCTTTGTTATATTTTTTTAAGTCAGTTTCATAATAGCTAAGTTTTTCTCTTTTAAGAAAAATCTTTTTAATGTCTAGATTTTCTTACCATTTTCTATGAATGGGATCTGATTTGCATTTTTATATTACTGAATTATGATGTGCTAATTAATGTAACTTAAAATTAAGTGTGCTTATTATAAGGGATGCCTGCTTACCAGTAGTGTTCCCAAAATAACAGCAAGTATATCCAGCTGTTATTTTTGTAAGTATTTCTGTGATTCCTACCTTTTATACTCTCCCTGCAACCTATATATGGCAGTCTGGAACCCCCACAGCTTTCTATGTTCTGAAGACCAGAGTGTTAGAATTTTCTTTTTAATCCATGTACCTGACTTTTTTCCCTACATAAACTTCAGTTTTAATGTATTTAAACTTCTAATTTTTTCAAGCATTTTTTATTTTTCATTGTGATTTCAAAGCTAAAGAATTGACAATCAGTAAAATTCTTTGAAATAACCATTAAAATCTTTAAAGTATATAACATTCATTCAACAGTTTTAAGGGATTTAATATTACTGAATTATTATGTTGTGCAGTGAATGTGACATAACTTTGTATACTTTAGGAAGCATTACTTCGAAAACTATACACAGTCACATTTATATGACATTGTTTAAAATGTAAAAAATGGTTGTCCTTGGGTGTTGGGATTATGGACATGAAGGGTGGGGGTTTTTTATTTACCTACAGTGAATATTTACTATTTATATTTTTTTAATGGAGTTTTTCTTTAGGCTGTCTGTGTTAATACATTTTGAGAATGAGAAAGTTATAATAATGACTTGATGTCTACCTTTTTATCAATAGGGAGAAGAAGCTGATGATGATGACATTTATAATGTTCTTTCTACGTTAAAGCGGTTAACCTCTTTTCACAAGTATGTTTTTTTATTTAATGTAGATTAAGTGAATAACATGTTAACCAACATAAAACAGATTGTAATGTTTAACATCCATACATCAATAGGAAATTTAGAGAAGTGTTCAGATGGTGTGGTGTTTAGTATTTTACTTAAATTTTTGAACATAAATTAAGGGTTTTTATTATAAATTGATACTTAAGGATTAAGGTTGATAATTCAGTTTCAGGAACATACACAATAAAAGTTTAAGTTCATCCGTTATATCAAGTTAGATGAACTTATTCTATAACCTAGAATTTTATTTTATTTTTTTTTTTTTTTTTTTTTTTATAAATTTTATTGTTATATTCCCATACAATTGCCGCCCCCATTCTGACCCCAATCCCTCCCCTCCCACCCCCGCCCCCCTAAAAGTGTCTCTGGTTCATAGTTTTTGTTGATTTTGATTTTCACTTTCTTATAGTTTTTCATTTTCCTGTCCATTATTTAAGTTTTCTAGATTCCTGCTATGAGTGAGACCATCCGGTATTTTTCTTTTCTTTTTGGCTTATTTCGCTGAGCATGATCCCTTCCAGCGCCATCCATGTTGCAGCAAATTGCATGTGTTTATCTTTTTTGAATGCTGAGTAATATTCCATGGTATATATGTACCACATCTTCTTGATCCAGTCATCTATTTTTGGGCATTTGGGTTGTTTCCAAAGCTTAGCTATTGTAAACAGTGCTGCTATAAACATAGGGGTGCAGGTGTTCTTTGGAATTGATGTTTCTGTGTCCTTTGGGTAAATACCTAGGAGTGGAATTGCTGGGTCATATGGAAGCTCTATGTTTAGTAGGTCCAGAAATCTCCACACAGCTTTCCACAGTGGTTGGACCAGTTTGCACTCCCACCAACAGTGCAGAAGAGTTCCTTTTTCTCCACACCCTCGCCAACATTTGTTGTTGCTAGTTTTTTTAATATGTGCCATTCTCACTGGTGTAAGATGGTATCTCATGGTAGTTTTGATTTGCATTTCCCTGATGACAAGTGATGTTGAACATTTTTTCATATGCCTGTTGGCCATTTGCATTTCCTCTTCAGAGAAGTTTCTTTTAAGCTCTTCTGCCCATTTTTTGACTGGATTATTTTCTTTGTTGTTGTTGAGTCTCATCAGCTCTTTGCAGATTTTTGTGATCAGTCCTTTATCATTAGTGTTGGGTGCAAAAATGTTCTCCCAGTTGGTGGGGTTTCTCTTTGTTTTTGTTATTGTCTCTTTTGCTGTGCAAAAGCTCTTTAATTTGATATAGTCCCAGCTGTTTATCTTTGCCTTCACTATCACTGCTTTGGGTGATGTGTCTGTAAAGATGTCTTTGATGTGCAAATCACGTAGTGTTTCGCCTATATTTCCTTCTATATATTTTATGGTTTCAGGTCTTATGTCTAGTTCTTTAATCCATTTTGAGTTGATTTTTGTGTATGGTGTGAGGTGGTGGTCAAGCTTCATTCTTTTGCATGTAGCGACCCAGTTTTCCCAGCACCATTTATTGAACAAACTTTCTTTGCTCCAATGCATAGTCTTTGCTCCTTTGTCAAAGATTAGTTGACCATAAATCTGTGGGTTTATTTCTGGATTTTCTATTCGATTCCATTGGTCTGTATGTCTGTTCTTGTTCCAATACCATGCAGTTTTGATGATTATGGCTTTGTAGTATAGTTTGAAGTCTGGGAGTCTGATGCCTCCATTCCCTTCTTTTTTTTTCAGGAGAGCTTTGGCTATTCGGGGTTTTTTGTGATTCCATATGAATTTCATCAATAATTTTCTATTTCTTTGAAGAATGACATTGAAATTTTGATTGGAATAGCATTGAATCTGTATATTGCTTTTGGAAGGATGGCCATTTTAATAATGTTTATTCTTCCAATCCATGAGCAGGGATGTCTCTCCATTTCTTTGTGTCTTCTTCTATTTCTTTTAACAGTGTTTTATAGTTTTCTTTGTATAGGTCCTTTACCTCTTTTGTTAGATTTATTCCCAAATATTTGATTTTTTTTGTTTCAATAACAAAAGGGATGGTCTTTTCGATTTCTTCTTCTTCAGATTTATTGTTTGTGTATAGGAAGGCTACTGACTTTTGCGTGTTGATTTTGTATCCTGCCACTTTACTGAACTGATTGATGAGTTGAATTAGCTTTTCTGTGGAGTTTTTGGGGTTCTCTATGTATAATATCATATCGTCTGCAAATAGTGATAGTTTGACTTCTTCTTTTCCTATTTGGATTCCTTGGATGTCTTTCTCTTGTCTTATTGCCCTGGCTAGGACTTCCAGTATTATATTGAAAAGCAATGGTGAGAGTGGACATCCTTGTCTTGTTCCAGATCTTAATGGAATTGCTTTCAGCTTTTCACCATTGAGAATGATACTGGCTGTTGGCTTGTCATAGATGGCCTTTATGATGTTGAGGTATGTTCCTTGTATCCCAAGAACTTCAAGGGCTTTTATCATGAATGGGTGTTGCACTTTGTCGAAAGCTTTCTCAGCATCTATTGATATTATCATATGGTTTTATATTTCTTTTTGTTGATGTGTTGGATAACGTTGATTGATTTTCGGATGTTAAACCATCCTTGTGCCCCTGGAATGAATCCAACTTGGTCGTGGTGAATTATCTTATGGATACATTGTTGGATTCTGATAGCTAAATTTTATTGAGATATTTGCATCAGTGTTCATTAGGGAGATTGGCCTGTAGTTTCCTTTTTTGGTTGTCCTTGTTCGGTTTTGTATTAGTGTAATGTTGGCTTCATAGAACGTGTTTGTATTGTCCCTTCCTTCTCAATTTTTTGGAAGAGTTTGTGAAGGATAGGCACTAATTCGTCTCTGAATGTTTGGTAGAATTCATTTGTAAATCCATCAGGTCCTGGGCTTTTGTTTTTGGGAGGTTTTGATTACCATTTCAATTTCGCTAATTGTAATTGGTCTGTTTAGGTGTTCTATTTCTTCTTTATCTAGCTTTGGGTGATTGTAGAGTTGTAGGAATTTGTCCATCTCCTCTAGATGTTAAACTTGTTTCCATATAACTGTTCATAGTAGTTACTGATTATTCTTTTGATTTCTGCTGTGTCGTTGTGATTTCTCCTCTTTCATTGATGATCCTGTTTATTTGTGCTTTCTCCTTTTTTCCTTTGTGAGCCTGGCTAGGGTTTGTCTATTTTATTGATTTTTTCAAAGAACCAGCTCTTGGTTTCATTGATCTTTTGGATTGTTTTTTAGTTTCAATTTCATTTATTTCTGCTTTGGTTTTATTATTTCTTCTTCTACTGGTTTTGGGGTTTCTTGTTGTTCTTTTCTAGATCTTTGAGCTTCGAGATTAGGTTGTTCTTTGTTCTTTCTTGTTTATGTGAGCTTCTATTGCTATATATTTCCTCTTATTACTGCTTTGCTGCATCCCATACATTTAGGATATTGGTGTCCTCCTTGTCGTTCAATTCAAAAAATTTTTTAATTTCTTCTTTGATCTCCTCATTAGTCCAATGGTCTTCCAGTAGTGTGGTTTTTAATCTCCATGAGGTAGAAATTCCTTGCCTTCTTTTATGGTTTATTTTCTATTTGATGCCTTCATGGTCAGAAAAGATGGTTGATATGATTTCAATCTTGGTGTATCTGTTGATGTTTGTCTTGTGCCCCAGTATGTGATCGATCCTGGAGAATGATCCGTGTGCGCTTGAGAAAAATGTGTACTCCGTTTTTTTGGGGTTTAGTGTTCTATAGATGTCTGTTAAGCCCAATTGCTCTAGGTCTTTATTTAGAGCTTTGGTTCTTTACTTATTTTTTGTCTTGTTGATCTATCCATTGTTGATAGTGTGTGTTGAAGTCTCCCACTACGTATGTGTTTTCTCTGATGTCTGTTTTCAGAGAGGACAACAGTTGTCTGATATATTTTGGTGCTCCTTCGTTGGTGAGTATATGTTAATGAGTGTTATTTCTTCTTGAAGTATTGTCCCCTTGATCATAATGTAGTGACCATTGGGGTCTCTTTTTATCTTTTGAGTTTGAAATCTGTTTTATCTGATATAAGTATAGCTGTTCCTGCTTTCTTTTTTGTCCATTTGCTTGTAGGATTGTTTTCCATCCTTTAACTTTGAGCCTATTTTTATCTTTTGTAGCTAAATGTGTTTCCTGGAGACAGCAAAAGGTTGGGTTTTGTTTCTTAATCCAGGCTGCAACTCTGTGTCTTTTTATTGAAGAGTTTAGTCCATTTACATTTAGAGTTAATATTGATATGTTAACATCTGTATTTGCCATTGTGTTTGTCTTTCTTTGATTTTATTTATTTATTCTTTTAATAACTTTTTTTTTTTTTTTGGCCTTCTTTCATTGTTATTCGTCGCTCTGAGGTTCTGGCTTTAGAACTCCTTGTAGTATTTTTGGAGTGGGGTTTAGTTGCAATGAAATTCCGGAGTTTCTGTTTGTCTGGGAAGGTCCATATTCTTTCTTCAAAGAGGAAGGAGAGCTTTGCGGATAGAGTATTCTGGTTGGCATCTGTTTTCTTGGAGTCTGTTGACTATGTCCCTCCACTCTCTCCTTGCCCGTAGTGTTTCTTCGGAGAAGTCTGATGTCAGCCTGATTGGTTTCCTTTGAATGTTATCTGTTCTTCCCTCTTGCCAGCTTCATTATTTTTTCCTTGTCCTGGATTTTGGGAGCTTTACTATTATGTGTCTCTGCTGTATTTTTCCTTTCGTCGTGGAAGTTTGTGTTCTTCTTGCTTCTTGTATATCAATTTTCAGCTCCTTCTTCACATTTGGGAAGTTCTCTTCAATTATCTCTTTGAATATTTTCTCGTTCCTACATCTCTCTCCTCTCCTTCTGGTATTCCTATAACTCTTATATTTCCTTTCCTCATGGAGTCCGATAGTTCCCGAAGTCTTTCTTCGTTCTTTTTCCTTCGTACTTCTCTTTCCTTCTCTGTTTTGGTTCTTTTTATTTCTGTGTCTTCAAGATTACTTATTCGTTTTCCATTTCATCTATTCTGCTTTCATTGCTTTTCCAGAATTCTTTAGTTCTTCCATTAATTCTTTGATCTCCTGCATTTCTTTTACTTCCCTCTTTAGGGACTCAATTTCTTTCTTCTGACCATTGTTTTCCCTCTCTAGGGACTCAATTGCATTCTTCTGATCGTTGATTATTTTTCCCTTATCATTGTTTTCCTTTATGACTTCTGTCAGTTTTTAATCACGGCAATTTTAAATTCTCTTTCTGGAAGCTCAGAAATTCTTCCAAGTTATTGTCGTTGCAATCTGGGGGCTGGCTTTCTTTTTGTGGGTGGCTTTTTCTCTGGAGAGTTGCTAGTTGCGTGTGGTTCTTCTCCTCCCTACTGTCTGTTTTCTAATTTGCCGTAGTGCGGGACACTGTGTTGTTGGGACTGGCCGGCATCTTGGGTGGGCTTCTCTGTTCCCCTCTGGTTCTTCCAGGAGTCATCTGTCAGTTTCAAGCAGCCTTTTACTGGAGAAGGTCCCTGTTCTAAATGCCGATGTGGGGACACACTCCCTGTGCGCCTGGTCTGCCCGGCGGTGGAGGGTCCTGCTCCCCTCTGGGCTTGGACTGCAGGCCAGAGGGGTTCTGGCGTGGGCGAACTTCCCCCGCTCACCTCTGGCTCCTGAGGAAGCCTTCTGCAGGTAGTCTTTACTGAAGAAATGTCCTGTCTAAATGGTGATGTGGGACACACTCCCTGGCTTCTGTCTCAGGCACACTCTTGCTGCGCCTGGTCGCCCCGCTGTGGGTGCTCGCTCTCCCTGGGGGCTCAGACTACTTGTTCAGAAGGGGCCCGTGTGGGCTAACTCCCCAGCTGGCCACTAGCTCCTTCAGTAGCCTGTGCTGGGGTCAAGTCGCTAGGTGGCACCAGAGATCTCTCCTAGAGCCCTTGGGAGCTGATTTTCCACCCCGTGGGACAGGGAGCAGATCGGGATGGTAGGGTACACCTCAACGGCTTTGGGGGTGCTGTGTCTGCCTTGTGTGCCCCACCGTCGTGGGGAACCCACGCCCCTAATTTCGTGCCCCGGGTCTCAGTTCCAAAGCCCTCAGTTCCAGGACGCGGGCTGTAGCCGATTCAGTGGGCCGAGGAATGGCGCCTTTGAATCCCGCTCCCCTGCCTGGGCGCCTTGTTCCTGCTCACTCAGGAGGCCTTCGCCCGTTCTCAGTTCCAAAGCCCTCAGTTCCAGGACGCGGGCTATAGCCCAGATCAGTGGCGCGGGAATGGCGCCTTTTGAATCCCGCTCCCCTGCCTGGGCACCTTGTTCCTGCTCACTCAGGGAGGGCCTCCGCCGTCTCCCCGCAAGCCTAGGTCGCAGGCGCAGGGCCCTGGCAGCTGCAATCCGAGCGCCGGTTTCGCGCAAGCTTACGGGGCGGCGGGCTGTTGCTGTGCTGGCTCCTCCTGGTGGGCGGGGCTCTCTTATGGCGCCTGGAGCTCACCTCCGCGGCGGATCCTGCAGGGTTCGCCTCAGCTCCCGTTCACGGGGTGTGGTGGCTGAAATAGTTCTTTCCACTCACAGTCCCACTTGCTGCATCCGTTTTTCTTGTTGGGCGTTTGTTTTTTGTTCCCTCGTCTCTGCCTGTCGGAGAGTGCTGCCTCTGTGGGCGGGGAGAGGAGCAGGGTTCTGCGCTTCCCTCCCTTCTCGTCCTCTTTTATGGCACTTTCTTCTTCGGGCAGTTTGCTGGAGTCGTCCGTTTATCTTCCCTGTCTCAGTTCTCACTGGGACCTGCCGCTTTTCCTCCCTATTAACTTTTTTAATGGGAGATCTTATCGCACGTCTCCTCGCCGCCATGTTGCTCCGCCCATCTCTAACTAGAATTTTATAGAATCTTACTGAATTAAAAATGAGATGGGGAAAGCCATGGAGTTATTTGTATGAGCTCTTTTTCCTGAATTGTTCTTGTTTGTAATTTTCTTACTTACTATGTAGACCACCCAGTTGATTTGAATAAGGGGAAAAAAAGGCTCAGATCAGTGAAACAAGTATCATTTTCAGT